>NC_039272.1:14974118-15582548 GCF_003368295.1 Carassius auratus | reverse complement strand
CTTATTTACATGAGCTAACATGGAAACTTTTTTTTGTTGTTATATGGATTGCTTTCTGTAAGTGAATAGTACATTGTCTTACTAAATCAGGAAAAGAGATTTCCATTGTGATCTGTTCACCTTGTTAAAATGTTGTATATTATTTAATTAATCTTTTTGTCAATATTAATAGGAGGACTCAACCCTGCAAGCAGCAGAGGACATACTGAGGCAGTGGAGTGACAGCAAATGAAAAATATTGACAGTACAAGCCTTGGACAGACTAAAAAACTTGAAAAGCAAGAGATCATACACAATAACAAATCTTAAATGAGGTTTATGGTAGTTTGGGATATGAATATTTTTTTTAAAAGAAAATTGTTTGTTATTAGGCTTACAATTAACTATATGGCAGATGAACAGATGGTGTTAATTGCATCACAAAACAGAGGCATGAAAATCTTGCATGGCATGTGTGGTTAAAAATGGAAATGAGAATCACTGTTCCCATGATAACAATTAATATTATCTAATATTAGTATCAGTATAATTTTATGCTCAAAACACATGAGTGGTTGCAATCTTTTTCAACCGCTTCAGCGTTATTGTTCTTTGATTGTAATGTTCTCTCACTTTTTTTGGTCATTGTATTGACACATATTTCCTTCCTCTCTGGATTATACCTTGAATTGCAGCACTGCCTGTTATTACTGGATCCACTCCAAGTTACGAATTACAAATCAATAGATTTCATTTCATGTTAAACTGTTTTATTAATTTGTACAATGTAAGTGTTATGTTGAGCCATTTCCATAAAAATATTGCTAACTACCTCATAAATCTGCATGTAAATCTAAATCACTTTATTTGTGGATGTTCTAAACACTGTCACCAATATTTTTTATTTTTTTTGCCACATTTCTGCAGGAGGAAGCAATAAAGTTTAATTTTCACACACTGATATATGTTTAAAATAATAGACACAATTAAAAAATGTTTACATTTTATTTCTATAATATAAAATTAAAGCATATAGCCTTTGTTATTACAGTAGATCATTGGGTAAATGCCAAAATCCACTGCAACCTAAAAGGAAACAAGGTCATAGTGGGGACGTGGTTCCATTTCTTTCTCGTCAATAAATTTATTTGACCCTTTCCATTAATAGTATACATTAAAAAGTACTTACACTTAGAATCTGAATTATTGAGAGGTATATTGCTGAACTTTACACAGAGGTCATAAACAATCAACACAATAACAGCAAAAACTACAGAAGAAAATGTATGTTTTGTTAGACTCTCTGTATAGAAATTATACTATGGATACATCTCACAGTGTGACATTGTTTCTTTTTTTTCACTCTGATATTTTAGTTTTTCGTTCAACCTGACAAATTCTGATAATCAAAAAAAATAGGAAAATAAAAAAGTTCTCAGATGTGTTTTGTAAGAAGATTCAATTTTTTAAAGAAGAATGGGCTTATTATTAATTATAAATAAATAAAAAAAGCAACCAAAACTACCCCATTGAGGAAAACAGACAGACAGGATCAGGAAACCACAAGGATATATTAGACAATGAACTGCAAACACAAGGAGAATAAATAGGGAGCAAACAAAAGTCAGGTAACAATGGAAACACAAGTGGGGCTACTGAACCAATAATCAGGTAACAAGGTGAGCAGGATTAGACATGAGAGCACATGGCACACAGAAACAAACAAAACAAAGCCATGTGCTCATGCAAAACAAGACATGAACAGGCAGCTATGATAAAAACACAAAACGGCAAAAAAAAAAAGCACACAGCTGTGCTAACACGAACCGTGTTGCACACTGAACATGACAACACAAGAGTGCATGGCTAATGAAGACCTAACCAAGCACTCACAAGACAAGAGTGTTTGTCCTTTTTGTTTTCATTCTTGTACCCAATTTATATTATAAAGTGGTGGAATTTATGAGGTTTAATCTCACCTTGTGAACATTAGCAGAATCAGAACATAGTTTCATACACTCACAACTTAGACCAACAGCAGCTAAACATAGAATAATGACACTCCTACCTTTTTAAAGAGCTGCTTATAGATGAATTGGTGAACTTTGCCACATTAGCAAATTCTGAACTAAACTGAACCTGAATATTGACGCTATCATCTGTACAGCTGCAATAAAGCTGAAATTAAATAATTTTTTTTTTTACACTGACATTGTTGCTTTTTAACATGAAGCTACTTCAAAACATTGCCTTTTGATGTGTGTAGACTTAAAAATAAAGCTGCTTAAAAGGTTCTTCACAGCAATGCCAAGAACCATTTTTGGTACCACAAAGAACCATTCAGTCAAAGGTACTTCAAAGAACCATCTCTTTCTTACATTTATATAATCTGAAGAACCTTCTTTCACCACAAAGAAACTTTTGTGAATGTCCTACAGATGTTAAAGGTTCTTTATGGAACTAGAAAACGGTTCTTCTATGGCACCGTGAAGCTCCTTTATTATTAAGAGTGTATATGTGTTTTTTTGGCACTAGGATAGCCAAAATGACACTACAGGACAAGCGGTTTGGAGAATGGATGATGGATGAATATTGCACAAAAGAAAACTTTTTACTGACTTTGAGTAAGTTTAATTCTCAAACATGTTGCAAAATTAAAACAAAAAGTGCATGGTTACAAAACCTAAGTTGACCAACTTCCTTTTACCTCAGAGGAAAGAGAAGGTGATTTCTTGAATATTGTTACATAAAAAAAAAAAAAGTTTAATTCCGCAAATACACTATGCTGGTCAAAATAAATAAATAAATAAATGTAAGTGAGCATATAACAAAGTTAGGTGTCAAACCTCCAATTTTACACAACGTCCCCTTGGAATTATAAGGTTCTATCTGACATTTTTGTCAAAATTGAGTTATTCACATATTCTTATTCTGTGACGATTTATGTACATTATGTGATGTTTTATTTTAAGTTGTGTACATTTTGGGATTTTTTTATTGAAAAAACAAAAAGGTTATATCTACAGAAGTCTATGGAACACAAAAATTTAAAACTCAATATCTCAAAACTACTCAGAACGCAGATAGAACCTTATAATTCCAAGGGGACGACAAAGATCAACAAACAAGACATTGTCAAGGTGTCTAAATTTATTTCATGCCTCCCGTATTTGACACACAAGATTCAAATCATCAGCTTGTTAGGAGCAAGCATTCAAGTGCTTGAATAGTGACAGAGAGCTAGCCATCATTCATGCACTTAAACACTGTTGCCATTGCTATTTTTTTTAAGTGGGTTAGCCCAGCATGTGTTCTGGCTAATATATATATTCATTTTAGGAGCCATGGTTATACATTTTTGACTCTTAAATTGACAGCACCCTTTAACTTGCATATTATGAATCACCAAGAAACATGGGTTCAACTAAAAATCATTGCTCATGTTTTACTGAATAAAAGGGTGTATTTGTGTTATGCATAAACAGTGAAAACATTTAGTTTTGCAAAGGGGTACTTCACCCAAAAATTAAATTTGCACATTAAACACACACACACACACACACACACACAAACTCCACCCAGTATTCCTTAACATTGCAAAACACACATGCACCGGTTAGACCTTTCTATAAAAGAGAGCTGAACACTTGCAAACATCACTGAGAGCAGCTTCTTTGTATTGAATTGACATGGCGATGCAGAACTACCCAGCACCCGGGGAGAGCATGAAGCAGGACGGCAGAGACTTCACTGCCCAGCCAGTAGTACTCTCCATGCCTGACCAAAAAGTCAATGATGACATCATATTCTCCACATTCAATCTTCACTTCTGTAACCCTTGCTGTCTTGGTTTTGGGGCCTTTTACAACTCAATAAAGGTAAGCAATATACATATATGCAATTATATAACTGTCCTGCTACTTTACAGATACCTGAAGCTTATCATATATATTTGTTTTTGTATCAGGCCAGGGACATCAGATTGCTTGGAGACATCCCAATGGCACGGTCTTATGCCTCTAGAGCTCGCAAGCTAAACATTGCTGCCGCCATTATTGGATCCCTCTCTTTACTTATCCTCATCATTGTCATCTCCAAGTCATTTGGTTCAGTCACATCAAGTGTTCATCGTTATTAACTTCTTCAAAGAATTAAATGTCTGAATGTTTTTATTTGCCTTTCATTAAAACAGTTATATATTGTTGAAACTTTGGTTTGTTCTTGTTTGGTCATTGTCATATAGCATACATACAATACACATTAGTTGTATGCAGTTCTGCTGTGTATTTATTTTTTAGAATGTGTGATATATAACAATATATATCTTTATCAATATATAAACAACCTTTCCAGGACACATGCAGGGAGGTTGTGAGTGTGATCTCAAACAAAACTTAAATTTAGCCAGTTAATCACTTTTTCCTGCTATAAGAAGAAGGAGAAGAATGCTATAATATAACATTATTAATAATAATAATTATTATTATTTTAATTTAATTTAATTATATAATTTTTAGTTAATTAGAACATTATTTAAGTTAATAATTAGGTCATATTTTTCACTTATGTATCCAACGTTAATCCAAGCGTTTGAAACGTGTTGTTTTGGCGCGCTCTTCTGTTCCGGTAGTTGTCAGTAGAGACGCTATTGCGTCTCTCTCTCTCGCAGGTAGGGCCTCAGAGCAAAGATGGCGACGGACAAACAGAAACATGAAGGCAGGGTGAAAATCGGACATTATATTCTCGGAGACACCCTAGGAGTCGGAACATTTGGAAAAGTCAAAGGTAAGGCTGTCAGAGGTGTTTTGGGTTTTGTGTTATTGTTGTATTAAAGACCGTAAGGCAAAACTGGAGAAGATCGAGCCTTTAAGTGCGGCTAAAGCAGCAGCACAAGCCGCAGCACTTGTTGGCTAATGACAGTATAACGTTAGTCATGAAACAAACATTAACAACAAAGCTTTCTGCGATGATCAGCGTTGATAATGTTAGCCGATCGATGCTGACGAAGTTTTCTGAATATGTGCGTGCATGTTCTGTGTTAGTCTGGTTTGTAGAGGGATTGGTCGCAGCTAACCTGGCTAGCTTCATGGTTTATGAAGTGATTAACGTTAGTATTCTGAAGTTGCAGTTTGCTGAGGATTGATGGATTCGCTCTTGCACAGGCCTACTGACAACGACAGATCCAGCTGTCAGAATTACAAAAACTAGTTTATTAGAAAAAAAACTTAATTTAGCTAACTAAATTTAATTGATTTTATTCGTCAGTTTGCACAGTTTGAAGAACATTGGACATAATGTTAAAAATAAAATAGTGAAATATTTGCTTTTTTAAGTCGGATGTATCATAACACAGATTAATTGATTAACCTACTTTAAACTGTATGTTTGCCAAGGAGCACCCAAAGGTTGGTGACATTTCAAAAAGTCCACTCTTTCTCAATCATGTTTCCTTTTTTCCCACACCAGTGACACCACATCTGAAATAATAATGAAATGCCTACTGTACTAAGCCATGGCTTTCCAGCTTGCTGTGCCACTGAAACCAATGCATTTGCCTTTGTTATGGGGCAATACATGATGCAAACCAAAGGTTTCAAGACAGGGTGTGTGTTGTGTAAAGATTTCTTGGAAAAGAGAAGTGTATGCACTGCTGACAGAACGTGGAACCTAAACAATCTAACAAGTAGTCTTTATAAACAAGGTTGACAGTGATGTTTTAGTACTAAGTGAGGTCTGTGGGCGGGTACTCACACACACACACACATACACACAGAATTTCCTCTGCATGACTGACAGAGTTTGTGTTAATGCATAACTAGAGCAGTCTAGTTAATGCAGGTGGCCTGTTTTTAAATTTTGCAACTTAACCGAGACCATACCCAGCTTCTAGGAATGGTTCAATGAACGGCCTTTTGCACTTACTGATGCAGCAGTATCCAAACTTATAAGAAGCTGGTTGGCAAGACCTTTGCCCAAATGAAAATAGTTTATGGAAAAACTGGGTATATATGTGGTGAACCTCGCACATTATTTAGCTCCGTGATGTTAATGCAAGCCTCAAAGGTGTTGACTTGCAGCTGTTTGAGTGTTATTTAACTCCGTGTTTGTTACTTCAGGATGCAGTTATTAGAGTAACAGTGTTGATATTAAGTGAATATGGTAATATCAAATAATGATATGTCTTTATTTTTATTATTACTTAGCATAAACCAACCTTGGTCGGACAATTTGCAAATTGATTAGGCTGAAATATTGTCTTAGTAAAATGGACAATTTTGTAAGTGTATACAGCAGGAACTGTGTGGTTTACCAGGGTGGAATAAACATTGGGTGATATAAAGCATTAGTTTTAGCCAAATCAACAAGTAACAAATGGATTTTTACCATTTGTACAAACAGCTGTTGCCATCAACAGCAAAGGATTGAGAGAATGCTTCCTGCACCTTTTCAAAAGCCTGTTTATCTTGCAATGGTAAGAATGCATGATTATATGGTTGCTTGCATTTCATTAACATGTATCAATTTTTCCACTGCTGTCCGTGGCCCTATCAGAACAGACCTGTCACCCCATTGCACTAATTTTGTATGTTTGTCAGAAACCCATTGGACATTTATTTTATTGTAAATTCTCCAATGACTTGCATAAATGTAATCCTTCACAAACATTTGTTTCTTCTGCCTGTCTATGCAGTGGGCCAGCATGAGTTGACAAAGCACCAGGTGGCAGTAAAGATTCTGAACCGGCAGAAGATCCGCAGTCTGGATGTGGTGGGGAAGATTCGACGCGAGATCCAGAACCTCAAACTCTTCCGTCACCCGCATATAATCAAACTGTGAGTACTAAATCATTCCATCTGTATTGTAATACACAGATAATGAATTTGCAGTGTTCTGTTTTGGGGCTAGAATATGCAACTTTGACCTACTCCTAATTGTAGTATGTAAGAGAGTTAAAGATTGATGTGTGTGCCAATAAGCCCCCAAATGTTTGTATGGAAATTTGGACCGGCTTTCCTAGTGCCCTTGCTTGCATTTTTGTGGTTTGGGATGAGGCAAGACATTCAAATAATAACAGAGGATGGGAAAGAGGCAGGGAATTTCCATTTCCTCCCATTATAAAGAAGGATTAAAAGTTTTTCTGTTTCTTTCACATTGATTGTTGTCTGTACTGTGGCCAGAAAAGACATGGAAATGTCGGAGCTATCCAGTCATGCTCCAAAACCATTGGGGAATATTAGATGTTTCTCATGTAAATTGGGTGAACAACAGTAGAAGTGAAAAATCTAAGCCTTGAAATATGTCTTAATCTCTAAATCAGTATTAAAAAGAGAAAGTTCAGAATTATTAATTTTATTATTTTTTTAGAATGATGCAAACATTTTGTACACATTTGAGATCTTTGCATCGTTCAGATGCATTTCGTTGACTACACTAACAGAACCAATGAAATGTATTCTTTGCAAATTTGTGCATTTTGTTTGTTTCATAGTTACCAAGTCATCAGCACACCTACAGACATCTTCATGGTAATGGAATATGTGTCAGGAGGAGAACTCTTTGACTACATCTGTAAAAATGGAAAGGTACATCTTCAGGTTTAATTTGTGTTATGATTAAAGCCTGAAAATGAATTTATTATATAATGGATAATGAAACTAACTAAAGACTTAATTTAGTTGTTGTGCAGTTTGGTCTTTGTGCTGTGCCTAGAAATGCTACATCAGTGATGGCTTTTTAAATCTTAAATAATTTACAGAGGGAAAACACTTACATTTTATGAGGTGTTCTTACAATGAGAACATTTTAGTTTTGCGGATTGACCAGCAGAAAGTGAGAGAATGTATGCCACACACACTCGTTAATGTACACTACTATTTAAAAGTTTGGAATATATATATTTATCATATTTAAATATAAAAAAAATTATTCAACAAACATTACATTTATTCAGCATGCATTAAATTGGTCAAAAAAGACAGAATTTCTTTTAAAAACTTTCACTGCATTAAAGAATTTTGCATGACAATTTCTACAAATTTATTAAGCGGAACAACTGTTTTCAACATTAATAGTAATAAGAAATGTTTATGGAGCACAAAATCAGCTGATTAGAGTGATTTCTGAGGGATCATGTGACGTTATGGCTGCAGAAAATGTAGTTTTGCCATCACAAGAAAAAATTATTTATATGATATATTAAAAAATATATTATATGATGAATGTAAGACCTCTATCCAAAACTGACCCCAAACTTATAAAAAGTAGTATATATCAGGAGCCACCAAAATGGCACAGTAGGTTGCAGAAGGGGAACTGTAAACTGAATGTTCAGGTCAGTCCACATGGGAAATGTGTAAAAACATGTTCCTGCGTCTCTGCTCAGTTGGACGAGAAGGAGAGCAGGCGTCTGTTCCAGCAGATCATCTCAGGGGTGGATTACTGCCACAGACATATGGTGGTGCACAGAGACCTCAAGCCTGAGAACGTCCTGCTGGACGCACACATGAATGCCAAGATTGCAGACTTTGGTATGTGAACTCGTCATATTATGAAACAAGTTAGATTGTTGGTGGATTTGCTTTTTCTTAAATGTTTATATTACAAGCTATACTAACTTTGACCTTTCTTCACGTAGGCTTGTCAAACATGATGTCAGATGGAGAATTCTTAAGGACGAGTTGCGGTTCTCCTAATTATGCTGCTCCTGAAGTCATCTCTGGAAGGTACTGTATTTATTTTGAAATGATCTCAACCTGCTCTCACCCTCCTAGGATAATGCCCTGTGTTGTTTTGAATGGCTTTGTGTTGTCTGTTCATTTATGTTTTCTTGCTGTTCTCGCTCAGGTTATACGCAGGGCCTGAGGTGGACATCTGGAGCAGTGGTGTGATTTTATACGCTCTGCTGTGTGGAACGCTGCCGTTTGACGATGACCACGTGCCAACGCTGTTCAAGAAGATCTGCGATGGGATCTTCTTCACGCCTCAGTATCTGCACCCCTCCGTTATTAGCCTTCTGAAACACATGCTCCAGGTGGACCCCATGAAGAGAGCCACCATTAAAGAGATCCGGTCAGAAACGACATAAACGCTGTCAATTTCAATTTTAGCAGCGCCAAAACTATTAGGATGCAGAGAGCAAGATTTCTAAAAGTGCAAATCTCTTTTTCTGTTTCATTGCTCTCCATTCTCAGGGAGGATGAGTGGTTTAAACAAGATCTCCCCAAGTATCTGTTCCCAGAGGATGCTGCGTATAGCAGTAATATGATTGATGAGGAGGCACTGAAGGAGGTGTGCGAGAAGTTTGAGTGCACTGAGGAGGAGGTACTCAACTGCTTGTACAGGTGTGTGTGTTTTTCCTTTTGCATCACACATTTTGTTACTTACACTGTTTGTTACTTGCTATTGAGGCTTATTTAGGGTGTCTACACACAGGAGGGAAGATTCATATCAGATGAAACACTTTTCCATTAAATGATACACCTAACTAAACTGAGCAATAAATTTGTTATTATTTATTAATCTTTGTTAAAGATGGTTAACAACTGTTTATTGTTAGTTCATGGTAGGTATGGTCCTTGGAAAAAAAAACATGTCTAATATCTCATCATAATTAATGGCAAATTTCCAAAAATACATAATTTTGGTCAATATCACAATTTTTTTAACATTTGGGTATGTTAGGGTTAGGGTCCACTTAGATATAAAAAAATTGTCTCTGCTAATTTGACCGAATTAAAATTGTAGCTCATCTTTTTTAAACTACCTGTTGTTCAGAGGAACACCTAAAAGAGTTCAGTGTTTCAGGAACTGGGTTGTACTAGCATATAAGCTCTTTCACTGTCACTGCAGTCAAACTATAAACTCTCATCTGTCCTGTTTGTGCCCTTGCTTTCTTTGCAGTCGCAATCTCCAGGATCCTCTTGCTGTGGCCTATCACTTGATCATAGACAACCGGCGCATTATGAACGAGGCCAAAGATTTCTATTTGGCCTCCAGCCCCCCGGACAGCTTCCTAGATGACCTGCCTGCGCACCACTCTGCCAAGATTCACCCCGAGAGAGTGCCATTCCTGGTGACTGAGTCCCAGCCACGTCCTCGACACACGCTGGATGAGCTTAACCCCCAAAAGTCCAAGCATCTCGGTGTCCGGCGGGCCAAGTGGCACCTGGGAATCCGTAGCCAGAGCAGACCGAATGATATCATGAGTGAGGTCTGTCGTGCTATGAAGCAGTTGGACTATGAGTGGAAGGTAAGCGCCTGTGCTTGTGTTTTGGGTTGTACTTTACATTTGTAGAAACACTGCATTGTTTTTCACTTAAAGAGTAATCCTGTATGAAATGTTTTCTTCTGTGGAACACAGAAAAATATATTTTGAAAAATGTGTTTGTCCACACAATGAAAATTTTACTGTCCCTTTAAGGTGAGTCATGTTTTTGCCACGTTTTGGACCAGACTATGGGAATAAATTGCATCCAGACAAAGAACCAGTTAGTCAATTTAGGGACTGGAAAATAGAATTTGCTTGCCCTCCAGAGGTTCATGAGCTTAGGGTAAATTCCATCTCTGCATTGTAGGAAAGATGTTTTAGGGCATCTTGTAGATTCTATAAATAGAAAAGACTTGACCAGTCTCTCTCTCTCTCTCTCTCTCTCTCTCTCTCTCTCTCACTCTCTCTCTCACTCACTCACTCACTCACTCTCTCTCACACATGCACACACAGATATTTAGGCAGGCCAAATAGAATGTTAAAATCAATCTTTACGATATGATATCTGCATATATTACTTTCTTATAACATCTTGGAACTAAATAGAACCCGTAAAGTATTAAGGACAGAATTTGTTTTTTAATAGTACACTTTGTTCAAAAGTTTGGGGTCAGTAAGACACTACTTTTTTTTAAGTAGTTTTTAAACTTTTATTTATTCCTGTGAAGCAGATGTTTTGTCTCCATAATCTTTCAGAAATCATTTTAAATATGCTGATTTGGTGCTTAAACATTTACTGTGGAATTCTGGGCTCTCTGTCGACATCTGTGAATGAAACATAAAATTACAGATGATCAGTTTTTTTTTTTTTTTGTCACTCATAGTATGGAAAAAATACAATAATTAACATTAACATATAAACAAATAATAATTTTTTTATTTGAAATTTTTTGATGTATGCCTTTAATTTACACTGAAATGATGATTGTCAAACTGCGGCAAAAGTTCAAGTATGACTTAGTCATCAGTTTTAGAGGGATGTGGCCTACATGTCTTTGTTTATAATAGTTTTCGTTCTTTGTCTTATCTCATAGTGGCCTCTGATCATGTGGAACAGTGTTTATTGCTATTCAGGAGTACACCATTCAGACTTTCTCAAAACGGTGCAAACAGTGTTACAGTGCAATGTACCAATCGCTTTTAAAGTTAAAACCCTCGCTGAATAGTAATGAACTTTAAATCAATTGCAATCACATTTTACTCTGCTGACGTTTTTTTTCCCCTCTGTGGTTTGATAGGTAGTTAATCCTTATTACTTGCGAGTGCGGAGGAAGAACCCAGTCACTGGCATACATACAAAGATGAGCCTCCAGCTCTACCAGGTGGACAGCAGGACCTACTTGCTAGACTTCAGGAGCATAGATGGTAAAACTTTCACTTAGTGTGTATGTGGTTTTATTCAGTGCTTTAAAACGTATTTATTCATTTACTTGGCACTTTAATTTACAGTAATTTAAAGATATAAAGATGTATACATAATCACACATATAAGGATATGAATCCATTCAGCTGAGCTCTAGGTCTCGTGGTAGCACTTTTAGCTTAGCTTAGCATAGATCATTGAATCTGATTAGACCGTTAGCATCTCACTCAAAAATTACCAAATAGTTTCTATATTTTTCCTATTTAAAACTTGACTCTTTTGTACATACATTGTGCACTAAGACTGATGGAAATAGTCCTCAAAATAGTCCCCAGCAAATCTGTTATTGCTGTAATTACAGAAACTATCTGGGGACTATTTTCAGGTGCTGCGTAATATCACTGTGCCTACTGCACCCATGGTACGGCAGCCAAGTTCCTTGATTATTATACCATAGTTCCTAGCCATATCAAGCCCTATCTGCAAGTTGAGTTTACTCAACATTGTGATTTCAACCACCATTTTTATTCAGATAATTCTCAAAATATTACTGTTATCGTGTCATGAAATGTAGTTTTAAAAGTATTTCAAGCGAGAATGTAGTTGTTGTAAACTCAAATATGCGGTTTATTTATAAAGACAGCATCTGTTTAAAAATGTTTCGTCGATTTTCGGAGACGAGCTCCATGCGATCAGTGGGAGCTCAGTGATCATGTATCCGCCTAGAGCCCTCTCAACTCAGCTTGTCCATCTGACATTTGCCGCTGGCACTGATGTCTCTTTAGTGGTTCAAGATCAAATATAATTCGTTTGGGGTAAATCTAATCTTTGGTCTTTATTCAGTTAATCTCTTAATATGTTATATATACAAGCAAGATCCTTTTTATTCCTGTTTCTTTAAAAGTATGAAGAAGTATCATACAGCTCCGGGTATCCACATACAGCGACTGTGACTTTGTCCTCCATTGTTGTTTCGGATTTTCCCTCCACTCGCTATGTTGTAATCACATCACTACTAATAGTAAGCTCCTAATCGGTTAACGTGGCACGAAATTTTGCCAAAGTTCAGATTTCTCAACCCACGCTAGGTTGTCTATTCGCGTCTTTGCATTGACTTAACATTGAAATCAATCGCGCCAGATGCTCTATTCGCATCTGGTGTGAACGCACCATAATGGAGTCGGAAAATGAGCCCATCTCCGAAAAAAAGTGGAGTGTTCCTTTAAGTCTTGTGAGGCTGTGACAGTGTAGTTTCTTAATGGTTGTTTATTTAACAACATGTAAAAATACACATTGCGAGTTTTGTAATCAATAGTATTTTATAAAAAATTAATTTAATTTAACCACATTCTTTCGACAGTCTGTCTATCCATCTTAATAATAATAGTTATATAAAATATGTATAAAATATTTTTTGCCATTTAAAACTAGTTATTGCATTGTGTTAGTGTAGATATTTTTATGAACAAATTAACATGAAATTTGAAAACATTACGTAAATGTAAATTAAAGCAAAATATTTATTTCTTAATTGTTATATCGGTTCTGCTAAAATCTCAATGGTCATTCCAGAAAAGGAATCATAGCCTAAATTGTTTACCGAAATTCGGTTGTAGAGTGTTTTTTGTATGTTTTACTCTCTAAAGCCTTCTGTTCTGTTTCATTTAGATGACATGATAGAAGTAAAATCAGGGACTGCCACACCTCACCGCTCTGGCTCAGTCGGTAACTACCGGAATACCCTAAAGAACGACAGGAACGAAAAAAACGAATGTGAGGATGCAGCAAAGGGCGACGTGTCCGCTCCCTCCACGCCTCCGCTAACTGGAGGGAAAGCGGCAGAAGGCTCTCTGGCTTCTTCTCTTACCTCCTCAGTGGATTCTGCAGGGTGCGAGATCCTCCCCCGCCCAGGAAGTCACACCATAGAGTTCTTTGAGATGTGCGCCAACCTCATCAAGCTGCTAGCGCGATAACTTGTGGTCCCTCTGATGCCTTCTCTCTCACTCTCCTCTGTCTTCCCTCTCACTCTCTTTCTTCTGGAATACTGTCTACCTCTTCATCTTCTGGTATCCGTGTCATCATCCACAGTAGTCCTTCTATCTCTATTCTTTTCGTCTCTCTTTTTCTCTCTCAGTGTCTTTAGAGCAATAAGCATGCGGACAGACTCAAGACTCCATGCATCCCACTCGCATGACAAAGCTGAATGGTCTGTGGCACTACAGTCGCCAGGATCAGCCTGTTTAAGAGGACTGAGAAAAGGTACAAGAAGGTTGTTTTTTGTGCCACAGTTAAGATGTCAGAAAGATTGCTATGCTAAGCCACTTTATAGTGTCTAAACTCTGTTAGAGATGGTTTTCTAGTTCTTTTTTTGGTTTTATAGCAAGGATTTCCTTGCAGAGTGAGGCGTAGAGGTGCATTTAAATGAGTTCTACACTGAGCTAGATGTACTGTACACAATGCTGTTGTGATTCTTGGCGGACCAAGAGATGTATAAAGAGAGAGCCCTTGTGAGGACTGTGGGATGATGAGTAAGACAGAAAGCGCTTTTGCACAGTTTTACCTGTAAGTTTTTGTGGGCCAGTGTCAGAGCTGGTTATCCCATTGTTGTGGCCTACTGGGAAGGGCACTCGATTAGGAGGAGCCGTCTTAAAAAGTGGGGCCAATTTAACGTGGTGGGCACTTTAACACAAAGGGACAACTTGATAAGTCAGTCTTTCTTAAGGAAGAGACCAATATTAATCCCATTTATCCTGAAGGAGTGCAATGTCCTTGCCTCTGTTTCATAGATTTTTGTTTGTTAGTCACACCTTTTTTTTTCTATTCGCTCACATTTTACATAAATTGAAGTATATACAGAATTTCAACATGCATTTGGATTTATATTTATCAGTGCTTTAAATGGGGTTGTAGATTGTATTAAAATAGTGATATTGGACTGGATTTTTTTTTTAAAAGAAGAATATTTGATTGTATCGCTGTAAAATGTTTTATTCCATACACTGCTTTATCAAAAACATTTTTTCTTTTTACTATTATTTTATTTGTTTTACAACACCGTGGTTGCTTGAAATCAAATGTATTTGTATCCTCCTTCCCCACACACTTTCACAAATTAATTCACTGTAGTAAGGTTAGTATTAAAACTTTTTTTTTTTATGTTGGCTGAGATGTGTTAAAAAAAAAAAACACATAGCTGAAGTGTCTAATAAAGTTTATCATGGCAATGAAAATGGAAAAAGATTAAAATAAAAGTTGAAATATTGGCACATACTAACTGATCTCCTGAGCGAATCATAGAGCCAAAGTCATAATCGTAAGATCATAAAATAGAAAAACACTTCCTACTTGCATGTGACTTTGTGTGCGCTCATATGAGTCTGTAATAAACACAATTCTACAAAAGTCCCAAAGGAAAGAACTGCAACCTGTTAACAATGAACGGAATTATTTTGGGAGCTTACTGACAGATGTAATCATCTTCTCAAGATCAGTTCTTTCAATGTATATTTCATAGATGAAAATTAAAACAAAAGTTTTAAGTTGCTCTTGTTCATTCGCCTGCCCAGAGCTCCAGCTATGTTCAAATAAAATATCCCAAATTCAATGCTAAAAAAAGCTAAGACGTCATTTTAAATAATAAATGTATTCTATGCCATGTATGGCACATCGTATTTACATTTTAAAGTCTGAATGTCTTAACACACATTCTTACTGCATTAAAGAAATAACTCTTAGTTCTTAAAAATGCAGCATTATCATATTCTCAAAAAAGAAAAGAGATTTAAGGCCAGTAATTCTGATTTGACCTTTGTTTCATGTTAAGATCTAGTTTCCTAAAAGGATAATGTTGTTTTTGTTCTAAACTCATTTCATAATCTGTATTAATGAGACTTAAGAGCTAAAATTTGACAATCTGTGCTTTGCAAGTCAGCTTAAGACAAATCCAGAAAAATTTAGTTTTGCTCTGTACCCCTTTATCTTTTTTCCCTCCAAAGGTGATTTCCCTGTGTAGTTGTCTTAATTCAAATGTTCACTCTTCTTTATCACTAGGGAACCATTTCAGTGTCTCCACAGGCTGTCTATTCAGCCATCGAAAAGAAGTTTAGAAAATCTGTTGATGTTCTTCTCTTAACTGCATTAATGTTGATTATCTGTGCAGAGATGCATCTCATGGAGACTTGCCAATGTAAATTTACAGATAATTACTGATCATTTACAGCTGAAAAGATGATTTGTAAATACAACTGCCTAATAAACTGATACATGAAAGATGATTGTATTGTATCTTTTGAAAACCTGGTGTATGTTATGTGACTATATTTTGAAAGAAATGTTTGATCACTGTTTGTTAACTTCCTTTAATTACAGTTTTAAGCATACACACGGAACTTAAGACTTCTTTTTGTTTTTTTTGTTTTTAGTTAACTAGTAAAATAAATACTTAAAATTAAAAGATGTATTTTTAATGTATTGTAATAATTGATGATAATCAAACAGGAACAATCAAACCATAATGAAGTTTGTACAAAGGGTTAAAATTGTTCTTATGCTAAGGATATTTTTTCTTTTAATTTTCTGGCCAAGTCATGTGTTTACGTTCATTAATAATTCATGATTTTTATAATTTTCCATCAATGAGTAATTACAAAAGTTACATTTTACATTGTTGTGTCTTCATGGGTTAAGAGTTTCATTTTTTTATTTTTTTTTATTTTGCTAATAACTCCACTATGTGCATGCCTGTTGTTTATTGCGTTTCTTTCAGTGCACATCTCTAAAGAGAGATCTGTACTTCAGAAAATGACCAGAAGATGTCCCTTTAATCGTGAAGACATCTATCATTTTTAGAGTTAACTTGGGTTTTGACAAAACATTCGTTTCTGATTTCTAACTTCTATGCAGTTTACAGTATTAGGCTGCATTTTTACAAACACAAATTAAATGCTATTTTTAAATATATAATTTTTTTATACAAACCATATACAAAAATATACCACAGAAGCATACATGTGGTTATTTTTTATTTAAATAATAAGTACGAAGTAGCACGCTATACACCTGCCGCAGTGCGTCATGGCGTAAGCAGCAACTCCCTACGCATATCTACAGAGAGCAGCATGGAAAAGTTACTCCAGGACTGGCCGTTCAAACTAAGCTTTCAAATCTGGAGCACTGTTTCAAGATAAACAAGAGTGTTCAGTTGTAAACGCAGAAGAAACGCTGAGCAGTGTTCGTGTTCATCTCTGAGGCTGGGCTTCGCTCTGGTATGTAAACAACAGACTCACCTGCACTAGTGCAGATGGGATAGCCTATATTTTGGAAGTTATTCACTGTATTATTTAGTCGTTCCTTGGGGCAGTCCAGAAATATATTGCTGCAGAGATGGCTTGTTGGAGTCTTTAAATGTATGTAAATATCATTAATGTTTCAGAGTTAAAAGTTAAAAAAAAATATCTCAAGGCAAGGTAGAGTAATTATTGCTGCCAAATTACAAAGTATTAGTTATTGCACTCTCTATTTAAGTTATGTTTACATTAATGAAATATGACGGTGGTATTAGTTAAGGATCTGGGCTCTGTAGCACATCTGAGCTAGTCTCAAATTAGTGTGTAAATCCTGTGAGCCCGAGATATACTGGTCTGTACCAGGAGCAGATTATGTCCATTATTGCACACATACATATTTTTCCCCTTAAAGAATGCAGTATCCAGTAAAGCTAACCAGATTGCTTTTCCCTCTTTCATTGCATTCCAACAAAACATTGTTTTTGTTTAAGGATTACTTTTTAGTTGTTTTGCTAGAGTGCTGACAAAGTCAACAGCATTGGCATTTGTTACATGTAGAAATCCAGTTAATTTGTTGTTTTTGTCTGTTATCAATGTTTTGCAAATTATATGCATATTATATACATACATTATTTATCCAGGAGTAGTCATTTCAGTTCATATTTGTTTTTCTGGAAAGCGAAAACAACTGTATTAATTAATATGTACCAAAAAAAAAAAAAAAAAAAAAAAAAAAATATATATATATATATATATATATATATATACTTATACAGAACTTTGTTGTTCTCTTAAATCAGTTGTGCTTTTCATTTATTTTCTTAGTTGTTATTTTTAGGTGTTACTTTATTGCTCTAAAGCCTTTATGCTTATATCATATATGCGTGTGTGTTCATGGATCAGTGTGCATCCACTGGTGTGTGTTGTCAATGTGTCCGTGCCCTCCCACTGCCAAGCAATTCAGCTGACACTACGCTTGGTCAAAGCAGGTCTTATGTTTCAGATATCTGTCTGCAGTGAAAGTGCAAGCTTCTCCTGCTTTGCAGGGTCCCTTTTATTTTGTCACTGAGCTATTACTCCTGCTTGCAGCTGTAGCAACTGTAAAAACGTTCTTTTTCATACCAGTTTATCTAAAAGACTGAGAAAAGTAAAAATTAACAATGCCTTCATGTTTCACTATCATTGTCTTTCTCATTCGTTCAGCCTCTCTCTTTCTTCAGGTGGTGTAATGCAGAACTACAGACCGCTTACATTTTATATCTCCAGCAGGGGGCAGAATATGAAAAGATAATGAATCTGTTAACCATAAATAATCAAACATAAAACCTTCATCTTTCCCCTTTCCAGTTGGATATTTTTGTTTATATATTGTTTGATTGAAGTGTTTGAGTTTTAAATTGTTACATGAAATACCTGTAACAGTTTCTTGTGGAACAAGGAGAGATTAATAGCAGTGTTCTGGTTGCAGTACTTTGCTTTTTAGTAAAATACATTTTTGTCAGCTAAACAACAACAGGCACATCTTAGGTGATATGTTGAATGTGCTCCGATTATATATTCTTGTCTGTTCTTATTTTCCCAGCGTTTCCACTGCTGAAAAATTTAACAGCGGTAAAATTAATCAGCAGCTGCCATGACTCAAGAAACTTATTTCCATCGACAACGTAAGAATCAGCAACTCTGCAGTTGGAGTTTCACCACTTATCACCGGAATGGTTTTGACTTGCATTCTCTCTTCTTTCTGAATAATTAAAAGGGGTAGATTTGTTTGTATTTGATTGGGGAGGTGTGTGTGTGTGTGTGTGTTCCTTTTCAAAGGAAATGTTTAAGAGTGCTTAAATGGATGAAAGAAGAAGGTAATAAAAAAGCGATGGGTGGAGAGAAATGCAAAATAAGAGACTGAAGGTCTTCTGGAGGAGGAGGGCAGACAGAATAACAGAGAAGAGAAAGAGAGCAGTTCAACTTTCCTGGAACTTTACAACTTTAATTAACATTTTTTTTGCGGAAATTCTAATCAGCAGGTAAGAAAAATCATAAAAATGTAATGTTGAAAGTGTATATAAAATATTGATTGACATTTTAGGGTTTTAACAAGGAATGCATACTACTTTTTCACTGAAATCAGATTTTGAAAGTTGAGAATGTCGCCATTTGAAATGTTTTTGGATTATAAAGAATATGTATGTACTATTTTATTTTGAACTCTGAAATGGTTTTCTTTTTGGTTTCTGCAAGTCTCAATTTTGTTCTGTGATTTTGTATAGTGTTTTCAGGCAAGTCAGTTACTTTATAGTCAAACATTTTCATCCTTGGCTTGGAAGTGTATTTTTAGCTTTTACAAAAAAATTATGATAAAGAGTCATTCATATTAAACACTGTTCTCTTCAAATTTCTCTGGTAAGGTTCTTTTTTGTCTTCTTTGTTTAAACAGACTGGAGTGAGCTCTCTGCTGACACTTTCCAGAGTAGCCCGTTCAGCGTCGATACACTGTATGGGTACCAGCTTGACGTGGATGATATCGAGCGAAGTGACACCATTCGCCGACTGCATTTTAACAAGCGGCCAGGGGTGGCAAATGCTGCCTCTGAGCCACAACGCATTATAAACCCCACACACTGGACTTCCTCAGAGTCTTTGTCCTCTGTGAGCAGTGATGAAACCAAGAAAACCTCTCCCTCTTCATCCTCTTCCTCCTCTTCTGTCAACAAAAGAAGACCGCCACTTCCCCATTCCAAACTTAAATCTTCAAGTCAAAGACCAGAGGTCCCTCAAGACCTAGTAACCTGTCAGAGGAATGAACATGGGACGCCTGCCCCAGCCACACAACATCCTACCCCAACCAAATCAAATCCTCTAGTGGAAAAGACTCTGATGGAAACATGTATGTGTTTGGAACATGAGAAAGGCTCATTGCAGCAAGGACCTCCAGAACCGCAGCCACGGCGTAGACTGGCCAGTTTTGGTGGTCTTGGCTCTACCGGTACCCTGTCTCCATACACAAGCTGGAGTGCCCTAAATCAAGGTGCTAAGATGACAGTCTTAGACCAGCCTAGGCAAGGTACCTTGTTATTGGGGAGCGGCCTAAAAATCAGCCCCTTAAGCTCAGGCCAGGCATCTCCAGTGAGCGGTGTAAGCCCACTCCACCTGCAGATGGTCAGGGATCAGATGGCAGCTGCTTTACGAAGATTAAAGGACCTGGAGGAGCAAGTCAAGGCCATTCCTGTCCTACAGGTAAAGATTGCTGTTTTGCAGGAAGAAAAGAGACAACTGACCGCCTTGGTCAAGAGCCAAGAGGAAGCTCAAAAATCTAGCTCTAGCACTTACAAAGATTTACAAGAATTGACCAGCAAGCCAGAGATGGAGGGTTGGGAGCACAGTGCCATCTCTAGTCTGACGGATTTTCAACAGCTCAGTGTTGAAATGCAACTGCTTGAAAGGAAGATTCAAGATGCACGTCTTGAATCCTCAGCTTTCAAGATGAGGGATCGAATGTGTGTCGCAGTTGGAGATGACCGGCGCATCGATGAAGTCTATGTCATTCATCACCACAAATCAAACTTCAGTAAGGATGTTGCTGTCGATACCAAACTTGAGACTCAGTCAGTGGCTGTTGGTGTCACTGAGACTATGCTCGGTGTGGTATCCGACAAGGAAGCAGAAACCGAGTTGCAGCAGCAAACCATCCAACATTTGAGTGACCAGGTTCAGATACTGGAGGCAGAGCTTAAAGAAGCAATGCTCAAGGCAGAAATGGGCAGGCTGAGGAGTGAACTGCGGGAAGCAGAAGCGAGAAACCGTGCCGACAAAAGTTCCTCTGCACACCCGCAGGTAAACTGCGCCGCCACCCAGACTGAGTCGCAAACTCGCACTCTTGGGGTTGGAAACCACACCAACCTTGTGCATTCTGCTGTTGGAAGAGGACTAGAGCAGATTTCCATTGATGTTGGAATTTCCTGCAAACCTGAGATAAAGGTTGCATCATCTGGCCCAGATACACCTATGGAAGAGTGGGAGGTGCGCAAAAGAGTAGTGCAAAAAGATCAGTGTGTCGGAAGTAAGAGTGTGTCAACACACAGTCAAGGTGTTGGGATGACAGTGTGTGTGTGTGATGCTGCCACAATTACCTCGGAGACATTGGAGAACAAAAGGAGCATTTCCCGCCAAACAGTGGGCTGTGGTGACTGCACAGTCGACATGGATGTCAGATCTGTCAAATCACTAATTTCCCAAGGAACTGTCACTGACCCAGTTCGAAGTGTTGACTTGGGTGTGATGGCAATCCCTCAGACCATGTCTCAGCGTACCAGCACAGCCTTTTGCACCGTCTCACGCAGCACCAGCACTTTGCAAGCCTGTATCTCTGAAGCCAGCACCAACACATAGCACACACTGACCAGGGAAAGACATACCAACACAGCACATGCAGTGACCCGAACTCTGGCGGTTGGAGATGGGAAGATTTGCGACCAAGTGGCTGCTGTTCAGATGCGCTCTGTTGGAACCACTGCATGCTTAGATAGAAGCAAAAGCACCCCTGCTGTTCCTAGGGTTATGACACGTGCCGTGGGCGTTGGAATGGCAAATGTCAATGAGAATATCCTCATCGGACTTCATACACGCAATATTGCATGTGGTCCATCTCGTCTGCCAGATCTGGTCAAGACGCGTAGCATTGGCGTAGAAGTGGGAGACGGGAGAATACGCGACTCAGAGGGCCAAATGTTTGTGCAGACTGAGCCTGGACTTGCCCTTTATATAGATCGCATGCAAAAATTACTTAAAGAACAACAGGACCTATTAACTGACAGTCACCCTGGGGCAAAACATGAAGTCATTCTGCAGTCCTATTGTGTTTTAGATAAACAAGTTGGAGGTATATATTTGTGTCTTTGCCTTTGAAAGCATTTTTTTTTTTTTGGAATTTTAGATACTTTATGTGTTTTTAGCTTATTGCTTGCTTTCATTTTCTTTCTTAGTCCCAGTCATTGCACAAAACCAGAGATCAAATGAAACTTCAAAAGTTAAAGAAAAGAATCAAATGGAGTTGCAGATGTCTGCTGCTCTTCATGGTATGTATTATTTGTTTCGAATGCAACTCAAGTCAGCTAGCAAGCAAAGGTATAGCATCCTGGTCTAAATTACTCCAGCTGACAAAGAAATGCATGCAGGAAAAAATAAAGAAGCAGAAAGGAGGAGACTTTTTCGGAGCTAATTTTTTGCTCTGGAATTTGAACAGGAGGTGAAAATAGCACTCTCTGGTTTGTCTTTTGGCTGAATAAGCCCTAAACTTAGAATATTTGGGTTGCTGTTGGCTTCTGGAATTGCTTCATGTCTTTTGGTATGTGGCAGACACAGGCATGAATACCATCCACACTGGAAGCCTGCTCTGTGCATGGTTTCTGAAAGACATGAATGTTTGTGTTTCAGGAGTCCCTATTACAGAATAAAAATAACCTTTAGCAGGTGTGTGTGGTGTATAAAGGAGTGTATGCATGTTCAGGTGCTGTCATGGCAGACTATGAACAAGAATGGAATGTTTTCAGGAATTGTAAAGCCTTTTTTTTTAAGGCAAGGATCCGCAGATATGAGGGTTCCCTCACAAAAGACTTAATTTCGTATTATTTATTATTTAAATATTATGTTGCAAGGAAAGGGAGTTAAACATCAACTGTATGCAGATTTAATTTTATCCCCAAACTTCAGTTTAAAAACCTTGTTTTACGAGTTCTACGAATCAAAAACAACAAAGAATCTACGAATCAAAAACAACAAGCAATATCATATTTCACTTGAAAGTCATATGTTGTGTCGTATCTTATTAATTTAATCAGGAATATGATTGCATTTCTTTCAGGCTCACCCAGTGATGATCATTGCCTCAGGTCCATCATGAAAAGGAGATGCACCAATCTGAAGTTCATGGATAGTATGAACCCTAAGTCTGCCTCACATAGGTAAATAAAGGCTTTCATTAATTAATCATAACTAACAATGTAACTTAGTGTCCCATTTTTTCTTAATGCTAAACTAGAATTCTATTAGCAGATTGGTTGTGTAATTAATTTTGAAGAATATGTATTGCTATTCACACCTATGCATTGTACATGTAATTGTAGATCTCTTTCTCTCTTTGCATCTATACAGAGGTCCTGTGGACTTCCTGTCTGAGGGTGGTGATTCTGAGAATGAAGAGCAGAAAAGAAGAGAAAAGAGGGAGAAAGAGGGGAGTGCCAAAGATAAAGGGAAGATTCCCAAGAGAAAAGAAAGGTTCATGCTTCTAACAAGTTTTGTTTTATCAGTGCAAGATGATGCTGTTTAGCAAAATGTTATCATGTGACATTTGTTTTCTACTGTGTAAGTATAAATTTAGTGAGAAGATGCTTTCTGCCTGCCAAACTCTGGAGGTTCACCTCAATGGCAGCAAGGCTATATCCAACAGAGAACTGGTGAGTTTCAGAAGAGTAACAGAGATCTGTGTTTTAAAGTCAGTGCTTTTATTGCTTTCTATTTTTTTTTCTTCTCTTCAGTTAGTAGTTACTGTATAGTAGATGCTTTTTGAGAAGTCTTAGTCTGTAACATTTAAAGCCCTTGGAATAAATGTGTGTTGTATATCCTTTATTATAAGAGATAGACTTTAAATCACTATTTTGGGCTTTTGCTGAGTAATAATTTCACCCAAATTGTTAATGGCTGAATTGTTAGTGTGTTCTGTTGCTTTGCAGCAACATCCACAGTGTTGAACCATCTCAGACATCTCTAGCTTTAGTGTGCAAAAATGTTTAAGAAACCTATGGGAATTAATTCTCAAGGCGCAGAAATATATAACTCAACAACCGGAAAACAAAAGAAGGGCAAACCAAGCTTAATTTATGATGTATTGTGGAACTGTATTTCAGTCTGAAAAGCTCAGTTGTTGATGTGTTCTATATTTACTGTTCATACTGTTTACATATTTATTGTTCTTTCCTTATCAAGTCTAAATAGTTTCTGTGTGGTTTACCCAGATACTTTACCTGACATTTTAGTTAAATTTCTTTCCTTATTTTTCATTTGATCTGTTTGTCTTTGTAAAAGTGCTCCTGTCTGAGCACAGTGCAGCAGGAGTGGTTCTGTGTGTCCAGTCAGAAGAGGGCATGCCCACAGATCGTGGAGGACTTTCTCTTCGCTTGTCGCCATGTCTCGCCTGATGTCCTGTGCTATGTGGCCAACATGGCTGACCAAAATGGCAACACGGCCCTCCACTACAGTGTGTCACACTCTAATTTCAGCATAGTAAAGATTCTGCTTGCTGCAGGTACCTTGAAATCTATTAACCTATACTCCTAGATTAATCTGTTGTGAAGTACTGCACCAGATCAAACTTTTCTGTTCATTCTATATATCTTTCTTTAGCTGTATTACTTTTTATCTAGCTGTATTAGTTGTGCTTGTTGGTTTTGCTTTGAATATTTAAAAACCAAGTATATACTTTTCAAATACTTTTATTCAGCAAGAATCCATTAAAAATGGTTTTCTAATGCCCCTTCTTTTCATAAAAGAATTAATACTTTTGAGAATGATTTCTGAAGAATCATGTGACACTAAAGCCTGCTAATGACTGCTGAAAATTCAGCTTTCCATCACAAGAATAAGTTATTTTAAAATCTAATAGTATTTCACAATATAACTGTTTAACTGAATTTTTGAACAAAAAGCTTTTGGGAGTATGAGACTTCTTTAAAAAAAAACATATATAAATATTAATACAGAGGTATATTTTTTTTCTGTTGACACTATCAAAAGGGTTCCAATTGTGGATAATTAATTTGGTCTTGATTCCTTCTCATGCAGGAATATGTAATGTTGATTATCAGAATAAGGCCGGTTATACTCCCATAATGCTTGCCTCCCTGGCTGCCGTGGAAATGAAAGACGACATGATGGTGGTGCAAGAACTCTTCAGCAGAGGAGATGTGAATGCCAAGGCCAGCCAGGTATCTGTCTGTTGATGTTTTTGACTTAATATTGAGCTATGTTTATATGACTAACTGAGAAAACGGTTTATACCCAAGAGTATCTGTGTATCCTTTTGTGTGCTGTTTGCTCAATAGGCTGGTCAGACGGCTCTCATGCTAGCAGTCAGTCATGGGCGTATAGATATGCTCAGGGCTCTGCTGGCTGCTGGAGCAGAGGTCAACATCCAGGATGATGAGGGGTCAACTGCTCTAATGTGTGCTGGTGAACACGGCCATGCTGACATCGTCAAACTCTTACTGGCCCAGCCAGGCTGTGATGCCACACTGACTGACAATGTGAGGAACCACGTGGCTATCTGAGAGAAAAGATTTAAAGTGATGATTTAATATTTTCATTTGTGTTTTGTGTTGATTTTCTTGTTTAAATTTGTCTGTGTGCTTTTTCTTGGTATGTTTTGTGTCTGTGTGCTGGTAGGACGAGAGCACTGCTCTGTCTATTGCTCTGGAAGCTGGACACAAAGATATTGCTATGCTTCTCTATGCCCATGTCAACTACTCAAAAGGCCAAACGAGGGTATGACTATAATTGTCTACATTTTTACTCTCTTTTAGCAATTTACTTACTTACCAACAACATATTCTTACCAATTACTCACATAAGCTGCACAACAGTTTATGTTTGTGTGTGTGTGTGAATGCTCATCCACAGGGTTCCCCTCGAAGCAAGACTCCACCTGTTGCACGCATAAGCTCTTCTGATTGATATGACATTTCCCCATGCTCTCTTCATCCATTCAGACATCCCCTCTGAACGACCTGTTCAATCATATGACAGAGATGAATATGACAGGTTATGTTTTTAACAGGTTTAATATTAAAGACAGCAGTATTTTCAAAAGTGCAGTCACGGTTGGTATAACAAGCTGCATCATTTATTTTCTTCTTTACTGACAGTTAGGTTTTCCAGATATAAAAATGAGAGTAATAAACACCTACTATAATAGGAAACTGCATGCCAAAACTGTTTTATATATTAATTTTAGGTGATGTATAAATTTGTATGCATTTTAAGATTATATACATTATTTTCACATTTTAAAAGCTTGAATTAGTTTCTTGTAATATATATTTTACCAAGTAGGCTTTAAACTATTCACTTCCAAAACCTGAAATCTAGATTTTACGAACTCTCTAAAAATGAATGAACTGTAAATGTCATGTTCATATATAAGTAAATAAATATGTGATTACATCACCACCTAGTGTTTACTGCAAATATTGCATTACTGTGCTCTCTTTTTGTGTTTTAGATCTGACTGTAGAATTCCTACAGTTGTAATGCCATCCAATGGTGAAAAGCTGGACTGCAGATGATCAGCAGACATGAGGAAGGTCATGCTAACTCTAAGGAACAAATGCAAAGAAATATTATTATTATTATTATTATTATAAAAATCGAAATGACGAAAACCAGACTAACATACCCAATGTTTCAGTAGGTCGTTTAGAATCTAAACAGTTTCCCCGATACATGAGTGTAAATTATTTGTTTCTTTTGAATCGGCCATATCGTTTTTGAATCAATCTGAATTGTTCTGACTGATCACTCATGAACTGAATTGATAATTTTTCACTCCCTGAAATGGTTTACAGGATGCTGTAAAACAGAGAACAATAAAATCGCAGGAAGTGGATATTTGCCTACTATTAATTAAAAACTATCAATCTGTCATTTGTCAACGATGAAGAAGGTCTTTGTCAAGTTTAACACCTGAGTGAGGCGACTGTGGGTAAAGATATTTTCTGACCAATAGAGTATCAAGACATTACATGAAAACATCAAAAGTACCATGTAACATGAATATAGTAGTAATTAAGGACCAAGTTGTTTTGCCGTGGTTATTATACACTACCTCCGCTCCCTATACACAGAGTAGCCTACGCAGTTTGCATAGGCCACCAACTCCCGGGGAGCAGGGGAAGCACCATACCAGTTGCTCAAAAAAACCTTTAGTTCTATATTAATATTAAAATTAACATATATATAAATAAAAGATAAAGATGAACAACTATGGCGTGAACAGACATCAGCGATCTGGCGCTGAGAAAAAAAAAAAAGAAGAAGAAGCCTGTGCATCAATTTCAGGCAAGGCTGTAACTATGTCTTAAACCATGTCTTTTTAATGTTTTTTTTTTTTTTTTTTTTTTTTTTAAAGACGTTTCTTTCATCAATGCTGATTTTGATCAAAAATACAGGAAAACATTTTTTTGATGTTGACAATAATGTGTTTTAATGTAAGTGAAAATTTAACCACCAACAGCGCATCTAATATTCTCTCTGAGTTTTCATGTTCCCTTACAAAATCTAGCCATGGTTTTACAAATTAAACCAAAAATCATAGTTCTTGTAGCCATGGTAACTACAAATTAACCAAATTAAGTTTTGTTTTCATGGTTTAGTACAAAAAATATATTTTTTTTGTGGTTATAAAATCAGACCAAGCCAACAACAGCCTTTAAAATTACTTGCTTCATTGAATAAAACTGTAAAAATACATAATGTAATACAAAGTAGGCCGAACAATTTATGCACATTACATAGTATTACAAGTGCTTACAAAAGGAGCCAAAGGCCTGGCTACTGCTGCTGTTAGTCCTTTAATACCGACCAAACATTTAATTCAAATATCCTCTTAATCTTTAATTTTTGGCCACCTTTTTGCAAAAGAAATGCGACAGCCTCAATAATTTCTGCAACAAAAATGTGGACATCCCAACTCTTACAAAAAGTTAACCATGGTAGTTAAACTGCTTAGTTTTCTGAATCCTTTATTACTGTATTAATAAAATAAAAAATAGCCATAGGTAACTGCCTAGTGCTACAATTGTAATTTGTAATTTAAAAGTCATGTAATGTGTTTCTGTCTACACATCAAAAGAAATGTGGAAATTCTGTGGAATTTCACAGTGACATTTAGTTCGTTTTTCCCTTGGGGAACTTTAGCTGGTCCACCCAGAAGACAAAAATATCTTAAAATGTTGATATTTGCCTGAACTGTATAATTCATTTTTTTTAGATTGAAGAACAGAAAATGTGGCTTTTACAAACACACCTGGCCTTCTTGTGGCATATAAGATATCAGTGTTCAGTAGCACAGCCGGTGATGAGCTAATTTTACCAGCCTCAGCCGCTGTCTGCTCAGGAGGGAGCAGCTCCCACACCAGTCACAGATACAGCTGCTCAGAATGCTTTCAGTGGTGCATTTCTAGAAACTGCTCTGGATATTTGAACATATTATTATGGCCGGCAGCCATTTCACCCTGGAACCCAAGACTGGTTGCCCATGAAGCTAAGCAGAGCTGAGCCTGGTCAGTACCTGGATGGGAGACCTCCTGGGAAAAACTAGTGCTGCGTTTCCACCGCAGGAACTTTACCCAGGAACTAAGAATTTGGCCTGGTACTTAATGTGTTTCCACCGCAGGAACCGGGAACTAAATAAAGTTCCTGGGAAAAACATGCCCCTCAGAAATGCCGTGTTTCGACCAAAATTACCCGGAACATTTGTACCAGGAACTTTTTTTTCCCCCAGACCTGTTGCGAAAACACATTTTAAAATAGGTGCTGTCTTTATAAATAAACCACAGATTTGAGTTTTAAACAACTACATTTCTCGCCTGAAATACTTTTAAAATTAAATTTCATGACATAATAACAGATATTTTTGAAAATTATCCGAATAAATGGTGGTCAAAAATCACAAAAAGTACCACCTCGCCAGCAGGGACTTTCTGAGGGGCATTTTTTTACCCGGAACTTTATTTAGTTCCTTGTTCCTGCGGTGGAAGCACACAGAGTACCAGCCCAAAGTCCCTAGTTCCTGGGTAAAGTTCCTGCGGTGGAAATGCGGCAAAAGTCCCGGCTGGCGAGGTAGTACTTTCTCAAGGTTCCGGAACTTTCGGGGGCGGGACTTGGGTGCTAAACATCCTGATTGGTTGAGTTCACGTAACATTGGTTGAGTTCAACCACCATTTATTTGGATCATTTTCAAAATATTACTGTTATTGTGTCATGAAATGTAATTTTAAAAGTATTTCAGGCGAGAATGTAGTCGTTTAGCTACTGGCCAATTTTTTTGATTATTATCTATTATTATATATTTATTTATGATTTATTTTAAGCTTAAAAGCTCTTGAAAGATTATGTGTATCTTTAGTCAGATGCATTTACATTTTGTCTGTCTCAAATTTGAAGCCATGTAATTCTAAGTTTTGAGCTAGGACTGAGCTATAAAGAACTGGAAAAGACTTATCACTCAGGATTTGTCAGAAAATTAGAAAATGTACTATTGAAAACTAAGCTGGGTTATCTAACTAAAGATTTGTCTGTGTAACTGAAATGATCAGTCTAACAGACTGCTGTGAATTTAACAACTCTAACAACTTTTGTTCTGTTTTCACACCCCTGAGGACCCTTTTCATGTACTTGCCATTGCTGAGTCTGCACAAAAAATGGCAATAATCCTGCATTGAGGCCAACAACAGAAAGAAATGGGACAGAACCTCCAAATGCTACCATTGCTCAGATGTTGGAGAATCTGAATGCATATTTGGACAAAAGGCTGGAACTGAGGAAGTGCCATGATGACGTGCCAGAAGTACAGCATCATGTACTCAGAGAGTGGACTATGAGCCTTGTCAGACATTAAAAGGGCTTATGGAAAGATGCAGCGCTTAAGGACAAACACCAACAGATATGGCTTGCCTGTAATCTTGCTCAAACTAATTCGACAGCATCTACAGAAATATGAAACTGACAAATTACAATGTGAAAACAAAGCAGAGAAAGCGAAGATTGAGAGCAATGGCTGAACAATTACAAAATCTAAAGGAGGACAAAGAAAGACTGTAACATGATAATGACAAGTTGCTAACTTTGCTCAAGTCTTCAAGCAGCTCTGATAATACTGATGCTGATTTCAACGCACATGCTGAAATTACAAAGGACAACCTGAAAGTTAGACTTGCTCCGGTAATGGTTATGAACAGAAGGTCTGTAGTTGAAACTGACAATGAAGAGGATTGTGAAGATGGTGAATGACGAACTCACACAGTAAAAAAAAAGTGGTTAAGAAATATGTTCCATACAGAACATACCAGCCAGCTACTCCAGAGCAAGTTGACAAGTGGTCAAAAGAATTGCCAGATGTGTACAAGCAGCCACGGAAAGTTTGGCAATTTCTTCAACATGATTGTTAATGTGAACTTAAGAGACAATGACCAAAAAGGACTAACAGAAAGTGTTGAAAGAAGGATTGGTGAGTCTCACGAAAACATTGAGGCTGGATGGGAAGCTGTACAAACCTTCTTGTTTGAACTGAAACCTGCAGAGGTTAAATGGGCTAAAATTACCTCTTGTGTGAAGAAGACAGGAGAAAGTGTTGCAGAGTTCTCGACAAAGATACTGGACTTTTTTAAAGCCCTTAAAATCAGGTATGATGACTGGGACACCATTGGAACAGCATTCATGCAGATTGTTGAATAGAAGTCAAACTCCGAGCTTTGCATTCCAAAACTTAGGACAATTGGGAATGAGCATGAAGACCGTGAATATCTGAGATACTCAATATCTAAAACTCAAGGAAGGTGCAGGCAATGCAATGAGGCAGGACACTGGGTTTGTGATTGCAAGCTGAGCTTAAAACGTCAAAGTGATGATGGGGACAATCTATTAATAAATGCTGTGGAGCCATATGAAAACTGAAGAACCTCTCTCTGCAGCACCAGCTAGCGACATCTCATCCAAAATTCTAATGCATTTATTTGCTGTGTGCCTATTAACAACTGGCCTGGGAGTACAGCTGGAATATAGCAGTGGAGGCTAAAGCTGCTCTTTTTATGAAAGGAGACTCCACATTATTCTAAACTAATAAACTAAACTAAAAGCTGATGGACTCCACATGTATGCAAACAAGACAAGTGAAGACACCATACAGAATGGAAAAGCATACACAGAAACCTCAACTGAAGCCAAAGATGATGTACTAGTAGGCAGTGCTGCTAAACAAGCCGAAAAGGAGAGAGGTGAACATAGAGTGGCATTAAGACTACTTCGGCAAGATGCACAAACAGTATTGCATAGTACACAGATTCAAGGTGAAGCATCTAGAAAGCAATTGTCATTGTTAATGGAAGAAGGCACTAAACTGCATGATGACAACCACTGCAGTAAGGATAACTATAAAGAAAATGCCCTTTTGAACATGTCACAGGCCGGCCCATGTCCAATAAAAAATGTCCAATAAAAAACTAACATCTGACAGCCTTGCCTGACTGATGAAAGACTCAGCCTGGCAGTACACAATGCCAAGAATCAAGTTTTGGCTTCTCCGAAGGGGGGCCATGGTATAGTGCCCAACAAATGGGCAAAGATTAAAAAACCGCATGTGTCACATGAAGAATACAGGTAAGATAGACTAATTGAGGATCTTTTAGTAACTTATGCAGCAGTTAAGGCGCAGGAAAACAATAGATAGGAGGAGGGATAGATGGCAGTATAGTGTTTTTCAGAGTCCAGACATGGCGGGACTAGGGTTTTTAGGCTCTAGCATTTCACCTGAAGATGAAGACATGAATATTTCACCACTGATAAACACTGTAGTGTCCTGCCAACATTAAAAATGAAGGGTTTTATTGGTAACTAAGAATATTTTGTTTTGAAAAGGTATGTTTCCCTTTTCTCTTGTGTATCATTGCAGGTGTTCCAGCTTTACAGAGGATGAGCATAGACATCCAACGCTTGGTCCAAACTGCACTGGACACCTATAGATGAACATGCCTGAACATCCACAGAACACAACGACATCTAAGTATGAAAAGTATGTTTTGTGATGAAAAAAATTATCAAAGGGGGGGATTCAAAGATTATGTTTATCTTTAGTCAGATGCATTTACATTGTGACTGTGTCTCAGATGCTATCAACTCAAACTGTTTACCAAACTGTGGCCCAAATGGCCCATGGAATTAGCCATTAGGTCATCATCAGGTCAGTGCATCATGGGCTGTCCATGGGAGAGGTCCTCTCAGGTCATCATGAGGTTACACTACCATTGACTCTCCATGGGGTGTTATTGTATTGTTTGTAGCACATTTGTTACCAGGTATAAAGGTCTGGCCTTGCAGACAGTACTTTGGGTTAAGATTGTTTGAGGGATGACATGCTAACATCGCTTCTGAAAAACTGCTACATTTCCACCTTCAATAAATTTTTGGTCAAGCTTTCTTATTTTGTCTAGAGAAATCTAGTACATTGGCGAGCCACCCAAACTACTGCTCAGCCAAATATAGCCAAATCTAACACTCCATTCTCCATTCATTGTAACTGCATGGAAAAGAACAGCTAGTACATTTTTCAAAATTAATTATTTTGTGTTCCACAGGAAACAAAAACGTCTTTCAGGGTTGGAATCAGTTTGAGGTTGAGTAACTGATGACAGTTTTTTTAATTCATTTTTGTGTGAACTAATCTTTTAAATGAAATCCTGTGGGACATCACTTTCTACTGCATAATGATGATCAGTGGGAGCCCATTTTCAAGGGTATTAAATCATGTTTGCAATTGGTAGTATGACAAAAGTAGTTGTTCAAAAAAAAAATGATTTTTTTATTATATTTTTATGTGTTTTTGATAGCTGACACATCACCTATGTGGATGCATGCATGGACTTATTAACTTCATTGATAATAGTTCAGCATGTCTTTTGGATTTCAGCTCATCTTTATGTAACTCAGAGACTCATTGTGTTTGAGAATGTTCAGCTCAGTGTGTCTGTACGACAAACTGTGTGTCTGTACAACAAACTGTGTGTCTGTGTTTTGTGATGGAATGCTATAGCATTACAGCTCGGTGCGGTCTGCAGCCAGTAAAACGTGGTGTTGCCATAGTAACCGCCTGAGATGTTTTACCAAAATGCCCTTGTCGACCTGATAGCAAAACATGCATATGAAATGTAAAATTATGACAGCGTGTAATCATACCACAACACATGCATACACTAAAAACCAACTCATCCGTGATTAAACAAAACTGATACTTATCAGAGGCTTGTCAAAATATGACTGAATAAGATTGTTTGATAAATTAAACAATGGCTTTTGTAATGTAGCTGTTGCCATGGCAGATGTAGACGAACAATATTGCGTCTTAAAACTGCATCTGATTTTAAACAGACTCTTAAGAGGCACATTTCATTCATGAAAATTAATAAGGAAAATATTGAAAGCAGAAATATGACTCATCAAAGGGACTTCTGGTGAAAGATGGCAATTTAGCCTCCTTGGAAATTTTGGCAATTTATTAAACTGAACTTTCATAATGAATTTAAAATCAGATTGCATAATGCTAAAATTGATAACACATGACATTATAAACTGCTGATTTTATGTACTATCACAAACTCTTCTAAGTTTCTTTTCTGTTCACATGAAGAGTTATTTTGTCAGGTTAGGGTTTATTGCCGAAATTTGTTTTAATTACAAATATAATACACTTGGCCAATTTTATTTTTATTGGTGTATGTACCCCTGACACAAATGTCTCATCTTTTTCTCAGGGTCTGTTCTGTTTATTTCAATTATTTACTTAATAAAGCACATTTTCACACCCATACCAATTCAGCAATATTATTTAAAAAATAATGTGTCTCAGTTCTGCTATCAGCCAGTTATATTTGACCAAGAATACAAGTAATATCAGGACACTGCTGAGCCCTTGCAATAATACAGCATAAAAATAATTAAGTACATGCCACGTCTGTGAGCTACATGTGAAGCTACTTTACAAGTTATTAGTCTCAGTTCTCAAAAGGAAGCAGACAGAAACTATTATGTTTTGGACTATCTGGTAATATTTATAGCCCCAAATGATTTCACCAGAATCTCTATTCTTTTTTATGTTGTAAAAGCTCCCAGACGCAGATATAAACATGCCATTAGCCAATTTATGTGTGTGTGTGTTTGAGAGTGTGTGCAACACAACATTAACAACCCTGGAATCCTCTCAAGATGTCAGTAAAGCTTGCAGAAAAAGAACCATCTGCATAGGCACAAAAATGGAGCCCGCTTCTTTTAACAGAGGGGCGGTTAAAAAAAGACTGAAGGAGAGCATAAAAGAGAGGGAGACGGGAAAGGGAAAAAAGGAAAAGAAACCAGATTGCGACAGTCGATATTAAAACATGCAGCGAGTGAGAGAGAAAAGGAGAGAGAGAAAGAGAGGGTGGAGAGAGAGAAAAGCGAGCTGCAGGCCTTTCCACGGGGACAAACTAGCAGAAAGGCATCTCGCAGTTCTTTTCTCTCTCTCTTTCTCTCTCTCAACATCCTAACGGCAATTGATTTGTGTATGAAAAGCTGGGCGCTTTTCGCCCCCCTTTTGGGCTGTGCGTTTTGAGTGATCAGCTGATGAAGAGACTGGCTGCGCGCTGCAATGCTGGTTTGCTAATTCTCTCTCCTCCAGACTGGAGCCAGCCTGGAGACCACAGTCAGGTAAATCGCCCTCTCTCTCTCTCTCTCTCTCTCTCTCTCTCTCTCTCTCTCCCTCTTGCTCTCTCTCCTGCGCATAGAGCACGCAATCACACCAGGCTTCAGCACATGGGCACACAGACAGAAAGTGAGAGAGTGAATGTGTGTGTGTGTGTGTGTGTGTAAGTGTGAATTGTGTCTGGTGAAGGAAAGCATTGCCCAGACAAATCGGTTGTGTGGATCCTGACACCTTTTTTTCCCTCTTTCTTTGTAGATTTGTATAGCGTAACAAGGTTTTTAACTTGCTGCACCAAGTACAGACTCTTCTGAGTGTGCTATTCGCAAGCACCCTTCATGTTCTGTGTGCAGCGGTTCAGTTGTGCGTCTGTGCATGCGAGCGTATGTGTGTGTGTCAGTGTGCATTCCATTATTATGCTGTTGATTATTAGGCCTCCTTCCTTCCACATGGTCCCCTGGGGTACGTGTGAATAAATGCATTCCGTTTGTTTCTCTGTCTTTCATATTTGTCTTGCGTCCATGTAGAGGATATTTGCATGAAATGTCAGTACATTGGGTCTTGTTTTTGTCTGATTTTTTTTTTTTTTTTTTTTTTTTGTATAAAAGTATATGAAAGCGTTTTGTGCGCCACGCTCGTGTATGATTTAGACATCAATGGCTGGCGATGCCTGCATAGCGTCATACTCAGAATTCATATTTTCATCCCTCTCATAAGCTCTCTGCGGCAGGCATATCACTGCATTTTAATTGCATTTGTGTAAAACATAGACTCGGCTGCACACACACACACACACACACACACACACACACAGTGAATTCCGCATTTAAGGCGTGTGCACGTTGCTAGCCGCTGCATTCTAGTCCCGTTTTTAATGAGACGCGTTCGGCGCACCGTATGGTGAACCGTAAGCCACTGCTCCGTTATGTCAGGTGTGTTGGCTGGAGATCAACATCGCCGTAAACGTCACGTCAGTGCACCAGCGTCTCCTGCCTCCACAGCAACCCCTGTGTTGGATCATACAGAGCTAGTGGGGTCTTTATCAAATATTAAAATGGAAGTGAAAGCAGCTGCTCGTGTTAGAGGGGACTGAAGATTGAAGGCAGATTGCCTGGTGAGATTTATAGCCATGGATGATGAATTGGACCTGGAAGTGCTCAGATGAAAGGCCAGAAAAAGTTATTTAAACTGCTTAGTAATTTAACGCTGACTCTCTTGCTTTATTATTATTACTTAAAATTCAGTGTGGCTATTCAACATTCTGCAAACTTATCATAGTTAATAGCGCATTAATTACCATAAAGTTTCATCTGTTATTTGCATAGAAAGTTGATGATGGCCAGAAACACTATGTTTAAATTAGATTCTGTGATGGTTATTTATACTACAGTAATGATTTGAAAATTCACATGCATCATGCAATTAATATACATACATACATACATATATATATATATATATATATATATATATATATATATATATATATATTTATTTTAAAGTTTAATTCATTAAAGGAATAGATAACCCCAAAATGAAAATTTTCTGAAACTTACTGTACTCTCCCTCAGGCAATCTATAATGTAGATGAGTAAGACTGGAGAAACCTAGCATTATATTGCTCACCAGTGAATCCTCTGTAGTGAATGGGTGCTGTCAGAATGATAGTTCAAACTTGATAAAAAAATATTACACAAGTCCTCAAGTAATCAACAGAACTCCATCAATTGATGTCTTGACTAAGACTAATGTCTTAATGAAGTGGAAAACTCAATAAACAAATACATCAAGAAGTTTAAACCATTGCCTTAGACTAGCATTTAAGTTATATGTGTTTTATAGCATTTATTAATCTTGGAACATGAATTTACAATGAACAATAGTATATTTATAAATTAACATTAAAATGGACCTTGAGTCAATAAATAAATATTCTATCTATCTATCTATCTATCTATCTATCTGTCTGTCTGTCTGTCTGTCTGTCTATTTATAAAAAAGTATAAACAAAATATAACTTCTTTCTTGTTAAATGAAAAGTGAAAAACTATTCATAGTTGTAGTTTTATTTTTATTTTTACCTGAAACATGCACAGTGAGGATATTTTTAAGTTCCAGTTCATGATCACAGTTTTATATTTTTAAACAGTACTGCTCATCACTGTTTCCATATCTTTTACTTAGTCTCAGGCCATCCAAAACGGAGTGTCTGAGGTTATGGAGGAGGAAAGCAACTTGAAGAAACGAAAAAAGCGATCAACAAGGCAACCAGGGCTCTGAGACTGGTCAGGAGGTGGTGGAGAAAGTCAAAAAGCGACGGGGTCGCCCTCCTGCCGAGAAACTGCCGCCCAACCCTCCCAAGCTCACAAAACAGATGAACACCATTGTAGACATGGTCATCAACTATAAGGACATGTCAGTAGTTAAACACACAGACTTAATAGGTTGTTGTTGGGTGTTTTTATTTCTTGACATGATGTAAATCGTGAAACTGAAACTTTGCAAGTTCATTCTCTTTCCCTTTATTTTCACATGTGTACTTCATGGCAGACAATACAATAACATGCATAACAGCTTCTTTTTTTTACCAATTCTTTAATATATCACTGTTCTACAGGTTGGGCCGACAGATCAGTAAAGGTTTCGTTCAGCTGCCCTCAAGAAAAGAGGTGCCAGAGTACTACGAGCTCATCCGCAAGCCAGTCGACTTCAGGAGGATCAGGGTAAACTATCAGAATGTTTATTCGTTATATCCTACAATCCTGTATCATTTTTCTAAAATGTCCAATTCTCATCCTCCGCTTCTATCATCCCCTTTTGCAACAGAGCTTACTGTATATCCGCAATGACATCATTAAGAAAAGTTTTGATTTCGCTCATCACACAGGTTGAGTTTTTTTTTGCTGGCTGTGTTTTAAAGCGATATGAAGGAAGTAGAATTATTTAATTAACAGATTTAACAAAAATCTGTCATTACTTTAAAAGTTTCATTGGACAATGTGTATGGCTGTTAATATACATTTTTGATTGTTCATGTACTCTTTTGGATCTTTTCTGGTTTTGTTTATGCAGGAGAGAGTACGTAATCACAAATATAGGTGCATTGCTGACCTGGAAAAGGATATCATGCAGATGTGCCACAATGCTCAGACGTTTAATCTGGAAGGATCTCAGGTTTGATTTATGTATATTTTCTTCTTATAAAAATACTTTTTAATTTTTTTTTCTTCTTTGCATTAACTGAGCATTGCAATGGTAATGCAAAATTTATGCAAATAGATACATTTACATATGCATTTAATAATTTAGCAGACGCTTTTATTACTTACAAATGAGAACAATAGAAGCAATAAGAAAAACAAGAGAACAAAAACAGTATAAAAGTGCCATGATAAGTCTCAGTTAGCAGAGATGGGACCAAGTCACACATGTGCAAGTCTCAAGTAAGTCTCAAGTCTTAACCTTCAAGTCTCAAGTAAGTCCCAAGTATTTTTTTCTTGGGCAAGTCAAGTCAAGTCAAGTCACAAGCTATGTCAAGTCAAGTCCAAGTCAAGTCACCTTAATATTGTTATTTTACCTGCAGAATCTGATCTTAATAAAGTTAAAAGACAAGATATAAGTAACATATAATATAATTATTTGGATTTGCATTGTAAATACTCATGTTCAGTAAAATACATCATGGAATCAAACAAAATTGTAACTTCCTAAAATTATTTATTTTTCACTTCTGCCAACAGTGTTTGAAATGTTTTACATTTTCAACATTGAGTCCATAAAACTAAACATCCAACAGACTCCTCTCTCTCTCTCTCTCTCTCTCTCTCTCTCTCTCTCTCTCTCTCTCTCTCTCTCACACACTCTCTCTCTCAGAGTATAGAGAGTATATTGTTTCATACTTTTTTGTTATGTACAGTACAGACCAAAAGTTTGGACACACCTTCTCATTCAAAGAGTTTTCTTTATTTTCATGACTATGAAAATTGTAGATTCACACTGAAGGCATCAAAACTATGAATCAACACATGTGGAATTATATACATAACAAAAAAGTGTGAAAAAACTGAAAATATGTAATATTCTTGGTTCTTCAAAGTAGCCACCTTTTGCTTTGATTACTGCTTTGCACACTCTTGGCATTCTCTTGATGAGCTTCAAGAGGTAGTCACCTGAAATGGTCTTCCAACAGTCTTGAAGGAGTTCCCCGAGAGATGCTTAGCACTTGTTGGCCCTTTTGCCTTCTGTCTGCGGTCCAGCTCACCCCTAAACCATCTCGATTGGGTTCAGGTCCGGTGACTGTGGAGGCCAGGTCATCTGGCGCAGCACCCCATCACTCTCCTTCTTGCTCAAATAGCCCTTGATGCCTTCAGTGTGACTCTACAATTTTCATAGTCATGAAAATAAAGAAAACTCTTTGAATGAGAAGGTGTGTCCAAACTTTTGGTCTGTACTGTACATAACAAAAAAGTATGAAACAACTGAAAATACGTCATATTTATATTCTGTACTGTATATATATATATATATATATGTATGTAATATGCACTTCTCATGACTGGGTAATCGCGGCAGCTACATTTGTTTTTCTGATTAATTGTTTTGCTCTATGAGAAAGACAAGGTAACAAAATATTCGGGGCTTATGCCCCCTTAGCCCAACCCTAGCGGCGCCCTTGGAATGCGTTTTTTTGACGGCCTGCTAGCGGATCATTAGGGGCTGTTCACATCACGTCTTTTGTGCGCGCAAGTTCGTTATTTCCAATGTAGGCGCGCGGTATGCGCGCTCATAATGGAAGCAACGCGCTCAACATCTAAACTTTTCAGAATGCCGCAAGCGCACCGCAGGTCATGTGACAATAACTAACCAATCAGCTTCATCCTTTCTCGTATCAACGTTGAAAGCTCAGCTAAGATGAAGGAACAGCTGTTCATAGCTGTATATGGATTGCCATTTTGAAATGAATTTAGTAGCAGAGCTACTGCGAGCGATTTTTAGTGCTGCAAATCCATTTATCCTTTGCTGAAATTTCCGCGTTTTCATTGAGAGAGAGCGTGTCATGGATGCTTAGCAACGACAGACACCCCAGGAGCACTTCTGCCCGAGCGCTTTGGAAAGAAGTAGAAAGCGGCGCGACTAGCGTTTTCCACGCGTTTTTAGGCGCGAACTACTGAAGACAAAAGCGATGGCCCTCGGTACCTCTCAGGCTGACATGTTGATGTGATGTGATATCTGATTTAAGTGGGCGTGGTGTGTGTAAGGTAGAGAGGGCATGACTGATGATTGTGTCCTGATCCAGTCACGACGCTATTCTCAGCCTGCGCTCCAGCTGAGTAATCAAATTTATTTAAAAAAATAATTGATATATTTTATATTCAAACTGAAAACATGATGTAATTAACACTCAAGTCATTCAAGTCATCGTGTCTCAAGTCAAGTCAAGTCCCGAGTCTTTAACTTCCAAGTCCGAGTCAAGTCTCAAGTCCTAAAAATAGCGACTCGAGTCGACTCGAGTCCAAGTCACCAAGTCACAAGTCCCCATGTCTGTCAGTTAGTCTAGCACAGAAAACGTAGCTATATGTTTTTTTTTCCCCTCAATAATAGAAAAGAAAAAGTTAGTGCTAGTATTAGTTGGTCAAGTGCTGGCAAAAAAATTCAAAAAATTTTTTTGAAAATGAATAAAGACTCAGCTGTTTGAATTGCAATTGGGAGGTCATTCCACCAGCTGGGCACAGACCAGGAAAAGGTCAGTGAGAGTGATTTTTAACCTCTTTTGGATAGCACCACAAGGCACCATTTACTTGCAGAATGCAAGCCTCTGTAGGGTGCATAAGTTTGAACTAGTGGGTTTAGGTATATTGGTGCCACGCCAGTGGCCGTCTTGTAGGCAAGCATCAGTAACCTTGAATTTGATGTGAGCAGCTACTGGTAGCTAGTGTAACCTGATGAGGAGAGGAGTAACGTGAGGTTTTTTTTGGCTCATTGAAGACGACTCTTGTTGCTGCATTCGGGATCAGTTGCAGAGGCTTGATAATACATGCAGGAAGGCCCACCAGGGGAGCATTACAATAGTCCAGTCTGGAGAGAACAAGAGCTTTGACAAGAAGTTGTGTGGCTAGCTCTGACAGGAAGGGTCTAATCTTCCTAATGTTGTATAAGGCAAATCTGCAGGACTGCGTTGTTGTGGCAATATGGTATGTGAAGCTTAACTGATGATCAATCACAACTCCTAGGTTTCTGGCTGTCCTGGAAGGAGTTATGATTGACGAACCCAGCTGTATAGAGTAGTTGTCATGAAACAATGGGTTATCTGGAACCACAAGCAGTTCTGTCTTAGTAAGGTTGAGCTGAAGGTGATGGTCATTCATCCAGCTAGAAATGTCACTCAGACAGGCTGCAATGCGAGCAGCTACTGTCAGATCATCTGGTTGGAATGAGAAGAGTTGATTGTCATTAGCATAGCAGTGATAGGAAAAGCCATGCTTCTGAATGACAGATCCTAATAACGTCATGTAGATGGAGAAGAGAAGTGGTCCAAGCATTGAGCCTTGAGGAACTCGAGTAGCAAGAAGTTGTGAATTAGAAACCTCACACCTCCAAGTAACCCTGAAGGATCTACTGGAGAGGTAGGACTTAAACCACAGGAGTGCAGTTCTGAGGGTTGACAGTAGAATCTAGTGGTTAATGCTGTCAAAAGCAGCAGACAGATCCAGCAAGATGAGTACTGATGATTTGGAAGCTGCTCTTGCCAGTCGCAGGGCTTCAGTAACTGAGAGCAGGGCAGTCTCAGTTGAGTGGCCCTTTTGAATCCAGACTGGTTGCTGTCCAAGAGGTTGTTCTGTACAAGACACATAGAGAGTTGGTTGAACACAACTCATTCAAGTGTCTTTGCAATGAATGGAAGAAGGGATACCGATCTGTAGTTTTCTAAAAGTGCTGGTTTTAGAGATGGTTTCTTAAGCAGTGGGCTTACCCAAGCCGAGTAGTACCAGATGAGTACCGTCCTCAGGAAAGTTTTTGATAGTAACATATCCAACTCCTCCAAGAAGTTTCCCAGTTGATCTGGGGGACAACAAACGACTACAAAGTGGATTTTAACGAGTTGATAATAGTAATTGCATGTGATTCAAATTAACTGTTGCCTGTAAGAGAAGGTTGAAGATCAAATTTCCATTCATTTGAGACAAGAAGGACCTCCACCCCTCCCAGTCGTGCGTGGGGTGTGGGAAAAAGTGAAATTAGTGGAGAGGGCTGCAGGACTGGCACTGTCTTCAGGTTTGATCCAAGTCTCAGTTAGGGCCATGAGGTTGAGTAGCAATAGAAGAAATAAATTCTGCTTTCAGCAGAGTGGCAGTTCCAGAGACCAACTGGAATAGAGAGTAAAGTAGAATAGGTCAGAGGGACAGGCCGTAGATTGTTGGGATAGGCCTGCTTCCAACGTACAGTGCAGAGATTTGAAAGCACATAGTGAGTACAGGTGACCTAAATAAGTATTTAGAGAATTAAGAGAACAAGCTATACAAAAAGTAAAGAAAGGGGAGAAAAGCAATACTCAAGTGCCTTGTCGGTGTCCTTGCTCGGTGGAGTCACGCATGTAGAGTTGATGGTCTTTACACTCTTCTGTCTTCACACGAGGATGCTTCACACAAGTGCTGCCGTGACCGCTGCCATGGTGAAACTAACCACTTTTAGATTTGCCTGAGTACTTGTTATTGAAGTCAATAACTATTTAGCAAACCAAAACTGGAGTGTCCGCGAACAAACATGACTTGATCACGTATTTACCATGGTAAATCACAGTAAGTGAAAACAAAGTTTCCTTGCAACGACAACCATGCTGAAATCTAATGAGAAAAACAAAGCAAAACACTTACAAACTGCTGCCCTTCTCTGTTGCTCGACTGCTTCTTCTAACAAGGGCTTTCAAACAGGTAAATACGTTTTTTTTTTCTGGCATTGGCCACGCTTTACTATTTAGCAAACCAAAACTGGAGAGTCCCGCGATATGCAAACATGAGAACAAACGCAACTTAATCACATATTTACCAGGGTAAAACACAGTAAGTAAAACACAGTAAATAAATTTAACATGTTTTTAGATTTGTTGTTCCAAACCTGTATTATTTTCTTTAGTTGAACACAGAAGACAACAGTTTGAAGAATATTGGTAACCAAACAGTTGTCTATAGTGACTGACTTGATAGAACATTATTTTTTTTCTTTCATATCATGGAAGTCAATGGCCACCATCAGCTCTTGGATTTCCAACTTTCTTCAAAATATCTTCTTTTGTGCTCAACAGAAGAAAAAAAAAATACTGATATTGAACATTAATGATATCTGTAATACATGTATGTTGTTCTGTTCCGTTTACTCTGGGGGATTATTGCTACTCTCCCTGCTCTTATCTATGTTAGGCTGCATGGATATATAGAGAGCTCTTGGCCAGAATGGATCCATACTGCCAGTCCAACCTGTATGCTAATTGTCAATCATTTTTGATGATAGTGGTCCTGAAAGGATTATAACTGTCCCCACAATGAGCCTGAATATTTGGTTTAGTGAATCTAACTGATGAATTGTGTGGAGATTGTAAAATTTCTCTCTATATCTTAGATCTTTGAGGACTCCATTGTTTTGAAGTCTGTTTTTGAGAGTGCAAGACAGCGAATAGTGGAGCTCAGCGAGGAAGACAATGATGCTGTTGGAAGCAGTGAAGCAGATGGTGGCCAACTTTTAAATCTAGATCGTAAGTCAAAATGCATACGCTGTCTCTTCCAGTTACAGATGCAATAGATTCTAATCAGTAAAACCGAAAATACAATAAATGCGTAAGTGATGCATAAGTAATGAATACTATGAATCAAAATCAGTCAAATTATTCATCATAAAGTCTGTATTCTTTGTGTAGAATGTGTTAATGTTTTTGTCTTAAAAGCTCCTGTTTCCGAATCAACAAATCCCAAGTTGGATGAAAAAAAGGAGAAAAATAAAACCGATCCTAGTAATACCAGTTCAAAGGAGGTCACAAACAGTGATGAAGACCTTGGCAAAGAATGTGAGAATAACACAAGAGGACTATTAAATTAGACCCCAAATGACAGTCTGATAAAAATAGCATTGTATGCCATTTTAAGAACATTGTATGGCCATTTCAGTCCAGTTTCCTTGATGTTTCGGTCAAGAAATTGCTCAGAATGTGATCTCTCATTATTACGGTTGCTTAAAACTCCTTTGTAAAACCTTTGTATTCTAAAAATAACATTGTTAATGCAGTGCTTCTGCAGTGATACATCTGAAATTGGCATTGTTTTAATGTATTTATAAAATGTAAATAAGTCATAAACCCAAAATAGGTATAAAATATCATTGTAAAAAAAGGTCTGTCAGTTCGGACTGCCTGAAAACTTTCACTCTTTTTGGATGGAAAATTGGTGGTATGACATTATGATATTGTATGATCATTTAAACGGATGCATTCAATCTTTCAAGATGGTATAAGCTGTGCTAAATTTGCAAGCTATTATGTCTCTGTTTCAGAGAATTTTTAATCTGTGGTTTTTGTGACTGAACACTTTGTCATTCCCTCTTTGTATGTTTCCCTTTCTTCATTAAACGTTAATATCTATTTTATTTTTTATTTTTTTAAAGGAACATTTTTATCCAGCAGCTCTTTATCCTTCTTTAGTTATCACAGGGTTTTAACTATCTATATACATAGAGGAGTTAGGGCATGATGGCAATGTATTCTTTGGTGACAGATCAGATACTGCCCTCAAAGAGAGGCACCTACTGATGCTGTCACGTTTGTGTGTTCAGTTTATGATGGACGGGAGAACTGTAGTGTTTGTAGACAGATTCTGCAAATTAAAGTGTATGGGGTTTCTATGATGTGAAAGGACAAGGTTTGAGTCATCATATTACAAAAATAAAAGATTTTATGAAATCACAGGCACCAATGTGGATCAGTTTCCTCTTTTGCTTTGTAGGTAATCAAAAGCTGTTGTACACATTCACATTAGGATATTTTTACCCTTACTAAAGCAGATTTCATGAGCTGTAAGTATTGCAACAATAAGTAAGCATTGAGTTTCTATTATTAATCTGAGTGATCTGGCTTTTTAAATATTTTATTTTACTGATGTCTTGTTACACTGATTCGTGAATAGCACTTTTTTTTGTTGTTAAATAAGGATAATGCTACAAAATCAAAAGCTACAATGTAATGCTACAAAATAATACTTTTTTAAATAAAAGGTAAAAATGAATTAAATTAATTTAAGAATACTTGAATGATTAAAATAAGTATTATTATTATTATTATTAATCCATTGCATATTTAATAGAATACCTAGAAACAGTGTGCAGTGATACATAATATGAAACACTCACAGTCTTGTTATTTTTTTCTGTGATGCCTCTGGGAAATTCTGTTTTTTTGGGGGGGTTTTGTGTGTGCCTGTGTGTGTGTATAGTGCTCTATGCAGGACATGTAATTAAATCACAGAACTGTGGTTTTTAGGTCAAAACCCAAACCATAATATGAAACTTGTAACAAATCAGTGTTGGGGGGTTGCAGCTACATTTACAACAAAATTACCCGTTATTAAGAGATCATGCATCATAAGGAAAGCCAAAGAACGGTCCAAGAAGAAGAATATGCAGGGACAAGGATTTATTCCTAAAGTCATATGAATGTTATTATTATATTCTCTTTTTTTGTATTTCCATGAAAGAAATTAAGAAATATTTTTATTATTAATTCATAATATATTAGAGCATGTTATGTTATGTCCTGTTTAACAAACAATTGTGGTATTTAGTTTCCCTGAGGCATAAATAATATTTGGATATGTTTGTCGAAATTTCTTATCTTAATAACTACGGTTCATAGCTAAACCTGCATAGCTAAACTTGATTTAGTAGGCAAGATTTTTTTAATCCTGGTGTGCTATAACAATCCAAACTAATTAATATGCTGCAGGAACTGTTCAATAATTGGCAGTATCATGTTAGCAGGCTGTTGGTGGTAGTATAGGCTAATTACAAAATGTTTGGCTGATTAAGGAGCTGAGCAACAAACAAGCAAGCAATATTTACTAGAGAAACAATTCCTGACCAAACTGTCCAATACAATAATATTTCATGTGTTTCATAATAGAGAGAAGAAAAAAAAAGAGTTTAATTAATTCAGGTTAGAAACAACTGGCGAAGAATAGAGAGGAAGTTTGTTATTTGTAGCGGTTGTTAGAGCCATTGTGATAGTAATTGTACTATTTACAGTGATTGTTGAAGGGGTTTTTTCTTTATGTTAGTCCTGAACTTAAAAGTAATTTTAGTAGACCAAAAGTAGTAGACCAGTTACATTTTTTTTTTTATGTCAGACCAGATCGACGCTATAGCACTGATGTCCTCAGTAATTATAGAAATAACATCACTGGCACCAACTCACACAACTGTGACTTTACAATAAGGATCAGTTAGCAATATTATTAAAGGCATTACATATCATAATCTAACAATAAACAACAGATGAGTGATTAAATCACCATATAGCGATTTCCAATGGCCCATTAAAAATAAAAATATATAGTTTTATAGGCTTGTAATACAATTAAAAATAAAGTAAGATATTTTTTTTTTGCAGCACCTTAATATTAGTGTCCTCTTATCAAGATGTATTTTCATAGAATCTTTGAGTTGCACATATGATCCTTAGTTTAAATATTAAAACAGCGAGCAGTACCTAAAACTATATTTATAACCTTTTAAGCTATAAAACTAATTGCAACGAAGTTCAACGAAGACATACAGTATAATTACTGCATGTGAGTATTTCACAAAACCACAAGATGGAGCCAATAAACTAAAGCAGTAGTTAAAGCTCAACATGGGATAGCAAAATAGCAGCACGTCTGCACCAGTAATTCAAAAGGTTTTTATCTTCTTTTTGAGACATACATTTTTTGCAAGCATACTAGTAATATTAATAGGAAAGAGATGGGACAAATATCCTTCTTTAAAAGGATGGTTCAACCAACAAATGCAAATTTTGTCGTTTTTGTCATGTTTAATTAACCCTCAAGTAAGATGTTCCAAACCTGTATGACTTTCTTTTTTTCTGTTCAGCACAAAAGAAGATATCTTGAGGACTGCTGGTATAGGCGAAGAGCTGACGGTCATTGATTTACACAGTATGAAACAAATACAAATAAATTATATATGTATATGGAAGTCATTGGCTACTGTCAATGTTTTCCAACTACCAACATTAGTCAAAATATCTTCTTTTGAATTCAGAAGAACAAAGGAAATTGATACAGGTTTGGAACAACTTTATACTCTATGTTGTGGTAAAGGATCTCACTCCTAAAGAAGAGTGACAAAAATGTATTTTAACAAATAATTAATTTTTAGACAATAAATATGTGAAAGATAAAGGTCAAGGTGGGTGAAGCACATGAAACTGAAAGAAAGTGTATTTCATCATGCAGTTGTGTGGAGATATCAGAAGCAGGTAAATAAAGGGAACTAAAACATCAAATGAAGAGAACTTGTGCAGTTTCTTTGACCTGTTTTGCGTTGTGCAGCAGAACAAAGAAAAACACGTTCATGTTAGACAGGCTTCAGGCTTTACCGATATCAAAGAAAACTCTTTTCTAGCTCGTATTTCACAGAAAGATCATAATGGAATTCATGCTACTGTCAAAAGCAATATGAGGAAGGAGGAGAACAAGATTATTGCCATGTCAATGTACTCAAAATCCATTAGAAAAACATTATTAAGCTTGACTGCTGCTGATCACCCCACTTTTATTGGGTGGAATTTATATTGTTTGTCTTCAGCAAACATAGATCCAGTATGTTATGCAGAATGTATATGTATTTCCTAGTCTATTTGCATATATATTAAGCTTCACATATTACTTACAAATTGGCTATTACAGTTTGCAACTTACATGATGACAATTGTTGTTAGGAACAATCTATTTTAGGTAATATAATTGGACTACTTTTTTGATTACTTTTCCTGTTCATTTTGAACTCATTGGACAAAAGTCTGTTTTTCATTCATTGTAATTGTTTTACTATTTAGATTTTACTGAAATTTGCTAGTAAGACTATTAGTAAGTTATTGGCTATTTATTTGCTGTAGGTCTTCTTGGTAACACTTTAGTATAGGGTCCAATTTACACTAATAACTAGTTGCTTATTAGCATGCCTATTATTAACATATTGGCTGTTTATTAGTGCTTATAAAGTACATATAATGCATGACATCAATAATCCTACCCAATACCCTAAACTTAACAACTGCCTTATAAACTATTAATAAGCAGCAAATAAGGAGTTAACTGAGGCAAAAGTCATAGTTAATGGTTAGTTAATAGTGAGAATTGGACCCTAAAATAAAGTGTGACCGTCTTCTTGCATATGTAGTACTGTTAGTACTTAAATGAAAAAATAGCTCCAAACTGATGTGACTGAAAGCGTATAATACTGCACACGCACACTGCTAAACAAATCCATTTCGAGGACATTTTTGGAAACATCAACAAAAGAAGGTCTGAGAAGGGACAAAGTGTTTTTCAAACAAAAGATCTTGTTGAAAGAGAGGCCTATAGACGTTCAGTATTTGAGGATCAAAACGTCAGAGGAAGATGGAGAAGAATCTTTAAAAAAAAATTTACAATTTAAATGATGCAGTAGGTATGACAGTGTGCCAAGAACATGTCATGCTGAACAAGTCCCTGGTGTTCTGTTCACTAACAAGGGCAGTTTTTGACATATGCCAAAACATTCTATAGCTACAATTCTTTCTATAATCTTCAGATGATCATCAGCATTGTGTGCTTGTCAAATTTTATGTCAAGATGCATCTATGGTGCAATTATTTTAACATTTTTGAAACTGTGAGAATGGTTTGAGAGGAACCTTCAACCAAAGGATGGCACACGACTGACTTCAGCATGCCATTATTTCAGAACAGATCTGGAATCTCTCACAATATTTGAAATGTATTGACATTTTTGAAGGCAACCCATTCTTTCCGTGGTTCGTAGAAAGTGTTAGTAGTTGTCACTACAAGTAATGTCACCTAAGTTCCCTTGTCACAATCCCATCACACTTTTCCATTTTACATAATATTATCATCACATTGGTTGATAAATAAGAAACTTTCTGACAGTCACCTTGTTTTGCTAAGCCAGCTCAGTAAGGTGCAACCTTTATGGTGAGTAACAAGCCAGTGATTAGAAGTTTGAATAATTATAATTTATATACAAACCCGATTCCAAAAAAGTTTGGACACTGTACAAATTTTTAATAAAAACAGAATGCAATGATGTGGAAGTTTCAAATTTCAATATTTTATTCAGAATACAACATAGATGACACATCAAATGTTTAAACGTTAGAAAAAGTAGAATTTTAATGGAAAAAGAAATAGATTTTAAATTTCATGGCATCAACACATCTCAAAAAAGTTGGGACAAGGCCATGTTTACCACTGTGGCATCCCCTCTTCTTTTTATAACAGTCTGCAAATGTCTGGGGACTGAGGAGACAAGTTGCACAAGTTTAGGAATAGGAATGCTGTCCCATTCTTGTCTAATACAGGCTTCTAGTTGCTCAACTGTCTTAGGTCTTCTTTGTCACGTCTTCCTCTTTATGATGCACCAAATGTTTTCTATGGGTGAAAGATCTGGACTGCAGGCTGGCCATTTCAGTACCCGGACCCTTCTTCTACGCAGCCATGATTTTGTAATTAATACAGCATGTGGTCTGACATTGTCATGTTGGAAAATACAAGTTCTTCCCTGAAAGAGACGACGTCTGGATGGGAGCATATGTTGTTCTAGAACTTGGATATACCTTTCAGCATTGATGGTACCTTTCCAGATGTGTAAGCTGCCCATGCCAAATGCCATGCCAGTTTGGTTTTCCGGCCTTGACCCTTACGCACAGAGATTGTTCCAGATTCTCTGAATCTTTGGATGATATTATGCACTGTAGATGATGATAACTTCAAACTCTTTGCACTTTTTCCCTGAGAAACTCCTTTCTGATATTGCTCCACTATTTTTCGTCGTAGCATTGGGGGAATTGGTGATCCTCTAGACATCTTGACTTCTGAGAGACACTGCCACTCTGAGAGGCTCTTTTTATACCCAATCATGTTGCCAATTGACCAGATAAGTTGCAAATTGGTCCTCCAATTATTCATTATATGTACATTTAACTTTTCCAGCCTTATTGCTACCTGTCCCAACTTTTTTGTAATGTATAGCTCTCATGAAATCCAAAATGAGCCAATATTTGGCATGACATTTCAACATGTCTCACTTTCAACATTTGATATGTTATCTATATTCTATTGTGAATAAAATATAAGTTTATGAGATTTGTTAATTATTCCATTCCTTTTTTACTCACAATTTTTACAGTGTCCCAACTTTTTTGGAATAGGGTTTGTATAAAATATAGTTATTCACACTTATATTAGAATATTTTTTGTTTGTTTTGTATACAGGTGCATCTCAAAATGAATATGAATTGAATATCATGGAAAAGGTCTTTATTTTTTGTAATTTAATTAAAAAAAGCAAACTTTCTTAGATTCTAGATTCATTGCACACAAACTGAAATATTTCAAGAGTTTTTTGTTTTAATTTGGATGGTTATGACTTACAGCTTAGCAAAATAAATTATTCAGTATCTCAAAAAATTGAATATTCCATTTTGAGCTTGATTAGTTAGATTAATTTTGAGTATAAATACAAGATAGAGACTAGAAACAAGCCCAACGAAACTAGAGTTTAGTTTAGCTTATCCATGATATTCTTATTTTTTTGAGCTGCACCTTACTTGTCATATGAGATGTCAATAAAAGACAAAAGCTAAGGTCAGCTTGCTAAAAAACATTGTCACCTTTCATAACAAGTGCCGTTTCTAGCACAGTAGGAAGGAACAAAAATCAGGAACTAAAAAATTATTTAGCTTAATTTAAGCAAACTTGGATGGCCTGAGCTAAACCCTCAGTCTCTCTTTAGACACACACAGAAAACTTGTTTAAATGTAGTCATATTATATATGTAGTCATATTGATGTAGTAAAATTAAGTACTTTTTTTGCGTGCAAAATTTCATAAAAATCATGAAATGCAAATGCGTCATGAATTTTCTCTAGACTAAAATAAGGCAAAACACAAAAAAGGACTTTGCCTCTTCATATGAATATTAAAGCAAATGAATAATAAATCAAAACATAATGCTAGTGGGGTGTAGAATACACCGTCATACTGAATATTAGGCTTATTTCATTGTTATTTCTAGTCATACTTGGTAGATGCTGTATAAAACATGCTAAAAAAGCTGGAAATGTAGTTGCCTCACCTCATGTTTTCAATCTGGAACGTGTTTGGAATATAATACTTGTTTATTCTCAAGTGAATTCCTTTATTTGATTATTTTTGGATTACTGCAACATGCTCAGAATGGAGAAAAAACATTAATGTAGAAATATGTTTTAAATTTAATCAAAAAATCTTTTTTACAGTTATTTCTAAAACAATTTTTTTTTTATTGAACTACAAATGTTCTGATGATAACCAGCATTTAGAATAAAATTCTTCCCAGCCTATGTAACAGAAATAGCACTGAACATGTTTTGGTTCCACTGCCCAGACACAGTCCACAGCTGAGGGCATCATTCAAAGAAAGTGGAGAAGTGCTCTGTCAACATTAGCTTGGAGGTAATCACTCTGGCAGAGTGATCTGTGAAGCTCTATCCTTTCGCTCAGTGCTGTGCTTGGGCTGCTGATCGTTGTAAACAATGTTTTTAGTGTGTCCTCTGGTTTAGGATGAAATGATCTCTATCACTCTTCTCTCTCTTCCTCTGTTTGTCTTTGTTGAATTATGTGCTCCCCTCGACTTAATACACACACCCATCAAAGCATACGCACAAACACTTTTTTATTCAGTTTTATTGTATATACATTTTTGAGCATTTGTCGTGTTTTATGTGAAATGTGGGCGTTATTGAACACAGCTCCTGGAATTTGATCATTTGTGGAGAACATTTCAAGAGAGAGAGACCTGGACAAAGACAATAAGTGAGTGATTCCCACAGATTTTTGAGTTGGCAGTTGAAAGACTTCAATACTTATTTTACCCGCAGTATATGACCCATGACATGCACATAGTTTTAAAGTTCACCCAGATTAACTAACTAGGGTTAGTGTTCCCAAGATGAATGAAGGTCTCATGGGTCTGGAACGACATGAGAGTGAGTAATTTGTGGGTGAACTATCCCTTTAAGGCTTATTTGATACTTTAGTGTAAGTTTGCTTGGTCCATCTGTTTGAAAGAGTTCACATCTCCAGTCATAGAGTTAGACAGGACTGGTGAACAGAGAAGAGTTAGAGATAAAGAAAGAGAGATGGGACAGCCATTGGAGAACCAGCACATTTGATGTGCCTCTGGAGCCTTGACAGGTGAATTATGAGAATAATGTGACAGAGAGCAAGATCCTTTACAGCTGCCTCAAGGACAAACATTAAATGGTCTGATAAAAACAACAAATGGCAGTAAATGGAGGTATGACAGTGGCATGTGGAAGAAGAAAGGCAGTAAGGAATGAAGAAAATGAGTAAAAATGAGTAAAAGACAAAACAGATGGCTGTGATGGATGAGAGATAGGTCTGTAATCAGAATTGTGTCACTGAGATTGTTTCAAGCGCATCACAGTGAACAGAGAACATATGAGACTGAGAGGGCACATTGACTGCTCCCCCAGCCTTGCAAACACACACACACACACACAAAGCACAGCTATATTTGATTGGGTTGTCTTACAGATAATGATGTGAGAGGTTTATGAAGTGATGACACTTAAAGGCCACATGATTGAATTGGGGAAAGAAGCATCTATAACATTAAATTTCAAAGTGGACAAGTAAACATTATTAAATGGGAGATTATGTTGCTGTCCAGAATAGCTAGTGGTTCTTGCTGGTATCCACTTCTAACCCAGATATAAACTTTGAAAGCAATAGGAAAATAATATCTCTCATCACGATCACCTGCTCGCAAGCACACCCCACATAATGTTTTCCCCTTCAATTTGTCTCTGTTTTTCCTCTTTAAATCTTTCTCTTGAATGTAACACGTCGTAAGTAATGGTAGTGGTATCTTAAGCATCAAAACACGATGCCAAGGGGTCCTGACCATGAGTCAAATATGAGAGTTGAGAACGTGTTTGACAAACAGTAAGAGACATCTGACATAGGGCGTATGTCACAAGCTGTTTATAAGGTTGCTAGCTAGAGATGGTACATTGTATTTTCATACAGTTTTATTACTACACATTGGTGCTTTGCATTTAACCTATTCAAGTGTACACAAACAGCAGTGAGAAGAGAACACACCGTGAACACACAACCGGAGCAGTGGGCAGCTATATATCCAGCGCCCGGGGAGCAACTGAGGGTTCAGTGCCTTGCTCAAGGGCACTTCAGCTATGGGTATTGAGGGTGGAAGAGAGTACTGTTTATTCACTCCCCTCCAACTACAACTCCATACCAGCACCGAGATTCAAACCGGCGACCTTCGGGCTAACTAGTCTTTTTTTTTTTTTTAAGATTATATATTATCTGTTATATACTGTATCTTGCCTCAAACTGTGAGAGCTTGATAACCTCCTCTGTTGAAAGCTGATGTATTGAGTGGGGGGAGGTTGGGTATGACAATCTAAAATAAAATATGAAGTATGCTGTAGACCCTGAGCAAAGCATTATTTAATCTACAAAGAGATCAAATATTCGGCTTAAAAAGAAAACTAGAAATTGGTGTCATCATTTACTCCCCATTATGTTGTTCCAAACCTTTGTGACTCGCGCAGAACACAGATAAGATATTTTGAAGAAAAACTTAAATTTCTAACAAAAAACACTGGCATCCCAATGAATTGAAGATACAATGAGAGAGAATGTCAGTGGCAGAAAAAGTAAGGAAGGTGCAGGAGAATTTATTTTTAAAAGAAACAGACAGTTTTTGGAGGATTCTCTGTTAAAGTATTATGATTCTAACGAACAAGTGCTCCGTTTCTTATTCTAGTGTGCATTTACTGTATGCTCATTATCAATAGAAAAACTTGTGAAGGCTTTGACAGAGTGGTCATTCAGAACAATGAATCATTGAGAACAATAATGACATGAGCACTAATGTTGAGTGTTGCCATCAACAGAATGTTTATGAATAGAATTACACTTACACAAGGCACTCAAAATATAATATTCACTGCTTACTCTATGTATGGTTTCATGCATATCCACTATTGAATTGTTGAATTATTAGTTTGTCAGAGTTTTATAGATCAAGATCAAGAATATATTTGCATGTTTTACTCTTGTGTTTAAGTTTATATGAGTTTATCAACATGTTTGTTACATTGACATCTTCATCAGTAAACTGAGCACTTCGGCCAAATACAGGAAATATGTCATATAAGTTGTCAAGTAATCAAGTTCAAAGTGTGGTTATTTGGACAAGGCAAGTGTTTAATTCCTGAATTAATCAAATGTTTGAATGATTCAGTTTAATAGCAATGACTCACTTATTAACAGTGTTTTGCTGCCACCTACTGTTTTTTTTTTCATTTCACATTTAAAGTACCTTTTTATATATATATTTAAAAATAATTTCAAATATCAGTATTCAATGTTTTAGGATTAAAATATCAAAACATTATTTATGAATTTGTAACTGAAACTGTTAAACGCACCAACTTAATAAAATGGTCCATAAATAACGCCTTCTCCAGACAAAGAGGGAACTGCTCCATCTTTCAAGAATAATCTTTGTGCGACTGCGGCATTAAACTGATTGAGATTGAGGAAGCTGTCCTCAGCAAAATGTGCTGCACATCGTTTTACATGTGGATTATAATTTTCGTCATAACCATTAATCTCCAAGTACAGCGTTCCTGGGAAGCCCAAACAAAGATGATTGGACTCTGAGATGAAAATAACAGTGTTTCGACGGCATGGCGACAAACGCAGCTCTTCCTCTTCTCTGTCGAAGGGCAACAAGACCACGCCCCCTTTTTTGTGTATTCCAGTCGGCAGAGGTTAGTCAAAAAACTGTTTTAGTGACGTCATTACTGCAGGAACTAGAGGGATGTAGTCCAAACGGGTCGTTCGTTGTAGGCGAATTCTGTTAAATCAAATATCTGGCATTGAACTTTGAGCTTTAGAATTTTACAGATATTATTTATACTCTAACAACAACATTACACACTAACTAAAGTTTAAAACATGGGATTACGAAGGACGGGACCTTTAAAGCATGTCTTGCGTTAAACAGTGTGTAGGGGAGAGCGAGGTCGAAAGTAACCTGGGACGGAAGTAACAAAGCAATTTTCTCAGAGCCTCTTACTGCATTTTCATTCCAAGCTATGACAGCATGTTCAGCATGCAGCCCTTGACAGAGCTGAGAAATATCACGATTTTTGCTTTTTACTTTTGACCCAGCTGTGTGTTACTTTCGTCCCAACTGATGGGGTCGAAAGTAACAATGTGCAACTTATGTTCAAAGTTAAATTATGCTGAATTCTTTCTACGTTTCTACGAAATACCACCTGGTATTGATAGACCACACTTCTGAGTTACTGGCCACAGCAGAAATATATCTCTGTCTACAACATTATCTTTTAAAATTATGTTTTTCTGAATAATGGTACTTTCGCCCCTGCTCTCCCCTATATGCATCTAAATGCCACTTCAGATACAGCTGTGTTTCCTCTACATTGCATAAACTTTGTTGATAACTTGATAATGATATTATTTATTTAATTTTGGGGTTTTATTATTGTGAAGAATTTTGCACATTTTTGATTAAACCTGCAATAATAACTAAAACAGCAACAACAGATTTTCTTATGACTTTCAGTAGCCTTGAAGTAAGAGGAAAATTATTTCTGTAAAGGCAAAGCAAACCACTGAGTGAAATACCTCAACAAGATCAAAGTTGTTAAAGTTAACCAAACCTTTCCACGGTGTGTTTTATATATGACTGATACTGGTAAGCAACATGGCTTATGAATTTATACCATCAGTAATTACATATATAACATAATATCCTTCTTTATTCTGTAAGTAAATGATGTTTGGAGTTTCCCATTAAGCACATAGAATAATGCTATTATTTTGCTTGTATAAAAAAGCCATCTCATTACCCTTAATATATGACAAATCTTCTTCATTTCAATCCAACAACACAGAACTTTGATAACTTGATATACTTACAACCTATGGAAAACTACAGTGCAGCTCTTCTCTCTTTTCACACAAAGGAAATACTCTGGCTCCACACTCCACCAAGATGAATTAAACATTAGATTTACTGATTTATTTACAGGAATGTTGACATAATGTAATGAATTGTGTGAATAAGTTTATTGGGTTTGCAGATTACTCTATTGAGGTATTAGTTCATGCTTTTTTGCTAGTGTCTGGGTACTGCTAAAAAGCTAAATTTTGCATTCAAATTCTAACCCAAAACATAGACTTGAGGTTGCCATCACCAAAGGTCATGACAAACAATTTTTAGGAATTTAGGATGGATTGTACATACACTGGGGCACCGACCTGTTGTACTGTTACTTATAGTCATACATACCTGGGAAATCTTAACCATGAATTATTAGATTATTGTCCTTGTCTTAGCTATAGCTAAAATAAGGTTATTACTTTCACCAGCATGTGTGTCAATTCACTTGTGATGACGCTGTATATTTTGTTTTGTTTTTGTGCTCACTACATACACACTCCATGTAGGTGGTTTCACACCACGTGCTGAGTACTGTTTAGATATTTAAGCTGACAAAACACAATGATTTTTGAGAAGATAAAGCTCTTAGCATCATGATGCAATCATGATATGTTGGAACAAGAAAAGTCCCTTTGATATTTTCCAATGTAATACGTATTTGTTATGGCTGTGAATATTATTTTGATAAGATGTATTTTGACTGAAGACAATACTTTTATCCTTAGAGTCCCATAGGAGTTTCCAGTTCCTTAAATAAGCTTTTTCTTTTATGGCTCATTTCAAGATAGACTCAAATAAGACTAATCTCCTCACGATACACTCTTAAAAATAAAGGTGCTTCACAATGCAATAGAGAACTTTTTTTTGTCTAAAAGGTTCCATAAAGAACCTTTAACATCTGAAGAACCTTTCTGTTTCATAAAAGGTTCTTTGTGGCTAAAGAAGGTTCTTCAGATTATGAAAAGGAAAAAAAAGAGATGGTTCTTTAAAGTATCTTTAACTGAATGGTTCTTTGTGGAACCAAAAATGGTTCTTCTATTGCATCGCTGTAAAGAACCTTTTAAGCAGCTTTATTTTTAAGAGTCTAAGTCTTGTTGGATAGATATAGATGATGAACATGCATTATGTAATTACAGATGTTTATTTATTTATTTATTATTTTTACTGTATTTTCTCTAAAGCAAACAAAAATTTTGTCAGTCAATATCCATTATGTTGCATTTCAAACAGCTTAGAGTATAGAGCTACACATGTGTGAACAAGGAAAAAAAGCTGTGTATTTTGCGAGAAGATAACTGTTAATTTAGTTATTCCATGCACTGTTTTCTGTGGAGTCAAGAAGTCTGTAAATATGATTTAAAGATGAATATGGGACAAAACTATATTATTGGGTGTTTCAACTGTTTTACCAGCTAAGAAGATCAGCACTTTTAGAGTTACATTTACATTACATTTACATTTATTCATTTAGCTGACGCTTTTATCCAAAGCGACTTACAATTGCTATATATGTCAGAGGTCGCACGCCTCTGGAGCAACTAGGGGTTAAGTGTCTTGCTCAGGGACACATTGGTGCCTCACAGTGGATTCGAACCCGGGTCTCTCACACCAAGGGCATGCGTCTTATCCACTGCGCCAACCCCACCCCCACAGTTTGAGTTCATCCCACTATCTGTATTGAAACAGTTACCTCTCAGGTCTTTCTAAGTTATCAGTTATATCCTTTTGCATTAATTCTTCAGATATTAAAAGCAGGGAATGTGTCGTATCAGTTATATCCATTGCTTTTGCATTCTTTGTCTTGCAATCAATGATGATACCCACAAACCAGAATTAAGACGAGGGGGCTGATTTTGAAAGAAAAGCAAGCAATTTGGATGCTAAAAGAAAAGAGAAAGTCAATTAGAGCTACACCAAAAACAAAAGACACAAAGACATCAAGAGTATGGAGACCACCAGCGACATCAGCAACCAACAACGACCTGATCAGTTGAGAAAAACAACAGCAATTGATGACAGGCAAATCATAAAAGCTGTGAAAATGAACCCTAAAATATGTGTCTGTATAATCACCAACAAGCTCCAGAAAGCTGGGGTGATGCTCTGACAATCTACTGTCCACAGGAGACTTTGACACAGAATTAAAGAAGCTACAGAGCAAGATACAAACCTCTGATCAGCACCAAATATAGAAAGGCAAGATTAGAGTTTGCAAAACTGGAACTGGAGTTTTATGGACAGATGAGACAAAGATGAACCATTATCTAAATGATGGGAAAGCAGATGATCCCACGCATAAAGCCTAATCTGAAAACATGGTGGAGGTAGTGTCATGGCATGGGCTTGACATGGTCTCTGGAACAGGCCCTCTCAATTTTAATGATGAATTAATGTATAATGACATTAGCAGGATTAATTTAGAAGGGTATAAAACCATCTTGGCTGCCAATATTCAAGAAAATGCCACCTTCACTCTCTCTGTCTCAACTGTGTTTTTGTAAATTATTTTTAGAATTGCTGTGGTTCTGTTGCATCTTGCTGTTAGCAATAATGAGCTGGAGTGCTGTCAGTGCAGTTGGTCAGAGGTGTTATTTGTTTTTGTTTGGTTTTTGATGATGATGATGATGATGATGATGATGATGATGATGATTATAGGCCACTGTAAATTGACTGAATAATAATTGTGCTCTCTAATGACTATTTACAAATAAATAAATACATATATAAGAACCAGTTATAAATTGTAAAATGTAAGCTGATAATATATATTTAAAAAGTTTGATCTGCAAACACATGGTTGGAGCTCTAATTTAGATATGGATTTGGGGATGTGGATTTTCCTTTCTTTTCATAACAGAATAATAATAAAAAAAATAAAAATGTTCGAGGATGCCATATGTTGAAAAGAGAAAATTATACAGCATATGTTTTTGAAAAAAAAAACTAAACAATTACAATTACTAATTGCGAATTAGTATTGCCACTATAGCATGTTACTTAAAATGGTCATCAAAAGTTATAGCCTCACATAAGTTGGTACATGTGAATCAAGAAGGGTTTTGTGAAATTTCTCATTGCTTTGTGTGGATGTCTAATGTTCAGTTTGTTGTGTATGTGCTTGAAGTTCCTGTTTGCAAAATTTGTCTATATATTTCACCCTTCTATATATTAATGGCTAAAAGGGTTGAATGTGTAATATTTATTTAATCAAACAGTTTCAGTCTTCCATCAGTAATGAGGGATTTGTCGTTGAGCAGATCCGAGTCTGCTCTTTTACTATTCAAGTAAAGAGCTAATTAGTCTGTGATTTGACTCATTCTCTGTTTTGTGCCATGTTCTGTTGTTGCAGTTGTGTGCTTTATGTTCTCACTAAAACAGCATTCTAGCAAATCGTGGAAAATACCGTAGGTAGCTATTTCAGTGGTATTATTTGTTGTTGTTGTTGTTGTTTTTTGTCCACTTCTGTTTGCAGCTATACTTCATCAACCTTTTTTCAACACTGTTATCACTGGCCCTTATACCTTTATTTAATTCAAAGCAATCCTCACTTTGTATTTTTTTTTTTTTAATTTATTTATTGTAATTCTTTTTTGTCTTAACACTTGAACGTTTAAATGTATATAGCCTGTGTCTAGTAATATTTTACTTCATGCTGTATGAGTGTGTTTATATAGGTATCACAGTGAAATACAGTTGTGGGATGGTATACTGTGTATAATTCATATTTGATTTGTTTTTGATTTCACTTTAAACGTGTATTTAGCCATAAGTAAAAAAAAAAAAATCACAATTTATTTCCTAAAAGTTTATTTGAATCACTTGGTTGCCTAGCAACACAATTTGCTTGAGAGAAAGAATAGATTGGTATACAGTCTATGATTGGTAGCCGTGTTAGCTAACCATGTGCATTTGGTGAGTCAGACTGTCATCTACAGTAATAGCCAATGAATCATTGCTTAATGGAGATGGAGGCTTGAATTGAAACCTTCACATGCAACTCTGTAATTACAATTTGTTTTTAGGATAGGTAACACTTTGTTTTAAGGTGTCCTTGTTACACATTACATGTACTTTCTATTATAATAATGGTAAATTATGCATAATTACATGCAAGTAATTCTTCTGAACAATCTGACTTTGCTGCAGCCTGGAATTGAACTACTGGTTCCGTCTGGTCAGAGGAGAACTGGCTCCCCGAGTGAGCCTGTTTTCTCCCAAGGTTTTTTTCTGCATTCTGTCACCGATGGAGTTTCGGTTCCTTGCCGCTGTCGCCTCTGGCTTGCTTAGTTGGGGTCACTTCATCTACAGCTATATCGTTGACTTGATTGCAAATAAATGCAGACACTATTTAACTGAACAGAGATGACATCACTGAATTCAATGATGAACTGCCTTTAACTATCATTTTGCATTATTGACACACTGTTTTCCTAATGAATGTTGTTCAGTTGCTTTGACGCATTGTATTTTGTTTAAAGCGCTATATAAATAAAGGTGACTTGGCAAGTAACCCTAATCCTAAACCTAACCATATAGTAAGTGCATGCAGTTAATTAATATTACCCAGTACTTAAGTTTAATTATACTGTAACAAGGACACCTTAAAATAAAGTGTAATTTTAGAATATACATTTACTGTGTGTGTGCTCTTGTTTTTGTGACATATCAGGACACAACTCTGTATAATGACATGGGTATGACACAGGTATTACAAGGAGAGGGTGACTTATGAGGACATGTTCCCATTTTTCAAAACGATTATAAACCATACAGAATGAGTTTTTTTGAGAAAGTAAAAATGCACAAAGTTTCTTGTGAGGGTTAGGGTTAGGTGTAGGGTTGGTGTAGGGCCATAGAATATACAGTTTGTACAGTATAAAAACCATTACACCTATGGGATGTCCCCACTTTTCACAAAAACAAACGTGTGTGTGTGTGTGTAAAATAGTTGATATTTTATCTGTGTCTAACACATATGAATACATTGTTTAAACATACCATGCCAGAGTAAAAAACTAGTAAAAAATATGATAATTCCAGCCTCCTCCGTAAAGTTTTAATATTAATGTCACAAGTTTCCACACACATGCATTTACATTTATACATAATTCATGGTCTCAGTTTTTATTAAAGACTTCAGCACAAGAAACAATGTTTTGTACAAGAAAATTATGAATATAAAGAAAACAACACCTCTGAAGTCAAGCATCATTCATTAGAGAAATATTACAAAGCAGATCTCATTGGACACAATGCTTTTGAAAATCTAAGTTATGGATGAATAACTCAACAAACTTGTTTTTCTAATAAACAGTGGTCACAGATAAAATTAAACGAATTATAAAAAGAATCCCAGTTTAGATTTCAGAGGGTTAGAGACTTAATCTATAAAACTGAAATAATAGACATCTCCCCTTGTTACTCAACACTGACAAACATAGAGAGACAGATTACTGTGCCAGGAGCAGTGACACATTAATGACCCAGAAATAACTTTAGTTCAAACGCCTCCCTCAAGGGTTAAACAAGAACTTGTGTGGAACAATGTCTCATTAAATTAAAATGGTCCTCACTTCTCTAAAAGCAAGGTCACCTGCTTAAGTGAATTCAGAGTATCAATAGTTTTAGGTCACCTTGTGACTTTTGACTCACTGCCACGTTGGTCTGGAATAAGGGCTGCTGTTGATACCTGAATATGTAATAGTTGACATTTAGCAATAACAAAAATATAGTTGTTCCCAAATCTTGTCTGTTTATTATTGCAATTTGTGAGCTAAATTGTTCTTATGGCAGCAACATTTTCCTGCTCAATACAGCCGTGAGTGTGTTAAATCTGTTGCCCGACAGATTTGTGGTGGATGATTGGTTTGATCACAGTGAGAGCCTCAGTGTCACAGATAATAAAACACACTCAGAGAAAATGCTAGTGTGCATATTTCAAGATCATGAAAATATATTTTCGGTTGAGTTTGAAGTAGCTATAGCCCTTTTATGTTTCTTGCTTTCCACTTTTCCTAATAATGTTTGTGTGTTACTTTTTGTAGACATTCATTGTTCTAAGTTGCTTTAAACATACATAAAAAAAAAACTGTGTTAATACCCAGAGATAAAGCAAAACCACTATAGATTCTTGGAAGCATATCAGTCCTTATGGCTCCCATAAATAATAGGTAGTAATATGGGTCACTGGTCAAGAATAAAGAGAAGCTGGACTACTGCATGAATTATAAATAGATTCATGCACTAACCACTGACTCAACAAAAACAATGTGCCTTCCTAAGAATAATTATTTTGGGAAATGTCTGCAAATTACTGTGCATTGCAAGGCATGGCCATCTGTTGTGGCTATTTTCTATTTCAACAAAGGTATAAGACAAAAGTGTTTTGAAGATTTATTTTCTTGCAAAAAATGGTGACTGTCATACAGTAAGAATGCATATGTACACACACACACACACACACACACACACACAATATTTGGTTATAAAAAATACAGGGATTCTAGAAAGTCAAATTGCTTCAGCTCATTCATGCACGAGTTTAACAACTCATTGTAACTGTGTAAATGATTCTAATTAGCTCTTCAAGTTGTTAAGCATCATGGGAATGTACTGTTTTACGCTCACCCTCTTAAGAGTGTAGTGCATTTAATGGAGTGCAGTTGTTTGGGGTGTTCAGTGTTTTCATTCTTAAAATAAAGGACTGTTGAAATTTTGTTTGAATGTCTTTATCTACATTTTTATGTTGCATAAAAAGGAAAAAGCTCATTTGGTAATACAGTTTCTGTTATGTTTTTGATTCAAGTACTTGAATCACTAACATTGTTTCATTTGGTTACTCCAGTCATATTACAGTAAAAATAAATAAATACGAGTCCAGTCTGTATATAACAACTGATTTTAGAAACAAGTGGCTGAAGTTTTCTGGTTCCTATTTCATCAATTCAACCATAATGGTTTGCATGGCCCATTTCAATAAGTTATTTAGGCTTTGTAACTAATAGGACATCTTCAAGTATATTGGACTCGACAGTGAAGCTGTAATTGAGTTTTAAATGACTGAAGCAGTAAATGGCTGTTTTGGGGAAAGATTCATGGTTCAAGACATCTTTAAAGCCCAGGTCAATGTCAAGGTCAAAGACTTTCACAGAGAGGATATTTGTTATCAAACAAAACCAAAAGGCTTCACCTCTACATTGCATATTAAGGCCATGATGAATGTTATGGGTTACTTGATAAAGGCAGCTTAAAAGCACAGCTTAAAACGACTTGTATGTAATGAGAACTTAATTTAATCATGGAGATAACACAGACGATCAGTCCAAACAACAGCAACAGGGCAAAAACAGACAAAGGGTTAATCCATAAGACAGGCAGAGTAACAGGACCAGGAACCAGGAGACAGACGAAACATAGAACAAGGTCCAGAATTACAGAAATGACACAAACAAGACTTCTTATAAACTGAATCAGACTTATAAAGGGTGAGCAGACAGGGTAAATGAGACACAGGTGCAAACAATGAGTACTGATGAGTCCAGGCAAGGGATAATGTGATGTCTTTGATGGAGTGGTACAAGTCATGGGTACTCCAGCTAGAGATCATGACAAATGAAGATTACATGTTTTTTGTTTATACTCATGTATACAGTGTCATGCGAAAGTTTGGGAACCCCTTGCAAAATCTGTGAAAATGTGAATAATGTTTACAAAATAAGAGAGACCATACTAAATCCGTATGTGAAAACTGGTCTTTAGGACTAGCACTGGTCTTTTAGAAAAATCCTCCATTTCCTGCAGATTCTTCAGTTTTTAAGCATGTTTTGTATATATGAATCCTTTCCCACAGTGACTATTTATCTTTTCAGACTGAGGACACTCAGTGAGGGACTCAAACATAACTATTAAAAAAGGTTTAAACATTCACTGATGCTCCAGAAGGAAACATGATGCATTCAGAGCAGAGGGGTGAAAACTTCAGATTACAGAGACTTTATATTTGGGTTTGTGTTTGTGTGTGTGTTTACAATCATTACAAAACCTTTTACAAAATACATCGAAATCACATGACTGGGAAGGAGAGACTCAGAGCTAGGCACAGCTGGCACAGTATTATAAGAGACAGCTGTGACCACTTGGAGTGAATCCATGAAGATGTCTACATGACTGTTTGTATGACTACTTGACAATACCCTTCAACATCTTTCTCCCCATTTTTAGGGCCCTTTCCACACCACCTTCACATGTTTGGGATGTGAAATAGGTATACCCCACCTGCACTTGGTGAGAAAATAAGCACTTGAGCAATATTGAATTTACATCCCAATCTAACACCCTCTCTATCCCTTTTTACGGTGAAGCCCAGTTTACCTCAGTACCCAAGAGATAGTTCCTTGAAGCAGAAACATCAGACGTTGTACCTGGAATAAGTGACATGAATTTTCCTGAAAGGCTTTTAACAGCCCCTCATGCAGAATACATGAATGCTAGTGTTTCAGGTTATGGACTTTAGTCTGTAATCTCTGTCCTTCTTCTGGAAGCTCCAATTTTTATCTCTCTGTCTATTTTTCAAACTCAAAAAGAGATTTGCACTAAACTCAATCTCTGCATGTATTGTAAGTTTTAACGTGTACTTGGAAACACACTATAGGCCAGTTACTCTATTTTCAATGTAAAATAACATTTATAACATTATAAGTCCATATTCACAAACATAAATAAAAAACTGCAAATTTCCAGCAAAATTAAATCTTGAGGGTTAAAAACATGCAAGAAGAAATAACGGAAAATTTACAACAAAAATTATATATATATTTATGATATATTATCAAAACCAATATAATGGGGAGCCACTGTATGACTGTATAGAGCAGGGTTCCTCAAATCTTGCCCTGGAGGTCCAATGCACTGCCGAGTTGAGCTCCAACCCTGATCAAAGTCAAAGTCTGTGATTTTCTAATGATCCTGAAGACACCGACTGGCATTGATTAGCATGCTCAGGTGTGGTTGATTAGGGTTAGAACTAAACTCTGCGTGGAAGTGGATCTCATTCTCGAGGTTAAGATTTGAGGATCCCTGGTATAGAGGGTGTACAAGAGAGATCACACTAGTACTAGAGAAACAAAAGTGCCACAGGGGAATAAGGTCAGAGACAGACAACAAAAAAAAAAAACAGAGAAGAAGAGGTGAGAATGAAAGAAGACATGAGCACTGCAGAGGCAATGACGGCTGCAACAGGGCTTACTAAGTGCGTTTACATCTAAGTGTGTTTACATGCACAGTCTTAAACCAATTTCCTGATTTTGCTCTAGATGTAAACATGGTACCTGTGTTCAGAATATTCAACAAGCACATATCTGTTTATATCAGTTTCTTATATTTCTAGGATTTTAAATTAAATTTTGTTGTACGTATAACTACAATTCAAACCGCAAAGGGAAACCAATCGAGATTAGTTAATTCAATCACAAGCAGTACATGCTTTCCATCAGTATTTAATCTACAGCCCAAATTCAATTACAAGTTATTTTATTTAATATAATATGCCTTGCATTTCACTGTGAGATTGCATTAGTTATATTCATGTCATTTGTCAAAACAGCACCAAACGCTTTGTCACTGATGAAGTTAAAGCACCTCAGTCAGCATATAACAACTATCTGAGACAAGCTGTCTTTCATTAATTTTCAGTGAGCACGAACAGTAGCAAAATTATTCTCTCTTTAATAATCAGCAGAAAGTTAAGTCTCTCTCTCTTTAAAATTAATTGCACTTACAATAATCCTTTAATGGACAATTGCCATTTCTCTCCCTTATCGAAATACTTTTAGAGATAATCTAATAATGGATGATTTGTCCTCCCTCAGGAAGTCCTTGTCATAAACTGTGAAGTGCTTTTTTTTTTTCATTTTTGCTTGCTGCATGGCATTGTCATGGGAAGGCTTAAGACATCATTTACCTTTTCCTCTGTCCAACACTTCAGTCAAGCAGCTCATTCTTTGTGAATAAATAAATGTCATTATTCTATAACATGAATACGGGTAAAGTACTGTAGGACACTTTTTTGTCACTGAAATGAATAGCAGACAGTGTCTCACTTTATTTTCCTTTAGATTATTTTCTGGATTAGCATTACATATACCACTTTGGCTACATGCATGTAAATGAATAATATGTCATCCATAAAGCTTACTGTATATCATGTGCTCACATGGCTTGTCCATAAAATAACTGGACCTCCTCACTCCTCGAAACAACCATAGCATTTTAGTGCATCAATCACATGCCACCAATACCAAAAAAATACAGACACAGATTTTAAGAGTCAGAGTGAAGCATGATGTTGACACACCAGTGTCTTGCAATAAAAGATAATCATTGGAGGTATATTGCTTTCTCAGGGGTGCTGTTTGGAGGGAATCTCTGCAATTTTTCCAAGAATGTTTTGTGTCCACTTAATGAAGGAATTGTTTTATAGAGCATAAGCCTATAAACAAACATTTCAGACCAACTGGACTAAATTTAGGGAGCATGAATCACGGCAAAAACACATAACTAGGGTTAGTTAGGGTTTGATGCAGTGCCCAAATACCCTCTTCACATGTGCTTTACATTATTTTGTTGTTGGAGGTTCTGAACTTCCTCATGACCTCATCGTTTTTTGTTTTTTTTTACACCAAATATAGGTGTAATTCATGGTCTGCCTATTCATTAATCTGAAATCATGAAGTTCAGACAATGACAATAGCAATTAAGTTTTAGGATTTATGTCAATATAAAGTAATATATAAAGTAATATGAAAAAAGATTGAACATGCCTTTGTACTGCAAAAGCTGGCACACACTGAAGAAAACACAGGTGTCAATCACAGCAATTCTAAAATCACGTCTCAAAAGTTGCATTTCTCAGACACGATCAACACATTTAATACACAACATTTTATTTATTACTTAGCTTTACTAAATATATAGGCTACTAAGGCAAAAACAATATATTTACTGTCACACATTCTACTATTTATATTTAAACAACAACAGAGATGAGCAGTCATTTTGCTTGTAATGATACACAAAGCAATAGAAATCTCAAAAGGTGAAGAAAAAGTCCCTTATTTTGCTGTTTTTAGTGTTTGTATAAATATGCAATTGAGGACTATTCAGGGAATTGTATACTCTGATATGAGGTTTTTACAAGCAAACTGTCACACAGGAATGGACACCTGTTAAACAATGACAAAAATAAGTATGTCCAGAAAATCTTCAAATGTGACATCATGTGGTTTCATGGATTTGACATTCCAAGTAAATACAAACACCATTCCAATGTGCTCAGACACAGTTATTACTACCATACAGTACAAAATGTACAATTCAGTACCACTGTCTAACAACATATTTGGTTTTCATCATCTGTTTCATTTCGTCTGGTTTCGGTATCATTAAATGTTCATATTCACCGAATCCTCTTGAAACAAGTGTATCTATGAATCTAGCCTTGTCAGAATATTTAAAGGGGTCATATGAGGCTTTTTTAAGGATCATTATTTTGTGTATTTGGTGTAACAGAATATGTTGGCATCTTTTAATGTTCAAAAGACACTTTTTTTTTTCAAATACTGTACATCTATGCCCCGCCTCTCTCAAACATGTCATTTTCTACGAAGTCCCTCCTTCCGACAGTTGGCTCTGATTGGCCAACTGACACGTTGCATTGTGATTGGCCGAACACAGCAAGTAACACCCCTTTCCATAAGCATGAGCTTCATCTTTTAAAATAAATGTAAAGACAGTTAATAATGTCCTTAGTTTTACCATTTTGCCATCAGTTCAAGCCTGAAAGGGGAACAGAGTGGTGTGACAGACACAGTGATGAAGCTCGTGTGTGTTTGCAGTACACAAGCCACGAACGGTTAAGACAGCGGACTCCTCTTTGTGACCTTGTCTCTCTCTCTCTCTCTCTCTCTCTCTCTCTCTCTCTCTCTCTCTCTCTCTCTCACACACACACACACACACACACACACACACACACACACACACACAAAACTCTGCATTTGCACATTCAGTAGCAAATATGTAAACTAATGACAAAACATATTTACAGTAGCTGATTCAGAAGCGCCAGATTGTCGTAGCAAAGTCAGAATTAGCTCCTCTCCTAGGTCACGAAACAGTTGCCAATAAAATGTGTTGCTGTTCTGTTGTAAGTAATCTTAAATATTCCTAAATGCATCTTCTTTTGGAAGGCCAAATAAAGTGCTTTTGCTTTCACCTAGAAACACACAGCATCTCCCTGACATGGCTGCTTCAACACTAACTGTGGTTACTGAAACCATGCCTTCTTTCTTTGCATGAACATTTGGGCGGGATTACAAATATTTCCATATAGTGACGTAGAGATGTGGGGCGTGTTTGAACGAGCCGTTTTAGGGGGGAGTGGCAGAGTCTTAACTTTGATAAAGAATATCTCTTTGTATTTGAGACTTTAGTCTTTGCAACTTTACAGATCTTCTTTATGCACAAAGAGCTTGTAACACTCCAAAAAGAAAGGAAAATTTTTAATCAGATCATATGACCCCTTTAAAAGGAAAATTCCTAACCCTAATCCAGACCCTAAGCCAAATGTCAATAGCTGAGGACTGGAATATGTTAAAACTGAGGGATGTGTTCGGAGATCATAGCCTTAAATAATACACAAACAGATCAAAATAACACAAATAGTACAATAAATGATTGAGGGTATAAGGATGTTAAATGATGCAAATATATATATGTAATACTCATTATTTCTATTGCTTACTTAATCAGTAGCAGACATGTTGCAGTGTGGCTACATGGACAGGGTGTTGGTAAATTAATATGTTTTTTCTTGTTCAAGAAGCTGTTACACTCTGATATTACCCAGTAGGTAAGAAAAGATGATTGCAAGTTACTTCTGTTTCATGCTGACTTTAACCACAAGGCTATCATTGCCACTTGATGAGTTAAAATAAGCTTCAAAGAGCTGAAAGAGGAACATTTATGATTCAATAAAGAAGAAACAGAACTGGCTTCAGATCAGAGGCCATGGGCTGTTAACATTATCAAGATACTTGTGCACATTTGTGCTCTTAAAGATGCTGTGCTGCAACTGGAGATTGAAACTAAGTGCAGCCCTTTTTCCCAAACACACACAAACATGTATATTTTACATTGTCAGCACATACTTGAGATTACATTAAATGTCGCCATGGCTTGCCAAGAGAACACCGAGATAGAATTTAACATAGCAAGTATATTATTGACATTGTTGTTTCAGAGCTCTAGTATTAAGACTGACTACCAGTGATGTAACACCTATTAACATAAATGCTTAACATCTTTAATGGAATAGTGCACCCATTTGTCTTATGTCAGTCTAAACCTGTATGACTGTCATTCTTTGAATTTTTTTTTTATATTTTGATAAATGTCAAAGGAAATACAATAAAAATGATTGGTTCTTTAAAACATTCTTAATTTGGAGGAAAACCATCCAAAATCTAAATTCTCTTTACTTTTCTAAAACTATTAAACTATTTACTAAATTTTATAGCCTAATACAATTTTAGGCTTCATATGTTAATGTATACACGGTTTATATATATATTAGGGCTGTCAAAAATAGCGCGTTAACGGCGTTAATTAGTTGTTTGTCGTTAATTACGTCAAATTTTTTTACGCATTTCACGCATGCGCAGTGTGACAAATTATTTAGTTCTGGAAAGTCTCGTCGATCTCTGAATTCTCAAGATAGTAACAAACAGCGGCGAGCGCCGCGACGAAAACACCGAAGAAGCTTAAGGTTTTACCCCAGTTACTCTCAAATACATTCATGCCAAGCTCGATAAACAGAGACGACTTTGGTAGTTGATACGCTGGAGCTTCTTCCTGTTATAGCGTCCTGTGTTTCTCACTGTGCATGCGCAGAACGCATACATGCAATGCAGCGAAAATTACAGCTGTTTGAAAAAGCATTTGCATTTTACTTGGTTTTACTGGCACTTGAAGCCTTCAGAACGTGAAAATATCGATCCTAAAGAATTGTGGCAGAGCAAATGAACACCTCCTAAAAACAAGAGTGCCCAGAGTGCTGCTTATGTGATTGTGGCGCATGTTTGTGTTTCTGAGTTCATTCTTTCGAGTTTCTCTATGCATAATTTCATAGATATGTGGCTATATTTAACCACAGGTTCACCTAAAACTCTTACACTATCTGTAGTTAAATGGCATGGTTTGATATAGTGGTCAGGTAAATTTGATTAAGTAAATGTTAAACTTTTGAAATTCAGAAAAAAAAGAACCACATATTGATGAATCAATACATGAACATTACGTATCTGTGTCCTGTTATTTATCCTTTGGTACGCATTTCAGAAAAAAAAAAATGGTTAGGATTCAGGTGTATTTGCAAATAGTGATTAATCATGATTAATCCACTGAAAATTCTGATTAATTTGATTAAAAATTTTAGTCATTTGACAGCCCTAATATATATATATATATATATATATATATATATATATATATATATATATATATATATATATATATATATATATATATATATATATATAATTTACTGTAGCAGTTTTGTAATCTAAAGAAGTGTTGAACAATAAACAGTAAAAAGCAGGGATAAAAAGTTTTTTTTTTTAATCCTATGATTTTATCATATGATTTATCCTATGACTTTTACCATGGTTACTAAAGTATTTGAAGTTACTGTTTGAGAGTGTGCACATGACAGGAAGTTAGTGTGCAAGACTGTGAATAATGCTAATAATACACTCCTGAGGTGCAAAACTGTCACTGGGGCCATACCCTAACGTACAAAAGCTTGTACTTTATTTATCACTAAAAAGTTAATATAGTACATATGAAAACAGTTTGATATGGTGCTGCCGCAGTGAAGGTTTTGTACTTTTTCTCCTGAGAGTACCGCAGCAGAGCTGTATTTGAGGCTAAGCGAATTACATCATTCATTAAGTTCAGGAATTCACATCTAATTAATATCTCGTCTTAGATACTACATATAATTTGGTAGTGAAAAGTAAAATTTTGACAATAATTTTATACCAATTTTATTAGTTCAGAGATGATAATGTTTTTTGTAAAAAGTTTGCAACTGCTTTTTATCACTTAATTAGAAGCACAACAATCATTTTGTCTGTTACACACAGGAACTTCAGAACAGAACTTGGATGTTTTTTTTGAAGTGCAAAGCTCCAAACTGAAAATGAATAAAGAAAATCACAGAGGACACTGTAGCAGCAAAACATTGTGTACATCAAGTATATCACTTTAGAATTGAACACCTGCCAGATTTACACAGACAACAATACATCATTGTAAAGTAAGCTTTTTCTTTTTCTACACAAATAAAAGCGTGAAATCTTGTTCATAGTAGGGCCAAAAGAGAAACTGTGAGATGCATAAATGTCAGATGCAAAGACCAGAGACAATCTGGACATTTGCCATTTTCCTTGTGGATTTGTTTCTCAACTCATTCCATAGGAGACGTTCAAGTTCTCATTGTTACTGACCGCTAATGCCCTCTTTTTAAGGCACAGCTCTTCTGTTCAGCAGCCCATTTACAATGAATTCAAGAGTCTGAAAAGGTCCTCAGGCACTGTCCCCCATGTCAGAGCACAGACTGTTGAGTGTTTCTGAAAATCCCTGGCAAAATGCCCTTCCTGTTACAGTGAGCTATTTTATGCTAATATAGATTCATAGTCATGATGCTCCTCATTTAAATAGGCAGAGATGAAGACCTACATTCACCCTGTAAACCAGCAAGTTTTGCTGCTGACATTCATTCAGTGTTGGTTAGTGAAAGATTTGAAAAATGGTAATCATTGTACAACAGGAGAAACTGAACAGACCACTTGAAAAAAATGCAGTCATTTTACCAGATAGAGAGGAGATGCAATAGAAAGCACTCTCTGATTTCCCCTGTTCAGGCACTTCATTCAGATGAGGCTTAAAGTCATGGAAAAATCCATGTTGTTGCCTTGTGGCCTTGCAATTTTCGACAAACCTCAGGGTGCTTTCCTTCAGGATGCTTTCCTCAGGTCAAACAGGGTGAATGCAATCAGCTAATACAGCCATGAAATCACACTGGGCATAATTTGGCAGCCAGTGAGATGTCATTTCATTTCTCATCTTATTAGGTCAAAGCTAAGTCCACAAAATGGCCTTCTTTGTGTTTGTCACACACCATGTCTGAATTTTAACCCCTCCAGCTCAGTCTGCCTGTCTGGCACAATTATTGTCATAACATTTGAAATTTCATCTTTGCCTAGATGAAAAGAGATGAAAGATGAACTCAAGGTGTCCTCCCAGAAGAAAAACACTCAACGAGAAGGGAAAAATCAGCCTTTCATGAGCATCGAATCATCTGAGCGCACAGTATCTTTGACTGGGTTCCATGAAATCACTAAGCACCTATAGATCGTACATTACCTGTGAAGAAGAGACAATGGAGAGAGTGTAATGTGCACACATCCAAAAACTTTGGGCAGGTGCTAGATCATATGAAACCCTTCACAGTCAATAAACAAAAATCGGCACACTGCCAGTACTGCTCTCAAAAATGTATAAAAGAACAATGTTTCGACCCTAAGGTCTTCGTCTTCGTCTTGAAACGTGATTTTAAATACATTAAATACATTAATCAATTAAATACATTAAAAAATCTTACATGTAAAAGTATATGATATCTAGAATATTAAGTCCAAAACAATAAAATGTACAGTATTCTCTAACACACACACACACACACACACAAACCTTCTCCAGATCTTCCATGATCAGATCCTGTTCTTTCGCGTTTTCCTTGCCTGAAGACTGGCTTCTGTCACCCAGACCCCTCCCACTGCCCACCGACACCAGCTCTTGGATGAGCACCTGTCCTGGTCTCGGACCTCCAGCCTCGAGTGCAGACTCCTTGGTCAGGGGCAAGTTGGCAGGTAATACAGCATTCCCCTGCAGACGGTGAGAGTAGCTCCTTCTCATCCCCGAATGGGCTGAGCAGAGCTGAAGCTTAAAGGCTGCCTTGAAACCTTTGCGAAAGTTCTCATTGAAAAACCCATAGACTATGGGATTAACGCTACTGTTACAGAACGCCAGCCAGTGGGCCAGAGGATAAAAATAGATGTTAATAATACGATGCTGACGCTCACTCAGGCTTGCGTAGTCACTCAGCATCATGAGTGCCCACAACGGCAACCAGGACAAGATGAAGAGCAGGGCCACCACTAGCAACATTTTAATGACCCGCTTCTTTTTCCGGGACACCAGCTGACGACTTTCATATCTGCTGTTTTTCCCAACGCTACAACCGGAGCCTGAAGTCCCAACTTGGCTCACAGGGACAGGCATGGATGTTTTGAAGAGCGTGATTCCAATCCGGGCGTACATGATGACAATTAGGGTCAGAGGTGCCAAATAAATGTTAGCGAAGAGTACTGTGGTGTAAATCTTGCGCATCTCCTGGTTTGGCCAGTTCTCACGGCACCAGTAGAAGGGTTGTGTGCTGTTGCCATCGCTTAGCAAGATAGAGACTCTGTGCTCTTTGGTGACCTGTAGCATGACACCAGACGGACACATGATGGAGATGGCCAGAACCCAGATGATGATGATGATGAGGGTGGAGGTGGAGATATTGAGCTTCTGTTTGAAGGGATAGACAATGCAGCGGAATCTGACACATTCATATAAAACAAGGATGAGAGTGTGAAGAAAGACATTAAAATGAGAGAGGAAAAGAGATGGGTGACAGAAAACGGAGCAGAGGAGATTGAGACAGAAACAGAAAATATGTGTTTCAAGAAAGCGTTTTAAGGAAAACTGTACCATAAATATAAACGTGAAGATAATTTTCACATTATTACATTATTTACATTTTAAATGAAGATTAGGGTCAAAAACAAAGATAAGAGATTACTTTTTTTTCTAAACAAATGTTTTCAGATGTAGCAAATCAGATTTTTGAAGATTTCTGACGGATCATGTGACACTGACTGAAGACTAGTTTAATTCAGCTTTGCCATCAAAGGGAATGAATTCAATTTAAACTGTTAGCACAAGAGGCTTCTTTTAAAAATAATTTTAAAAAATTCAGACCCCCAAAAATGAGTGGTAGTGTATATTAAACACATATACACAAAATTTTTTATTTCAATAATACTATTAAATACAACTATATTGACTGTATCATTATTATTATTTTTTATTTTTTTTGCCCACCTGTCAACAGCGATGGCCACTAGTGTGAAGACAGAGGCAGATACAGATATTCCCTGCACCATCCCGCTCAACTTACACACCAAACTGCCAAAAGGCCAGCCTGCAGGAGAAAAGTGAAGTATGAACAACAGGATAGAAATTACGGTAACACTTTAGTATAGGGTCCAATTCACACTAATAACTAGTTGCTTATTAGCATGTCTATTATTAACATATTGGCTGTTTATTAGTGCTTATAAAGTACATATAATGCATGACATCCATAATCCTACCCAATACCCTAAACTTAACAACTACCTTATAAACTATTACTAAGCAGCAAATAATAAGTTAATTGAGGCAAAAGTCATAGTTAATAGTGAGAATTGGACCCTAAAATAAAGTGTGACCGAAATTACATATTGTATATATATTCAGGAACCATTTATTTTTCATATAATACTTTAGACCAACATTCCCAATTTGTGACATCATTTACAAGCATCTGTATTGAAATGTATGAAATTGTTGCTATTTAGCCAACTTTTAAATACTTATTTTTTTTGTAATTTTACTCCCTATGCAAGACAGTTACTACTGTAGTATATTTTTTGTTTCCTACTCTTTGTTACTTTGTCAGTTTTATTTACAGTTAATGCAACTTGACATACAGACTTTACAATGTGGATTTTTTTTTATCTCTCCCATTTGGTTTTCTCTCTCATTTACTCTCTTTTTCACTTATTGACACCACTTTAACACATTCCCTTGACTCTTTCAGCTTACGAAGTGGAACTGGCACTTGTGTGTTGAGTGGTGTTAGCTAAATGGATTATAGAAGAGACTGATGAGAAGAACAGAGCTCAGTCACTTGGGGACCGGTTGTTTTTGTTCACCTCTTGTGAGATTAAACCCAGAAGATCCTTTTAAGAGGCTGATTAAAGTTGGAGATATTGTGCAGCAGCTGGTCAACGTGTGGGTATGAATAATGATGTGACAAATGAAGAGAGTTTTTTAAAATACAGATGGTGCAAGAGAAAATGAGTCTGAAGAACAGAAGAAAAAAATGGATAGAGATTGTGAGACATGTAGGAGACAGTAAGACAGCTAACGAAATAATGAGAGGAGGGGACCCAACAAAGAAAAAGACAAATAATGTCAGGGGTTATACAGTATTAAAGGTTTACTTATACAGAGAACTGAAAACAATCCAGATCCAGCCTAGCTTAATTATATGAATCTAACTGCAAATATATATATATATATATATATATATATATAGAGAGAGAGAGAGAGAGAGAGAGAGAGAGAGAGAGAGAGAGAGAGAGAGAGAGAGAGAGAATGAAAAATGTGGTGTTCTAGAAAGGAACATGTGTCACTTCTGATTCTTATGAAGATCATAGTCAGTGAAGGAAATATCCCACAGCTATTATTTAGTCATGTTGGCATGTTCACGTTACAGGACAGTTAGGGTAGACTGGAACGCAGCCTTGACTCAGTCAGAAACACTTGGTTCTGCTGTGGCTTCATTTGGAACAAATTACGTGGGCAGAGCAAAAAGAGTGACGTTGGTGTGAATATGACCACTCTTGTTCGTGTGGATTTCAATTGTTCTAAAAGGTGCAAATATATAATGCATTTGAGTTGCATTTTCTTTACTGTGTCGCTCAGCTCCACAACACAAATGAAAATTATATGACGTCAATTATTCAGTAATCTGCGTAGTTTTATGTCAAGTTTAATGTCACACTGAAGGTCTAAATGAGATTATCATAATGTTAACATTTAGAAATAAACATCCACAAAGTACTATTGGAAACAAAATGCTTTGTGAAAAAAAACTTTTGTTGTTAGTCAGACACAATGGAGGATGTTTATTTTTCTGAATCAGTTGTCTTGATTGTACTGCAGCAGATTCTTACAAAGGATTGTTACAAAGTTCATGAGGATTTAGATGAGGGGGAATGAAGAGTAATGGGTAAACATTGTCTCTCTGTAAAATACTTTTAGTTAACTTTCAGAGTCTGAGATGAATTTTGGTGGCATTAAGCCTACAGTTTCATGTTCTGTAAGTCTGTTGTAGGTCTGTATTAGACACATCAGGCTTTTACTGTTAGGAAGGTTGGAATGTTTGTTGTGAAACACGGCAAGGGGATCTTTGTAGCACTGCACAAAGTTCTCTTAGAAAGATGCACAGCTGCCGTTTGTACTGTTTCAGCTCCGTGAAGTGCTTTGTCTGAAGTCTGCATGAACTTCAAAAGATCCATTCGCCTGCAGCCAGAATCCTGTCATCTTGCATTGGTGAAATCCAAGCTAGTGCAAACTTACTCAACCATTTACTGTCAAAAAGCGTCTAAGTATAGGCTACTCTGTCAGAGTTTATTATTAGTTTGTTTTATTTCCATATTATAGAACATACATACAAGCTGACCAACCAAAGCAATTTATTTTGCAATTATGCTTTCACACCAACCCCTTTAGTAAATAATTGTATCGCTTAAATCTTTGATCATCGTATGGCACGTTGTAAACAGAAACCTTTTCCCCCACCCCTCATGTTGACAGAATTGTTTGTGACACAGAAAACAGGGCTGTTTCAAACTGCGTTTTTGAGACAAGTTTTGGTACACCGCCATTTAAATGAGAAAACTCTGTATGAATGAATTTGCACAAGGTTTGTCACATTAAAAACACCAGACAGACACACTTTAAATTTACATAGTAGAGCTGAACTGTGGGTGGAGGCCATTCATTTGAGAGCATAAATCCATCCTTTGTATTTATTTCATGACACAGTATATGCTGTGGTTTTCTACTGTAGATTGCATGGGGGACCTTACAATGTGTATCTGTCCTTGTGTCTGCTATGACCTGTGCCCCCGAAGGCCAGGAGAGCCTCAACTCATAATTAAGTTAAGAACAAGATATTTTTACTGTCTTAGGTGGGTTTTTGCCTTTTTAATAGTCTGATGTGATTCATGAGTCAGCAGAAGATCTGTTCATAGCACTTAATGTCAGTCATGAAGCTATATGAGCTCATGTGAATGAGTGAAATGGTGAAGCACACAACAGCAACAGGTCTCAGGTTCAGAACGAATATTACAAAATAGGATGGCAAATACAAGGACATAAATAAAATAAAACTAAAGCTGGATAAGAAGATAAAACATATAACATATAAAAACACTACATAAATGGAAAATAACACAGCAAGTGCACTATTGATACATTACGTTCTAATGTAAAAGCATGGAGACTATTCCAAAGCTTTGGGACAACTAATAATCTCTGGTTGGAAGACCTGAGAGATCTCACTGGATGGTGTTTCATCAAAACCTTGGAGAAAACACTTTGGAAGAAACAGGACTGTTTAGACTCTGATTTATTCAAGAGTCAAGGCTGTTGGTATGTTGTTCAATTCACAGAAGACTGAGGGTGTAGAAATAGGCTGGCGTGACAGACAATGTCACGTGGACTGTATGACCCTTTTCTGTATTTAACAAAGAAAACACTCAGTTCCATCAGATGGCCTGAAACCTGTTTGCAACTGATTGTTCAGATAAATTTGATGGGTTAATGACTTGTTACGAGTATAAATGGATTGCCATAGATGTAGAAGTGAAAGTGCTTTCGCATCTACACACAATAGCTCTGTCTGTGAGTGTCATTTTCCACCATCAATAAGAGCTCTGCTGGTGTTATATAAACAAATAGCATAATACTTATCATGAATATTAATATGTATATTGTTATGAATATTAAATGCATAATAAATATAATAAACAAACTATTGATAAAGAATCCATTTAAATAAATATTGTACATTTAGATTAAATTAATCTACATAATTGAATTATAATGTTAATCTTATTGAATGTCAATATACAGTTACTAATAGTAATGTCATATTCTGCATGACCATATTTGAGATATTACCCCATACCTAAACGTAACAACTACCTTACTAACTATCAATAAGCAGCAAATTAGGACTTTATTACTGCAGAATTCATAGTTAATACTGTAGTTAGTTTATAGTGAAACTTGGTCCCCACACTAAAGTGGGTCTCTTTGCAGTAATAAAAACTGTGGAAAAAAACATATACAATGTTTTACACAGCTAATTTTGTTATTTTGCATTATAAACTGCAAGATCAAGAAGGATTATACATCATTTGAAAAGACGTTTTGTGAATGAGAGTTTTTTTTTTCTGTGTTTATTTATTTAGTTATTTTACGAAAACTCACAAGATGCCTATTCCCTAATCGCATGTGCTCCCACTGCTGTACACAATCGGCCGGACAGTCATATACAGTAAGACTGAAATTTACATGGATTTTTATCATTTAATGCTAAAACCATCAAATCATATCAAGAAAAGTTAGTGGTCAAAACAGAGTTTATGTAATGTCTGTGACATTAGCATTTTACTGGCAATGGTTAGAGATCTGATGTGTTACTCTCTAGTCATCTTTCTGAGCTCAGCAGATACTGTATGCTATTTGCTGAGGACACAACTCCAAAGATCTCCAACGTAGACTTATTAAACTTATATTTACTGCGAATAAGGGTCAGGCTTTTTTCTTTAATCCTCTGAATAATGCCGTAAGGCTGCTGTCATGGTCTGCTTATGCTGAACCGCACACAATGGTATTGTCGCTGAGGTTCTTGGAATGCCTTGGAGTGTTTGGTGCATTGCATTTTCCAGCAGATCAAATACCAAATAGGCTCTGACCCTTGTTGATGTTTTTATGTGCTGCTAGGATGCAGCATAGTACACAGCTGAGAACAAATTCAACTCAACTGCTGTTGTCAGGTGATGTTCACACAAAACAGGAAAATCTTCCTGCCATATGTCAACACTTATTTTTGCTTTGCCTTGGCTTTGAAAGTGGGAGTAGTGAAGCCAGTAACATGGAGCTGTTACATGCGAGGCCTTAGGTGGAAAAGCAGCTCTGGTAAGGGTAAAACATTGGTTGTACATCAAGATTTATGTCATCTTGACCTAAATATTCTTTAGGCAGCTCATCTGCTGCAGTCCTGTTGGTGAGGACAGAGAGGGAGTTCAGTCGTTCAATGAGATTTGGCTCCTCAGCTGTTTGGTAGCTCAGAAAAGAGCAGCCATCATCAGGTATCACATAGAAAAGAGCATCTGCTAAATGCCATAAATTTCAATGTCACACATTTTTTATTAAGCCATAAGCAGGAGAAAATGCTATGAGTCTACACTCATATTCAATGCAGTCACATATCTGTTGAATCATCAAATGGGGTCTGACAGGATAGTTTACTCTCATCTGGGAAGGAGCGTGTAGCATGATGTTTCTGTTATAATCTTCTCACTATCCTTTTGTCACGGATATGTTTGTGATCAGTTTAAAAATTGTGTACAAAAAAAATGTAAAAGTTTTAATAGCTACAAGTGTATTCAGGCATCACAACAAATGTACAATATCTAAAAATCAGCTAAAGTTTGATTGTTATTCAATGTTATTAAATTAGTAGGGTTGATGAACTTTAAAACAGCATTTGATGATGGCAAAGATAACAGTGCTTATGAATGTGAGTCACATATGTTACATATACTCTAAAATACATTTTATATCTTGAATTTAATTATGTCTTGAATTGACATGTGAATAGTGCGGCATCAACACTAATCATTTTTAAAATTGTCAAAGTTATTTTAGTTCTCTTATCATTTACCAATGTTTCTACTGTGCAGAAAAAAATCCCTTATATCTTTTCTATTAGGGTTATCTATTTTATGTAAAGGATGGAATAATATCAGGAATCAACAGTCACGGGCGGACTGTGGATCCAATAACCAAGACTTCTGTATTTGTTTTAATGCTTTGTCAAAGTTTTCTATTTACAAAATGATTTGCAATACTGAAAATTGTTGCAAATCCCACTGCAACGGAAATGATTGACAGCTTAATTATAAAAAGGAATCACTCTTTGATTGCTTTCTGTATATATTATCTTCATAATTTGTACAGATGTTTATTTTTTCATGCTGCTAAGAGGACCAGCGGCCACTGACTGTATGCACTGCAGACACAAGAAAACAGCATTTAAATGCAGAGTAAATCTGTCGAAAAGCCTCATGGATTCAAGGCATCTATATAGCCTGTGGTATAATTTATGCACATTTGTTCAAAAATAGCCTGTATAGGTGGGTTTTTCATGTGATGTAGGCCCATTGTGATGTAAAAGTTTTCTATTACTTATACAATGAACACACATGTTGAGCTACGTGTCTATTGTTTTTAAATGTCACAATTTGTATGTCAAACAGGTTGGCTTGGAACAGTTTTAAATGAGTGCTTCTGTTGGATAATGGGTTGGGTGTTCCGATAAGTAATGTATGTGTGGGGTGGGTTTACTAAACAGGAAACATGCAGAACTCTGCACTATACTGCACACATCAACACATGTTTTGCTGATGGATATCTTTATTGAGAAATTGCAGTGTGGCCATAAAAAACATAGCCTGCCATTTGGTATTTTTTATTAGATCAGCGATGGATGAAGATGATGATAATGGGAAATTAAACAAGCACAAATGTTGGCATGGTTGTTTGTTTAGAGGTGAGTGTGGTGGAGAATGAAATAGGATGTGTTATGCAGACATCAATAGTTTGATGTGTGATGCTGTGCTGGATTGTGGATGCTGGTCAAAACATTGAGCTTTGAGTTGAAAAAATTAGTGGAATGTTTGAAACAAGCTCAAAAACACTGATTTGAAACAAAAGATCCATAAATGTTTCAGTTAATTAATACTTACAGTAACGATAAAAAGAAGTAGGCTATATAATACAAATGTTTGACATGATATAGTTAAGGTTTGTCTAAAAAACACAGGAAACATTTAATCACAATAACAAGAATGCCTTTACCTGTGATGATATTGTCCACCAATGTTGTAGGCATGCAGAAGATGCCAACCAACAGGTCACTGATAGCAAGGTTGAGAATGAAGAGATTGGTGACCGTACGCATGTTCTTGCTCCTTAGAACAATGAAGCACACCACTCCATTTCCCACCATGCACACAATAAAGATGAGGAGGTAGGATACTATGAAGATAGCGGACACCAAGGGCTCATGCAGATAGAAGTCCACGTAGGTGACGTCTGGATAAGGATATGGACGAGAGGAGGTATGGTTCACTGAAACGTTGTGGCCGTTCTCCACAGGGGAGAAGAATGGAGATGATAGAGTGGAGTTTGGGTCCATTAGTTTCAACGCCATCTTTCTGAGGAGAGAGAGAAGAATATCTGACCTGTCTTTCATCTACATTTCATAAGGTGGCCTATATAAAACAAATAGCAATGATTAGTCTTGAAAAGACAATGCACTTTTAAAAATATTAACGTAACTAACTATCCAGTATATGATCCTGGAACCCTCTTTCACATTAAATCGAAAATAATACTTCCACCAACTAAATACCCTTTGCCATATTCCCACATGGTACAATGAAATGTTATTATTTTAATGAACTACTTTAAAAGGTGTGCACAAATACGCTCTCATTGCATCCTCCCTCTGCATTAAAATGCAGTATGCTTTAAATCTAAATCCTATTCCATTATCTAACCAACTAGTTGCTTGCAGTTGTCTGTGCTTTACATAGCTAAAATGGGGAGGTTATGAATGATTTAAATTGTAGTCACATTTGGAAAATAAACTGCATTATTTATGATGTCACTTAAGAGTGCTGGAGAAGAATCTGTGCTTGGTTACAATCTTTAATCTGAATGGAAAGCAGCTCCGTTCCTCTGACTTGAAAGCTTGAGGCGAGGTCACATATTCAGATAAACAAGTGTGACATACAGAATATGACATACACAATGCATGAAGGAAATAAGGCAGATGGATTATTGAGTCTTTTTTCCCACTCCTCCTAATAAATAGTTTAAAAAGCAGAGCAATTGCTGCTTTTTGTTTATGCTTTGCAAACTATAGTTTTTTATGAAATAAAAATACTTTGAATGTGAATTCTAGTTGAGGGATCTGTATGTAGTAAAACAAAGACTTGAAGAGATGGGAGCAATGAGGTGTAAAAGCTCATGTTCAACAGAGTTAGGATGTGACAGCACATGTTTTTATTGAATTATTTAGTTTTAATTTCAGAAATGAAATGTCTCATTGACTCTTGTTGACAGAGATCTCTAATCATATTTCACAGCAGTCTGATGAAGTGTTTCTAAATCGCAGATGGCGTGTATAATTCATGGTTCAATTCACATGAATTTACTGTCCTTCTCACCTTCACCTTGACTATTCTTTGATGACAGAACAGTGTTTTTCTATAAAAGACACATGCGACCATATTAGTGGCACAAAACAGCTATTTCAGCAAGTGTAAATGTGAAATTTAATGCTTCAGATACATCAGAAAACTAAAGACAATATGACGGGCTACAAACACTTAAAGCTAAAAAAACAAATAATGCACTTGAACAGATGCTACAATGCTGCCAATGAAAAAAAAGCTGCCAAATACATTTGAGTGATAAACCTTCCTTAGTTTGTTACTGAAGTGCATGCAGTCATTTTTTTATAAAAATACAGAGCGTGTAGAAACAGGCTTCATTTATTCATAAGAATGAAGTTCTTCTATAGCTTATTTTTAATTAAGTTGACTCAAATTGAGGACAAATTTCAAGCAACCACTAAAAAGTTTAAAAGAGTAAAATAATAATCAGTATATGACAGGTTTAAAATGCTCAGAGATCAATTAAGCTGCAATAGCCTTGAAGTCTGACCTTCCTAACTCTTGATCAACACTTCATGTAAATATAAATGACCATGCATCAGTTATTTATAGTCTGTTTTGACAGAACTTAATTTGTATTCAAAGTCATTTTCACTTTCAGATTGCTGCTGCCTTATACAATTGATGTGATCTATGTTACTGTGAATTCTGAAGGACATGATCTCCCCAAGCATCAAATCCCATGCAGCTAATAGTGAGCAGATGAGATGTAAATTATGATTGGTTTGACACTCAATATTGTCCACCCCCATTTGAACTTTCTTGTTTTCTGATTCAAAGAACTGTCTTTGGGTTGAATGGGTTGGACTGAACAGCAAATGCAAATGCAAAAAGGGGGGGGGGCATCCCAAAAATGTTACAACTTTTATTGTAATACAATAATCATAATAGAGTATTTGCTATAAGTCCCTTTGGCACAAACAACTATATATCAAATCATATGTCATCCTGAAACACTGTCACCATATTTTATACAGTTAATTTCTGGAAATCACAGCAAACATATTTTTTCCATATATTTAAAGGATTAGTTCAACCAAAAAAGAAAATTAGGCTGTGTTTTACTCATCCCCGAGGCTTCCTATCTGTATATGACTTTCTTATTTCAGACGAATCCAGTCAGAGTTATATTAAAAATTGTGCTGGCTATTCCAAGCTCTATCATTGCAGTCAGCGGTTGTTGCAGTGTTTCAGTCCAAAAAAAGTTAAATAAAAAGCACCTATCCATTAAAAAAAAAGTGTCTCAAACAGCCCTGGAGCTGCCTCCGTGTACAACTGTTTTGGCGCAAGCTAGATTAAAGTGATTATTACGTTTTGAGTATGGATATTTTTTTTACAAAAACACATGGATTCACTACAGGAGGCCTTTGTGAGACATTTTTTGTTATGGATGAGCATTTTTTATTTCACTTCTTTTGGACTGAAGCACTGCAACATGACAGAGCTTGTCATAGCCAGAACAATTTTTAATATAACTCCAGCTGGACTTGTCAGAAAGAAGAAAGTCATATATATAAGCCTAAGATGCCTCTGGGATGAGTAAAACACAGCCTAATTTACATTTTTGGCTTAACTAGCCCTTTAACAAGATATTTTTACAGTGTACATTTCTTATTTCTCTTTTGAAAAAGGCTTATAAACCAGAAAAAATAATGGCACAGAATGTACCTGAAACAGAAAACACTGAGGTGTTAATGCACTTCAATGACTTAGTCATAATCATAAAGTGTATAAATGCCGTATTTGAATTAGGCAGCATTACTCACACCTAACCCGTCTGCTTTGTGCTCCACTGCTTTATTTTCTGATTTAATGGTATTTAATCCCCTTACATCATTTTTTTTTCTTCTTAGAAGTTCAGTTAGAGTGAAAATGCAGTTTTGTTTTTGAAAAGCAAAACCAAGAACAAAGACAATGATTTGCATTGATATATTATAAAACCAATTTAATCCTACTCTCTCAGGATTATGAAGCAATACTAAAAGTGTGCCGACGTTCATGTGTGCTGAAGTCCCTCATGCTTTCAAGCGCCACTTAATAGTTCAGTGACATTCATCCATTAAGCATGAAGTCTTGCACACCGATGGACCAGAGACAAGAACTGACAAGACCAACATTCTTTTGTCAATTTGCAAAGCAGCTGCACAAAGCTTGCATGAGCACTTCAATGTCTCTGTACAGATTTTGAGGCAAATGTTAATGGAGAGAGCCTATATCATCTATGATGAATTGTGGATAAAAAGATGTAGAAGTCAATGTAAAAAAGCCATCTGGTAAATGAAATTCTTTTGCATTCAATAACTCTGCTGAACAGTGCTGATATACAATGAACTGTATTAAACAGAGATAAACTGTGCTTCATTGTTTAGTAACGTATAGTACGCACATCTGTCCCTTCTGCCTAAAATATAAATGCCTTTCCAGAACAACCTGATCATTTCAGTGAGTCTGAAAAAGAAGAACTGATTTCAAAGCCCAGATATGTATCAATGTGTTTAACATTGATAAGATTTCTGATTCAATCTTAAGTCCCAAAGTATAGCTGAACTTTATAAGTATATTTCATATGGCTGCACATAAATATTTTGAACTATAAGAGAGATTTCTTAGATACTATGGAATAAAATGTATACTATAGATATATTCAAAAAAACATGTTGTAAATACATGAGAATAAGAAAACATTAATGTTGCCTTAAGCATGAATTGTTCTGTAAGAGTATGCTAAGCTGACATATTATCCTACTGGCTAGCAAGGGAAAATCAATGAAAAGAAATATATAATCTTATGCGAAACGCATAAATATACTTTTGTGTGTGTGTGTGTGTGTGTGTGTGTGTTCCCCCTTCAACTTTAGAGAGAAATACTTTCGTGTTTTCATTCAGACATTTGGCAATTATTTTCAAACATCCTCTTTCCCTTTATTTCTATCCTCTATATCCAATTTATATGAGGAGAAAAAAAATATTCAGAGACTGAAAATATTTTAATCAGCCATATCTTGTTGGAAGGGTTCCATAACAACTAGCTAGATAAACAAAATATTATTTATAAATTATAATATATTCTTTTTGTCAGTTCATGTCACATTTATTTACATAGCGCTTTATACAAGACAGATTGTTTCAAAGCAGCTTTCTATTATTCATGCCAGTAAAAATCAGCATTTAAGTCATACCCATTGCAAGGTCTTTGCTAAGGGCAGATCAAACTGTTTTGTGGATTCAAATGTACTGTGTTTCTTAAATGATGACGCATGCAGCGGTACACACTGTGCCTCCTCTGGAGTGTTAACATTAAATCTTACCACAGCTTTCTCAAAGCTCCCCAACCAAACACTGCAGCAATTTCACCCCAAATATCATTGCACTGTTTGATCAAATGATTGAATCCCCACTTATCTTTGTTATAAAAACTCTGCATCACCAATAAAAACACATCCAGAATTTCAACTTTGCAGTTTATCTTACAGACAACATCTAAATAAAGACTTTGTGTTGCATTTTAAGGGTTTCATTTGAATTCTAAACCATCTCCATGTGCTCAAAGTTTCAGTTATTTTAATTTTAACATTATGTTCATCACTTGAAACTACTGCCTCCACAATTCACCGGCTATTAAACGATTTTATAAAGAATCTTTAACTATTGTTTTAGTAGATCATTAATTTGCTCAATTAAATCCAGCCATTATTTATAGATTATAAACTAACTTATAGCACATCCTATAAGGTAAGGGTGCAGGGGATAGATGAAGGCAAATTCAGCAAATGATACACTCAGAGAGCTGGTTAAAAGTGCTACATCTTACCTAGAAAAAGCTAAGTCTTCCCACAGATTCCAGATATCCTTTAACCTATAATAATTGAAGTTATTGACTGATCTGATCTGTTTTGTCATAATATTGTATTTATGTTCATGTATCTTCCTCGTTTGACACATCACACTGACGTGTGCTGTCCTCTGCTGGAATGAAGCACAATGACCCATGCCACTGAAGGTAAACAACGCGATGCTACAACATCATTTACAGTGCAAATGAGGGTAGGAACTTAAAAAAAAAAAAAAAAAAATATTTTACTTTAGTAATTTCATCAACTGCGCACTTTAAAGCGACAAAATCTGGCGCGACTTATTTCCACGGACAAACAGCATGATGAAGCGGCAGAAGCACTAACTGTATGCATAAACTTAGGCTACAAGAAATATATGAACGATAAAATAATAAATAATAATGCAGGCAATATATTTATAAAAGTGCTAGGTGTCCATGCAAAGCTTAACATAGGCTAAAGCATTTCAAAAAGAAAATATATAAGCTAACCAATGAAAAAATAATCAATAAATGAGAACATTTATTTATATTTTGTTATTTATTTGTATTGATATAGCCTACATTTCAGTCAGTATGACTGCCAGTAATATTTCATATTAAAATCTAGGCTACATCGCGTAAAGTAAATAGCCTAAACTAATGCAAATCAATCTGAAATAAAGCCATGCGATTTCAATCACGTCACGTGATCTTTGAAAACAATTTTTTTCCCTATCCATATACAAACAATAAAAAAAAAAAAAAAAAAAACAGCAAAATAAACACATCACCTTCTATGAGACGTTTCCACTCGTGATTCAGAAGAAACTCCAGCTGCGCGCTGGTTAGTAAACTGCTGCTTCTGCACGCGCTGCGCTTCTACTGTTTAGACCTGATGGAGAAATTCCCGCCTGCTGCTGCTGCTGCTGCTGATGCTTTTACTACCGAGAGGAAAAGAGGAGGAGAAACAAACTGCACACGAGCTGCAATCCACCCTAAGTGAATAAACACGCCAAAAATTTCTTATAAAATACTATAAACGGAAGGGGAAAAAAATCGCATACCATTATAACACATATGACTTTTGTGATGTTCTTGTTGAGCCGCTTCTTCATTGCAAGTTAATTTTAATGTCAACTGCTTTGATTTACATTATTTATCACCATAGCAACTTTAATAGACCTAAAAAAAACTTATTCCACGGACAAACCCATCAATTTCAACCTATTATCCATATCTTCAGTAGGCTAGATTACACACCTATAATAGAGTGAGGTTTCTGAGAACCATCTCAAACATTAAGTTTCAAGTTTCATAATATAATTATAGATTCAAATGTGCTTTTGTGTGACATACCATGTTAAAAGAGCTGACTATGTGGGATGGGGCTACATGGGCTTTCTGCATGATTGTGTTTATTTTTTGCCATAAGGTGCCCTCAGGTGTTTAGGGTAGGTTAAGCATATCATCATGGACATTAATAGTTTCAATATTTATTCTCAACATCTTGCCTCCAAGCAAGTAACAATTTCCAATAACACTCAACACTTTTACATGAAAAGTTTGAAAATAGGAGTGGGAGTTACAAACTGAATTAATTAAAGGGGACATGTATTTTTAAAGTTCACTTTACTGGTGTTTGAACATGGTGTTAAAATGTATCTCGACAGTGTGTGTACACAAACACCACATAATGATAAAAACCCACACACACAGTTTTTTTTTAATCCCAACATATAATAAGCATTTTCACAAACAGTTCACATATTCTGGGCAAATTGACTTTGCCTAGGCCTCTCCCAGGACTGTTGATGAACACTGCCGTTTTAGCATAGACGCGCCCTGAGTGAGCTTTGAACATTTTTATTTATTTATTTGCCAGTGTTTTGACACCAGAGCAGGTGTAGACAAGGCTCTTAAGTCATTTACTCCTGATATCTGAGCCACTGAAGACCCAGTGGATTACGTATGTTTTTTAATGGAATGTGCCCCGATCTACATAAATGCATTTATGTTTGTGCAATTCATTTGTGATCCAGTTTCACCAACAGAAGGAGTTTAAGTCTCTTTTTTATGAATCTTTGCAAATCGCCTTTCCTAATAATGTGCTAGTTATCATGTTCCACAACGAATGCGGCTACCCCATAGAAAAGAGGTTTGGGGAGAGCAGAGATCATTAGCATTTAAAGGGAAATGTTTGAAAATGGTCCCTGTGAAAAGAGCTGTTTTGACGTAAAAAGGGTGTTGTTTTATGTTATATACCTTTCATGAAGACCCTAGAAAAATCATGTCAACTTGCGGGAAATGGGCATCTGATGTCACCTTTAAAACACAAAACACAAAACAAACAAGGAACATGATAAATCACACTTTAGCAGTTGTATTTTCTATGTGTCCTGAAAAAAGGAAGTGGCGAAAGAGGAAGGCATAAGAGCTTGAGGTAAGCAATTTTATGTTTTAGCACCATGTCGCTTTGATTTCATGTCCCATTTTTATTGGCTGGTCAGTAAATGTGGATCAGTAAAAACACTGTGCGATGATCTTGCTGTATCGTAGGCTATCTTTGATCACATGACCATGACAACGAGTGCCTTTGAACTTCTCTCACTGTGCGACACAGGAGCCACGATCACAGAGATCGCCACGCTTGTTTCACAATGCCAATCTTTTGTCTGGGTCAGACAAAAATTGTGCAGTGTGTTCAGGGCTTAAAGCTGCAGTCCATAAATGTAGCCTCTTTGTCGCCATCTCTGTTTGAAACCTGCAATTGCAGTTATTTGCAGAGTTATTATCTTCACGTGGGCTGTGCATCTGCATGGCTCACCAGAGCGAATGAATGAAGTTTTGAGTAGTATGTGTGGCAGTCAATCACCGCACAGGTGTCGATATTCACTGTACTTCAGAATCACTGATTGTATGTCTTGGAAGTATGACCCAAATAAGAATCTTAATGTTAACAACATCAGTTGCGTGACTATGTAATTAGTGTATATTAGCGTCAACTGTAGACCACTGGTGACTATGGGTGGATCTTCAGTTGTTACTGTTGGTTGTCATATTGACATTTCTGTATTACAATCCTCCATCAAAATGATAAGTTTAATTATTCCAGCTGTTCTGACAAATGCTAATGATCCTGCAGCATCCTCACATGCGATATAGCCTCTAGCCAGAACTCCTTTTTTATGTTTACAGACGTGATGTAATGAGACAAAGTTGAATGGCAACATTCAATAAAACCTACCAGTACCACTCAAATGAGAAATTATCATTACAATCTTACTGTTGTGATTTGGGCTAAGTTAAGGAGATAGTTTTGAACAGTGGCTGGTTATGAATTTGCCCAAACATTGATTTTGGATCATTTTTTACAAAAAAAAAGTTACGGAATGCAGCTTTAAGTATTCTTGTTTTCATAACTCTTATTATGAATAGTGTAGCACAGAGTCCAAGGAACAGCTGGAGGCTGTTATTCTCTGAGAGCCAAAATCTACTATGTTTGGTATGCTACTGTATGCTGGAATAAAACATAAAAAAAATAGTTTATGCACTGACATGCCATCAAAGTATGTCCTTTGTAATTTGTAAGGAACTTTGAAATTGGGCTGACAAAGTTGACATATCAAAGGACAAATATTCTTGACGAGACTCAAATGCACACCTTCATTTTTCTTTCCCTCTCTGTACTAGTCATTACACCAATCCAATATCCACCACACAGTCAGAAACAAAGTAATCCACTTCCATACCAATATAAAACATATGCTAATGCTTTGCATCAGTTTGGAATCCAACATGTACATGTTCCTGCATGGCAAATTTTTTAAATTATCTGAATCAGAAATATTGCCACTTTCCCTGTTCTATATGTGGAATATGTTTCAATAAGACAGAACTAGACTTGCTTATCCAATCATTATATACAACAGCCCAAGTTATTATTTCTATCTAAGTGTTGTTGATTAAATGTCTTGGTTATCTGGTGTTGTTTTCATAATGGCTGGAGTTTCCATCCAAGTGTTTCCACTGCATTTTGCTTTTAACTATTGTGACATCACTTTTGGGCACAGCTATGATGACTGAGAACAAGAGATTTTGAGACCTGAGCAGTCACACAAAACTCCAAAACCTGAGCACAGCCTGGATCAATTCCAAGACAGCTTGCAACTCAGTGCCACCCACATGCCTCTTCTAACAATCGTCATTGGAAATTCAGTGGGCCCCTGAAAAAAAAAGAGACCAAAAAAAAACAAAAACAAAGATGACCCCCTGCTCAGGCATGAACAACAAACCATCCTGGTCATAATATGAAAGCCAATATTGAGGCACTATGTGTAGACGAAGATGAAGAAGAACACAAAGTGTCATTGTAAGACAAGTCCATTAATGGCATATACTATCACCAGACTGCAGAGGTGGCTGAGACACTGGGAAATTGTACCAGTGACTGGAAATGGCAGACAATCCACCATCTTATAAGAGATATGAACAGAATATAGACCACCCTCTAAATAAATGATAGCATGCATTGCTACAGGCATACACTTTAAATGAATAGGATCTTCTGGATAGCATATAAGGTAGAGCTGATAATAGAAGTGTTACATCACAGCAAAAAAAAAATAAAAATAAAATTGAGACTTATAGTTTATGGTTTATTCAGCATGTGATTACGGAAGCAGAATAAGAATCTGAGTGTTTGTCCAATAACAATAGAAAGCACTATACTTCTTGCCACTTTTCACTCCCAAATATCATGCTCTCTTTCCAAGGGAGTCCCATATATTTTTGTTTAAATACCAGTTTGTATTGCATGGGGAAAAAATAAGTATGATAGCTTACTTAGACAAGTTGTTTCTAGAATTAATTGGCTTTTATATTGTAATTGTATTAAATAAATTAAAATTTTGCCTAGATTTTAATTTTATTTTACATTAAGTTGAGAGAACTGTAGAGATTCATTCAGTTTAAATTGGGCTGTCATAAGAACAACATAATCACTTTATTTCCAATTATTTATTTTTCACATTTCATGTGAACTCTCCAGCAAGGGGGGGGGGTGACAATAGTAATGCAAAGCTGTTCTCAGGACCACATTTAAGACAATAATATTTCTTTGAACACAAAGTGGAACTGGAAACTGCAACTGTTTAAAAAGTTTAGGTGTTCAGTAGATTTAATCTTTTTTTCATCCATTAATAAAACAAAGAAGATTTCAGTTGATCTGTCATAATTGAGATGTGACAACATTGCAATTATACAAAAAAAAAAAAAAAATCTACATCTAAAATTAATGTACGTAATGACTCGTTTATTTCCAGGTGGTGAAAAGTACTTTCACAAGCTACTTTTGATCTGGACATCATTGTCTGAAATCAGCTGTTCTTCCCGTGTAAGTCTGAAAAAAATTAAACTTACTGACATCTGCTCTTGACTGGCCATATTCCATTTGAAAGATTACCTGCCAATTGACAGTAATTTGAACCTAAATCTGTTTCTATATCTACTGGTTGGTTGTGGCAGTAATAACTATAACATACTTCTTGTGAAGGGGGTTGGACTGCTGACAGCAGAACAGTTAGTCATTGCCTGTACATTTAGTGCAGCGGGTAATGGAAGACTGGAAGACTGCACTGGCTGTTCCAGCAGTGGACAGTTTGAAGGTTGTGATTGTTGAGAGCTGTCTCAATGGGGAATTCAGTTTTCTCAGCTGGAGTTTTCAATACAGCAGCTAGACTGACAAGAGATTGCTGGAAAACAACTGGTGCTCCAGAGGTAGAAAGCCACTTTAACGTATTGTACATGTCCACATTCAGGGACTTGTAACTGTACATGGACTGGTGTTGCAGCAAAAGTTCAAAAGAGTACCAGGTGGTTTGTGGCATCTGTTGAAAGGATCCCCACACACAAAAAAGCAATATGGTTATAAAAAGGATCTATATATACGTCAGGATATAAAAGTGCCTTCATGAAATTGTTGAAACTGACAGAAACACTTTTTAAGTGGTTAAAATAATACCCCTTGCTAGAACTATCAACTTTAACATATGGACTATTTGTTAAAGCAAGGCACATTATGTCACAATTTTTTTTGTCAGTTAAAATAAAACAGATTATCATGCCGTTCTCACCTTGCTTGCAACTACTGTTTATTTCACAATTAATGTTAGAAGTACAACACAGCCACTTTAACAGAACACTGAGAGGAACTTTTTACCAATTCTCGATTGAGATGACACAAAAATAGCAGTGTAGCATTCAGTCACAGCATGTCTACTTAGACACTAGTTAGTGTATTTTAGTACAATGAAGGCAAAGGCTGTAATTATTTACAGCAGTGTAACAGCTCAAGGACCTAAAGAAGTTGTTATATGTATAGGCTTCATACAGCATCATACAGCTAAATTACAGAAATATAACGGTGTTTATAAAACTGCTATACTTTCATTATTTGCTAAAACCCCCTCAGACTGAAATCTTAGAAATAGGTCACATGGAAAGATACATGAATGGTGCTCCATATAGCCTGCATGTGCCTTAGACAGAGACTAAGTCTGTACTGAATGTTAACAGAAAATTACAAAGTGGACTTCAAATATACAATTTGGGAACATGTCCATCGCAAAGGAGGAATAACAACAAGGGGTTCAAACAACTGACAACATCTCCACATGTAGTTTTAATATCTCCATTAAATGAATAGTCCAGGCGAACCACTGCACAGCAAGCCAAAAACACGTTTTCCATATCCCTTAAAGATGATACAAACTTTATCACTGTGTACAAAGGACAACATTTCTCACTTCACCTCAGATTTTTTAAAATACAGGGAATTATACTCTAATACATAAACAATTTAATTAAAACTTGCAGTCACTCTCTGGCTTCACAATAATCCTTTAAGCCGATGACATAGCATATCAAATCTACAGCTGAGGGAGCAAGTTTTTCTAGCACATGTTCTGCTACTCCTGCCAAGCTGATGTTTAATGAAGCAGTCTTGTACTCCACACACTGCCAGTCAATTACAGTCTAAGTGAGTCCAAACACCCACAGGCTTGTGACAGTGAAGTGTGTTTAATGAATCACATGTGTAGAATAACATGTGAAAAAGTGTTGACTGATTAGAAGTGCACTTCAGAAACTCAAATAACTTCTCAACATGGAAAAATAAATATTACTGAAATATGGTGTCATTGGGATTTGTGTATAAATATAATGGCTTAGGGGAATCAATCTATCAGATATCACATCAGCACCCTCACCTTGAAGTGATCAAAGTAAAAGTAGGGACACTTTTGATTTATTCTAAATATTTTACCAAATAAAACAAATTTGGATCAACTTTAAAATTATAAAATTTTAATAGACTCCCAATGTTTAACATCTTTAAATGAACCCCAAAGAACAATTGAATGTTTCATAAAAATAATCTAATATTCTAATATTTGAATAAATCTAAATGATAAATAACAGCATTTGCATCTTTGCATCTTTAGAAACCCTAAAAATATCAAATGAATAATACACGATCATGCAGTCCAAGCATAAAGGCAGAAAGCATCATAGCACAGAAAAGGGATTGCTAAAAAGAATATGTTTTTAATGACTCAAATCATTTTGAGACAGATTCACAAAACAGAACAAAAATGCAAGAGAAAGAACTCAGTATAGTTTGAAAGTTTATTTCAAAGTTTATTACAGATGCACAACACCAAAAGAGCCAGCAAACAATATTCAATAGAATCCTCACATAATAATATATATATATATATATATATATATATATATATATATATATATATATATATATATATATATATATATATATATATATATATATATATATATATATATATATATATATATATATATGCGTGTGTGTATGTGTTCATTATAAGTCTAGGTCTCCTTTTGTTATGAACTTTTTTTGTCCTCAGCTTGTCCTAACCATGGTAAACATTACTGTAACATTACTATATGATTAGGTAATAACTTGTATAAAATAAAAATAAAAATAAGAAAGAAAACTGAAAACAAAAACAGAAATCATTTGATCTGAGAGATTAAAATGTCATACCTTTCATGTAAGAAAAGCATTTCAAGCGGAAAATTAATGTTTTTCACCCATCGGTGAAAGACATTTGTAAAAAAAAATCATGGTACTGTATCCATAGAAGCCTGCAATATTTCCAATACTGGTAACTATGTTAATGTAACTGTAAACTGTTAATATAGATTAAAAACATGGATATGCTCATTAAATGCAAAACAATTGCAATATCTGTAACATGTTTTGCACACTTATTAATTTCCTTAGGTATAAAAAATAAAATAAAATAAAAAAACAAAGCATGGTCAAGCACATTTAGCATCACAATTAATACCCTAAACATAATCTCTTCTCAACAATATAAAACACATAACAGGCAAATAAAAGATACTCACAGGGATTAAATGAAAATTACCTTATTGCTATACAATTAAAGGATTCTTTTTCTGAGGGAGTTTTAGAGAACTGTTCCCTGTGAGCAAATCACTTCTTTCTGCAGAAGTACAAAGTTAGAGCATTTTAAGATAGCTTTAAAGTTTTATAAACCTCATACACACTGTATTGACAACGTACCAAAATAAAAAGCATTTCTAAAATGAAATTCTGTGTCACTTATTGTCACATGTAGCTGTCGCAAGTGGTTAGGAAAAAAACTACATGGAAAAGATACTTTTTATTGCGTCGCGTCACGTCTGGTTGGGACACACAGTATTACAGTTTGATCCCCCCCAAAAAATATCAGATCATATAATTGAATCTGTAATATTCAACGGGCAAAGTTCTTCTGTATCTAAATGCAAAAATTTTCATAATTGTCTGAATAAAACAGACTATTGGGGGGAAAAAATCTAAATATTTATCTTTTCACCATCTTTTGATTATGTCAACAAAAGCAACAATGATATAATAATCGTAATAATAATTGTAATATTGTAATAATAATTTATATATATATATATATATATATATATATATATATATATATATATATATATATATAGCCTAGGCCGAGTTCAGTGGCCCTTGGCTTGGTATTGTTGGCAGAATTCGGCCTCTGGCAAAAAACTAATTGAAGAACCCTGCTTTAGACATTGTGAAATGCAGATATGGGACCAGCTTGGCAAATCCAAAATAAAGCCTCAAGAAGATGCTGCAAAACTGGTTAAAGGTCAGATGAAATCCGATTCCTGTTAAGACTCTTCATGAAACAATATGTTTGTTCTGCCCACTAGTGGTCACAATGCCACACATATATATGTATATATAGAACGAAAATGTTACCTTCTAACATTCTCAAAAATATATTTTAATGATACTACTTTGCTTCTTGCACATTTCGCAATAGTTTTAAAATGAATTGTCTAGTTACTGGTGCTAAGAAGTGTGTTCAGTGTTCTCTGAAACAGACAAGTGTGACTTTGCCAACATAACAGTGTTGTGCAAGTAACAACCCAGAATGTTCGTCAATTAATAATCTGCCACGTAATCATAATTTGCATGAAAAAAAGTTGTTGGCATTGTTTTTTTTTTTTTTTTTGCTTATATATATATATTATATATATTATTATTATATATATATATCTTATGTAAATATAAATAAACGTTGAAGTAAATGTTTTTATTAAACATTTAACCTACCTAAGACTTAAACATGGTTTAGTACATACACATCCCACTGCACCAAAGCACCGCACACATACATATGGTTTGTGGAAATTTATGAATTCAAATTTTTAAGTATATTTTAAATGGTTTAAGAATCGTTTTTAATAGTTTAAGGATTTTTAAACTACACCTTTCTAAAAATGTTATTGTGGTCTGCATTTATTCTTTCTTAGTTTGGGTGTCAAAATGGTGGAAAAGTTGGTGATAACAAATGCATATAAAGAGGAAGTGCTGTTTGCATGCAAGTGTTCAAGGACAAAACTTAAAGAGAGAGGATGGCAGAACTTAACCTGAAGAAATTAAATATCACGTGATTGAACAAGTTAGAACTTTGTTCTTCTGTTCTTAACAGCATCAAAATTTATTTGTAATGATGAATGTGTGTGTGTGTGTGTGTGTATTCAGAGGCCAGTTAAGCTGAAAATGTGGGTTTGTGTGTTGTCAGAGTGCTCTTTCCTGGTTTAGAGGACGTTGCATCACTTGACAGATATGTACTTCATAGATTTCACAGCTAGACAGCAAGATACAGGGAAGGAGAGAGAGAGGGAAAAAAACAGACAGCGTTAAAAAACAAAAACAAATTTCTGCTCAAGAAGACTACAGGACAGGTATGTATGCATTTTAAGACTGTCTGTGAGCTGTCAATGTGATTACTAGTAAAACGAACTACTGTATATTTTCTTCTGTAACACTAATTAAAAATCCATACATCAAGTGCACCGCTGATGATTTAAGCACAATAAAGGAAACAAGCTTTCATTCATAAAATATTTATGTTATTTGAATTGTAAAGAGACACGATCAGCGGACAAGAAGTCTCAAGCATTTTGGTCTCTGACACCAACTGTATTTGTCGCATTAATGCTCTCCTGCCAATTTGTAGTCAGTGCAAAATCACTATAATGATGTGCCAAGTGCCATCAAACCTATTCTACTCTAAAAAAAAAAAACACTAGACTTAAGAACATTTTAAAACCAACAAGTACAAACATGCACATTGCTTTAAGGCAACTTATTAAGTGTGGTTTGTAGGTTTACAGTTTCACTTAATTTTAATACCGACTACATGCAAATGAAAACCCATATCATATCCTGCAGTTGTTAAGTGTTGCTGTCCTGCAAGAAGTTTGATGTCACAAGAGTCTTGCATTTTGCTCTTTCACTGACTGACTGTGCAGCACTAGATCAGTTTCCTCACTTTCCTGTCACATGTACGCAAGCACACACATGGACACCTACTCATGAAAGAAAAAAAACGGAAATGAAAGCTTTTCATGCGCAAACCCTTAGTGTAGCTAAAGGTTAAATTCAGTCAAATGAGAAAACAAACTGGTCCACATACCTGACTGTCTGAGGGTCACAGGGAGCCAACAGACGTATTCCTTAAAATGTTAAAAATATGAATGCTTCTGCCAGTTTGTATGATAAACAAAAGTGAGAGAAACATCTCCAGTCTACTAAATAAAGAGGACAACATTCTGTTGCCATTTAGGTTTAGGTTTAGCCTGAGCACTTTAGTTGCATGCCATCTGCTGACACTTATTACTCACTTATTCCTTTACAAGTATGCAAGAGTTACTTTTCAAGAAAGTTATAAATTACAGTGTAATTCATTATTGAACTTACTGTATGGTTACAGTTAGGATTAGGGTTACTTGCATGTAATTATGCATAATTTATTGTTATTACACCTTATTGTTATCATAGTAAGTTCATGTTACTTTCATGTTACACTGTTTAGGAAGAACACAGGAGGCACGAAGGAATTTTTAGCAGACTTTAATCAAGGAAACACTGGGAATCAGCACAACAGAGGCTTGAGTAACACACGTAGCACACAAGTAGATCCAAGAAACACAACTTAACAGACTGGGGCTTATAAAGAATCAACTAATAATCACACTAAACAAGGATAGGAACAAGACTAAATAGGGCAAAACAGGAACTGAAACACATGACAAAACAGGTCCAATCCTGACAGTTGCTGTACATGTAACAAGGACACCGTAAAATAAACTATCACTATACATATATATATATATATATATATATATATATATATATATATATATATATATATATACTGAACAAAATTATAAACGCAACACTTTTGTTTTTGCCCCCTTTCTTCATGAGCTAAACTCAAAGATATAAGACTTTTTCTATATACACAAAAGGCCTATTTCTCTCAAATATTGTTCACAAACCTGTCTAAATCGGTGTTAGTGAGCACTTCTCCCTTACCGAGATTATCCATCCACCTCACAGGTGTGGCATATCAAGATGAGCCACAATATTACCACAATAAAAGGACACTCTAAAACGTGCAGTTTTAATGTACTGGGGGGGGGGGGGGTCCGAAAACCGAAAAAATCTTTGAAAATTATCACTGTGGTTTATGTAACTGTCATGTTGATGTGTTTGTTTTGCAGTCTGTCATACATCTTTCTGCATGGCGGGTGAGTCTAGACAACTTTTTTACTCTTGTTTTTACTCCTTTTTATCCATGTATGATTTATTTATTTATTGTTTATTTGTTTATTTGCTTGCTTAATTGTTTTATTATTAATATTTTGTAGCATTCGTCCAGTTTTAATTTAAGTAGCTAAAGTTTTAACATTTCATTTATCTAAACTCATCCAAAGCTGATACTGAATATTACCCGGCTACGAGTAATTGAAATACACCTTTATACAATATATAGCTAAATGTTCTTTTAATTCAGTTCATTATTAAACTCTGTGTTCTTTTGTGCCAGGCAACAGCTTTGAAGCTGAGTTTCTACAGACTCACAATGCATATCGCAAACAGCATGGAGCGCCGCCCCTCACCATAAACAAAAACCTGTCCCGCACCGCACAGGCATGGGCAGAGCATCTGCTGTCAATCAGGACCCTCAAACACAGCAACAAGGACTACGGGGAAAATCTGTATTATGCTTGGAGTTCAGCTACCAAAAAACTCATAGGTTAGCTTTCGATGCAGTCAAATTCTTCTAAGAGGCAAATCAGGGACAAATGCTATCAGACATTTAATTTGATCAGTCATTTCCAGTTAAACCGCTCTGGTCAAAGTTGAATGAATTAGAATTAGAAGCCATTATGCAGGTGTAAGAACTTTTTAAGACATTACACTGGAGATATATAAAAAGCATTAGTGTTTTGCTTTAATAAACGTCATTTGTATTGCACACTGTGAAGAAATCCATTGTTTTAGAAGCAATTACATACCCTTGTTCTCCACTCTCTTCAGGGCATGAAGCAGTGGAAAGCTGGTACAGTGAAATTAAAGATTACAACTTCAGCAGGCCTGGATTTAGCTCCGAAACAGGTGAATCCACCTTTAAACATACTGGTGTGCCTAGAGTTTGCACTAGTCTCTTTTACAACACTGACTCCTATTGGTTTCTCCAGGTCACTTCACACAGGTGGTGTGGAAGGACACTAAGGAGGTGGGCATTGGACTGGCCACTGACGGCAACGCAACATTTGTGGTGGGTCAGTACCTCCCAGCAGGAAACATCACAAATCCTGGTTATTTTGAAAAAAATGTCTTACCGGCAGGTGCCAAAGTAGATTCAAAGTCCACTGGCACAAGTGAGTAAACTTTCAAACAAAAATTTTTGTATTGTATTTTTATTACAGTATAGTAAATATTTGATAAATCTGGAAACATTCAGCTGACAAAGTGGGGCAAGTGCATGGTGGCACTTATTCAAACAAAGCACCTTCAGTTCAGCGCAGTACTGAAAAAGCACCACCAGGGGTTCGAGGAGAGCATCAAGTTCAAAGCAGCTTAAAGGGTAAGTTGGGTAAGGTTATTTGTTTCATGTAAATGCTGTATTATGATTTCAGCTATTTTATTCTGGTGGAATCATCTTCTTTACACAAATACTAACATGGACTGTGGTTAAAACGGACCTTTCATCATATTTATCTAGGCTTAATGTAATGAAATATGATAGTCCATTCAGTGTACTAATGCTTTATGGCTTCTGAAATGAAGCATGTGCACCACAATACATAAAAAAAACTTCAAATGACTCTTTATGTTTGTCTGTAGCAGGCAGCAGCTTTGAAGCCGAGTTCCTGCAAACTCACAATGCATATCGCAAACAGCATGGAGCACCGCCCCTCACCATTAACAAAAACCTGTGCCGCTCTGCACAGGAGTGGGCCAAACACCTGCTGTCAATCAGGACCCTCATGCATAGCACTGGAGATTATGGAGAGAATGTGTATTATGCTTGGAGCTCAGCTAACAAAAAACTCACAGGTCAGAATTTAGTAGCAACTGTATCTGTAACATTTGCTCACTTTGCAGTCAGCCGTCTTAGATATAACCGGAACTTGGGTCATGATCTAGTTAATTGCCATTGTTGTTTTATGAATTTACTTGCATGTTTTCAACATTTTATGTTTGTAATTTATACAGGACGTGAGGCAGTGGAAAGCTGGTACAGTGAAATTAAAGACTACAACTTCAGCAGGCCTGGATTCACCTCCCAAACAGGTAAATCCATCTGTAAACACTCTGTGGTGGTTAGACATTTGCTCCAGTCTCTGTTCTGACATCTGTTGGTTCTTCCAGGTCACTTCACACAGGTGGTGTGGAAGGACACGAATGAGGTGGGGGTTGGACTGGCCACTGATGGGAACACAACTTTTGTAGTCGGGCAGTACCTCCCAGCAGGAAACATCAGCAATGCTGGATATTTTGAAAGAAACGTCCTACCAGTAGGCTCCAAAGTAGACTTCAAACCCACCCCATCTGGTGAGTTTAATATGACTATATGTGCATGGATTTAATACTGAATAAAATGTAGACTGAAAGTGTGACCATATACATTTTTCTTATATTAATATTCATATATTCATATTTTGTACTATATATATATATATATATATATATATATATATATATATATATATATATATATATATATCTATCTATGCTTTTTTCATAGAGGTTGAGCAAACTACTTGAACCCCATTCTGATGATCACAGCACACTAATTTTTAATATAACATTGTTAATTTTTATATATATATACACTCAAAAAAATGTACTTTCACCTTTGCTAATTTTACTTAATCCGTTCATGTTATGATTACTTAAAAAAAATTATTTAACAATGTGAACTTGATTTAATCTAGTTCATTCAACAAAAAAGTGTGTATTGTCAGCTTTACTTAAAAATTATTTGTTCAGCCAACATAACATTTTTGCGTAAAGGTAACATATTAGTGAAACCAACACAGACTTGCATCTCATTGGCTGAGGATTTCTGCAGTGTATTATGGGTAATTGTTATTCTGTCACCCTCTTGGAGAAGTGTAGCACCATTAGATAGGTAGATGAGTAATACAATTTACAGCAATTAAGTTGTTCTAATAAGTTTTAGAACAAAACAAAGAAAGAAACAAATGGTTTGTAATTTAAATTTGTTTGTGATATGCTTGATAAGCTGTACTTATAGAAAGGTTTTAATGAAAAGTAATTTTAATCAGCTGCTCATGATCCTAATGCAAGGGGGTGGCATTCCTAAAATGGCATTATTCAAATTTTATGTCATCATTATTTAACTTTTTCAGGTACAATTAACTCATTTGTTGTTTGTTGACTCTATTAAGGGTTGTTAAGTTTACTTAAACTTATTTTGTAAAATGAACTTAATTATTAAAAACATTGTCCAAAACATTGCAGATTAGTTGGGCTGACACTATTAAATTAAGCTTTGCCCAACCATAGTAAATAAGTTGAATCAACCTTAATAAATTAAGTTGACCCAATGTAAGTACATTAAATTGGAGTAACAGAATTGCATAATGCTGAAATAAAGCAAATTAATCATGTGGAAATCCTTTCCATGATTTTTTTTATGTTCGTTCAAAGAGTTATTTTTTTGAGTGTATATATATATATATATATATATATATATATATATATATATATATATATATATATATAGTATCATTGATTAGACATTTACTGAACAATATTGACAGTTTTAAACATATTTCTGGTGTTCAGCTGACAGAGTTGGACAAGCACTTGCAGCTCTGAGCATCAAATCAAACCAATCACCTTCATCTCCTCAAAATTCTGGACCAGCTCCACGTAAGAGTCAGTGTCCACAGAGCAGCAGTTCACAAGGTAAGCACTCAAACAGAGACTATGGAAGCTTATTTCGAGTTTTGACCATATTAGAAAAAAGCATGCTTTGATAAAACAGAATTATGATGTAAAAAGTCATAAATATTAAGTCAAGATGTTGATAAAATGTGGAAATACAATTATGAGATTAGAAGTCATAATGAGATTTTTATGAGAATTTTAATTAGAAGTTATAATAGTTACCAGTAATTGGTAATTTTTTTTTTTTAACCTTTATTTAACCAAAAAAAGCTCTCTGAGATTAAAAATCTCTTTCACAGGAGTGTCCTGGCCAAAATGTGCAGCAGTACAATCAATTCCATCACAGATAAACATCACACAAACAGATTAAAAACACTTAAAAGCAGTTGCATATAGTTAGATCAACTTCCATTTGTCGAATAACTGATTTGAAATGGTCTAGGGTCAGCAGATTTTCTAATTTTAATTTAGATTGGAGGAAATTCCAATCAAACGGCGCTGCATACATAAAAGACTTCTTTTATTTTCCACTCACAATGATTCACAGTTCTTTCTTTTCCTGTGATGAAGGTGAGAACTTGTCCCAGTTTCGTCAGTCTCTCCTTGAAGCTCAAAATGATTACAGACGGCAACACGGAGCACGGCCTCTGTCACTATGCTCTGTCCTCAGTAAAGAGGCCCAGGATTGGGCAGCACATCTGATTAGCATTAATGCCCTTAAGAACAGCAGCAAAGGTTATGGAGAGACTATGTCATACAAGTGGACGTCCACCATGGTGCCTCCAACAGGTAAATTGGTTATTCATCCAAATTAGCCTACTTAAATGTAACACATTGTAATTACAATGTTCATAGAGCAACTTATATTTTTCAACTAGGAAAAGAAGTGGCTGAATCATGGTACCAGGAAAATGTGAAGTACAACTTTGCAAACCCTGGCTTTCAGAATGGAACTGGTAGGCTTTATGCACTAAAATGCAATAAATTGTCAAATATTGAGCACATATTTAAGAAATGGTTATGTTAATTTAGATATCAAAGGCAATACAATCAAATTATAGTTAAAGTTAAATTACATTGCAATCCATCACAATCTATGAAAATGTGGGTCAGAAAACCAGTTTTATATGTGCATAGGTAACTTCACCCAGATGATCTGGAAGTCTACAGAGCAGGTTGGGGTCGGCCTAGCATCGGATGGAAAGGGCAAATTTATCACTGTGGCCTTTTACAAACCTCCTGGCAACATTACCAACCCTGGCTACTTCAGTGATAATGTCAAACCTGCTGGGAGGTGATCTGTTGAATAAGAAACATTAAGTAGGTCTAATGCATTTTACTAATGCAATTTTTAAAAAATGATCCGAGATGTTATTCTTATGTTAACAGGAAGTCAATCATCAAGATATATTTCATATACAAAAACTCAGAACTGCCCATTTGACAGTATGTTTGTTTTATTTTTCATGCTTTTTATTGTTGGTTCTGATTCTCATTCTTTGCTGAGGTGGTATTCCTTCCTTCACTGTGACTTATAATGTATAGAAAGATGATAAATCCTAATAAAATCTCAAAATATATTTTTGACTGAATAAGACATAAGACAAATGCAAATGTTCTGTCTGTGTAGTCTTTTATCTCTTCCCCAAATGCACACATCCACACAGATTTCATTCCCATAAATATGCACTTTGACATATGCATCTAGATGTGAACACTTATCTTGCATAGCCCCAGAGAGCTTGGGTGGGAATGCAAAACTGAAACGAAGGTGTCATGTTGCAGGAGCATCTCATCACATTGTGTTGCTGGCGAAATATGAGATGCTCTTATCTTCATTTTTCATGCCCTCTTTCATGAACACTCACCCTGAATAACATAAAGGTCCAAAACTCCTTTAATAAACTGAAAAGTAAATACCTTTACTGGTGTTCAGGTTTTTGTAGCAGTATGGTGCTTGTTGTTCAAAAAGAAACACGTAAAATTGCTTTATCAATAACATAAGTAGACTTTAAGATAACATTTTGATTTTAAAACTATCATAAGAGCATTGCATTTTAAAATAAGAGTATGTAAAAGAGTGTAAAGTGACAATATACAAGAAAGGCACTGAGAATGTTTTCAGACCCATGCAATTGTTAATATAAATTTTACTTCAATGTGTTTTAGGTCTGTTCCAACTTCAATAGAACAAGGAAATGAACATAGAATGATCAAAAAGGTTTTCTTGTGTACATGTGTATGTTGGAGAGCAAACAAAGGAAAAATTGCTTTGTTTTGCGTTTCCTTGGTCGTGAATGTACAATACATAGACATGTATCACTGTATGAGTCTGAAAGTAGACCTCTGTGTGTGGAGAGTTTCTATAGCACTACTGCTGTTTCTATAGAGCTGTTTATGTTGTGGCTTTGGATGGTGGAGAATGTTTTCCAGCTAGGTTAGCTTTCCTCAGAGGGTTCACCAGCAACAGGTGGGAAATGAGAACAGGGTAAAACTTTGTCAAAAAAAAACACCTGCAAACCATAACATATCTTATATTGTCAAATTAAACTAAAGAAGGTGAAATCATAAAGTTTCAGGTCAGCTACAGTGAGCGTGCATGATGTCCCACTTTGCCTAAAGTTCCTATCCATATTTTTACCTGGTTAAAGGTAAAAAGGTGTGTGCTGTGTGTGTGTGTGTGTGTGTGTGTGCAAAGCAGCTGCTTCCAGAGTTGTTACATGTACAGAGGTGTCATGCATAGTTTTGCCTTACACACACACGCGCACACACACACACACACACACATGCAGCGCACATACAGTATACATAGCCTCTCAAGTTCAGACTTTCCCCATCCCTGGGGGAGTACCTCATTCACACATCAGTGTCCTAGTTTCGAGTCTTGCAGAATACTGAGCAGAGGACATGCATTAATACAAAAAAAAAAAAGAAAAAAAATACCATTAATATCTTGAAAATACACTAATGGTAAGAATTGTTAATGTTTTTGAATATCTTCTGTGCTCACTAAGGCTTCATTTATTTGATCAAAAACACAGTACAGTAATATTGTGAAATATTATTACAGTTTAAAACAATGGTTTTCTGTTTTAATATATTTTAATTCATTCCTGATATGGCAAACCATTTTTTTTTTTTTTTTTTTTTTGCTGTTTTCTTTTGCAGCCATTACTCCAGTCTTCAGTATCACCTAATCCTTCAGAAATCATTCTAGCTGCTCAATAATTTTTTCATTATTATTATCAAACTTGAATATTTAAAGAAAATCATTTGCTGGATTCTTTGACGAATAGAGAAAAAAAGAAACAAAACTTTTGCAGTCAAAATGTCTTCACTGTCCCTTTTGATCAATTTAATTTAATGCATGCTTGCAGAAGAAAAATTTAATAAAAAAATAGATAAATACTGACCCCAAACTTTTGAACAGCTGGTGGGTATCATGTTTAAGAGTTGATAGAATTGCTCTTTTGCACTTGCATAGGCACATAGTCGGAACAACTATAAAACAGTATTTATGAAGGTTTAAACTATCCTCTTACATGTCATAAAATCTTGGATCCCTTGGTCTAAAACATGCTTTTGGTCTTTTTTGTGGTCTGACAAAATGCTGATAAGTAGACTTGCTTATTACAAAGTATGTTGAATGTTGTACATCAACTGCTAGCAACAACTTGTAGAATTGCAACAATACATCCTGCTGTGAAAATCCATCCTGCCTTCGTCATTAATCCTATTTTGTTTTGTGCTTGCTCAGCCTACGTGTGCTGCTGTCATAGCATGCATGAACTGAATCCCCTCTAAAGATGTATAACACCTGTGATACTCATAAATAATGAATCGATGTCACAAATCCTTATTGTGCTAGTGCTACAATTTAGGCTTTCCCAAATACTTTGCTCTATTAGAAATTTGAGAAATCTTGCAAAAGTAAGAAATAATTAACTACTTTTGAGTAATTGTGTTTTATAGCATGTAATGTGTATATTTGTGAACGTGTGTGTGTTTCTGTCCGTGCCTATATTGACAAGTCTGTCAAAGTGTCAAATTAAATAAAGTTGCTGAAATAGGGTCAAACATGTTCATTTCAAAGCCACAGGGTATTATAACTATTTTCTCATGCTCTCATTCAGTTGTTATTTTCATCAGCATCTATGTATCATTATCAGAATGGGGCAACTATTTTACTGTTATTCAGAAAATACAAAAAACTATTCCAGCACGTACATATTTTTTGTGAGCTCTCATTGATAAAGACACAGACATCTTAATGTTGAGATGTGGGCTACAGTTGTTTGCACTGGGCTTACAGGGGAAGAAAAGGTGAGTGTCAAGAAGATAACCCCTGAATTAATTTCAGAAGGCAACACTCTCATGGCATATTTCTTACTATTTAAATTTTTTCAAATCTGTGGGTTATTTAAAATCATTCAGGCTTACGTTTTTTTTTTCTTTCTCATTAATTCGGGAGGCATGAGGCAAAAATGAATTGTAAATATAAAGGTATTTAGAGTCTTGCATGACTCTCAACTGTGTGCATGACTCAGAATTTACACTGTATATCACACTAAAATAAAAAATTTACCCAACAAGCCCAACAATATGCACTACTATATAACAGTCTGGAAATGAAAATGGACCCTTTTGGTTTCTATGTCAGCCACGGATGTTAAATAAGTAGCTTACTTTGATTTTTCACATTTGAGTTTTTCAAGTGTATGTCTTTACAAGCAACTCCCCCAGCCATATCACTGGTGCTTTACATGCACATTTCAAAACCCAGCAAATGTAGCTTCCCTTCCATTAATTATCTTTTTATCTTGCCATTTGAGCTGGCATGCCTGAAATTAAAAATAAGCAAATGTCAAACTGATTACAATTTTAAAAATTGTTTTTAATGATTAATAATATGGTTGTTCTGAACAGCAATGCAAAATAAATAATAATAATGAAAAAAAATATAAAAGAATATCTACCACGTAACCTAAGTATGCATGTAATCAATGTTCAAATGCTTTCACTTTATGGTAATTTATTTGACATTTAAATACTGTCAAGCGCTAGAAACTGTGCCAGTTAAGCAAACGCTTTCAATTTAATGTACCAACCATAGACGGTATGGTACCAACACAATTATACTCAACAAGTTCAAACATAACATGCACTGTTTGTTGAAGGTGGTGCTTGGCAACTTGATTCTCGATTAGAAAACATTGAGGTCTGTTCAATAATAAAAGCCGTTATATTATCTGGTTACCAATACAAAACGGCTTCTGTGGGGCGCTGTAACCATTGACAACATCCAATCAAAGGCAAACGCGTCATGAGAGCGCGTGCACCTCAACCAATCATAAGCGGTCATAGAATGATTGACATCTCGTTCATCCACCTGTGTTTGAATGCGAAGGTTGGCATTATTTAAAACTGGGAACCGTTGCCGTGCGCTGCAGTTTAGTCGAATCGCGGTGGAAGAGAGTTCACTGTATTTGTTTTAGAACAAGTGTTTTTTTCTTCCCCTATAACAATTCAACATGAGGGAAATTGTTCACCTGCAAGCTGGTCAGTGTGGAAACCAAATCGGTGCCAAAGTGAGTTTTAAGGGTAACGTTATTGATTACGATATCACCCCCCCCCAAAAAAAACCTGGTCGCGAGGGGCATAGTTTGTATGTTGTGTTGTTATTATATTTAAATAACTAATTTCCGTTCAGTAATTATATTAACATGTTCTTTTTCTTTTTATATTTTATTAAGTGTAACTAACGATCTGACTCATTGTAGATGTACATAGTTTGGTTTTATTCTTCTGTAAACTTGTGTTTACGCTAACCTAGCGAGTTGCCATGACAACAGTGCAAAAGAGGACGTTATTTAAACGTTTTATATATATATTTTCGATATTAATTTTATACAAAGTGATAATTTTACTTTAATAATAACTCCTTTTCCTTCAGTTTTGGGAGGTGATTAGTGATGAGCACGGGATTGACCCGACGGGAACTTACCATGGAGACAGTGATCTGCAGTTGGAGCGGATTAATGTGTACTACAACGAAGCCACTGGTCAGTTTTCAATTGCAATATATAAAACACAAATAACTTGCAAATAATAAAAAAAAAATTAAGTTTGTAATTTTTTTCTCTGTAACAGGTGGAAAGTATGTACCCCGTGCTGTTCTTGTGGACCTGGAGCCTGGAACCATGGATTCAGTGAGATCTGGACCATTTGGGCAGATCTTCCGACCGGATAATTTTGTCTTTGGTAAGTCTGGAATAATATGTCATTTTAATTGAATAATAAATTCTAGAGCAATATGAGCCTGGTATGATCTGGGTTTCTTGAATCATAGGCCAGAGTGGTGCTGGAAACAACTGGGCCAAGGGTCACTACACAGAAGGAGCTGAGCTTGTAGACTCCGTCCTCGATGTGGTCCGTAAGGAAGCAGAAAGCTGTGATTGCCTTCAAGGCTTCCAGCTCACACATTCCCTTGGAGGCGGCACTGGGTCAGGCATGGGCACGCTCCTCATCAGTAAAATCCGTGAGGAGTACCCAGACCGCATCATGAACACCTTCAGCGTGGTGCCTTCACCCAAAGTCTCAGACACCGTTGTGGAGCCTTATAATGCCACGCTGTCTGTCCATCAACTGGTGGAGAACACAGATGAAACGTATTGCATCGACAACGAGGCACTGTATGACATCTGTTTCCGTACGCTCAAACTCACTACTCCCACCTACGGTGATCTCAACCACCTTGTGTCTGCCACGATGAGCGGGGTCACCACCTGTCTGCGCTTCCCTGGTCAGCTCAACGCTGATCTGCGCAAACTGGCTGTCAACATGGTACCTTTCCCCCGTCTGCATTTCTTCATGCCGGGCTTCGCCCCCCTCACCAGCAGGGGGAGCCAGCAATACCGGGCTCTTACGGTGCCCGAGCTCACCCAGCAGATGTTCGATGCCAAGAACATGATGGCTGCTTGTGACCCCCGCCACGGCCGCTACCTCACCGTTGCTGCTGTTTTCCGAGGCCGCATGTCCATGAAGGAAGTGGATGAGCAGATGCTGAATGTCCAGAACAAGAACAGCAGCTATTTTGTGGAATGGATCCCCAATAACGTCAAGACCGCTGTGTGTGACATCCCACCTCGAGGTCTCAAAATGGCAGCCACGTTCATCGGCAACAGCACTGCCATTCAGGAGCTGTTCAAGCGCATCTCTGAGCAGTTCACTGCTATGTTCAGGCGCAAGGCCTTCTTGCATTGGTACACAGGTGAGGGGATGGATGAGATGGAGTTCACAGAGGCTGAGAGCAACATGAATGACTTGGTGTCTGAGTACCAGCAGTACCAAGATGCCACTGCCGAAGAGGAGGGAGAATTTGAAGAAGAGGGAGAGGAGGAGCTGGCATAAAAGGGTTGAATGCTAAAGTTTTTGTTCACTGTTCTGTTCAGTTTCCTTGTTCTTCGTTTTGTCTTCCTGTTCTCTTACTTTCACAAGCAGCTAAAAGCTCTCCATGTAAACAAATGTGTAATAAAAGTTTTAAATTTGACCGCATTCTTTTGGGTGTCTTGTCTTTGGCTTCTTTTCCTTGTATTATACCCTTTGTTAGTTGAATAGCGATACAAAAAATTTGTAAGATTAGTGGCTTCTTTAAAAATGAAAAACATCCCATTTTAATACTTAAATCAGTGTGCAGATCATTAAATGATGCAAGAGTGCCAATCTCATTCAAAATGAGATTTCACACACAGATACAACACTGGTAGATTTCAAAGTGCTTTTTAAAGTTCCTAGTTAAGAAAATGCACTCTCAAAATCCCCCTCAGATTTAATGAAATGTAGCATTGGCCATTTTGTCTTGTGTAAAAGCCTAGAAAATGTATAACAATCTACACTGTATATATTTAGAAAAGTATTTTTAAGGTTGATACGCACTAAGTCAAGAATATTAAATCATTGTATAAATGTATTATAGCCTGTTATAGAAAAATCCTTATCAAATATTGAGATTATTTTTTTTTATGTATATTGTCTTGTTAAAAAGTCTATAAAAACGCAGAAGCTAGTTAAGGAATCTTTAGAGAAGTATTTTTAAGGTCAATACACAGTAAGTCAAGAATATGAAATGACCTATATAAACGTATAAATATACGTATAAACTTATTATAGCCTGTTATAATAACATCCATATCCTTGGCAGATGCTTTTATCCTAAATGAATTATATTGCAGTCAATATTTTTTATTTTTTATTTTTTTTACTTCATTTTCTGGGAGTCAGACCCCATGACCTTTGTATTGCTAGTGTCATGCTTTGCTGGAGATTCATAGATGAATATGAAAAGTTTCAGTCTGCAAATATTAGAAATAGTTGATTAATGCAATTTTTTTTTCAATGTTTTGATTACTGCTGGTATTTTAATTTTTAGCTAAATGTAAAATACCACTGTTATTTTTGTGTCGATTTCCTGTTCTCGCCGGCAGATGGCGATAGAAAGTTACTAAAAAGAACGCTCGTGAGGTATAACTAATTCCAATTCAAATCCTGTGGTCTTTTAAACTATGATTGGTGACGAGATGTTCTGTCTTAAAACTGGAAAGGTATGTGAACCAGATTTACACAGCTTATTCAGTTTAGTATGTTACTCATGTAAAAGAGAAAACGTATGAAACCACATACAATTTTGCATAAGAGTGTTGTCACTCTGCTGAGTCTTCCACACCTTTCTTAATCTCGATTTGTTGAACTTTGCTAAAATAAACAAAATGTAATCAAAGCATATCTAATTATTAACTTGAAGCTCCTTCAATGCAACAAAGATTACATTAATTAACGTGACACAACAATCTGGCCCAATTTCATGGAACATTGAAGGAAGAAAGCTCCTAGTTGAATTGCTTTCAGTCAACACCGGAGGAGAGGGGGAAGGAACATTAATTGAGTCAACTAGCAGATCGCAGATGAGGGCTTCATTTATTGAGTAATGGTGTCTTAAGTTTGTAATTTTTAGATGCTTCCAGTCACCATTGGTATTGCCTTTCTCTGATCAGTTTCCTGTAGATTGACAAGTGTCATACTTCAATCTACAGACTAGCTTTAATGCTCTAAATTTATTATATTTGAGGATGGACAGTTTATCAGTAGGCCACCATATCAGTTATTGGCCTGTATTGGATATTTAATTTAGTTTGGATATTATACATTTAGATTACATTTGCTGTAAGTTTAACACATTAAGTTAATCCATAAAAAAAAACTAATGCAATGTAATGAATATAAGTTTTTAAACTGTACATCATAATGTTGTGATGCCTAAAATTATATTAAATTGATTGAACAGTTTCACAATTAATTAATTCATTTATTTATCACACAAATAGTTTTTTTTATATATCCACCATTCATCATTGCTCAGCCATAACATGATCAATTTACAGAATTTTAACATTGGTGCATCCCAATTTATTTATGTATTTTTTTTTTTTTTATGGCAAATGTTTGACAAAATCCAGCATGTATTGCTATACATTTATTAATAGTAAAATTAAATAATGACATAAAACAATTTTATTATCATGAATTTTAATACAATACTGTTATTTTCATTTGGAGTATATAGAAGTACATAGAAGTACAGTACCATGGTAAAGTACCACAGAAGTTTCTTGTAAGTTCTATTTTAGAGTCTCTGTAATCCATATCTTGGATTACATAGAAAGAGGTAATACAAGTAAAATACAATAAAATTAAATAAAAAGCATAGAGCAAAAGGCAAGACTTTTATACCATAAAAAAAATGAAGAATTGGTTTTGTAAAAGGTTCGAAACAGATTGTAGTCTGATACTGTGAGCACCAGCTCATGTGAGAGCCGCTAATGTGATCTTTTGTTGTCTCAGCTTTCACAACCTAATGCATGCATGTTATTCCTTTTAATTGGTTTTTGTGATTTTATACCTCATCCATATGGCACTGGAAAAAGCTTCTGTCTGAGCAACATAAATCCTCTGTTTTAGCACTGCTATGTACACAATGTTGATGAAGCTCTCTAAACAGATGATGGATTGCTCTTTAACAGCCAAAGCAACTTCACTGTCACTGCCACTGAAAAGAGAGATGCGGGGAGAGAGAGAGATAGTATGTGCTATGAGATGCAGAGCGTGGCGGCAGCAAGAGGTGTGAAACATAAATTAGGATGGTTTTAGGCTGCACAGATGGGCCTCTGCCACTCTATATACTGCATACAAATGCTTAGAGCCTGAGGAGCACCTCTTCATACAAACAGATTGAATGGGCCACCCGTATAAGCCAGTCCACAATGACTGTGACTGTACATGAGGACACAGACTGTTGAAAGGATAAATTTAATGAATATGTGCTTTATGACTCTCACAAATTAATTTTTTTTTTTTTTTTTTTTTTTTTTTTTTTTGCATAGTCTTTTTTTTACCTTCTGAAATTTCTTCTTGTCTGTTTTGGCTTTTGACAAGGCCTTTTTAGAAACCCATCCAAAAGCTATTAGAGCCATATGTGCTAAATTTATCAAGTAAAATTGATCTGGCAGGGAATAAATATGAATAATGAAATCTAGGAATGACAAATAAGAAGCAAGTTGAGCTGCAGACGTTTGATAAAGTTACTGTATACTCTGAAATAAAGGTACAAAAAGTTGTCACTGGGGCTAGTACCTTTTAGGTAGTAATATGTACTCTTGAGGTACTAATATTGACCTTTTAGGTACAAAGGTGAAACTTTTGAAAAGGTACCACCCCAGTGACAGTTTTTGAACCTTAATTTCTGAGTGTGTTTATGTATTTCAAAATGAAAACAATTATAAGTAGCCTACTTCATTATAAATACAGCTCATTCAATACAAGTACTGCATTCTTGGTAATGTGTGTCTTTTTTCAAAAAGTTCATCAAAGTTGTCCTAAGACAAGAATGCTCTTTGGGTTTAGGTTTTAGGACAACTTTGATGAAAGGTTTTGATCCACTTCAAATGTTGACTAATATAAATTTAGTTAATACTGTACACTACTGTTCAAATGTTTGGGGTCTGTAAGATAAGAAGTCTCTTAAGATGTAGTCACATTTACTGTTTGAAACAAAATGCAGTAATTTCAGTAGGAATCTAAAGGCCTATAAATTGTAAAAGTTCAAGGCCTTTTTAAACTTTGTAAAATTCGAAGCTTTCAACACAATATTAAAAGTTTGCTTTGAAAAGCTTTTCTTGTTAAATGAATTTCTCTGATTTTTGGTTCATTTTAATTCTGCATCCCATTTGCTACCTCATTTCCAATACAATTCAAGTGCATGAATGGAAATAGAACTCACAAAGAAATTCTAAATTCAATTCCAAGTGTGGCACGACCATGCGTCACAGGCCTCCAAATACTCCCCATCCCAAGCTGCTTCGAAAAATATCACATTGCCCTACTTGCTTTGTTCTTGACAGTTCACTTTGACGTGAGGAGATTGGCCAAGCGGCACTTCTCCCCTATTTTTTCCCTCTCTCCAGTCGCTCTCCTCCTCGCCCGAGGCGCGTGTGTGTGGTTGTCAACACACGTGTCTATGTGCGGAGCTGATGGCTTCCGTCGCGCAGGGTGCCACACATGCAAAAGGGGTCCTGTCACTCACTCAGAGCGGCCATATGTGTGCCTGCGTGAGCTCAATGCCAGCGGCAGAGGCTCCCGCCAGAAGACATTAGGGGAGCAGTGGGGCGTCATTACCCAGGCACCATGATTGATTAACCGTGAATCAGGAGCACCAGGGCCCCTTGAAAGCCCAGTGTCGATAGGAGGAGGGAGCCCCCTGCAGATGTGGGGGTGTAATTGCATCAAGGCTTGGCAGGAGGAAAAGTAGGCAGGGGAGACAAACACACAGTTGAGTGCCCTCATTAGTGAGGGAATGAGATCAGTGTTTCTCCTGATGGAGCCGGTCGGGTATGTGGCAGGGATCGTTTAAATATAGCTATTAGATGGCTGAGCTGAATCTTGGGGATCTCGGCGCTCCAAACACACGAAATTAAATAAGCAAATAGCAACTGAGGCCTTTGAAAAAAAAAAAACATAATTATTTCATGTGTATCTACATTTAGGTTCAGATTCACAAGGTCTCGCAGTGAGCAGCAGAGCTGATCAGAAACTGCTGAAGAATAAGGACATTTTCTCTTTTTTTTGTCTCCTCTAACACTCTGATCCTTAGCGGTAGGGAAGCTCGGATGAGATGATGATCCCTTAATGGCCCCCTGCCCTTCCTCTCCCTCTCTGCCTCTCTCTCTTCTCCATGTCCCGGAGCCATGCAGCGCATTTGTGTGCTGTGGAGGGGTGACTAATGAAATCCAGTGAGAGGCAGCCAGCCCTGGGAATCCGACACTAATGTTTTGTTTGGTATTAAGATGCGCAAAGGCAACTCAAACTCCCACTGACTTGGACGCGAAAACATTTGGAATGGGCTCATCAATCAAGCCCCTCCACGCTGGAACTGTCTAATCCTGGGGTGCGTCACGCGCCGTGGCGACACATTGAACACGGCGCACACACATTAAATGTCATTCACACATGTATGAATTTAAAGTTAAAAAAAAGTGTCTTACAAACTGACATTAGTGGAAAAGTCTTTGGCTGCTTGGATTTTCCCTCTGGAGTTTGTGCTCTCCTGAGACGCCGGGATTAGATTCGGTTAATTTGTAAAACATCATTTTATCAGATGAAACCATGTGGTTCTCCAGTAGACAGAAAGCTAGATAAAGTGAAATCCATCCATATATTTATATATTTGGATTTTATTTCTTTGTACCGTAAGGAAGGTTTCCTAATACAGGAACCAACAGATTATCGAATGAAAAGCTATATAAAAACACCAGTGAGTTAGATATGTAGGTTCTAACAATGATTCATTCTCATTTGACACACTGTGCTGTGAATAATACATATGTGTGTTTGTTTAGGAGCCACAACAGCAATGACAACTACCTATGAAACTACCAATATTGTACTATAAAGTACTTCAATGTATTATATACTGGTTGTATATAGAGTTTGATACTCTAAATTGTACACTATATATTATGTTGTGTAAAAAAAGGTGTGGGGGGTGGGGTATTCTTTCCCTTGCATCTATATTGTACAGTTTTCCTATTTGGAAATGGATTAAGGTTTGTGGAATTCCTCAAACCAATCAGTCTCTCAACGGTTAGTGAGCGAGGGCTGGTGCGTCAGTCAGCTGAGATTAGGGCCCGTGATGACAGAGATTTAGGTTGACTGGAGCACACACTGTCACACCTCTCTGTGGTGGGCTTTAATCAGAAGAGTACACATCACTAATGCCATACATTGATTGATGAGTGAACGTTCTCTGGGGGCTTTTCCTCCTGATTGTGACTCGCAATACAAAACCAACTTTGTTTTTTCGCAATCTAGTCCACTTTCTTTCACAATATGGAGTAACGAGGACATGATTACAGTGAAATTCCGGTTCACATTTCTTTTGAGCAAACTGGTAGGGGACTTCTTTGGGAGATTTGTTGGTGTGTCTTGCTTAAGACGGTATCTGAACCAGTGGATCATTTTTTCATACCACAACCTCATCATTGTTTGTTTTTAAAGGCTTATTTGCTATTCTTTTATATAAATCTGTCTGATCTATCTCATCATTCCCTTATAAATTCATTTGAAAAACAAAAGTAGATGCTTGATGGACCTAGATGGCAGATACGACTTTGAGGTTGCATGATTTTAACCACCAGGAGGCAGCGGCAGGCAACCACTGGAGAAGATTGAGACACACTCAGCTTTTGTTGTAAATTAGCCGGTACTAAACACACCTGGAAAATGATCCGTTTCAAATAGGGTGGCCATTTTATAGCAGGGGGAAATTTGTATTTCTGCAGTCAAACAATACTCAATTGCAAAAAACACATGAATGCATATCAATTAGTTCAACAGCTTGTAGAAATTATAACTGTTTGGAAAACCATACTATTCATTGTTTTCATCTAAGGCTGAGGTGTCTGATTTCTCATTTTTCTATCTTCAGAATGTCCTGGGAGACTGAGAGCCTCACTGGCGAAAGCAGAATAATGAAAAGGTGGGATTTTGGCCATTTGACTTCAGTGGCAGCCTTTAAGATATTGCACCAAAGAAATGTCAGACCAGATCTTATCAGTGTGGTGATAAGAGGACAGCGCCCCCTAGGTGGCACTTTTTACTGAAGGTCAGAACGGGGTCAGGGTGGCAAGGCAAAGGGAGATCCAGGTTCAGGACTGGCCACCCACTGTGTACTATCCAGTTCCCGTTGAGGGATGGGAATAGAGGAGACACAGATGGGAGAGAAAGAGTCGGAGTGGAAGGGGGAGAGCAGACAAATCTGAAATCATGGAGCTTCTCTGTCCTGTATCCATCCACAGTGCTTTATCTCTCTCCCTTGTCTCTCTCTCTCTCTCTCTCTCCCACGCTGATTATTTCCTTGTCTGAAGCCCCTGTGGTTTTCCAAATGATTTTAAAATGGATTTCATTTCCTGTTGGGGGGAAGGGGGGTAGCGATAGTAGTAGGACAAACCCGAATGCTACTTGTGTGGGAGAGAGATGAGGAAGGGAGATGGAGAGCAGAGGATCTGAGAGAAATAGAGAGAGAGGGGGCTTCTTTTTCCTGGATATGAGGTTTTAAGTTGTGCCCTCAGGCCTCAACACCACGCAGCATTCAGTTACAATGCTCATTTCCTCGCACAGACCCTGGAAGACTTCTCTTATTTGGCACCATCCTTATTTCTTCCTTATTTAGCCTTTTTTTTGAAGAAGAAGAAACAAGAATTGCCAGGTTTAATATTGCTCTGCTGCTTTTAGTTTGTAAAATCACTTCACACAGTTCACCCAAAAAAGATAAGGCTGTCATCATTTATTCACCCTCATGTCATTCCAAAACTGTATAACTTACATTGTTTTATTTAGATGTTTTTTTTTTTTTTTTGCATTAAATTTTTTTTACAGTGTTTTTTCCTCCAAAAAAAAAAAAAAAGTTAATTGTTAATTCTTAAAAATATCTTCTTATGTGTTCTGCCAAGGAAGGTTTTGAAATGACACACGGTGAATAATTTATGAATGTATTTTCATTTTTTGGTTGAATTATCGCTTTAATTATCCCTGTATTTTGTGAATCACCTTGAATGCACCTTTTCCCACTTCTCTCTCAATGTATTGCTTTCAATTCTTTCTCCCACAAGGCCCGGGGAATCGGCATGACATAAGCGCCTTCCTCTCGAGGCGGAGGTCGGAAGACAGAAGGAGAGGAGGAAGGAGGAAAAGAGAGACGGGGCTCGATAAGCACCACTATCAGAACGCACCCAAACACAGCGTCCGGCTGTTCTCCCTTCTGCAGGCAGAGGAAAACAGATACCCTGAGCAGGTTTGGGCACTTTTCCATGCTGTCTCTTCCCTCTTTTGTCACCCATTTCAATAGGTAGGACTCAAAGAGGATGTCTGTTAGGATGTTCGTGACAAAGAGTAAATACAGCAATTGTCTTCTGCACAAGAGGTTTTATCGTGTGTGTGAAACTCTCCAGAGTAAGCTGAGGGAATAAAGGCTTGTTCAGTGTGTGTTGTTGGCTGTTTTAGACAAGTAGAAATAATTCAAGAAAGAAATGAAAAAACAAGCATGTGAACAAATACACGTGTCATTACTTATTTCACTCACATCTTTCTTTAGCTTATCCTATATCCGCTCATCCTGTATCCCCCACTGAGCCATCACTTTCCTGATCTCTCCATCTCTCCTAATGAGCAGACACTCTTCTTAACCTGTGCCGCCATCTACTAATGTCTTAAATCTAATTACCATCGGTTTGTCACAGCTTATGCAGATGGAGCTCACTCATTCCCCTCAGGTTCAATATAGCACCTCTCACGAACTAGTGTGAAACCAGGCAATGAACATATGTTTGGTGGATCTTTGATAAGACTTTTTCCCAAAAAGTTTACCAGGTTTAAAATGCACCACCACAGAGCGGATGCAAAACAAAAATGAGTTGTCTTATGACGCATGTATTGACATGTTAAAGAGTTTAAAAAAGTAAATGTGTTAGGGATAGCTCACCCAAAAAAGAAAATTGTCATCATTTAAACTCCCTTGAATCGTTCTATACAAGAATATTTATATGTAATAACCAGGATTGTTGTTTTATATATATATATTTATGTCCAAAACAGTTTTTGGGGAAGGCCTTCCCCTGGCCATGTAGACATCGGGTAAAAATGCCACTAAATTGGGCAAAAACGCCCCAGCACAAACAAATTAAATCTATTACATCTGTTGCTAACAAAGTGAAAATGAACAGACAGTGTCAATTGTGGCATCCAGTTAAAATCTGCTCATGTTGCACCACATTTCATTTTAGGCATTTTTATAGTGTTGCACATTTTACCCAATCACACGCAATTCTGTTGAGCTTAGGAATTCAATGACCAATCAGAGGCGTTCAGATGAGTCATCGCCAAAACTCATCAATTTTGAGTGTGCGCTGTATTCCACGTAATTCTCTCATTATAAACAACAAAGTGCAGATGCATGTACTGTACAATGTAAGTAAAGATTCATTTCACAGTGTATACAGCTTCAGTGACTATTATGAAAGTTGGTTCACCCTCCGCCTATGCCTACAATGCTCTACATGAAGAACCCTGGCATTAATTACTGTTTCAGGTTTGACAGTGCGACTCTGATTGTGTGTTAGTCAACCTGGGAAATTTCCCTCTGCGATGGCCAAAATCTTGATTTGAAACAGAATGTACAGCATCTAACGCCCATAGCTGTAACACGGGAAGTAAGGCCACCCTAAAAGTGCCTCTCAAACAATAACCAGGAGGGCTGTGCACTGGCCAGATATTTTTATATGTGGACTTAGGACTTATGTTGATAGAAGGAAACCCAATCGAGCATCATACAGAAGTGGAGAGAGAGAGAGATATAGCAAGAGCTAGAGAGAGAAATAGCTCATGTGTGACCTTGACCACCAGCATAAACAGTAGCATCCTGTGAAACCGGATTGCATTCACAAACCGGATTGCATCAGTGGTCAGCAGGTAACCAACAGGAGGTTCTTAGTTCAGCTTTGTTTATGAAAAATTAAGGGAAAGCAACACCTTTGCTCTCTTGCGATCTATGCCTTATGTCCACTCCTTATCAACAGAGATAATGAACAAGTGTGTGTGTGTGTGAGTGAGAGGAACACAAGCTGTTTGTCATTAATTAAAGGAATATTCCGGGTTCAGTCAACACCACTTATTTCCACTTGAACCTCCTTTTCCTTTTAAAGTCAAAACCTGGGTTACAATGGAAGTCAATAGTGCCAATCTATACATTTTAAAATGCTCACTGTTTCAATAGTACAGCCACCACAAGACATATATTATATATTTCTACCATTGCAACATCGCTTACTAACCTTTTCTTTATAAATATATGTTAAATTTTAAATCTTTTTTGAAATGACACCATATTAACCCTATGTAGCCCTAAAATAACTATAAAAAATGTTACCAGAAGACTATATTTAGGTTAAGCTTCACATTTCTGCCTTTAAGGCATCCAAACAATTTGCCATCATTGTAACCCTGGTATTTATTTATTTGAGAAAACGAGGGGTGATTTTTATTTTTATTTTTTTAAAGGTAATCAACATTATACAATGGCGTTGACTAATCTTAACTTATATATGATCCGGTATATTCCTGTAAGTGCAAAGACTAATGCCAAACCCCAAGAATGGATCTACTGAAGGTGCTCGTTCCTTCGGTTTCCTCAAGGTGGAGCAGGGCGTTGGAAAGGAGAATCTTCAAATGCACAAAGAATTCAGTCAGTTAGTAGGAGGTTTCTGGGATGGATGAAGCCTGTTTCAGGGTGGGGGGGTGTGAGTGTAGGGAGGGATGGGGTTGGCCTTGGCTGCACTCGGCGGGGTTTGATCAGCCTGGCTCAGGGCTAATCACACTCGCGTTGATTAACAAGCTGCGCAAACACACTGGGCATGATTGAGCTGCCCGGGTAAAGAAAATAACCGGCAATCTACGAGAAGCCCAGGACACACATGCCTTTCACTCGTCTCTCCTCAACCCCAAACAGCCTCATACATACACGCACACATCAGAAACAGCTCTCTCCTTGCTTTAGTTCCTCTCGTCAGAAATCTTTCTGTCTTTCCCAATCATTTTTCACCCCCACTGTTTTGCTTTGCTTAAATATGCATTGCACAAAGTGCTGAGGTAATCACATACTCTCCATAGTCTATCATATGGCTATTCATAGTGGTGATCCCTCATGACTTTTTTTTCTCAACTTTGTTGACTGTAACTTAGCTTGTCTAAAGCTCACTGATCACACTGGGGCAGCAATCTGTGGACATACACCCACACACACACTAGATTTCTACTTAAGCATTGTGTTTAGGTACTTGTGGGGGGTTAAAAAAAGAGGGCGCACCTCCGCCTCCTCACTCTCCTTCACACACACACACACACACACACACACACACACACACACTTACCCTCCTGCTTTTGCAAACTGCAAATGAAACCAGATGGACTCATTTATTGCCAATTAGCTCCAACGCTGTAAGAGAAGCCTCACCTATACAGTTAAAACTTTTTTATTGAAACCTCCCAGCACCTCTAACACTGCATCTCAATAAGAGGGCCTAACATCTTTATAACCTCCACCTCCCACCAGTGCCGGGAAAGAAAGAGAAAGAGGCAGGAATCTTTGAGGTTTCTTTCCAGGCAGATTTAAATGTATACAGAAATATATACCTATACCGTTGGCTCATTTGCTTACAAGGCTGAATTTATTTGATCAGAAGTAGGCCTACATTGAAAACTAAAATATTGTGAAATATTATTACCATTTAAAATTATTGTTTTCTATTTTAATATACTTTAAAATGCCATCATATCTATGGTGGCAATGCAGACTTTTCAACAGCCATTACTCGTCATAAATCATTCTAATATGCTGATTTGCATCGTGAAACTTTTTTTTCCGGAATTCTTTAAACAAGAAACACTTAGAAATATTTTGTAAAAATGTCAAATAAAAATAAATGAATCTCAAATTTATATTCCATGGCTGTGTATTTATTCAACTGATTAATTATCCCTCACATATCTTTATTTGCTCAGTGTTCGTTAAATGTCTAATACGTTTGTTTAGTTTGGATTTATATACACACATCAGTCATAGTTATAATGTGGTTCTGAAATGTATAGAAAGAACACGGGACAGCATTGAAGACTCAGAAGGTCTTTGCACAACTTTACACCCACGGTAGTGAGCAAACAGGAAACGGCTAAAGAGGGGTGAACACATGTCATTAATCCATGGAGCCACACATTTGGAGTTCCCAAGAGGAGGATTTCCCATTAACATGTCTTTTTAGTCATTTAGGCCAGATGTACACTGTGAACTCCAAACCAGTTTCAAACAATAATGCTTTCTTTTCATTCTTGTGGCATGCTGTTACTCAGTTAATTTGTAAACTGCAATGATGTTAAGGTTGAGGAGCAGACCTTTGGTGTTTCTTTAATCTAAAGGCCATCTGTATGCATTCATGCAGCTCTAACTTGGTGGAGCCAAGGTCATGGGTTTTCCTTGAAAATGCCAAATTTTAGGCTAAATGTATGATGATTTATTGAAGATTTATAAAGTGATTTATATTTGGTCATTTATGACATGTTTACTCTGTGGCCTTGCTTTGTCTACCATTTAATTTCCTGTTGATCTCACCATGGGTATCGAACAATTTGATGTTTAATTTAATGAATAGGCATCCAATCGCTTTCCATTAATTGTCAGATGCATGGCAGCTGGTTTTATAGACTTTGGGGCTGAAATTTTTTCAAATGCCAGAGCAATAAAGTCTGAAAAGTCGCACATGTAAATGCAGCCCCTTGCATGCTTGCTTATTAAATATTTGGGCTTCATTGATTATGCTTTCAGCTAACAATTCATTGTAATATTGGCAGCTCTACTTAACACATTTCATAATGGTGAGGTCCGTTTCCCTACAAAATCTGCATGAAAAATGTAAGGGGGAAAGGTCCACCCATTTAATCTCTGCTCTTTAGGTTTCAGTTTTGTGGAATGCTAGCTTCTGTAAGTTGGGAACATTAAATGTTCCACATACAATCTAATTAAGTACAGGGCCTACCACTGAAACCTCATATCAGACACACGCACCTCATGACTTTAATTAAGACTTCACATAACTCTGACTGACTGTCCCTTGATCAATTATTTGACTCGTTTTGTCACTGTTTTGAATGTGTGTCGATGGACATGAACCATTAGCCTCGTGTTCCATGTGACTTCGCTCTTGTTTTATTTTTCTCTCCACCCTTTCTAAGCAAAGCCATATGTCTGCTGACTTGCATGTCACACGGCTCATTGGCACACAGCCCCACCCACCTCCTAACATGTCCTGCCCCCTTTCTGCTCTCGTCCAATCAGTTTGCTGCTAACCCAAAATCACTGTGGGGAGCATTTTAAAGTCATTTTCATTTTATAATGTTATTTTCTTCACCATTTTTTATTTTTATCAGTGCTACTCTTCTGTTAGCCAATGTAAGTGCTCAAAGAGAGAATGAAAAGTTTCTTGTCATTTTCTCATTTAATTTCAAACCTGTGGAACCAAAAGGGAGTGTTTTTTAAAAATATATATTGTTCACTGTTTTTGCCTATAGACACGATGGAGTGCAAAAATTTTTGCTTTAAGGGTACAGGAGTCTGTAAGATAGCAACCATTTTTGCACTTTCCTTTCTGATAGTTTATGACAGAGACATTAAACATAAAAAAAATTAGCCACTGGATAAGTTAACAGACTCAAAAAGAATCCACACAAGTACTGTGAGGGAAGAAGACTCATTGACGAAGCACTGAAGTTATTTGTGTCCAGGCTGAAGGAAACACATCCAGCTAAATTGTGTGTGTGCTGTTTCAGTGGACTGAAAATGATGAGGAAGAGGTTATTTTCAGTGCTCCTCATTGAGACTGGCGCTAATTGTCCCTGCAATGCTAATCAGTTCCGCCAATCCCTAGTGGGCCAGAAAGAGAGACCAATTTTCCTGTTACTGATCTCAAGTGTGTGTGTGTGGGGGGGTTGGGGGGTGAAGGTATGTGTGTGAATTTATATGTGTGTCTTTACATTTATGTTTATGTGTGAATCCACAGATTCAAAGAAGTGCAAAACACCCAAAGAGTTCCCCGGAGAGTCACAGTATAGGTGCTTGGTTAGTGGGTCTAGCCACTTTGCTATTGACATCTTTTAAATTCAATTTTAAAGAAATTATTTCAGGCATGGGTGTGATTTAAATAACCTTTTACAACCCATTTGAAACTAAATTATAAATGAAACCTTAATAGCCAATCGGGGATTAACCTGATCTAAAAAGTTAACCGTTCTGTGGCAGGCTTGATCAGCACATGACCAGATGGACAAGATTATTTCTGTTGTGTTTACAGTTTTAGTTACAAGATTGTGCATGGGTGCAACTAACATTAAATACATTAAATGTGGAAACACCATAGCGGCAATTTCAATCTGGTCAACCAGCTGGATTCTCCCTGGAGGATTTAGCCCAGCGAGTGCAATTTATGTCTGACAAACTATCACAACACATTACATGTGACTATGTGGAGCTACACAACGCACCCGGTGGCTACTGCACAGATGTTAGAATCACAGTGGAACTATATCTGATTTCTGTATTCAGTCTTTATGAAGTCCTTTGAGTCATGCTAAGATGAAATTGTAGGTCTTGAGTATGTTAACAGCGCAATCAACCAACCTAACATTTAAATTAAGTTCTACCTACTATATAGAAATATGTAAACAGATGAAGACCATCTTGCTCCATTCCTATATCCTCATACTTAATTACTCATAAAAATAACAAATAAAAGTTGCCAGACAGATGGTGGAAATGAGACCTGAAAAAGTCATTAACAAACTGGATTTCTTCACTCAAAGCAAACATAATTCTTAGCACTGACGACTATATGGTTACGGTCATTAGTTCACCCATTTAGGGTTGGCTCTTTACCAATTATTTACCTTTATATCATTCCAAATGTGCATTGTGCATTTCTTAGTCTATGGAACATGTTTTGTTTTTGTATCCCATTGACTCTCACTGTATATGGGCAAAAACTGTCTTTTAAAAATTCTTGAAAATATCTTTTGTGTTTTAGAATGACATGAGGGTGAGTTACAGAAGTTGTAGTTTTGAGTGAACGATCCCTATAAGGCAGAGTGCAAGTGAAGCTCTGCTTTGTTCTTAGTGGAGAGCATTTACATCTCATAGTATGTGGCATAACATCTTCTCAGAAGAATATTTATAGAAGCAGTGTATATAACAGGTGATGTGATTTCAGCAGGACATTTAAAAGTGTGACGTCTGACCAGTCTTTCCTGCCAACAGTAGCCTTTTCTAGATGAGGAGTGCTGTGGAGACGTGGGAGGGGTGGAAGGGGTGTTAGCGGCCTTAATCAACAAATGACTGTAGCACTATTGTCAGCTCCAGTCCCCCTCATTAAAACATTCCCCAAACTGCCCACGTTGCCCGTAAAGTCCCCTCTTTATTTTTAGGTGTCTAATTAGGGGCCTTTGGCTTAGGCTTCTCACTCTGTGTCGACTTTAAAGGGGTAATTAGGGAGATTATGTCTAGGCTGCTGTGAGAGTTTAGGGAAAACCGACCAAATGGATGGATGGATCAGGCTGGAAGTCTGGAGCAGGCAGAAGAGCATAAGGTTGCGTTCCTATTCGGTACCAGCTTGGCATTATGAGGCTGGCAAGACAAACGTCCCACAAACCAGAAGTTATGAATAACCACTGTTTCCATTACAGTTCTTGAAAATGAAGTAACAAACACTTTTGTATTAAAGTAAATGTATTAAACAAAATATCTGATTCAATATATCAAATAAAGATCAATAAAATATTTTTGGAAGTAATGGCTTAGTACAATCAGTTTACATTTAAGATTTGGGTTCATCTGTTAACTTGTGTAAAGACTGGTATGGAGGTTGATTTATACAATGGTGCTTTTTATTCATCTCAGTTACGCTCCTCCAGAACAATACACCACTCTTTTGTATTTGTTCCATTTTGCTCTTTATTTCTCAGACTAAATTTGAGAGAGGAATCTGCTAGATGAGTTTTCTCTCACGGTACAGTTTTTTTCAGTGATATATTAATGCTTTATATTAATAATATATTAATTCATCTTTAAAAGAGAGTCATTGCAATATTGAATTCATCTTTAAAAGAGAGTCATTGCAATATTGAACGTTAATATTATTAATGCAAATGCTAAATGACATGCCATTTAATATTATTTAAAAGGAATGCATTTTCTGTTTTGTGTCAATGAATGACACTTGAGCCTTCCTGGTGGCACTGTAGGGGAACATAATACAATCAAGTTTTGGAAAAACTGAGAAATGTGATATTGAAAGTGTAATTAGCAAATCTAGTATAAATTCCTAGCTTGTCTTAAACAGCATGCATGCTGTTTTCAAATACCCAGATAAAAATTCCTAGCAATTTCCTTTAAATTCCCACAGGGATGTCTGCAGAGGCACTCATTACAAATGCATACACTGCCCTTTTTAGGAGACAGCTGAGTCAGGCTAAGATTTGGTGCAAAATCTGAGGTCCATTTAATTTCTAGCTCTAGTCCTTAGAGAGTGGAATTATACATTATAAATAAAAGCCATTTCTGGCTTTAGCATGGAGCGAATCTTTACTAGAGCCAGACAGAAAAACAGAGGGGGAGTGGGAAGGGTGGCACTGGACCAGCATGGTGTAATGGAGTTGGAAGTGTCCTTAAATACACATGTGGCTCTGTGACTGTGCAAGTGTGAGGTGAGTGAATCTGCTTGAGAGAGATAGAGACACACTGTCAGAATAATCAAAAGTATAAACCATAACGGAAGACATAAGCATCATTATCAAAATCATAAACCTAAAAAAAGGAGAAAAAAAAAAGATTCTAGAAAGAGAAATAAAATGATTCTGTATGTAGACAGAAAAGAAAGAGGAAGCAGAAAAACAGGGAGGAAGGAAGAGAGAGGAGTGCTGCTTGGTGTGGGCCCCGTGCTGTAAATTGCATCTGTTCCTAATTAGGGAGTGCTAATGAAGGCCCGTGTTCGTCCCGGTCCCACTGAGAGACGGGCTGGCTCACAGCCTTCATCACAGAGAAACGGAAAAAAGCGAGCGAGAGCGACTTTAATATCATTTGGTTACTTAACACAGTACCAACTTTATTCCAAACAAAAGACTGAAAGGAAATACGATGGTAAGTGCAGACAATTTCATCTATTTGGATACTCGGGTGATGGTGTCTTGTCTCTTTTTAGGCTTACACACTTGCCTGTGTAAGTGTGTGCATGCACGTTTGTAAGCAGCAGGTGTAATTAGCAGGGATTTCTCAGATAACAAGTTTTTCCACACGGTAAGGTCAGGCTGAGTCGGACATTCCCACACCCTGCAGTGAATACAGGTGGCCTTCCTCTTCACCACACCCTCCATGGTGCACACACGCTCACTCGTTTTTGTTGATCACAAGCTCATTGCTAGCATAAAGTCACCATTCCTAAAGGGCAAGTCCATTCCAGTCTTTCAAATACTTTAAACCCAAACAGTGAAATTAACTAAATGAAATAGAGTTAATTTTACTCAAATGTTACTTAATGTTTATTAGACTTAACACTCTCTGAAGAAAAGGTGCAAGAGCTGTCACTGGGGTGGTCGAATGAAGTGCTCATATGCTCATATGGACCGTTTACGGGTAAACGAGGTACGAAGGTGAACCTTTTGAAAGGGTAATGTCCCAGGGACAGCTTTGTTTTTCTGAGAGTGAATGCAAAAAAAGTTCTGTGAGCTCAATATTACTTAATGATTTCTATTTAGGGTTAGGGTTTGTATTTTTGCATAAGATCAATGCAGGGAGAGATATGTTGATGCACTGCTGTCTATGGAGGGTCATAAATTCTCAGAAACCTCTCAGATTTCATCAAAAATATCTTAAATTGTGTTCTAAAGATGAACAAAGGTCCCCCACCTACAATCCCCGCCCATACCTGAGACTCAAACCCACAACCTTTGGGTTACAAGGTTGACTCTTTGGGGGTTCGGTGCCTTGCTCAAGGGTCACACTTCAGTCGTGGTATTGAAGGTGGATGAGAGCGCCGGTTATTCACTTCCCCCACCTACAATCCCCGCCCATACCTGAGACTCAAACCCACAACCTTTGGGATACAATGTTGACTCTTTAACCATTAGGCCATGACTGCCCCATTATCATTACCATAAATGAAATTTTGGGAGCAAATTCCTATAATTTCTACAGGAATTTTTTGGAATTAGTTTCACATAAGGCCAAAAGATTTCCCCACAGTTTTCACTCAATTTCAAGCTTGTTGTATACACCAACAAAAAGCTACTTGGTTTGAAAGTGAATTCTGTGTGAGCTGTACATTGTACGTTCATAACCTCTACGCTATTGGCAATAAATGATGGACCTTTTTTGTCACAAAATTTGGTCTCACCCTTAATCTATGAGTTTGAATTGATGTAGCTAATTATCGCAAATGTTTTGATCTCTGCTAACTTATTATAGTTTACAGTAAAGCTAAAAAAAAAAAAAAAAAACATCAGGAAGTGGTCTGGAAAGGGTCAGCACTCCCTGACTGGAAGCACCATTTGACCAGAGGATGGAATGCAACCAAAGTGTAACGCTATTGGTGTGGCCCTCTCACAGTCCTTAGTAAAGGTATTTAACTCACACAATAGGAACAGCTTGTGCGCTTCCCCTCCCAATTACTGACCACGAAAGGGGTAAACAGAGCTCCCCTCCAATCTCTCCTACATCTCCCGCCACCCAGGCCAAACTGCGGCCCTTTGATCAGCCTGGAGCTCATTAATGCTCTTATCTGCTTTAATTAGCTCCCAGGGTCACGGCGGCCCCTCTAAAGCCGACCCTAGACCAGCTGTTCAAGAACTCAGATCAGCACGCCATGGAGGGCGGGTCTGGGTGGAAGTTGCTTCCAAAAGCGGATACAGGATCAGTTTTTCTGGCTGTAAGTTCAATCATGAAGCTTTATGCGTGTGGAAGTGGAACAAGACCTGGATCAGTAGCTTTAAAGTTTTTACTTGTCATTCCTTTAGATGGGTCAAATGTTATTCCACATACCTTATTTATGTTTTAATATGCCTGCATTTGTGCATGACAAAATCCTAATTAAGGAGTTTTTTGGAAGATTAGCTCCAGATTAGGTCATCCCACCCAATGTTACCCATCGGCCAAGAGCCACACACTATCAAGTTTCATGAGGTCCACTGACTATAAAAGCTTACAAAGTTACTCAAGCGTTCAGCTGTGCTGCTGGAACTGAGGACAAACATTTGTGTCATTCAAAACGTGTTGTGTTCATGCATACATGTATACAAGCAGGTGTCGGTCCATAGTTGTATAAACGAGCACACAGCATGTCTCTACTGTACTCACAAGAGAGGGGAATAGTGCATACAAACCAAAGCAATTAATCCACAGCATGCTCTCCTGCTGCTCTGTAGGACAAACTGCCTTTGAGGCAACTGAAGGTAACCCAGACAATTAACTAGAGGGATCAGGTCTGGACAGAGCCCCCAGATGCAGAGACACAGGGAACTGAGAAGACATTACACGGAGAGTTTTTAATATAAATAAATGGGTCATTGTTGTTATGAAGTACATTTTGAGCTCTATACAGTACAAATCGCAAAGCCTTAGTATTAAAATTTAAACAAAGTGCTCTATATTTTAATATATTTTAAATATTGTTATTTATTCTGGAAAGCTGAATTTTCAGCAGATATTACTCCAAACTTCAGTGTCACATGATCTTTCAGAAATCATTCCAATATGCTGATTTGGGACTCAATAAAATGTTCTTATTATTATCCATGTTGAAAACAATTGTGCTGCAAAATAGTTTGATCAGTTCTTTTCAAAGCAGCAGCCACACTCACTGAGGTGAGTCTACACATTGCTCGTGGCATCTGCAAGCACCTGTAAGTTTGTGACAGTGTATCAATAATGATTCATTTCATTAACAGCAGACGTGTCGGGTACTCAAATGTGTGCATGCAGCATGTGCACAAAGTTATTCGTAAGAAGTGAAGGTGGGTTGTTAAAAAAAATGAAGCGAAGACCCTCGATGTTGCTAATTCATTTACAGATTTAATTAGATGGATGGAGCCCCTCGCAGTTATTAAAACAGAGGGGAGAAAATGTTGCCAGCACCACAGCACTTTTTAATTATGACTCCAGATCCCTGCTTGCTGACGTCTGGGGAACTGCTTAATTAAAATCCTCATTATTTTACTTTTAATTAGTTCCCCCCTCTTTTGTTTCCTCTCACCATATGGCCATGTTCCATGGTCAAATCAACTTAATTGAGCTAATTAAGCTGATCAGTTTAATTATTCAAAGTCTTCTGATTGGATGGAATTGCTGTCCAGCATCCGTGCACCCCCATCCCCCCTTCATCACCCCCTAATGAAGCAGTTTTGTCATTCTCTTCTCCTCTTGCAACTGGCTGTCTCCTTCTCGGTTATGCTCAGATCACGCTCATTTCTTTATCAGTGACGTACAAACTATGTCCAGTGACCTCAAAGCCCCTGCTGCTGGGACAACAGGCTACTATTTTTATGTCCCTGAGGTGCTTTACTGACACATAAACCAACCAAAAACGAAGGCTACTTTGACCATAAGTAAATTATATTCTCACAATATTTATCTGTTAATAAAAACTGACACTTGCACTCTAGTGTTGTCTTCTGAATCTGACTGGACTGTCTGAGTAAAGTAGGCTAGTTATGACCATTAGGAGCATTAAGGCTGCTAGGCTTAACTCTTCTAATGAGAGCCACTAATGAGGGCTGACCTGTTACCTTTCATTCTTCTTACAGATTTATTTTTGTGTTAAAAGAAAGGATACTGCTGTGTCCTAACCAGCTACATTCACGGTAATCTTACTGACGCATTTTATTGATCTCTTGCTTCATGCTTCTGCTGTGTCACGCCAGGTTGCCCCGCCCACACTACAATCTCATTGGACCGAGGTATTGTTGCTCGATGACGAGTTTTCGCTGCTTGTAAAAGCTCGGTTATCGGGTCTGACAAATCCTTCACATTCCACAGGGAAACATAACGTCTTAAAGCATATCCATACTGTGTGCTGAAGCATTACAGAAGTCATGAAAATACAACGTTTACGTCCTTGGTTTTACGCTCTTCAGCTCAGCTGTGGTGCATTGCGAGTGCAAAAGAGTGTTCAAACAGATCCACTTTTGATTGGATGCATCTTGTGATTTATTGCATCACGTCAATAATTAATTAATGACCTATTAATAAAGCATACTATGGACAAACGAGTAGACAAACCCAGAATATAAATGCATCATGCAAATTTTCATGTTAAGTGAAAATAAAATACCATTATTACAAAAAAAAAAATACCATTGCATGTTTTGTGTTTGTATTCTTGCCTGTGCATCTACTTTCCTACGCATCATCAATAAGGTGTATTGGGTATATACCAAATTTAATCTTTTAATAACAATAGCCTATAATATTTAATATTCTAATGTTAAGCATTTTAGAATATCCCAAAGACTGGTTGCACCTGGTTTAAACACAGTGTCTATATTTTCTCCTGGAGTTTTTACTGTAAGATTTTTTTGAAGGAGATGCTATACAAACAGCATTCTGCATCCTAAACTGACTGTAACGTTTCCTAACCCGTCTTCAGTCACTCTCTCCCGTCTCTTTCTCTCCAGTATGCTGTTTGGCACTGTTCTTCACTGCTTCTCTAACACTGAAGCCAAACAGCTGTGGACTTTATGATGCTGGCAGCTTAAAAACAGAGCCGAGTCAAGTAAGGAGGTCTGACCATGGCCATATATATATCACAGACAGGCAACAGGATCTGACTCCACAGGCTGCTGAAACAAAAGATAGGTCAAATACTCTGAAGTAACATAGGCAGGGTATTAAACCAAAAGCCTTTTCCTATGACTTATTATACTAAATGACTGAGCGTTGGATTAGATTTTCAGAATTTGTAACCTTTGTGGGACATTATTATTTATTAGAGTTAGTTACTGTGGTTAGCACACACTCGACGACACATGGGCATAATGGACCATTCCACAGAGAGAGTGAGAGAGAGAGAGAGAGAGAGGTTCCCAAAAGGTATATTTTTCTATATTTATGAATCTGGCTGATTCATCGAAAGGGACTTGCATTACAATCAATGCTACATTTATTAAGTTCTAAACCCTTGTCACAGATCTGAACAGTCTGAATATTTTTAGAACAACATCACATAAACTTCACACAGAACAATACATAATCTATAATAGCGTTTGTTTAGGTTGTAGGTTATCACAGAGTGGTTGACCACTGATTTGTAGAAGCCATGCTGGCCTATTGCTGTGATTTGATACCTGATGTTCTTAAAGAGTAATCTAGAACTCTATGCTCTGTGCCGCCCTCAATGTCTGATAAAAAATATCCCTTCTTCATCTGTTCTGCGTTTTCCCCATCTTCACACAACATGAGGTGAGGAAACAATGTAATTACACCAATTTGCATGTGTTAATTGGATTAATTAGTGAATTGAAGAAAGAAGGGGGGAAATCTATATGCCTCTGTCCTCACAGACAAGGGCTTCTGGAAATCAGTGCACTTAAAAATAAAGTTTCTCCTTTTACAAGTTGGCAAAACCTTGTGGTAAAGCTCTGATTTGAGAAACCGTTAATTGGCTTTTGAATATGTCAGACTAATTAGAAATGCACAGTTGAAGTATGATCCATTTGAATGCAAAGAGCTACTCGAATGGCCAAGGGAGTTTTTATTTTATTTTTGAGATTCGCTATCCCCTCCTCTCACTTATCAAGATTTGGAGATAATTGCAATTAGGATAATTTGCATAAGTTAATGAATTTCTTTTCTACTTTCTTTAATGATCTCAGGCCACAGAATATTTATGGAGCACCGAATACATGGACTCAAGATGTCAGGATGCATGGGACGCCAGATTGGCTTTATGAGAACCTCCAAATGATTTGAGTTGGTTAAATGGTAGATTTGACAATCTGAATGCAAATGCATAATACTGTAAATATTCACCATAATGTGACTGTGACACAGGAGTTTTCATTGCAAGCTTTTTTCCTGATTTATGTTTGCACTGATAGTGATACCTGAGATTTTTATTTATTTATTTCTTTATTGTTATTTTTTACCTTTTTGATGCCAAAACTTCCAAAATGTGATCCCTGGGAGAAGAAATTTTAATTATTTTAAGATAACATTTAACATTAAAAACAGATTTTAGCATAATTATTTTCATAAAAGCCATTTTCATAATATACAGGGAAACGTCATTTTTTAAAAAATTTAGGTTGTTTTTTTTTTCCTCAGTGTGATTTAACTCCGCACGGTTAAGATTCCACAAACACACATGTAATTCTTCAATGTGAAAAGTCACAGCTGGCTTTTACACCTCCTTCCCATCACACACACACCAACAGCCATAATGAGGGAAGTTTGGCTTCCATTTTTCTCATAAGAAACGCAAAGAAAAGGAACATTTTTTATTAATCGTAAAAGTAAATTGGAAAGGAACACCTTGTGATTGCAGGCCAAAGGTAGTTGAAAAAAAGAGAGATGGGTTTAATTAGCTAATTAAATAAACAAGATATGGGGGAGTTTAATGCCAAAAAGCAATTACCAGAAATGCCATAATGAGAAATCTTCTCGAACCTCAGCAAATCAGATCAGAAAAAGGCAGATTTTGAAGTAGTAAATGAAATCTTGAGAGGATAGCCGGAAGAAAGAAAAGGGCAGAAATATATCATTCCTTTCTGTAGCGACGTTCACAAAGACGCACAAGAACTCCCTTTAGCAAGACCCGCAGACTGAAGTCACTGCAAGAGGAATAAAAAGTGCCAGCTCAAATGCCTTTCATTACTCTCTATAACGATGTGGATGCAAGAGTGTGTGTTGAAATCTGGAGGTAATGAACCATGCTTTTGGCCAAGGACTATTGGAGAGCCATCTCGACTTCCAATGAGTGTCCAACACACCGAGCCAAAACCATTAAATGTTGATGTACACAGAGCAGAGATGTCAAGACTGTATTTGTAATGATTATAGTTTTTTAATTAAGTACTTTTCTTTTACAGACATCTTTTTTTTTTAACGCTCCTCCGTTTAAACAGAGGACACAAGGAAACAGGTCAACCATTGAACACGATACAACAGCACATGGGATATGTACAATTTTACTCTCCATCTCCCTCACGCTCCCAAAAGTCTTGGCAGACACTGAATAGCAGTCTCTATTAGAGAATATGCATACAGACATAATTTATTCTACCAAACCATGGAAAAAAAAACATGCTGTTTCCTCTGGAGACTCTGACTCTTTCAAAAAGAGCACTTCATACATCATAAACGCGAGTAGACAAAACAATACATTTTCACGTGTCTGTACTGTGTATGTGTATAATTACTTGCTAAGAAGAAGTAAATGACAAAGGAGAAAAAACTGGACATGAAAATGTTTTTTTTTTTAGAAACCAAAGATGACAGAATGTTTTCAAAAAATATCAAATTACACTTAAAGTGAAAAGGGCTTGTAAGCTAAAGGCAGCCACCACTGAAACAAAACTGTGAGTTTTAACAGTCTTTTGATCTTTGAATGTCATTTTGTGGGCAAGAAGTGATAGCTTTCATAATCCATAGACCCATGCAGTCCAAAAAGTCAGGTAACGTCCACAACATTGCTTGAGAAACTTCTCAAAAGGGAACAAAATCACCCCAGCTTTAATTAGCTGCTCTTTAATAGAGTAAGGCTTCAGCCATCCCAGCCATAACCAGATGGACCACATATGAGGGATCATTCTCAGATTTCTCCAATTTGATTGTGTTTCCCTCATTAGGGGTGATTGTCTTGCAAGTGACCCACAGTACTTGCCTAGTTCTGGCTGGATGCACGAAAGAAAAGTGGACATCTTGGGTGTGGGTGGACATTCACAATGATGGATTGAAGGGAAGATGTGAGGAAAAATACGAAGAGAAGGCACGCCGCAAATCATACATCCTTGTTTTCTCAGCACACCTGAGTAAAAAGATCAAATAGCCAATCAGTTTCATTTTTTTAAATAATGCAGTATAGCAATCTCTATTCGTTTTTGTCATGTTTTTCTACCAACTGATACAAATTTACATTTGCAACCTTTGTTAAATTTACAGCTTTAAATGCAAGTTGAGGGATATCATTGACACTAAAAGGTTTCTTATCAATTCGGCGTGTTTTTATCATACCTTTTGGTCGGGTAGGAGGGTGTTGTTCTGCAGGGGGGTCAGGTGACTACTGAGCAAAGCTCCACCGGGTCGGTCATGTTCACAAAAGATGGTGCCGTTGATGTAGTGAAATCGGTCACCAGGCACCAAGCGATTTCGACATGTGGCACAGGTGAAACACTGTGAAGAGAAGAAAAACAAAGCAAAAGGTTATTTTACTGGACGTCTGGTGTGCCATTTAATGAATGTCTTCAACTAAACTAAAAAACAATTCAAGTTGAGAGCAAATGGAAGTAGTGACATCTTGTGTATTTTTAGATATGAGAAAGAAAGTCCTATAGATATATAAAGTGTCCTATATGGAAAGTCATATAGATAAACAGTTTTTCCACTACTAGAAGAAATAGGTGAGGGAAAAAAGAGACCAGAAGAATAACACATATGGTACATTTGCATTGTTTGAAAAAATCTGTTACACTCCATGCTCACATTTCTTCAGATCCTCACAAATTAGAAATATTGTCAGGATGTAGTTACCCAATTTTGCAAACTTATGCAAACATGGACCACTGGGAAACCAAACTGATCCACTCAGCTTAATCATGGAATGGTTTCCTTTTCCAATCAAATATTATTAAGACAGGTTGACACCTACACGACTATAATTAAGAAGGAATGTGTGGCGCAGTTGGGAAAACGGTTAGTTGATGAGTTTCGGTCGATATCTCTTGAGACTATCCTGCTATCAGTGTTCACTGAATGCAAGACTTCAGCTGACAATTCAAAGAGAAATGTATTTCCTCAAAAAAAGGCTACTTCAAGTCTTTGCAGATGTTTCCATTCCAACCAAATAATGTGAAGTATAAACACATATGTTAATATGAAAATCCTTTTATTCTCATTCTGGAGATATGGGATGATGGTCCAAGTCATTGTTTTGCAAGAATTATAAATCTCAGTCTTTCAACTTTTCCAGTCTTAAGGGAGTTGCAATACAATACTCAAAAATAATAAAATTTCATAAATCTAAATATGAATCATCAACTTATGTTGAGCAATTCCTGCTGGCTTACATGCCAGTGTCAAAGGGAATTAGGTAATTGCAATGTATAAAAACAAATGCCTTCATGTTTTGGACTGGTTCATAAATTGCAACGGTACGATATTCGATGTTGAGTAATTCGATCTATAACCTGTCCTGTGACAGATAGGTTTGGCTCATCTTTTCTCAGATTCAACAGTGAAAATCCACATCAAATCATTTTTTTCAAGCTAGTCACATGCTACTGTGTTCTGCAAATGTAGGGCAGTACAACAATTTTGTGTCTATGCAGTCTGATCACAAAAGATTCATAAAGAGAATTTAGTCAACTGTAAATAATTGAGTCTATGACAAATTGCTATCCATCTATAATGTACGTTATATATAGTACAATAAAAAGTGTATCCCTGCTGTGTATAATGAAAAATAATGACAGCTACATCTTTTCTATATTCTGGTCTTTATCCTGTTTGTTTCTACTAATTTGTTGTCAAAGTAGCAACATATATTTTCTTCTGACGTACATCTGTTTGAAAAAAAGCGTTGATAAGGGACTTGGTTCTATTCATCAGTACATGTGAGCTTGCAATCATTGTAAGAAAGAAGTAGGGTTTAGGTAGAGAAAATTATTGGATAAGTCTAGAATGAGTCTCCAGAGAAAAGTCTATAGTTCCACTGACTGAGCTCAAAATAAAAGGAACCTATGGACAGGTGTTTCGTTCATTAATAATTTTTAATACTGACAATGCATGAGTGTTTTCTAACAGGCTATGGCTCACCTTTAGATGGTAGACATTACCCTGGGCCCTCATCACCATCTCACTGGCAGGGATAGACTGTCCACATGCACTGCAGGCTCCACTGTGACCAAACAACCTGCACAGCCAGGGGAAAAACAATTATGAATTAAATATATAATAATATTTAAACAGTGACAAAATATCAGTTGAAAGTCAACACATTTAAACATCCAAAATACATGTTTCCTTAAGTGATTTCTCATTTGAGGGATACAAAAAATATGTTTCCCATATTGCAGAATCACCCTGAAAATAAAAGACTTAAACTGATCCACTTCTTTTCCTTCCACAATTGGGGAAATTGATTTTTGCATCCGTAGCTTGAGTGCTTTTGCAATGTGTGTGTTTGTGAGTGTGTGGCTTGGATGGCAGGGCACCAAAGCCCCTCTAGTCCTAGACTGCAGCCTATCAGCTAATCTGGAGTGGCAGTGTAATTGGTGGCAATGGGTGGGGGGTGGCTGTAGGAGCCTCTGATCCATCCTTGGCTCCTAATTAGGGTGCACTTGATTACTCAGCTGCCTGAGCTTGAGGTTGTTATGGGCAATTTTAGGAGAACACTCAAATGAGTTCAAGTCGCGCTCTTGATGAGCTGAAAGAAAAAAAATGCATCTACACACACTCAGCCATATAGAGATAAAATCCAGATGCACACAAACAACACGCAACATACATGCATTCCACTCACACACATGCACACAAACAACTTGTTTTCATTCAGAACACCTGGAGCCACCATGACACAGTCATGTTTCAATAGGAAACATTTCTTCCCTCTCTGGGGTCTTTATAGTGACAGTAACCAGACCAGTTTGGCAGCTAATTCTCACCGCCTCACTTTCTCCTCTTCCCCCTGCCCTTTCTCTACCCCTCCTCCGCTATCACTGTCCCAGCTCTGACTGCTCGCAGTAATGAATTTTTGATCTTAATCCAAACAGTAATTTAATAAGAGACGGCAGAAAGGAGCCCTGTTCTCCCTAATTAATGCACCCTACTTTTATCAGACCTCAGGCTCCACGCTGTGTCATTTTGTAATGAAGCTCTGCCCTTTTGATTAGCTGTATTATACATATTTAATACACTGCAGATTGAGTACACCTTACATGCACTCTTAAAGGAAATATCCATAAGAACACCCTTGACATGTAGGCCTATAACATGTTTGCTAAATTACAGTGTTGTAAGAGATAAGTTCTTTACCAATGAGATTTTCTTTCTCAGTTGAGTTGTTATAGAACCCAATGTTGTCTTAAAACAACAACTTATCATAAGATGTCTGAACAGGTAAAAAGGGATAGATACAGTATATAATATTCAGAGAACAAATCTTGACCAGGGGTGCATCAGGTACTCGCAGACAAAACTATGGGTGCTTCAGAGAGGGAAAAAATTTCAAAAAAGAAAAATGGATCCTATTGCTTAATACAAAAAAATCCACATATAGGCACTCGCAATATGATCCACTTTTCTTTTTTTGACAGTATAATATAATGCATCACAAAAGTACCAACAAAAACAATAACAACAACAGTAATTTTATTTTAAAGTATTTTTTGGCAGGTGAGCCAGCCTTACATGCTAAACTATTTTTAAGATTATGTAGGTGTAATAATAAGAAGAGCATCTTTAATAAATAATGTAATAATAATAATAATTTTAAACAATTTTTAAATCATTTGTTTATTACAAATTGTATATACTTTTATATAAAGTAAATAATATTTCAATGTTTAATTTTATTCTAAAATATTTTTAACAATGTATAGTTATATTAATATGAATAATAATATGAATAAACATATATTAATAAATAATTATTTAATAATTTAATTGACATTTAAATAGATTAATATAAATAAACAGATATAATAATTCTAATAATATATACAGTGTATAATCTTATATTTTATATTTATTTATATATATATATATTATACATTTGTATAATAACATGGGAATGATTGAAAACTGTACACTGTCTTACAATTAACGATAACTCTTCTGCGTCTTTCATTTTTATTTTAAATATGGCAGGGCTGCACAATTTCTTTTCAATTTGGGATCTATGAGATTGTTTGACTTTTCAGCAGGCATCTCTGGCACTTCTACAGCAATCACAGACAAAAAAAATATCTGTGTGGCAATGCCAAATAGTCAGACATCCCTGGTTGAGGTCCAAAACAGACCAGTGTGGGTCTAACAGGCAACAATGCCGTGCCGTCATGGCCCGATGCATCACTGCACACATCCAAACACACAGAGGTCAATTTCAAAGCCTCAGCAATTCTAAACAAATCTAATCTCCGCACCTCTGGAGCCTTCAGCTCAAAATATACAAGGGAATAGAGGCCAAATTCAATCAAAGGGCTATGTAATCATCATACAGACATACAAGCAATCATAGACCCCAGCGAAAACCACCAGAAAAATAAACGAATGATTTTTAGGATTTGCAAAACAAGGTTATGGTTGTTTTGTAGACTGGTCAAACTTTATAACAAAATTACAATTCTGAGTTGACTTCTAATTTGATCACCGACCATGTGGTTAAACAGGACGGCTTGAGTCTAAAGTGGTGTATGGCACATGAAAAGCATGTGGGGAGTCTTTGAGGAATATGGCTGCTCCAGATGCCATGTTAAATGCACCCACACACTTCCTGTCATGATCGGTGCACTTCTCATGTCCTTTTCTTGTACAGTTTATGCAGTAACATGAGTTCTTAAGTGAGGCCTCAAAAAAGATGTTCAATATCAGTATGACAGACAAAGCTCTATAGTCATCCCAACAAAATCTGCTAATTTCAGATGAAGTTATTTTTCACAAATGGACAAATTAACATTTGGTTTATTCATTTAAATGTAAACTTAAAATGATAGTTTTGTTCAAAATAAATATGAAATAATAAATAGAAAAACCTTGCACAACTAAAAGTCATACAAGACAACATAATCATTTTTTTTTTTTTTTAAAGGCTGTTTACGTAAGATCTGGTAGTGTGTGGGGTTTTATCTATTTTCTTCAGTTTAGGCCAAAATAAATATCAACACGTTTCTAAATATCCTCTGTCTGGTAAATCAGAAAAGGAGATTTGCCAAATGATATGAAAGAACGATCAAGTTTACAAATTGAAGACATTTTATTGATTTGTCCCAGTTAAATCCGCAGATTTCCTATCCTTCTTGAGTAACATTACGACTCATGCTGTGACCAGAAACATTATTTATTTGCTCTTATTCAGCATTTCTACAGCAGTCCAACCAAATCCCCTACTGGCCGTTTCTTTTAGTACCTGATGTAATCGTTCTTGCAGAGGATCATTCCTCCTTTGCTGAAGCAGGTGCTGCCGATCTCTCCCAGCTGAGCCTGGCAGCAGGAGCACTTGAGGCAGCGCGTGTGCCAGTACCGATCCATGGAGAAGAGCAGGAAGCGATCCGAGATCCGACCTCCGCAGCCTGCACAGGAGCGCACTGCCCCGCCGCTGCCTCCTGTTACTGCAACGGCTGCGGTTTCCACACGGCTGTTCACCATCGCCTGCCTGCACACAAAAAAAGAGCGGAGAAACTCGTAAATCAGCAGATGTGGCCTGTGTTATCCAGAGGCATCGTTCTACCACTATCAGAAGATCAGCCATTAGAGATGTTCCTCCAATCCTCTTCAAACAAATCACCATAATACATTCTTATCATCCTGAGGAAATGTCATAGCAGAATGAGGGGACAGATGTACTTCTCGCCCTGTTGTTGATTGCATTTTCAATGTCTCCATCCAGACAAGTGAAAAAAGGATCAAATTGACTGACCAATTGGGATTGGGGGGGGGGGGTACTACCCTGTACCCTAACTTACCTGTAATAGGGATAAGTTTACAGTACTACCCTGAATTTACAGCAACTTGAACACATTATGTGGTTACATAATGTTGTTGTTTTCTCTTTGCCATTTTACTTCTTTCTATTGTGGCTGTGGTCACCTTTAGGTTCTTGTTCCGTAATGTTCAATGTTTTATTACAGCTAAAATTATGTCTGTTGTTTACCACCATTTATAGTATTACAAAAATGTATTTGTTGAATGTGGAATATTCAAGTTTTCAATTACACATAAAAGTCAGTTATAACATTTAACTTATTTTCTCAATGTAACATGGTGCAACCAATTGTACTCTATAACATTTTTATACTGGCTAAATGGAAAAAAATTAAACTAAGGTTCCCACTCACAGGAAACAAAAATCAGCATAACAAAATATTTTTTATCCCACAATAGGTGCAGCAAGAAAAGAAAGCATTTGTGGTTTATATCATAAACGGTTAATGAAACTGAGAGCAAACTTCCCTGTATGTCATTGTCATCACCAGTGCAGAGGTACACAAGACCTGTCCAGAAAACCACCCTCTCTTAGCACGAGAACCTGTGGAGCTACTGAAATGAATGAATAACAGATAAAGTCATTTCTCGGTATGAAAATGTCTTATCACGATTATAGAGACCAAAATTATCATGGTTAAAATTTGTTGGAAATGTTAAAAAAATATTACTGACCTAAATCACTTCACCAAGTTTTGCATTTAAAAAAAATAAAATAAAAAATAAAAAAAATTACTTTTTGTTTGCATTGTCACCAAAACAGTAACATTATCAATCATGTCTGGATTTTAAAAGACAAAATGACTGACAACAACTTATCTAATAGCATGTTCAAATATTCAATGTAAATGTTAAAATAAAGCTTTGAAAACGTTTCATAAAAAATATAAAAACTTCACATTTAAGTCTCTAAATAAAGCAAAAGGTTGAGTAAGTCAAAATGATAATTGATTAATAAATGATTATATGTATTTTATCTGCTCCATAAATAATTCTAGGTAACTTATATGAATTATTTTAAATGTGTAGAATCCACATAAGCTTGTTTTTCATCAACCAGTCAAAATTTACAGCACGACATACAAATTTGGTCTTTTTTTTTTGGCCAGACAAAACCCACTGCACACAAGCTGAATATAAATATATCGAATAAGTCTCTGTGTATCCACTCTATGACAGTAGGTGGCGCTTATGGAAAAGCTGAATTACAGCTGTTTCCCCTTGACCTCTGTGGGCAAGACAGCACTGCGATTAAGAACACTTCTTTAGGTATTACAAAGAGCGAAGATGTTTTTTCTAATGACAGTAAGAACCCTTCAGAGGTACATTCATATAATTAATTGATTCATATACTTTTTTGTATTGTCTCTTTAAAAACCTCAAAGCTTTTCCGCCATGTTCTCACTCAAAATGAAAGTATTCTGCGTGCAGTGCACACGTGAGACTGTTACTCAAAACTATACATTTTATACTGGATAGTATTTATTTATCCATTCTCGGTTGTTCAAATCGCGCTAATCGAATACGGTTATAATGATAATTAAATTATGAAGTGGTAATACTAACCATGAGGAATTTTATCATGATTTATTATCAAACTGGTTATCGTTACATCTCTAAATCTGTATTAATAACAAATGCATTTAAAATATGTTTGTACAAACATACTGGTGTTGAAGTACCTCTTGGAAAAAAAAAGTCACATTTTAAAAGTTAAAAGAAAAAAACAAATCTTAAAGTGCAATGTTATTGCCACGGAACCACAATAAAACTCATGCTGCAGGCAATTCTATGGAAATGATGTAGTCCACAGATTTTTATATCTGCCTTAACATTATCAGTTTATATCTACAGCTCATTTCCAGAACTTTCATTGCAAATATGAGTGGAGATCAAGCCCAGCTGGAGGCAGTGCAGCTCTCAAATGGCAGTAACTGGAACCATAAGGACAAACTTAAGTCTGTTCCCTTTCAGAGTACGCAATCTCAGAGTCTGAATGCTGATCCAAGAACAAGGGTCATATCTATATGTTGTTTCTAAATAAGAATGCTAATCTAAATCAGAATTTTCACTTTTCCCTTTTTTCATGGTATGTCCAAGTTGTAGTAAGTATGCCTAGTGGTAAACAGCCTTCAACCAATATGAGAACTCAAACTAACTATTCCCGCTTTCAATAAACAGCCTTATACAGTTCCAGAAGGATGAATTCAGACTAACCACCAACCATCTTCACCACACACAGTACAGTGTTAGTACCTCTAGCTTCAGACCAACATATTACCTTTTCTAACTTTATTTAAATAAGCACGAAGACTGTGGTTTGGAGACGGTTAGACTGTCTAAGCAAAAGACATTTAGACTCAATACACCTAACACTTATAATACACTTGCTTGAACACATTTGGAAATGCTTGCACATTTTATTTCTAAAAATAACTTTGTATCTCTGCATTGTTTTCTGAACAGACACAAAGCGAGCTTCCCTGCTGCATTTGGAGAACTTCTGCGAAATCCAGTGAGGAACAGACGGTGCAGTCTGCTCTTTTTGGAAGGCAGCAGCAATGTGAGGAAGAGGTTTTGGACATCTGGCAGAGGCTATATCACTTGTTATTTCCTCCCTCTGTTGTTCTGAAGGAGAGGTCAGTCGGCAGCAGACTGGAGATAGAGGCCAGGTTAGAGGTCACAACTGAGCCCTGTTGATTGGTAGGGTTGACCAGGGGTCAAAAGAGGACAGGAAAGAAACAGGAAAGCTCTTTGTGCTTCACTCTAAAGGATTGGGAATGCTTTCCTCTGCTCCTATCTGTTTTCCTATCCTTGTGTCGGACATAAGATTTTGGCCGCCACGTGTTTTCCCAAAAAACAGAAGCATGAACATCAGGTATGGTAGAGTCAGCCCAAAAATGAAAATTCTGTCATCGTTTACTCACCCTCACGACACAAAAAATGTATATTTTGAATAGATTTTTTTGACTGTACTTTTAAAATATATTTTTTTGTGTTACACTGAAGAAAGTAAAGGCTGGATTACACTACACAGCTTTTGCCCAGATTTGTGCCCTTATAGTCTGGATGAGCTGACACTGGTTGCATAAAGTCAAAGAGTTGACAGATTTCACAGAAAATCAAATAGAGTTTGATGGGCATGAGTCTTTTAGCATCAGACTATGATTCTGTATATTCTGAGGATGTCAAAGTTGTTTGAGATTTTGAGCCGATTTGTCATGTGTCTCCTACTAATGAAGTGAGTGTTCTGTATAAATTAGTTTTGTTTGGAAAAACTTGAAAGTCTAGTAGTCTTTTAGTGATTTAATTTATTATCTCTAGTTTTTCCTCAGTAACCCTTTATGCAGCTGACAAGTTCATAATGCCTTGTGTTTTAAAATCATTTCAGATTTTAAAAGTCAGTGTATGACAGTGTAGGCAAAATGACAGAATATTGATTTTGGGGGGAACTATCCCTTTAAATTTTTAATGATTCAGGGGTTTATAACACAGTCTATATAGTAAAAAAAAATGGTGGAAATCCTAAAAGCCAAGCATTAGCAGTCTGCAGAAAAATAACCAGGAAAGAGAGACCTTGTGTGCACGTGGTGAACATTCCCTCACCTAACCTAGTAAAACTGACCGAGCAGGTCTAATACAAAGCTCAGAGAGCTGCGTAAGCATTTCCTCCACAAACACAAGTATCCTGAAACTGACATGAACCTACATGCCTGAATTCATATTGGAGAATTTGCCAAGCAATGGTTTAAACCAATTCCTGACACCCTCAGCTCTAATCTTTTCATTGTCATGTCAGAGTTGGGGATATTTGTAAGTCATACATGAACTATGAGCCTGATATCTTATTAAATGCATCGGGACCCGCTGTACAAGATTACAAACCTGAACCAAAAGTACATTTATTCAGCGCTTCTACACAAACAGATTTTGCCTCGGGACCTTTTCTCCATAACTGACACTGGTAACAAGCAAAATACATTGTCATTCCCACACACCTGCAGAAGTGCAAAGCAGGTTGCCAAATAACTTTGCAACAGCTAATTTCATGAAAATGCAAATCCCCCGTTTTTAATCATGCCTTTCCTGCAGACCTGAGAGCGAGAGAGACAATGCTGCCGAATGGGACCCTGGGGGAATATCACACGCTTTGAGGCTTGGCTGTTTCAATACAGAACAATTACATTATCCCTCTAATAACTTAGGTAAGTTAATCCTTCACTGGAAACGCTCGACGACAAGCTTTTTTAAGCTATGAGGCTTAATGTAGTGTGTTATCACAGAGTAGCAGGAGTTTGCGATGCTATAGGCCTACATCTTTGGCATTCTGCATTGTGTTATGACCAATTCTTGACTTAAAAGGCAAGCCAAAATATAGCATACAGTACATACTGCTTAAGCAGAGTGCAAAGTTTGTTTAAAGGTCACTGCTAACTTAAAACAGGCAAATCTAGGCAAATAGGTAATATATGAGCACAGTTGTACATCAATGGGCAGATTTATCAAAGAGTTTGATATATGCCAACATTTTTGGCAAGAGTGGAGAATGTCATAAAAGCTCTACAGACTCACTTTAACTATTTTTTATACCTATTTTAAGAGTTTTTTAGTAATTTATATCCTATGTGAGTTTAATATACCAAATGTTTAAAGCATAAATATCAATTAAAAACGTAAATATCTAAACAAAAACTGGCGTGTATGTCGAGAATTCATCCTGTTTTCCCAAACGTAACTGAAACGGTCAACCAAGTTCTGCTAGTTTCGAAGTGAGGAGCTAACGTTACTCTGGAAATAGACCAAACTCTTTCTTTCTCTCGTTATTTAAACGCTGTCATCAGAAAGGTCAGAGAGGGGGAGGCTCGTTCAGTTCCACTTGACTAACGGGCTGATTGATGAAATGAGAGGCAAAAACAGAAGCTAATGAAGAGAAACACAATACCGTCGCTGTCCGAGCGCAGACTGATGGATTGGTGTCGGCTTGACGGAGCAAATGATGGGTCTCCGCCACGAGACAAATCACATATCATCAATTACTAGCCTAATGGTGTAGTAGGAGACTTAAGAACACACTATTATGTTTTTATGGTTAAGCTTCAACTTTTCCTTTTGTTGGGCGGAACGTCTGTTGAGAACTAACCGCACGGTCACCATAGAAACTCGGCAACGCGAGAGAACGACCGTATAATCAAGTGACTTGTTTAATGCTGTATCTGTGAATGTTTAGTGTCATAACACGTCGCTTAAGACAGCATATAACTGCGCAAAAACCCAGTGTGAGTCCCTGATAATTAAAATAAATGAGCATAAAACCACGGTTCGCAGCCTCTAAAAATAGTAAGTTAGCGAGTCCAACGAGCAAATGACCAAACCCTGGTTGGCACCGCCGCAGATTAGCAGTATATCCTTCTATTTTAATAATGCGCTCTGGGGCCATATAACTACACGCTTCGCCGTTTCATTAAAACAGGTCTCTTTTTAATTAACACTCCGCGCACAACTCCCCATTGTGCACAATTCTCTGCTTCAGTGACAGCATACATCAAGGCGCTGTCTCAAAAAATAGTGTGCTTCCTACCTAGACTGCACTTTAACCTAGACCCCAACTGAGCCCAGCCGTCTAGGTTGACAGCTCACTACGATTTGAGATACAGCCTGCGAGTTACAGTACAGTGAAGTTGCAGCCAATGCGTAGCAATGTAAAGTTTGGTTAAACAAGGTTGGGGAATAAAATAAATTATAATCATAAAACTTACATTTTTGGTCCATAGTTCAAGTGTGGAACTTGCAACCCCAAATGTATTGTCACCAATGGTCTCTATGATCTATTTGCGCAATTAGGACGTTTTTGAGAAACGAAACTCTGGTAAATGTGGTGCAAACAGCATTACATGAAAGGTTCTAAATGACAAATAACTATGTTGAGGTGCGTGTTTGAGTGGAAACTGTTAAAACAGAAAGCCATCGAAACATCGGGACAGTAACGTTACTCCAACGATATTGGAATTATCTTTACCAGTTCACAATCTTTATTAATGTTTTTACTCACCGCTATTTGTAAGTTACGGAGTCTGGAAAGAAGCCAAAAGTTGGTGGGATCAATCTCAAAGTTATTGTGAGTTGATAAACAGTGAGAGACTGTCTGTTTTTTGTATATGTATTTTGTTTTCGTCCAGCAAAAGAAAATCGTTGAAGAAAATGCGCTGTTGATAATCCGAGTGTCGCGTGTTCCAACAAACTTCAGAATCGTCCCCCTCTCAGAAGCGCTCTGCTGCCACCGTCAAACTCATATTAATGTAGAGCCTTTGCCTTTGCACGTGATCTTTCTGTCGCTTTCTTAAAACTAAAATGTATAACTTGCTTTCTTATGACTTAATGTCTAAAACCTCCTATGAGCTGCAAAATCAGTTTACACTGAAATTACATACGAACGAACAGGGAGAAATTTTTAAAGTCACTCCTCTGATGACGTGCCATAGGTGCAACCCCAACAGCCAATGAGCGGCAAGGGGGCGTGGCATTTGACAGGATGATGGATGGCTGTTTGGGCAACTTTAAACTATTTGAAAGTGAACTAATTTTAAATTGTCTATAATCACCACGGCTGAGTTATGCTGAAATGGCTTAAAAGCCGTCTTTATCCACAACATTTAAGCCTGCTGACGACTGGCGCGGCCACGTTTATTAATTATTCACCTACGCGCTGACACAAACGGAGTTTTCTATAGCATCAATTTATAAATAAACCGACAATAGATGCAAAAACAGACAGTCCAAATAACAGATGTGCTCACGCAAGAGGAAAACAGGCAGCTGTTAAATTGAACACTACCACGTGTCTCAACTTATATTTGCTGCGTCTCTCGGCACGATCGAAGCTGCGAACATCTGTCCAAGATGGAAAGCCAATTACCTCTGGCGCCGTAAATCTTTATTTAACCAATGCAAAACCGTCCAATCTGCCTTGATTTACCATCACAGGCTAAAATGAACTAGCCTTGGCCTCTCATTTACAGACAGTGCTACTACAAAGAAATATTGTGGCTTATTATGTCAACTAAACACACCTGCGAGGCCAAATCACTACTTAACTGTTAATGCTCTTCTTTGTTCTAAGTACTATGTTCATAGTGTAAGTTGCATGATAAGTTTATTTTTTTAAAAATATTTGTTTACCTGTCCTATATGATGCAAAGGCATTGTATAATACTTAATGTACTACATTTTTATTTTCATGAAGGAGGGACAATATCACATTTAGCAGATTTGAAAAATAAATACATAAAATTCTAGTTGTATAAAACAACACTTGTTAGACTCCCTGTCTAAAACTAACAAGGAATCAAATTTCAGTAAGCTATACAACTATTATTCAGACAATAGTTTAAAAGTATGGATCAAGGTCCTTGTGTAAGGTTCACAAACATTATTTTTTTATCATAAATGGGGCACAGCCGACATAACTTTGTCAAGATTTTCACACAGGAGATGTACATGTGCTTGGCCCCTATATACAGACACTGGGCCCATTGCATTTAAAAGTGTTATTATTCTTGCTCAGGAATTAAGGGGACTAGCGACATCTAGTGGAGGGTTCTATGATCTATTTCGTGTGCACTTGAGGCCAGAACTAGAGGCATAATTAAATAAAAACATAAATATAATTAGTGAAAAAAGTATAGAAAATTAGAGTGAAAATATATAATGGAATTATTTTGTCTACTTTTGAATTTGCTCATTTGCCAACAAAATTAGCAATCTATTATCATTATCCTGTTAGTATCATGAGAACACAAATAAGTGAATATATAAGGGGTCAAAGATGGGTCATAGAAGGATCTATCAGTTCTATTCTGATGCAAGGCAATGACATTTGTTTATAAAAGGGGGGAATAGTGTGATTCTATTCAAATCCAGGCTCTGCATACAAAGACTTTAAAGCAAGCAGCTCTTAGATACACACACACTCTCTGCCTTGGGGATCACCTGAGCAGACTGGTCTTTGATGAGACACTGTGGAGTCCCCTGCCACTCTTACAAAGGTAAATGTATCCACCCCTCCTTTCCCCCAACCCCCTGGTACCAATCTCCCTGGTGGCCCCATTGTTTCATAGAAACTCTACCCTTTGCATGAGATAGAGAAAGGAAGTAGATGGAAAGAAGACCATGAGACATGAACAGGACACATCAGTAGGGGTGAGGAAATATCTAAGCCAGGGAGGGAAAGAGATAAAGAGGCTGACAGAAAGAAAGGGAAAAAAACGGAATACTTGAAAATCAGAGGACACTTAGATACATTTTTATTGTGGAAATTGCTTTAATGCTTCTTATTAAGAATCTATTTTTAATATAAATGGATAACCTCTCTCTCTCTTATGAATGCTACAAACAAAAATTTGGGTTTTTTCGACATCTCAAAAGGGATTTTATGTTTTAATGTCGAAATTAGACATGAAGGGTAAATCGTTATGTCCTGCTCAGTTATGCTCATCCATAATTATTTCTAAATTCCATTGGAATGGTGAAGAATAAACTACACAGAACATTCCAATGGAAGACTGTGGCTGTGTGTCATAGTGACTGTGTTTTCACTGCCACAGTATATTTAATAGATTCTGTCATAAGCAGTGGTTGTGTTACCCGAGTCCTGACATACAGACAAAACATGTGCTGACTCATCAAAGAGTGACAAATGTTCACAGCATGTGTGGCTCGAATGTTCTGTGAAAGTATCTGTGGGATTGTGCAGCCATCGTCACTTATTTACACCTGCCATCCTGCACATTCTCAACAATTTCAGGCATTTTCTGTTCCCCTGTCATGTCAGGGCTGAAAGTCTCAGATGTCTGTGAGAAAGTGAGAGACGGAGATAAAGCAGAGAGAAATATAACATTGGCAACACCAAAGTCATTTAGAAAAATTGACCTGGCCATGTTCGTGTGTTCTGATGGAGATATCAGTGAATGTGTTTTGTAACTCAAAAGACACATCTTTTTTATGATTAATGGCAATTCTATTCTGTTCTGATCACTTATTTGTCAATATCAGACACAAAGAACCCAAAGACAAAAGGTAAATTGTAATAAATTTAATTTACAAAATGAATCTATTGTAATTATACATATGCATGTATTTGCTCCATATTTGTTATTTGCCATTCACCTCAAAAAAAGTGAGGTTTGAATATGACACTTCACAAGAGTTGAAGTCTATTAAATATTATAAAATAGAAATAAAACATCATATTTGTACAGTGGCATTAAAACATATTTATACTATATACAGTAAATCTGTTTTTATGAATACAACAAAAGGGCCTAAATATTGAATTATTAGTGTGTGTGTACGCTATATAATGGTATGGATTATACTATTGTATGTTTTTCCTCAAACAACTGCTTTACAGTCATTATTTTTCCCTTGTGTCACTACAGCATACTTGATAAAACAGCAATGATAAACCTGTTTCTAAGCTTTGTACATTTTGTTGAATTCTGGGCTAAAACATTTCCACAGAAAATCTGGTACAGTAGATAGGAAAGTGAGAAAATGCTTCTGAATGTGCTCCTGAGCTAACGCCAGTGTGTGTGTATGTGTATATCATTTGGCAGATTGAAGAACTCTGCTTGTGATGACAGGCCCTGTCTGCTGTCTCTTTGACTGCAGCTGCAGCTCTGTATCCACATGACGTTGCGGGTAAAGTCGTCTCGTTCTGGCTCAGGACAGTGAAAGTGTAAAGGGACTGTACGGGTCACAGAGGGAACACAGAAGCGACCATCTGAGCAGGATCCACAGGAACGAGGCCGGTAGCGGCGAGCAGTGAAGCATCCTGCAAATACGATCTGCACAGGTTTCGCTGATCGTGTGGTTCTCTGACACTTCTTTCCTTTCTAAGTGAATGAGAAAGAGAGAGAGAAATCTACTTCAATACAGAACAAAAGCAATTGATCAAACATTAAAATGAAAATATCAAAATTATTAATATTTTTTAAATTATAAAAATCTAAGCAGATATTTGTTTTGATCATTTTATATTGTTTAAAAATTATACAGTTTAAATTTTATATTTATATTCTTTATGGTATTCACAGATAAAGTTTCAATTTTACACGTATATATACATTTACAAGTTTACAAAGACAAATATTACATCTGTGTTATTTTATTGTATTTGTGTTATAGTATTTATTAATAATTAGAATTCATTTTACAGTTTTAATTTTATTTTAGTTTTAATATTTAATATTAAGTTTTAATAAATGGGTAACAAGCAGTTTTAGACATTTTAGTTCATATTTAATTCAGTTTTTCATCTAATATAATGTCTATTTTTTTCTGCTTTATTTAGCTAAAATAAATATTAAAAGTTTTAGTTTTTTTAATAAATAAAATTTATATATATTGTAATTTTATATTGTTTAAATATTATATTTAAATATTATATTTTATGATGCTTAAATATTATAGCCTATTACAAAGCTGAAAATATTTAGAAAATTACTACTACTAAATATATCTTTTTATTATTTTATAATGTTAAATAAATGAAAAAATCTTATCATATATATATATGATAGTATGACATATGTATATGTATATATATATATATATATATATATATATATATATATATATATGTCTACAGACAACACTTACCTTCAATGATGGTGCAGGGTTGACACCACATTCTCGTATCTGACAGAGCCTAGTTTCGCTGACGAGCCGACACTCAGGATTACTATTGGTTACACGGCTGGACACGCCCATTCCACAGGTGGCTGAGCACGGGGACCAATCAGTGACTTGCAGTAAGCAGGTGGTTGGAAGGATGGGGTGGGACTTAGAGGATGAAATCCACTCTTAAAAAAAAAAGAATATGATGAATACCTTGTAATTCCTAAACTATGATGAACATAGCAAACCATATATATTCAGTATTTATTTAACCATGATAAAAAAAATTCTGTGCGCAAAAGTTAGAAAACACTGCTGTAGATCATAATATCAATTTATTTTTTATGTCATTTGTTTTTCTTTATCAGTTTTTTTCTATACATTATATATTTTAATGCGATGTTATGCATCTACCTTGATTAGGGGCTGTTGCACTGCTGTCCCAAGAAGAAGATACAAGTAAGTCATTGCCTGTTAGGTCTGTGTGTTCTTGTAGATGTGCATCAGGCAACGGCTCCACTTCAGCAATGCGGTTGTCATCATCGCACACCCACTCCTGGCAGCAGCTGCCGGGCAGTTTGGTGAGGCGGGGGCGGGAACAGCGCCAGTCGGGTAGAGAGATGTGGTGTGGGCACAGTGGGACGCAGCCGACTACTCCATCAACACACGTGCACTGATGCTCACAAGTTGGCTGAAAGTCCTCGCCATGCTGATAGACCCGTCCATCCAGCTCACATGGGCGACCCTGAGCCTCAGCTGGACCGAATTAAAAGTAATATTGCTTGATTAGCATGAGTATAATACATTTTAGACCAGATTAAGCAGGCTAAGTCCAGTAAATCACTTCAGACCTTTTTTAAATGTTTTTATCTAGTATTTATATATTTCAGTGAGCGAAAATTATTTTTAATAGTTTAGTTTTAACAGTGACAGCACTGTTTAATGTGACACTGGACCACAAAACCAGTCATAAGGGTCAATTGTTTAAAATTAAGATTATCTGAATAAACAAGCTTTCCAATGATGTAGTTTGTTAGGATAGGACAGCATTTGGCTGAGGTATCTCATTTTTCGAGGAAAATCTGGAATCTGCAAAAAAAAAAAAAAAAAAAAAAAGGGTGCAAAAAAAATCTAAAAATTTTTTATTGAGAAAATCACCTTTAAAGTTGTCCAAATGAAATTCTTAGCAATGCCTATTAGTTACTAATCAAACATGAAGTGTTGATGTGTAGGAAATGTACAAAATATCTTCATGGAACATGATCTTTACTTAACATCCTAATGATTTATGAAAAAATCGATAATTTTGACCCATACATGTATTTTTGGCTTGAAATATACCCATGCTACTTATAACTGGTTTTGTGGTCCAGGGTCACGGTGTCTTTATTGCTCTTACCTCTACACAAGCCTCTGTTAGGGTCTCCACCGGCCTTTAGGTGGCAGCGCAGTCCTTTGATGTGGTCGCAGGGCTCGGCAGGGCTGCAGTCTTGGTTAAACTGCCTGGCACAGACCCGACAGCACCCACATGAGTCCAGCACCGAACTGATACCAGGAGGACACGAGGGGGGCGAGGAAGGACAAGAGCATTTCACTGGACAGCCTCTCTGCGCCTGAGAAAGCACAGAAGGAAACGAGTAAGGACTGATGTTGAAATACACTAGCCTATGTGAGACATTTTTCTTTCTTCCATCCCATAAATCAAGAGGTAATAAGTTGCTTTCACTTAAAAATGTAAAAAAAAAAAAAAAAAAAAAAAAAAAAGTTTAAAATGCCACAGTTTTGCAATAAAGGAGATGATTTATTGTAGTAACCTCCTTAACCTCCTTATAAGGTCATTATACACAGTAAATTCATTCTGCCTCTATTAGACCGCATTCAAGAATAGTACTTGCTCTGTGAGCCAAAAACCTGACACAAATAAGGTGAAAAGTGGATTCAGTGCCCTATCACTCCCTGTACTAAAATGTTGCAATAAGGTGCTAAATATAAAGATTTTATCTGCAATCGAAAACTGACATTGTGATTAGAACATTTTTTTATGTGGAAAAAATATTTCCTTAAACACTATATGTTTATTAGGGTAATAAACAAACAGTGCTTAAGGAAGTGTGCAGTTATTTATTATTTTTTTCTTTATTTAATCTACTCCTTTAACTTGCTCCTCAAAAGGTGTGCATTTGTTTTACTACTTTATTATACCTGTGCGTATTATAACACTATGACCTTATTCAAATTATTGATCAATAAAAGTCTCAGATCATCGTTTACAGAAGAGCAGTAAAACTATTTAATGTTCGCTTAATTGTTATGGTAGTTTGCTACATTTATTTTCAATTAAATTAGAGTCTACCTGAATGTACATTCAAGTTCAAACCATCAAACGGAGCACAAAAACTCACCTCCACAGCGGCCCATGACAGCAGCACTAGTGTGATCAAATGTCCTTGCTTCAGTAGGCTCCTCAGATGGGACATAGTTTCATTCAAGATGTTTCAGTTGGTGCTGTTTGGATGAGTTACAAGTAGTCTTTCAGATGTTCATAAAGTGCCTTCTGATTTAGTTGTCAGTTCAAAAAGAAATTGACCGGTTGGCAATCCACACTCGCCCCTTTCTCTTGAAGCCTGTTTGGGAATTGCTTAATGCATAAAACTGTAAAGCTCTGCTCACACTGGATTTCCTTAGAAACTGCCACTTTTATAGACAGCTGTGCACAACCCCCCTCTGACATCACACACTCGCACACACACACACACACACACACAGATTTGACAGGTTACTTTAGACATAGAAAGAAAAAGGTAAACGTTTATTTTCCTTTTTCCTTGTCTCTTTTATTATGAATTAATGGTAAGATCAAAATCTTTAGATATATACTTCTAATAATAGTAGTGCATTAACCTTCTCTAACTATCATATTAGATAGACAGCAAATGAAAACTAGAGCTGGAGAAACTGCTAGAAATATTGAAAGGTGTTTGTATCTGATTTCACGAGCTAGTCTGGGTTGTTGTGAAATACAGGAAAGGTAGTCTAGTCCATTTTGCTCAGAGTTAAGTCCAGTGACACACTGAGCAATCCCTCTCACCTCCCCTGCAGACAGCACAGACGGTTCATGAGCGACACTCGCTCTCACCGCAGCAGTGGCGAGACATATCACACACATGGCACATAGCTGCCAGCCTGTTCAGTGGCGTACTGCATCCACTCACAAAATCTGAGTAAGAGAGAAGGAAAGAAAGAGAGGAAAATCATATGTATGACAGAGTAGGTGGTGTGGAAATGTCACTGTGTGGAGCTTTTCGTGCATTCCTGTGACCAACGTGTCAGAAGAGCAGCTGGAATGACGTTCCCCTGATGAAGCACTGATGTTACATCTACAGGGTCAGGGCTGAAGTCTGATGGAGATGAGTCAAAGCATATGCAGAAAATGGCTGTAATGACTGATGATAGAGTCATACAGCAGGAATTTGAACGAGTTCAAGGAGACACCAAACAAGTGAATCTTAGTTAGGACACACACTGTAAGGATGTATTTGTGGCACCATGACACAAATGCTTGTAATTCATCTGCAGTTCATAATGAGACCATCAATGGTTAGAAAGCCTTTAAGGAAGTTAGTGATTTCTGTGTGGATATTGAAATTTCTCTATAATAACAATAGTGGTATTAGTGTGTGTGTGTGTGTGTGTGTGTGTGTGTGTGTGTGTGTGTGTGTGTGTTAAAATCCAGGTCACTGCTCTTCTCTTAAAGAGTTCATTCAGAAAACAAATTCTAGGCATCATTTACACACCTTCATGATACCCAAAAGAAGATATTCTCAAATAGTTTTGTCCATACAATGAAAGTCAGTTGTGGATTTCATTAGACATTAATGGTTCAAAATTCTTCAGAATATCTTCTTCTGTGTTCAACAGAAGAAGAAAAAAGGTCAGACAAGTTGGGAATAGCATGAGGATGAGTCAAAAAATGTTGCACTTTGATTTGTTTATTTAACTTTAATCTGTGCATAACATCACAAAAGTATTATTTCTCTGAACGTCATGAAAATTTCCACCACAGTGTCATCTTGTTTTGTGGTTAATAATTTTTCTCTGGGTCCAACGCAAGTCATAATAAAGCACTGGTCACACTTAATTTTAAGGTTCTTGCTGTTAACAAACCATTAACTACACATTTTGCCACAATAACCTATTAATTTGCTGCTTATAAATTAGTATGGTAGTTGTTATAAGTTTAGGTATTAGGTAAGATTAGGGATGTAGAATATGGTCATGCACATTATGTGCTTTATAAGTACTAATAAACATCCAATATGTTAATATAGGCATGCAAAGCAACTAGTTATATTTCTATATAAGACTGTTTCCAAAGTGCTTTACCAAGAGAATAAATAATATTCACATTCTACCATAAAATTATCAAATTATAAAGAAAAAATAATAGTAAATGCAATTTACTGTTTTTAAATTGTCAGTACGATACTTCAGACCAACGAATGAGACCACAATGACATGACAAAACAATTAGGAGCTAGAAATGTATTCATCAAATCTTGGGTGTCCAATATTACTCAATATCTTAGGTTACCTTAACTGACCCTTGTTCCTACACGTACTTCTAATTTTAAGTATGAGTTTGAGTATTTGTCAGACAAAACAGATGGCCATCCTGAATGCTAAAAGAAGGTAGAATAAAGATAAAAACATCTTTGTTGAATTCTGGAACATCTACAGTGCATTGCTATGAAAACAGTCAAGTGAGGGATCAGCAGCTTTGCATATTAGCAAGAGAAGCATGTCAAAACTGCACAGTGGGAAATCAGTGTGTATATATTCGTCTGTCTGCCTGGGGACAGAATAATAAAAGTCTTGCCTAAAAATAGAAGTAAAAAAGCAATAGAGATTGAACCACCTAATAAACTAATACCATGGCAACACTTAGACTTGCCGCACAGATTCTGCAAAGCAATGGAAACTACATCTGCTGAAACTAAAACAATCCCAAAACAGTATGAATCAAAATCACTGAAACATTTTTTTATCTAAAGACAAGCATTTATACTTGAGGAATACTGACCTAATTCCTTTTAATGTGGAAAAAGAACTAAGATCTCAAGAAATATCCAGGTCACATTTGACTCAGAACCAAAAGAAAAACATACTGTACTCATATTTTACATGAAGCAAACAGTAAACAGATTACAACCTTAGATTGGTTTTGCATTGTGCTGTTGGCTGCAATTGGCATTTTATTAAATTGATTCTATTTTTTACTCAGTTCTCATTTTTTCTAATGGATTTTTCATAAACATGACTGTACAAATACTGTAAATAATTGTTTTGCCATTTGTATTAATTCAACTCAATTCATTCATAAACAAAGACACATCAAATGTTACCATAATATATAAATACAATAAAATGTATAAGGTAATCAATAATTAAGAGAATTTGGAAGGGGGTAAATGAGTTAAACTGTTCTAAATATTTACAACACAAACTTTCAAAGTGTTCTAATAATAGACGTTTTCTTTTAAATATAAAATGTGACCTTGAGACCCTTTCGTGAGATTGTTGTTAGATCAAATATGAAACTTCCACTCAGAATATGACTAAGAGTTGCAGCTGGTAAGTGTGTGAGAGGGAAACTGCTGGGAACCGATTTGTACCCCTGGAGCTGTTTAGCTTTGCTGTTTAATGCAACAACATCTTTAAATGTTCCTGGAAATAATCCGCTAAACACACCAGCGATGGAAAAAATTAAGCCACATGTGCCAATATTAACTCCCCAAATATGTATCTTTCTCCTCTATACATCCGTTTTTCAACACAAACTCACCTTGTATCAACAACACCTCTTTTATGATATTGTTCAGAGGGCAGCTGAAGTATGCCACTTTCAGGCCAACATAATCAAACAGACAGTTCTTCCGTTGATGAGTCAAAAAAAACTGAAAGGGTTCAAAATGCTGGCATGAAATACCAGGCATGGTGTGAAACACATCTAGCAGATACCAAGGATACTTTAGTGTTTGCAGGATTTGACGATTCGCTTAAGAATGCTCAATGCTCGTAAATCACACAGATGTTGGGGAGGGACCTTAGAGAGTTGGATATAAATTATTTTTGCAGTTGAGTATTTTGCAAAGGTTACAGTAGCTATGTTAGGTCTAAGAAGAATAGACTCATCAGGAAGTCAAACAACCCTTTGTGTTTGCATACGTGTATATGTTTGTGTGTGCACGCAGATTAGACTTTTAGTTATTGAAATATGTTCTCAGGGCATTCTTGTCTGGATATACTTCAGTTTCCAGAGAGTGAAGTTCAGCTTATCGGGTGAATGTGCATACATGAGATTGAATGTGTATATGAGGGAAGCAGCTTGTGATGGAAAGAGAATTTCAGGTTCCATCGGACCCTACACTGCTGGTCTGTATTCAGTGCTGGGTGCTCTCTGACAGGCTCATGCATCATCACAGAGCCGCCTCTGTTTGTTTGCTTCTGATGAGCCCTGTGCCCAATGTGTACCGAGCATCTCAACTTTTTCCACTGCCAGTGCTGTGCAAAAAGACATTCCTCAAATGACGTCTGTTCAGAATGCTTCATTTCATTTCAAAACTGCCACATTGATCGGAATCATTTTTGAGCCAAGGTACACTTCTGGAGTCAAGCTGCTTTGACTAGTCTAAAGAAGTTGGATTTTGTCAATTGTTAATTTTCTCAAAATATTACAGTAGAATATATATATATATATATATATATATATATATATATATATATATATATACACATAGACATTTGGTTTGAAACTTACAATCCAAACATAAAAAAGAGGTTTTTGTAATGATATGTATGACATTCATATTGCATTTGTGCAATGTTGTAACTGTCACAGTTGTGTCACTTCAACTGCCATTCACAGTTTTTCACCTAGTAGTGTCTATTGAATTCTCCAGAATCTTGGTGGACTTTTTACTTTTTTGCCAGCTATTTTCAGACATTCTACTCTTTCAGAGTATTGTACTTCCATAATATAGTATGGAAGTAGGCATATTTAAATGCAGCATGTGACAAAAATGGCACCAGCTGCATTTGTATGAAATGTGAGAAAGCGAGTCTGAGGTGTGATATGAGAGACATGAAAGTAGCACCGCATGGTGGGGTATGATGGTGCTTTCAAGGAGTTGGAAGTTTTCATACACATGTATGACCAAGCAAAGTCGAATGGGAATTTGAATTTTAGATACAAGTTGCTGAGCTGTGCCGTTGGAAAGGGTGTCAATTTGAAACATTACAGAAACACTGATCTATATGACATATCAATATTTATAACAGTAAACAGCAAAAATTGCAATATCAAGCTGGAGAACAAGCTATTTTGTACAGCTAAAAGTGATGACACCAGAAGCCAGACACATTTAATATAAAAAATAAGATGGATGGAGTGATTAGTGAGAAGAAACCACATCTTTAGTAAATGGTAAAGAGTTCATAATTTTCAAGGTCTTCTTTAACAAAAATATTTAGATTTAAATTTTGTAAAAAAAAATACCACATACCATACCATAGACTCCGTAAGTGAGAGAAATGATAAATTATCATAGTTTTAAATTCAGATGTAGTTGTTTGGATGAAATGTTGAAAAAATGTTGGAAGCAGTTAATGCAACATTTGTGGTGATTTTAATGTCATAAATGTGTGTATCTGTGTGTGTGTGTGTGTGTGTGTGTGTGTGTGTTTGTGTTTAATTTACAATAACACTAGGCTAAGATATATGAAGTCTGTACAAATGTTGCCTGGGAAAAAAAATCTACTGTAAAGTATATTTTTATCTGAACCTTCACTCCCCACTTTTTTTTTTTTTTTTGCAGACCATGTCAAAGTTTGCAGACAGAGACTGAACACTTCACCTTTCTAAGCATAACTTATTGGCAGAGCTTGCACCTCTTCCTTCAGATCTTTAGCTTTCTTTTGCTTTGGAATGCCAGTCACAACTCCTTACCTATGGTCTGTGTATAGTAAGTGTCCACTGGGTATGAACATCAGAATCTTGTTTGTTGAAAGATCTTTCCCCCATATTCATAAGTGCATAATGTGAATCAGCTGTCTTCGCTGGCTTGAGTAGGAGTTTTCAATGCACATTCCCTTGCATTGCAGCATGTGCCCCCTTAACCTCATAAATGGGTCAGAAGTTCAAACAGGTGAAGGTGGTGTTCTCCACAGGTGTGTTTCAATGAGATTCATTCAGACATTCGCTTCTCATCACTCACGTGAGCCTGTTATTTATTCAGTTTGAGTTCCTTTACTCTTTCAAAATGGAGGTGTTGACAGCCGTAGGGAGAGCATGAACCACCCTCCTCCACTCCTCCACTGCCCAAACCTTCAACAAAATAACTGTCCTCTGTGAAAGACGAGATCTCCAGGTGTGCAGCAGATATGAGGTGTAATAGAGGCATGGGTGAAGATGAGGATTAGAGCCAAGGCTGAGGTAACTGTTGATGGCAACTTGCAGCCAATGTTTTGGTTCTGCACTTGGAAGCTAAAATATGTTATGACCGGGAGAAATTCAGACTGCATAAGTTTTATCTTGCAAAAACCTGGGTCAATCAATGTAATAATAATAAAAAAATGTAATCAGTCCTTCATAGAACACTCAGTAATTTTTTGTTAATTGTGTGCCGGCCACTATGGTAATCATTTTGGATTGACACATGCAGAGAAGATAGATTTAGTTATGCTGATCATACTGTATACTTTGATTTTAGCAGTCCCCTATAAGTCTTTTTATTTTTCATTTTTCAACTTTCATAAAGCAGTTGTCTCTTTTATGCTATTTCCAGTTTGTAGAAAAGTATAAAAAAAGGTCACATTAGATTCACAAAAAGACTGTTTTCACTTATGAAAATGCTTTTTCCCACATGGAAACAGTGACTCAGGATGCATAAAAGAAAGCAGATTTTCGTAATATAAAGAAAACACAAATGATATGTTTATGATCTTTTAAAAAGGCTCCATGGATAGAGTTGTCATGTATTTTGATTGATTGCAGACTCAATGACAGCAATTGTGGTGATCAAGTTGAATGTTTTATGTAGTGTTCTTTGTCAACTAAAGAACTGAAAAAATAAAACGGAAACCACTGCAAGAGAAAAAAAAAGTACAAGCAAGTGGTATGTCAAGTATCTAAGTTATGTAATGCAATACAAATATTTAATACAAATTATTTTTTATTAATTATTTTTTCATTCAGTATTAGAGGTAAAAAGATTCATGATCTATGAGACGTTTGAATCCATTATAATGATTGTACTCTGTAAAGATGCAAAGTAAAGATAAAAGTAAAATGTTCAGCGTTGAAACCCTATAATCCTCAGCCAATTTACATAACATAAGACCACTGCAATCTCTTCACTTAGATAATTATTGTAAATCTAAGATATATTCCAATGCAAATTTCCATCAACATACAGTAAGCCTTTGGGTAACTTCTTGAGAGGGAGGCCTGTCTGTCTTGAAGCAGAAGCAGACAAATGTCCAGACAATGACGGCAGTATTTATGTATTCTTTTGGTTGTGCCCTTTCCTGAGAACATCTATTGTAGAGGGCTGGTCGTTGGACTTGTTTCCTGTTTCTGTTAAGACTTTCTTGGTTGAACCTTAAAGGAAATGAATGAGACTGGGGAACTCTGACTTCCTATTCTTCCTTAGGAACTGTGGCCTGTGGAAGCACGTGACTAGGAGTAATAGACGTAATAAGTGATGGCCTTTATTGTGGAAGGTGAAAATTCTTATTGATTGGATTGTGACAAACACATTCTCTGAACTCATGGAAATGCACTTTTTAAGAAAATGTTTGAGGAGTGTGATTGGCCAATAAATATTATTTATCTTTTAGTTCAGCTCAACTAAAAATTGTGGAAATTTCCATTTAATTAACACTAGAGTTTTGCTGTCTGGAATCTTGATAAAAAATCTGACCAAGCCTACACATGTCCCTATTTTTGCCACTTGTATTAGTCATCTGAATTTGTGGAACAATGGATTTTATTGTGGAATCCAGATACTAAACTGGATTTAATTTAGTATTTAATTTCAGGAAACTCCTAAAGACTCTTAAATGAAGTCATGATTAACTGGTTAAAAGCAACAGCAACAATTACACATCACCTTTTATAAAAACAATGATTTAGTCTCTGTTCCATTTAACTTTACCTCACTACAAAAATAATAATAATAATAAATCAAAAAAAAAAAAACACTCTACATTTAAGTTACTGCTGAATGGGTGAAAAGCATAAATAAATTCATTTTACTAATTAATTAAAAAGTATTTCTACAATAGAGATGGTCTTAATTAAACAAGAGAGAAATATTATCGGTATTATTAGTGACACCTGGTGTTAAGATTGTTAAATGTGATGTCCTTCCTTAGATTGAATTAGATCCCTGTTATTAAATCTGATTTAGCCTAATTAGGCTAATCCAAACTCCAAACCTACTCTTAGTTCACAAGCTAATGTAAACTGCAGCCATACTAAGTCATACATTCAGATCTAAAGATGTCATTTAAAACGTGACCATTTGAATGACATCATTTTCCAGAGGGTGAAAAAGAATGAAACATTACCAGTCTCTTTAAAAAGACAACATGGTGTTAAATGTTAATTGGTTTATGAGCTAATATGTAAAGCTAACTTCAACACATTTGATGAGCATCAAAGAAAGTGGGGGGAAATATCATCGAAAGTCTTTACAATTTACCACAGCTGAGGTTGACACGATTGTATGGCAATCATTAAAGCTTGATAAAGATGTAAAAAAAAAAAAGCCACGCCCACCAGCAGTTCACTTTTATGGGTCTGTTCATTATGGAAAAATCTACATGCAATACTTTATATATCCTTAACTACCATTTCAGGGGGACCACACATGGAGACCAGAATGTTTTATAAACATTAATTATTTATTTATTTAATCAATAATTAATTAATTAATCAATTTTTTGCCTCACCATGTAGCCAAATAGTTTTATATAAATAAATATATAGATCAGATACATAATTTAGGTAAATCAGGGAAATGTGATGCAATGGAAAAAACGAGTTAAGGAAAAATATATATACTATCTCAAATGTTTTTCCATTGCATCACATTTATATATATATTCTTCTTCGTTTGCTTCTGCAGCAAAGCAGTGTTTCACGTTTCACATTCATTCTCACGCAAGCAATAGCCTCTCAAATATTTGAAACATATGCTATAATTGGTGATCTGAGAACATTAACAAACGCACTTGCAAGACCATGAAATTACTACAATATACATTCCGTGTAAATTGAGCATTTGCACTGTATTGCTACGTGACCACTGCTTCAGAAAGTCCCGCTAATAGGAAAATAAACACATTATTCAATGTGGACTTGTTTTAAGATTAAATGAGCAAGAGGGAGAATTGTAAAGAAAAACAAAACGTTCCGTTTGTACAGAGGTCCATTCTGACATTCTGAGTTTATTTCACACGATCTGAGATGCAGATAAATAGAATTGCCATCTGAATGTTGCCTAGTGGCCCAAAAACAACAGCCCATAAGCCAACTGAAATCAACCACTGAAACCGCAAACTTGATATATGATATAGATGTTTGGGATCCTTGGGAATTTGCTATGATTTTTTGGAAGATTAATGTTCAATATATTACTAAAATAAAAGCCTAAACCGCATTGACTTTTTCCCCAAAACGTATGCTAAATAAGGACTGACAGGACTACAACTACCAGGATGTGAACTGTCGTAGTGATTTACTGGTAACGTTAGCGACTTAAAAAAACAAAAACAAAACAAAGCGACCATAAGATTCACATTTGAGGTATTCCGTGTAATTATAAATAAAACGTAAAAGTGTCTCTTATATGCAACCACGCACACCAGTGTATATTCCATGTTTAATACTGAGCCGTTCATTGGTTGGAGGAGCAGCAGTGTGAGAGGTGAAAGGTTAACGCATGGGTTTGGATGATCGAGCGGGCTGCAGAGCAGTGAAGCACATTATTTTTTTTACATATTCGCTTGTTTTGTAGGGAACTGATTCGCGGATATTTCATCTCACGCATATTTAAGGTAACGAAATTCGTTATTTAACGCACTTCAATCGTTTTAGATTGTAACTGATGTCAATTCACCCCTCGGATAAGTTAGACGGCTAAGCTAACACAAAGTTTTCGCGGTTGTTCAGTTTGACGTCTGATCAGGCATCTTAAACAGCACAAATCGGTTAAAATAAACCAAAATACATTACATTGTCGTGTTGCATCTCTTTTAAGTGTGTATTCAGTGTAATGGCCGAGAGACCAGAGGACCTCAATCTCCCCAATGCTGTCATCACGCGGATTATAAAGGAGGCAGTAAGTGTCATCACACAGCTAACGTTAGTTATTATATAGCACGCGTTTAATAGCTGAAAAGCAGCTTTAGAGAAAACCATAGAAATGAAAGTGCTAAGTAAATTGTCTCTTTCAGTCACTGCAGGCAGTTTTTATTGTTTATTAGTATACAGTCAACCTGTTCTCTTTCGTGTTCAGTTGCCAGATGGCGTTAACGTCTCCAAGGAGGCTAGACGAGCGATATCTCAAGCTGCCAGTGTTTTCGTTCTCTATGCAACATCTTGGTAAGTCAGACGTTTAGTTTCTTTATGAGAAGCTGTGCTCTGGCAACCTACCCAAATGTAACCTCCATTTTTTTGTTGACACCAGTGCAAACAATTTTGCTATGAAAGCAAAAAGGAAGACACTCAACGCTGGAGATGTGATGTCAGCTATGGAGGAGATGGAGTTTGAGCGTTTCTTGCAACCCTTGCGGGAAGCACTTGAAGGTAAATGCTATATGAAACTGAAGAGTTCAGGTCCAGAGAGCTATGAATTATTTAAAAGCATCTGACATATGTGTATAACTGGTTTATGTGGTGTTCTTTCAGCTTACAAAAAAGGTCAGAAAGGCAAGAAGGAGGCATCTGAGCAAAAACGTAAGGACAAGGAGAAGAAGAGCAGCACAGATGAGAACGACAAGAGTAGAGATGAAGAGGAAGAAGAGCACATGGATGATGAGCAGGAGGGAGAGAATGAAGGAGAGGAAGAAGATGTGGAGAACTGAGAGCAAGCAGGATTTTTGTATTTGTTCAGTCCGTCCTGGTTTTTGTTAACCATGGCAAATAAAAGTTTCCACATTAATGGTGGGACAAGGACAAGCCTATGGTACTGAATACAAGTGTTTCACTTTATGAAATTGAGCAACTGTACAAAAACGATTGTGGCAACTTTCCTGCGGGGTGCTCCTTTGAATACAGTGAGGTATAGTTCAAGAGAAACTGCACATTGTCTCCTCATATTCACTTTAATCAGTTGTACGTAACGCAGTAGTCCCCACACAGTTACTGATAAATTTACAGTTACTGGAGTCAAGAAATGGAAAAACCTCATGTGTGTTAATGATTTATGAGGAATGAGATGTGAGCGGCTTGAAGTACTTAAACATTTTGTTTCTGCAGTTGTGAAACATTCTATGCCATTCCCATTTTAAAAGTCAGGCTTTTGTTCTAGGGCAACACATACCCAAGCTTACATTCTTTTGTACTGAGTCTTTGTATAACTTGGGAATTTGAGTACATGTTAGCTTTTTTATTTTCCCTTAAATAAAGAGTTGTAATTTTAAAATGTTCTCTTTTATTTCGTCAATGTATCTGCTTAATGTAATATTGTACTTCTAAATACATTTATTCCACTCATAGCCAATGAAGTACTTTTTGAGGTCCCCCATATACAGGTGCTGGTCATATAATTAGAATATCATCAAAAAGTTGATTTCACTAATTCCATTCAAAAAGTGAAACTTGTATATTCATTCATTCCACTCAGACTGATATATTTCAAATGTTTGATTTGACCAGATTTGATTAACCCTGCTGTGGGCTATACAATCATGGGGAAGACTACTGACTTGACAGTTGTTCAAAAGACAACCATTGACACATTGCACAAGGAGGGAAAGACACAAAAGGGAGAGGCACACAATCCACGTTGCTTGAGGTCCAGTGTAGCGTTTCCACAGTCAGTGATGGTTTGCGGTGCCATGTGATCCGCTGGTGTTGGTCCACTGTGTTTTCTGAGGTCCAAGATCAATGCAGCCATATACCAGTAAATTTTAGAGCACTTCATGCTTCCTGCTGCTGACAAACTTTGAGATGCAGATTTCACCAGCACACAGTGCCAAAGCTTCCAGTACCTGGTTTAAGGACCATGGTGTCCCTGTTCTTAATTGTCCAGCAAACTCACCTGACCCTAACCCCATAGAAAATCTAAGGGGTATTGGGAATAGGAAGATGCGATACGTCAGACCCAGCAATGCAGAAGAGCTGAAGGCCACTATCAGAGCAACCTGGGCTTTCATAACACCTGAGCAGCAGTGCCACAGACTGATCCACTCCATGCCACACCACATTGCAGTAATTTAAACAAAAGGAGCCTCAACTAAGTACTGAGTGCTGTACATGCTCACACTTTTCATTCTTTTTAGTTGGCCAAGATTTCTAAAAATCCTCTTTGCATTGGTCTTAAGCTATATTCTAGTTTTCCGAGATACAGAATATGGGATTGTCCTTAATTGTCAGTTATGATTAAAAATTAAACTGAAACATTTGAAATATGTCGGTGTAACTAAAGTATGTAATATAAAAGTTTCTCTATTTGAATGGAATTAGTGAAATAAAATCAACTTTTTGATGATATTCTAATTACATGACCAGCACCTATAGTCCTGTGTTCTGGTAATGCATTATGACAGTGTTACTCGGTTACAAGCTTAAAGAAAAATTGGGAGGAGTTAAAGTTAAAGTATGACTATGAAAAAAAAAAAAAAAAATTACATCTTGGTTTGGTTTTCTAGCATCCTAATTCCTGTTTGACAACCACCGAGAAAGACATAAAAAAAGAAATAAAACGCCAACACTGACTTGTCATTAAAAATGGTTTTATTGTCTTTGATCCTCTTTTTACTCCTGCAAGAAAGAAAATGTACAGTTAAAACCAGCAAGTAAAAGGCAAATAAAGAAGATACACATATCCAATGCATGATGACATTAATACTTACAGCTGGGCATTCAATTTTACCACTGTTGATGTCATCAATGACATCATGGGGAGGGCGACCATCAATGGTGCAGCCCACAGACTGAGCTGTGCCAAGAATCTCTTTAATGGTACCTGATAAACAGAACAAGTTCAGTTTGTAAGGTCATCCAAATCAAGCTCTCATTCATACATGGTTAGAATGCATGTTCCAGTCTTTTTGGCACAGGGTTAACCACGGAGTTGATTAGTCCTGCTTCCTAGAGCTGGGTTGTTATTAGCCTCCTCTGGACAGTACACAGTCCCTTTTACAGACTAGCACAGTGGCGGGAGGCTGATCGATAAATATTGCTCACAGATAAATACATACCACTAAGTTCCCTGGCAATAGATCGTGGCCTCATGACACGGGCGACGTTGATGATCTCATCAAAAGAAACACTTCCAGAGTGCTTAACTACAAAAGAAAAATGCAAACATTATACAAACATCATGCACATATTAGTTTGTTATAAGCATTCTATACCATCTACATTAACTTTAAGAAGTTTTAGGTTAGTGAGACTTCTAAACATTTTAAGACAAGTCTCATGCTTAAAACTTGTGTACTTTTGGAAAAACTTGAATGCATCCTAGCTGAATTCAATTGTACGGAAACATCAAGGAGCTTATGTTTTGATCATAATTCAGCAGTCATTTGCCTATTTGTCTCTTCGCATTAGGCATGTCCATTTTTTGTAGTTAATTGTGTTACTTTGTAAAATAAGTTGTTTTTACTGACAATTTATTTAGTTTAATGTATCCTGGCTGAATTAAGAGTTCATCCTTTCGGAACAAACTTCTGAACGGCAGTGTGCGTCAAACAACATTCTGGCCAGCAAGAACTGGAATAGAACTTGTTCCAGACCTTTCGGCACAGAGTCACCCATTAAGTTAGGTAGCCCTGTTTCCTAGAGCTGGGTCACTATTAGCCTTCCTTTGGCAGTACAAAGTCACTTTTACAGACCTGCACAGTGGCGGGAGGCTTACACAATTATCACAAAAGGTCAGAATCCACAAAGTCATGTGTATTATTGAGGTGGGGTGAAAAGCTACTTACTGTTCTTGACCTTCTTCCTGTCACGGGGAGGTTCCTTCAGTGCCTTGATGATGAGGGCGGAGGCTGATGGCACCACCTCAATCTGAAGCAACAACAAAACCTGTTAAGTATCTAGAGGCTAGATGACTGCAAGAGCCAAATGTAGAGACTGAAACGATTCGAGGGCTTACCGCTGCTTGCCTGTTCTGAATGGTCAGTTTCACAGTGATTCGGAGGCCCTTCCAGTCACCGGTGGCCTTTGCAATGTCATCACCCACCTTTTTAGGGGACTGAGAAAAATAGTGAAAGATGAGCATACAGCATGGAAGTGCGTCAATGTGATGCAACAGCTTGTTTGTTCCAAGCCTTTCGGCACGGAATTGCGTGCCCTGCTTCCATTGGCAGGGTCACTAGGAGCCTTAACTGGATTGTTCAATTTCACTTTTAAAGACCAAGACAGTGGCAGGGACTTATGATAAACAATAGGATCAAACATTAAAAACTGAACCAAGCTATACTTACAAGACCTAAAGGTCCAATTTTGGGGGCCAGAGAGGAAGTGGCACCAACCTCTCCACCGGTGCATCTCATGTACACTAGAAGGAAAAAAAATAAAGTTGTGTACTTTTACTACACTTTCATTGAAGAACTACCAGATTGTGCAATACATTACAAAACAATCTTATTCCTAAACTTTGGGGTGGGAAAGATCCTTTAGGGAATCTTTTTCCAGCACCGAGCGTCGTGGTTGCTGTGCCGTCTATGGAGGGTCTCATATCTTATCAAAAAAATTAATTTGCGTTCAGATGATGAGTCACTTCTGGGTCGACGTGAGGGTGAGTAATCAATACATAGCTATAGTTTTCGGGTGACTTAACCCTTTACGGAATATCTAAACATTTAGCTTCAAGTAGTTGTTTTACAGCAGCAGCACGTGGAAACGCACCATCTTTCTATCCTGAGTGCGCTGAAAATACAGCAAGAAACTGGGACTTTATCAAAGACCACAGAATTGATAAAGTCAGGGACTTTGCGTTTTAAATTCACAATGTCGGATCGATTGGTTCACAACGTCACATGCACGGAGAGTTACAGCTAGCAAAGAATAGATAGCATTTAAAATACACGCCCCTAGGATAAACTACAAATATCTCATGTTGAACATTAACCTCCTTATCTTAAATCATTTAACGAAACTATACCGTTAGGTCCTTTTTGTAGTTTTACCTTTCTACTCATTTCGGTCCCAGCACGCGAGAGGCCAAGCCGCAGACATGGCCGCTCAGACCTAATCAAAAATCCGTCAAACGGTTACCGTATTCCACACATACCAACTTTAATCTCGTTGGGGTCGAATTTAGGAGGCATGGTGTATCAGATGAAGCTGAGCTCAGTTCGACTTGAATTGGTGAGGGTGTCGGATGAACCCGGATTCGGGACGACCGAAAAGCGTTGCACCTTCACCACAAAAGAGAAACTGGAAAAGGCCGATAAACCATGATTCCACCTATATATAGGCCACGAAGTATCGCGAGAACTAGACAACCTTTCACACTGCGTCGAAGCATTACGTCATTCACAACATTCGGTTCCTGGTGTATGTGTACAGCCAGTGAGGGAGTAAACTAGGTAACAATGACTAGAAATTAAAACTGAAACATTTGAAGAAGCCCATGTTTTAATGAAATTATTTAGTTAATTAAGCGGTTAATCGAGTATATTCGCCTTTTCGCATAAGGTATGTACATTTTTTTTATCACGAGCTATTTGGCTTCGAGACCAGGTTTCAGCAACAATCAAAGTCTAGTCAAAAAGTCACATTTTAAAGTCCTATGAATATCGAGGGACTATAATTTATAATATAACAAGTGTTTATTTGTGTGTTTCTTGTCATACTTAACTTTGTTCACACTGTTCTACTCTTTCTGTTTTTTGTTTTTTTGGAAATGTCAACACCAGCCAGTCAAGTGTCACACTAACATCCAGTGGCTTTTGTGGATGTTGTGGGGGTTTGACTAGGCAAAAAAATCTAACTTGCCTCAGGATGTTTCTGTTCTCCAAAAAGAAGAAACCCAGTGAGGATTCCATAAAACGCCTGGAATACCAGCTATGCTTGGTGAGTGGTTTTTTTTTTTTTTTTTGGAGGGGGGGCAACATCCTACTTTTTTTCACAGTGCACTGCTTCAAATCATAACACACATGCCTGTTTTGTGCAGGCCAAAGAAGCAGGTGCGGATGATATTCTGGACATTTCTGCCTGTGAGCTTGCAGAGGTGATTTAATATCATTATTTACATATTGGTGAAATTTTCATCTAAGACAGAAGATTAATCATTACTGGATATCTGAGCTTCTATCCATATTGCAGCAGTTCTTACACAATGCTTGTCTGCAGGTTCCCTCCAGTGCCTTTTCCATATGTAAAGTCCTCCAGAAGAAAGTGAGTCTATTTATTGCAGTGTTTTTCTCTGAACCTTTGGTGGGAATCAGATCTTTCACAGCAGTTTCCACTTTAATTGCAGGTGTTAATTCTTCATGGAAACGACCTGAGGTCACTTGTTCCTAAAGGTTGCTTCATTGGTGCCTTAGCAACTTTAAAGGTGAGACAAATTGATTGAAGATAACAGTCCCAAGCAAATAACCATCTTGCACTTCTGTCCAGTGACAACATCTCTGTGTGTCAATTCTTAAGGTGTTGGACCTGCATGAAAATAAGCTCATATCACTTCCTGATGACATCGGGCAGCTTTTGTCCTTGCAGGTATTTTTATTGTATATGAACAAAGCTGATGTGAATTGTTGTTACTTAGGTGGCATTTAAAAGCAGAATACTGTTTTTAATGCTGATTTGTAAAAGACTCATTGGCATAATTGCTATATATATCACTGTGTAGCACTAGATAGGTTAGTTGTTTCAAAAAGTTTGGGGTCACTTTGGGGGATTTTTATTTAGCAGGAATGCATTACATTTGATCAAATGTGAGTGTAAAGACCTGTATTAAAAAACAGTAAAAAACATTTATTTATCAAAGAATTGTGAACATGTGTTTCATGGTTTTACAGGAATATGAAATGGCACAAATATTTTAAACATTGATAATAATAAGAAATGTACCTTGGACACCAAATCAGCATATAATGATTTCTGAAGGATCATGCGACATTGAAAATGAAAAATCAAGTCATTGAAAAATGAATTGATGAAAATAATAATAATAATAAAATCAGCTTTGCCATCACTGGAATAAATTACTTAGTACAATAATTAAAATGGAAAACACCCCCACCACACACACACACACGTTTATATAATGCAGTCTAATTTAATAACACAGTAAAACAGTTTTGTGAAATACTATTAGAAAAAAATATATATTTCACAAAACTGTTTTACTGTGTTATTAAATTAGACTGCATTATTGTTAAATGCAGCCTTGGTGAGTATAAGAGACATCTATCAAAAACAATAAAAAAAGTGTCTTGCCAGTACACAAGTGAAGTGAGAATCTTCTAGAGCAAGGATCAATTTTCTTTAAATATATATATTCTTAATTGATAATTAGTGTCCTTCATATTTATTGCTTACACACTACCTTGATTTCTTCTCTAAGGTGCTGAATGTAGAAAAGAACCACATTAAACAGCTGCCAGACTCTATTGGGGATTTACGGCATCTACAGACACTTAATGTGAAAGGTATGTTATGTGCTTTTTAAAAATAATAATAGTCATATGAAAGCGTAAACCATTTAAATTAACAATATGTTTTGATGGATACAGGGAACAGCCTTACTGTCATTCCTGTGTCTGTGGGACGCATGGGGAGCCTGCGTACACTAGACATAAGTGAGAACAGCATTCAAGAATTACCTAAAGAACTGGCCAATGTTCGCACTTTGGAAGTGAGTATTTTAAATCAAAAGACTATTTTTTAAGATGGAGGAATATATTTGTACAAGCTCAAATAGCAATTTGATATCTGCAAAAACATCCTCATGACTTTATGTGTATATGTGGTGTGGCAGAGCCTGATTCTGGATGCACAGGTTATGAGATATCCACCTGCATCAGTGTGCACGGCTGGCACAGAGGAAGTCCAGCGCTACCTCTGTTCAGGTATGGTTCTGTTTTAAAACAATACTTAACACAATATGCTATTATTACTGTCTGATTAGATATAGACTGATATATACAGGCTGTGCACAATACAGATTATGCACAAGATTTGGTTAAATATTAATATGTAACCCCATGTGATGGTACAAGGCCATTCTGTGTAGCTGTTTTGTTTAATTGGATTTAGAGATTGGTCTGGAGTATTGCCCTCCATCCCAGTATCTGCTGCCTGTGCTGGAGGATGATGGAGGGAAGCTGGAGGTGGATTGTGTTGATGGTGAAGAGATGGCCTGGCAGGTCAGTCATCACTATTTATCAGCCATTTCAAACAGTGCCTAAAATATATGGTGTGCCATTTGATCTGTTAATGTAATATATTCTGTCTGACACTGCAGAGTAAATTCATGGACTATGAGAAACGAAAGGTATGTTTGATTTGGTTTCTTTTTGTTATTGTTGGATCCTCCAGTGACGTAGTATTTACATCTCATTCTCTCTGTTTCTCCACTAGGTGCAGAAACATCTGGAAAAGTTGAACTTTGAGAAAGATCTTGAAGAGAAACAAAGAGAGCACACTCAGCTCCTCCTCCTCAACAATTCCCACAAAGAGGATGTCCTGCTGTCTGTCAAACTGGTAACAATTTCTATTGTAGAGTTGAATGTGTTTTACAAATATATGACACATTTGAGTGAATTACACTACCACTGAAAAGTTTAGGGTGTATTTATTTGAGTTTAATATACTTAAATATAGTAAGTCAGTAGTATTGTAAAATATTATTCAAACATAAAATAACTTTTTTTCTATTTTAATAGAACATCTTCAGTATTACAAGATCCTATAATTCTAAAATGTTGTAAATGTTGAAAACAATTGTGTTTTTTAATATTTTTGTGGAAATGTGAGACTTTTTTCAGGAACTTTTGTTACATTATAAATGTCTTTACTGCCACATTTTATCAATTTAATGAACTCTTGCTGAAGAAAAGTATGAATGTAACAGGTTGTACTATCATTACACTTAGCTAGCTAATAAAAATACGTTTTCATTTGCAATTACCTTATTATCAGAAAGACTCGTCTTTGTGCTTTTCTGTCTCTCAGGAGCAGCAGCGGTTGGAGTTAGGTGTGTCTCAGCAGCAAAAGGCACAGGAAACAGAGAGGCAGAAAATACTGGATAAAGCACGTCTGGCAGAGATCAATATCATGAGTCGCATCTCTGACCTCCTACTTGATAACAAACGGTGAGGGTACCGTGTGAACCATTTTTGAAATATCTCGCTTTTTCTTTGGCTATCATTATCATTTTAGTCATGTTAAGTCCATTAGTATTCTGTAGTTGAAGGGTGGTTATTTATTGTGCATTTGTGCTTATTTGATTATAGCCAGGCAAAGAGCGCCGAATTTCTGCAAGCTCTGGAGGAAGACCGGTGAGTGGAAATTACATGTGGGTCGAACTCTGTAATGGAGTATGGGCTCCTGCCATCATTGGAGCTCATGCTAAGTGAATTTCTTACTGCCTATTCGTGCCACTTAAGAAAACCTCAATCCAGATTTAGTGCAAGTACTGAACTGTTTAGACAGTGCCACAGATTGAAGTTCGACATTTACCGTTACATTCAGCTATTTTTGGAGATGTCAGAAAGATCTGGAGTGCTACTTTAAGTCGTGGTTTCACAGACACTGCAGTGGGGTGTTAGTTGTGTATCAGAATCTGTTGTTTGTAATGTATACACTACCGTTCAAAAGTTTGGGGTTGAAACATAAAAAAAAAGAAGACATCTATGCTCACCAGAGCCACACTTATTTAATCAAAAATACAGTAATATTGTGAAATTATTTTAAATAGATTTTTTTTTTACTGATAAATGCATTTACTGCCACTTTCGATCTATATAATGCATCCTAGTTTAATAATAATAATAGTAATAATAATAAAATAAAACAGTTATAAAAAGTAAAAGTAATAAAAAAGTCCTTAACAAATATTACTGACCCTAAACTTTTGAACTGTAGTGTATTTAGATGTTCATCACGCACTTGGTGAAATGGTGAAATTACTTTGATGTTTTTTGTTTTTATTTTAGAACAGAGATACAGTTATGTATTTGTTGTTTTTTTAGTATACGAATGGAACACCTTACTGCCATCACACAGGATGAAGCCAACTCTCTAAGGAAGAAGGAAGTGGCAGGTGAGTTTAGAAATTACATTATCATCAAAATTCTCTTATTTTACAGTTATTCGGTTTTAGATTTATTAGGCAATTCATTAGAAGCTCTGACCAAACAAGCTGCTTCAGAAAAGGTAGTTATTTGGTACTCATAGTTTGAATTAGACCTGTATCATGTTCCAATCTCACTTTTCCTCTGGTTCCCCATATTTTCTTTCATATCTACTGCCTCTATCAGTAAAAAAAAAAGTCTCATAAAAAGTGAATAACATTTAAATGAAACTTAGCTATTGTGGTTCTGAAAAGTCTACATGTTTGCAGGTGCCATGCAGAGGATGCTGTCAGAGAGCTACTCTTTAAGGTTACTTCAGGAGGCCAGGGAAGCCAAGACACAGGTTCTGGTGTCAGAGACCTGCAGGAGGTGCTTCAGTTCCCACCAATACATATGGTTTTGAACTCTATCCAGCAATTGATCAATCTGTTTACACCTGATATTAACATCCGTCTCTGTGATCTGACCATATATGGTCAGGCGAGACTGTTTTCTCTTGGAAACACTAATTTCAAATCCATATTCTATGACCACTCGGATTTCAGAGTGACATTCTGATTTTGAAATCACTTTCTATGTTACAATGCTAATTGTTAATAAAAAAAACTCCCTTTTTTCTTGTGTCTTAATTTTTTCTTTTTTGCCCCTTTATTTAGTTTGGACTGTATGGATAGGAAATTTGAACAAGTGTTGTCCCTGCAGCAGCTTGACAAAAACAAAGCCATTAGTCAGATCCTTCAAGAGGTAACTATTTAAATCAATAACCTACTATGTATGTGAATTGAAAACTGTTATCAAAACTAGTTTGCTCTCCATCCACCCATTCTCTCCACAGGCAAAATATATGAATGTACTAGTGTAGATATTACAGGTGGTGGATTGTTAGTTTAGTAAGGCTTGAATGATTAACACTAATTGGCTTTTTGTTTGCAGGAGGAAATGCAGAAGGCTGCCTTTGAAGCACTCCAACTCCAGAAAGACAGTGTGCATGCTTATATCCGTAATCAGGTATGCTGATTAAATTTCCTTTAGGATAGAAGAGCCAATAATACCCCACAGACACAGGGATTTATATCATACTACTGGTTGATTGAAGGAGTTTTAACTTAATCAGCATTGTCATTTCTTAACATATACATCACCATTCAGAAGTTTTGGGTTGATTTTTTTTTTTTTTAAGAATTCGCTTATGCTTACAAAGGCTAAATGTATTTGAGCAAAAATACAGTAAAAACCGTAATACAGTAATCAATGTTTCCTATTTAGAAATTTCATTTATTTCATTCTGTTATGTTGATTTGGTGCCCAAGAAACTTTTCTTATAAATGCTGAAAATAATGCTGCGTCTTATTTTTGTTAAAAACATTTATTTGAAAAAGAAATATTTGTAATTTCTAAATGTATTTACTCTGGATTTTGATACTTTTAATTTGTTCTTGCTGAATAATTGATTAATTTCCTAGTAAAAATGACTGACCTCAAACCTTTGAATGGTAGTGTAATTATTAACAAAGTTATTTGGGCGATATTTCATAGTCAGCTTATATAATGTTAAAGCAAGTCATGTTTCGGATAGTCTGGTGTAGTCATTAAAAGCTTTTTTTGGTTTCAGTCAGCCCATGCTTCTCACATCCCACTTCTCATTGAATGCAGAACCCAAAGGTGGCTGTTTTATCATGTCTCCATCATGGGGCCATTCACACCCCCACTGTATGCTTGTATCCATAGATTAAACTCATAGAGGGAGAGTTAATGCAGTTGACAAAGCTGGAGGTTAAGAGGAAAAATTTGGACACGGAGAACCTGCAGGTACGTAGCAGCAGTAGATGATGTGGTGTTTTCCTGTCAGTGCTTCATCATGCTGTAGAGTGTAGAGAGGAGTAATAATGACTCTGTCATTGCACATCACTTTTCTTCCTTGGTTATACATTTCTCTTTTACTCTCAGATTTCTTGGTCATTTTGTCCCTATTTTTTTGACCCGTTTAAATATCATGCTCACACCACCTCTATGAGTTCTCACAGTATTCTGGGGTTATGAATCCTTTGTGTGTTTTTTGGTGAGTGTATTTACTGTGTGTGTGTCAGGAGGTGCTAGCTGACCAGAGGACTGCTCTGACCGACCTCCTGCAGCAGTTACTCAAACAGAAGGACCAAAGGGAGGAGGAGCTCAGGATGGTTTTGGTAAGTGATCATGGACCGACTTTCTTGATTTCTCAAAAGAGACATTTGAAATTAGATCAGTTAACTGAAACATTTCACATACCTCCGTCACTGATGCAGAAATCACATTTTTAGCTCATATCAATATTGTCAAAAAACAGCATTTTAAATTTGGTGTAAATGTGTGTGGAGAAAAAAAAACTTTAGTATCTGAAGAATACATTATCTTTGGCAGGCTTTTATTTTTTTTAGTAAAGCTGTTAAATAGTACAACTGTTTATTTGTTTTTTTAATGCTCTGCTCTAATTTTATTTTATTGCAGTGCCTTATATTTTACTGCTTATTTTATGTAATTTGTTGGATATTTTATTATCAGATAAATACACATTAACTTTGACAGCCTTCAAAACAACAGTAAAATCCTTATATTTTTGGTCAAAACTTTACCTCTTTATTATTTCATTATTTTAGACATTATTCGGTTCTAATTTTATTTTATTTCAATGGATCAATTATATTTAAGTGCTTAATATATGTCATTTGTTGAGGCTTTGATATTTAACATTTGTTATTCAGTGTAGAAAAATAAAGAAATACAGGCCAATTAAAAAAAAAAACTATAATGTTTAGCTACCTAGCTTGGTAGTCACCACTGGGTTAGAAAAAATATACTACCTCATAGTGTTGGATTTGTGTAGGACTTTGAAGAAAGCAACAGATATATATGTATGTTGCTTGTAATTTGTAAGTTATGGTGCTGAGTTTGTTGTTGTTGTTTTTGTTCAGGTGGCGATGGAGCAGAAAAGCGAATCCAATCAGCAGAACTACTGGATGATCCAGTATCAGAGGCTCCTGGATGCCAAACCTCTGTCTCTGAGGATGCAGGTCAGAACAGCTCTCCAACAGGTTCAAAGTCCCTGTGTTTAAATCACAAAATCATGGGTGCTCTGCTGACCTCTCCTTTCTCCTCAGGAGGCAGCTGTAGATGCGGATCTGGGTAATCTGCTGTGTAACCTCTCTGCTCAACACTACCTGCCAATCATAGCTCACCACCGAATCACTGCTGAGGCCTTGCGACACATGACCACAAAAGACCTTCAAAAGGTCTGCCCAAGTTTCCTTCTCTGGTTTAGCACACAGAAGCTTTAAGTAGTGTGTGTCTCTAGGAATTTGTCATCAGATGTTTACGTCCATTAAAATCTTTTCTGTTTTACTACAGTTGGGGATCAATGAGGTTGGGGTGCAGAAAGCTCTTCTCCACTGGGCCAGAGAACGAACTCTGTCTGATCGTAAGAACATACATTTTCTTTTAAGGACGTGTTATTTTTAATTAGGTGACATTTGTGGATGCTTCTCAGTGATTGTTGGTATCGTAACATGTTTGCCCCACTAGCATTGCCTAAAACAGCAAAAGAGATGCAGGAAGCTGGTCCATCCACTCCAAGCGCCCCACTCCAACAGCAGCTCACTCCCCCACTGACCCCCAGCACCCCCCTCACCCCCACTGCCCCAAGTCCTGATAGATGGAGCGGTTCTGAGTGTGTGGTGTGCATGGAGCACGAGGTAAGCTCTCAGTTCTATTTCAGTATATTTTTTAAAAGAACAATGTTTGTTTGAAATATAAACAATGCAGAAGATATGCTTTGAAAGAAACCGTAATTTGCTCTCCTGTTCTGCTTTGTGTCACAGTCACAGGTGATCTTCCTGCCGTGTGGGCATGTATGCTGTTGCCAGACTTGCAGCGCTGCCCTGCAGTCCTGCCCTCTGTGCCGTGCCTCTGTGTCTCAGCGGGTCCGTCTTTACCACGGCTAAAGCCGGCGAGTGTCCTTCCGTGGTCAGGATCATACCTCATGTGTCATTGTTGTTCGTTCCTCCTATCATTTGCTGCATGAAATTGTAGTCTGTGAACCTTCAAGCACTTAAGGGTGTATACTCACACTAGGCTTTTTGAACCGTGCCCGAGCGTGTTTGACTAGTGTGGTGCGGTCAGTTTAGCGGTCCCTGATAATCGTTACTGGATTTTTCCTTCCACTCCAATTACAACTAGCCAGTCAAAGAGGCACTTACACAGCAAGACATTTGTCTAATAGGATAAGGTTTTATTGTTCATCATAAGCTAGTCACATTCCAATAAATTAACATCAAGAAAGTATTGGATAATGGTTCATTTAACTGAAACCTAATAGGAATAGATAATAATAAGACTGTTGAGCTTTAGTATCACCATTGATGTACCCACTCTAAGCACTTGTGCCTCTTCTGTAATTGAACTCACCCCCACCCCCCAACTAAATTTTAAATATCTGTAGGTTTGCTATATTAAAGGTAAATCTTCATGCCCTGCCCTCCATGTTATTCTATCAACATTGTAGTACAGTAAGACCAAATTGATCACCATTCAGGGATTTTCATACCAAGGGCAATATCGGTAATATTTTTTAAGTTTTAATCATAATTCAAATTTTATCAGAATTGGGGCATCACACCACAGCTATAATGACAAGACAGAGGAACTATATCATTGGAATCATCACAACAAAATTCTACCGGCTGATAAACGGTAAAAAATATTTACAGGCCAATCAAAATCTGCAGAGATTGAGCATTTAAAGTGGCAGCTGACATAACTACAGTATGCGCTTATAATAAATAGATTGTCTATTGGTTTGGATGCTAATACATTTATTGTTAAAGCTGTCTTTATACTTTTCTTGGTGTGTAAGGGGCTATACCCTGCAGTACCAGAGTATTTGAATACTTCAACCAGTTAAGTTAAAGTACTTTTTAATTTTCATTTTTAATCTAAGATTTTAATTTTAGTTTAAATGTGACTCTTTACACTTAAATTTAAACATTTAAATGTTTTGAACTGACTTGGCAACACAACAGAATAGACAAATATAGGTTGAAGGCAAAACCTTTCTTAAGGCACTGCACTTAAACACTCCAGACACTCATCCTAACAAATGCACTATTAGTCCATTTTACATCGTCAACTATCTAAGTATTGCACACACACAATAATGTTTCCTAAATCTGTGTACTTCTGTGAACCTCTCTTCGTCCAAGTGCTCTTATGTGGAAGTCTGCTTCTCTCTGAACATGTACAGAATTTAAAAAAGAACTTAATTACATATTCATTTGATTTCCTATCTCAGCATGATACAAAATGTTAACCTGTGTGCTTTGTGTGGTGCAGTTATGCTGTATGGATCAGACTGGACAAATATGTCTTTTTTTTGCTGTGCATCTACCATTTAAGAAAAAAAAAACATGAAATCATCAGAATGTTTAGTAGAAGTTACTGTAGTATAAACTACCCTCTGGTGGCAGGTTATTATTAATTTATGTACACACTAGTCTTCCTGCTCTTATTTTATTTCATAAGAACTGATGCAGTTTGTGGTCATTTTATAAACACAAATGGCACCTTATCTGTGATATTATCAGTGAGATTAAATATCTGTGTTACATTCATTTACAATAAATGTTCTGCCTTTATGCATTTTCTGTTGTTGTCTACATATTCATAATGTATTTTCATTTTATTTAGGTTTTATAATTGTACCTAACCAACCACATTCATTGAAATGCTGCCTATTCATTTTGAAGTGTTATCACACCTGTGTCAGACCTCTGCAAAATAAAACTCCTAGACAATATGTTCTAGTTTTTTCACAATTTAGAGGTTATTTTTTGAAACCGCATACTGCGATTAAGATGCATTTGTTTACATACAAAATATCATAAGTGTTAGTTTGCAATTATGTTAGATTTTCTATTTACTTCTTACATTTTGCCTAGTGTCATTCTTATTTTCCCTGTTCAATAAATCAATATTAGTCCAGAATTCCTGAAATGTCAAGTTGATCAGATAAGTATTTTGCAATCTTATAAATAAAACCTAAATACTATATTAAATAATGTTCTCATGATGAAACAAACTCAAGATTACATTTGCGTGTATCTAGTTAACCTGACTTAAAACCTTGTAGTTATATCCAATTGTATCATAGTCAGGACACTGTTGTTATAGATCAGGGTTCTTCCAGTTCAATGACTGAAGAACTGCTTGCCTTGAAACACTGAGAAAGTATCAGCTGTCCACGGATTGGACATTAATTAGCCTTCTTAACTGTGATCGGACAGTACCATTTGCCCTTTCTCAGTACGTGAAATTATGGCCAAACAGACTGCAATATGGAGGTGTTCTGATCTACAGATGTTCTGTTAGCATAAATGCTTCATTTTAATGTTGACCTTTTCCCACTATTTCACTGCTTTCCTTCTCCATATTTTTTGATTTGCAAACACTATTCAGTTGACAAGTACTCTTCCTCTGCTTTATCTTCATCTATGCCTGATTTAAGCTCCTGCGGTTCTGAGAGAAGTTCCACGGTGATACTCTGAAATGGAAAAGCAGGCGTCAGCAAAACCTGAAATCACTGTATAACTGAACCTGCTTGGTTGAACAGTACCTTGATGGTGTTTTGGAGAATCTCGAGCACGGTGTGTCCACTGTAAGACTCGTGGCAATCAAACTCAGTCCTGAGAGACTGAAACACTTCATTCAGCAATCGCTTCACCTGCACCAAATACACCAGCTCAGTTTAGGTGCACTTTACTAAATGCAAAATAAGATCTTTTAACCCCTCATCTGAACAGCTAACTGTGTCTCAAACTTTATTTAACTAAAATATTTCAAATGAATGTAAATAAAGACAGGTTAAAACTTTTGTATAGACTCAAATCATACACACCTGATCCAGATTCGCCTTTTCAGCCCTCAGATCTTGCATCTCCTTCTCCATGTTTTGTCTGATGTCCCTCATCTGTGTGCACTTCTGCTTCTCTGCCCTCTGCTGGAGACTGAGCACCTCCTGCTCCAGCCGATGTGCTTGTGCGGTGGAGGAATCACATTCTCCTGATATAGGAACCTGAAAGAGAGATGATTTATGGCATTTTCCTGATCACACCATTCTCCAGCACACACCTACAATCAGATCAAAATGGAAACATAGCAAGTTTAACATACATAAAAATTATAATATACTAAGCTAATAAACCCAAAAAGCTTTTAGCAAGTTCACTTTACCTTTTCCTGCTCAGCGTGAAGAAGGCAAGTCTGGCTGTGTTTCTGCTCCATATACCTGCACTCAAGGAGTAAACCAATTGGTTGTATGTCAATATACAGAACCCTGTTTATAGAAGTTTTTTTTTTTTGCCTTCGATCTGACTGGAAAGCAGGAAATTGGAGTGTGAAGAAAAGGGGATGACACACCTCACACTTTTCTCTGTTTTGTGGTTCTGTTCCTCCACTACACTGTTCCTACTCTTCTCCAGAACCTCCTTTTTCAGACACATACTCTCCTAAAACACAGATGGCATTTAAAAGGCTATTTATTTGCATCTAAACATTACAACACAAACATTATCGTTAATAAAAGTATCCTTTGTATTCAAACCTGAATAATTCTCTGAATGTTGTGTAGGATCATGTTTGTCTCTGAGGACACAGATGAGTGTCTGAAAGAGAAGTGAGCCTCTTTTCGCAGCTCATACACCTGAGAAAAATGAATCAAATCAGGTTTTTTTTAACCTAAATAACTAAGAATTAATTAAATAATAATAATAATAATAATCCATATTGCACCAATATACCTTGCAGCTAAGCTGGTCTACCCTGTGTGCCAGCTTTTCAATAGCCAGTAGAATTTCTGTGTTGTGTTGGCGAGCATCAGACATCAAGAATGATGTAATATCAGGTGCTATTTGAAACATAATGTTTGCATTTGGTGAAAAAATGGCAGTGACAGCATGCAGTAATTACATGCTAAAAATGATAAGTGAATATAAGTATAATAAGTAAAATAAAGAGACACATTTCAGCCAGAATTGCGTGTACAAAAGTAATAGGCTCAGATCTTACTCTGGTATGGAATGTGCTGGGATGGGAAGACTGAGGCAAATGAATCTAACTGTGATGGAAAATAAGGATTTTGTCTGAAAGAATTTGGCTGTTGAAAAAAATAATAATTAATTATTATTTTTATTGTTATTGCAATCCTGTTTTTGTATTATTATTTTAATGTATTTAAAAATGTCATTTATTTTTTTTATCCAATGCTGAATTTTCAGCTGCCAGACATCATTTTAATATTAATAAAAAAAATTATAATCTATGTTGAAAACAGTGGTGCATAATATTTTTCTGCAAACATGCATTTTTTTCCATGTTGAAATGTTCATAAATGACATTTTTCATTTTTTTTGATAAATATAGTAAAAGTAGCTTTTTTGTTACAATGTACAAGTCTTTACTGTCACTTTTAATCAAGTTCATGCATCGTCTTAAAAGTATATATTTCTTTAAGAATTAGTCCTGCTCATGCTAATCAATAAAATGAAATCATACTTGTAAAAAAACAAGATTGGATCTCACCTGAAAGCCTTGTGTAGCGTTTAAATCTGCTTCTGGCACCACTGCTTCCTGTTTCTGAGCATCATAAGGCCAATATGACACTACAGTACATGAAAGCAAAGATCCTGTCAGCTCCTATATTATAGGAAGAGTTAACTAATAGATGATGTTTTGTGTTTTTATATATTTATATATATACATACAAGATGGAGATCTACAGGGCATTTGTGCAGGTTTTGGTGAGTGCGAATGTGAAGGAGAGGGATCACAAGTCAATTCACTTGTATCCTACACAGAGAGACATAATAGATTTAAATAGCATTACATTCACATACAGTATGTGTAATGTAAACAAGCTCTCCAGTCCTCCTGACCTCTGTTTCTGAGTCACTGGGGTCAGGCTGAGCTGGAATGGCCCCAGTGAGAAAGGGAAGCATGGGTTGACCCATCTTGGCTATACGGGAGATTAGCTTGGATTTGGAAGCACCTGAACTCTACAAGAAAAAGAAAATACATTTGGAGCTTCAGCATTTTAGCCACTCCTGGCACATGGCATCTGTCTGAATGTTAAGGTTGATGTTACTCACTGTCGGGGATACAGATTCCACTTTCCCCTTAGGTGCTTGGACTCTGAATACAAATGATCAATAACTTGCATGAATTCATAACAATCTGCTTACTGATGTATGTCATAAAGTCACCTAATTAAAACACCTGTCTAACAAAAAAAATTATATTTAACCTTTGAATATGTATAATGCTTTAAAAAAATCTTTGTTTTTGTTTGTTTAAAATAAACATCATGTTTTGAGGTCTCTCTCTCGCTCTATATATACATACAGATAGATAGATGATAGATAGATAAATAGATAGATAGATAGATAGATAGATAGATAGATAGATAGATAGATAGATAGATAGATAGATAGATAGATAGATAGATAGATAGATAGATAGATAGATAGATAGATTATTCTATCTGTACACACTTTGACTCATCTGTGTCAGTGACCGATTGGCTGGTGTTCTCTTCTAGTGTACTTGGAGATGCACTGAAGGTGTCAACTGATCCCTGACTTTGTCGGTCTTTGGAAAATTTAACCTACGTGTAGATAAATATACAAACAAAAAAGCAGTTAGAGAGAGAGATTAAAGATGTTTGCTGGTATATTAAATTATATTCACACTGTCAGTGCCTTACTCTGTGAATCTCAACATCAAACACCAGAGTGCTGTTTGCTGGCACATGCTGAAGGACGCCCTTCGAACCATGACCCATACTAGGAGGGACGATAAGGAGCCGTCGACCTCCTTTCTGCATGCCAAGCATCCCTTCCTCCCATCCCTGTGAGAAAGAGCAATGGCACAACAGCTCCACCATTTTTCTGTTTGAAATATCTTTCATTCTCATTTTAAAACATTGTTTTGTTCAAGAGCTGCTCACCCTCTGAGCTTTGCCTGCTCCGAGCTTTACTCGCTGCAGCTTTTCTTTGCCCAGATTGGAATCAAATACCTGAAAAAACAGACAGAGACACTGGACTTTCACATTTATAGATCTCCAGCTGCACAGGAAACATGCCAGACAGACTCATTTAAATTGCCAGTGAACTGATTAGTTCACTGAGTGCATGACTTATATTGAGCTGTGACTAATCAACAAGAATGTGCACAATGAGCTGCTGTGTTGTGCTCAACTACTATTTAAGAAGGTTAAGCAAAAAAAAAAAAAGTGTCCATTTAGAAAAAAATAGTGATTCCTCTAAGCATTATTTACTAAGAATAAAAAACTTCTCTAGAAATGCTATAAACTTTTTAACATTCATTTATTATTTCTTTTTTGATACAATGTCATTCAGCTGTACAAAACTACCATAATGCATTTAAAAAGTGCTCTTTGAATATGATAACAATTACAAAATTGAGAGTAAGCACCTGTCCTAAAGAATGGTTCTGTAAAAGCCTTCCAGAATAGGCCACCTCCACTGTGTCCCCGACATCAACAGCTTGACCTTCTCCTTGGACCAGGTCCTGAGTGACCAGAGAGTCTGATGAAGCCTCACTGTTCCACCTGGCCACGCACACCTGAGAGAAACATGCTCAGAGGTCATCTCACCAAATACATTTTACAATGCATCTGTATAAATGTAAAGATGGAGAACCCTGAAGCTTTGAAGTGAATAAGATACAGAATAATTTATTCCAAAACCAGAATCTTTATTAAACAAACAATTCAGTTTAAGTATTACCTCCTTACAGAACTCAGGCCTGGACTTTGCTGAGTCAAACATCAAAGACCAGTTTTGTTGCTGGTCGTCATAGAAAGTGACATAGTTACAGGGCTGAACCTGTGGACAGGTATAAAGAGCTGATGAGTGCAGTATCAAACAACGAAGAATAGATTAGAATAGAATAGAATACTATCAACACTCACTGTGAGGGCAAATCCGCGATGGATTCGAGCCGTACTCATCTGTTTTTGTTTACTGTTGTACAACAGAATCTTGTACTTTAAATGCAGATAGAAAAAAATGAATACAATTTTTAAAAAAGACAGTGCAGTGGGAAAAAAAATACTTAAATATATTTGAAATTCATTTATGTCATAGTAAGGACACTTCAAATACATTTAAATTTTTAATTACTTAAAAATACCCTAAAGTTTTACTTTTAGTATGCTAAATTATTATAATTAATAAAGTGGAACAACTTATTTTGTACTACATGCACTTTAATTGTGCGGAAGTAGTGCTGCAGTCTAACTAAGGATATAATGTATAGTTGATTTTATTAAAGTGGAAATATTGCACGTAATTATATACATATATATATATATATATATATATATATATATATATATATATATATATATATATATATATATATATATATATATATATTTCTTTTCTTTACTGTAGATAAGCTTCTGTTAATTAGCTTCTCGTACCTCTTTGGTGACATGGTTTCCTAAAACAGCAGCTCCTATCTTGCCTTGCTTCACATATTGTCCATTCACACTAGCGGAAAATCAAAGCTCATTTAAGAAATGTGTGAACTAATGTTAATTCAAAGTCTCATAAACATCCTTTAATTGCCATATTTATACTAACAAGCTGAATGCATGAACAGCTGTAGCAAACAGCACAGCTGGAGCACATGGAGGAGGGATGGACTTCTGAGGAGGCGGGCCTTAAGAAAAACACTGATTAAACCATGAGCAATTATGTGCACATATTTAGATTTAAAATGAACAAAACATAAAACTGTGCCAAAAAAAGGCTATGTAACTATTTGCTGTACCACCTACCTAAGATGGCGCAGGACTTTTTTGGCTGTTTAGGGGCGGTGAATTGGAAGGACTCGTTTCCCTGACTCTGTGCTCGGTCCAGACCAAAGAGAGAGGCCAACTTTGCCCTTAGAAATGCAAACACACACACACACACACACACACATTATAGCTTTACGTCATTTTTAATTTAATGTATACAGATGTAAAAATCTCACAATATGAATTTGTCACATGCAGCTTATTTTAAACTTGATCACAATTACCCATTTATTGTTTTACATCTTTCAAACTGCCTTCCAAATTTTTCTAATCTGTTGTGATTTTAAATTCTCATGAATGTTTCAAATGTATGAAAACAAGCTATTGTTTACTACTCAGTTGAAAACCATCTATGCAGACTTTCAATCAACCAAAACAGCTGAAGAATTATGTTATGTGGAAATTCCACATCACATGTTTTGACTGAACATTGAACCACAGATCTAGAATAGCCAGATGCATGTGAAAAGTTTAACAGTACATGCTAATCTTTTTAAAATATTAATTACTTTAAAAATGACAGTAAGTTACTACATTGATGGCATGCACACAAGAAGCACCAGACCAACATGGATCAGAAATACAGCTACAGAACAGCAAGATCCTGGCATCTATGATTAAATCCACATGAAAGAAGACACATTAGACCTGTTTGCACTGACCCTTGGACCTCTCTCCACAGATAGTCAGTGTCCCATACAGCTGACATGGCCGCCAGCTTTCTGTCACTGCACAGCTTTCTGAACAGGCTAAGAAGCCTCAAAAAGTATATATATATATATATATATATATATATAAATCTTCTCCTTTTTTCTTCCTGTTCCGGTATTTAAGTTGGGATCAGCAACAGTGGGTTCAGATTTGAAGCAGCCCAAATAAAATGCACTGTAATCACTAACATGTGAATTAAATTATTGAAGGAGGAGCCTCACCTCATCATCATGGTTACAAGCAGAAAATGAAATGGCAAAAAAGAAAAAGAAAAAACATCTTCTTTTTTGCTCTATGTCTGTGAAATTAAATCAGAACATATAACAAATTCCAGTGACCTTAAGAAAAAAAGAAGAAAGGGAGGGAACAGAAAAAAAGAAAGAAAAAAGAAAGAAAGAAAGCATAAAGAAAGACAGAAAGAAAGAAAGAAACTGATTGAGGTTAAATGTGAGGTTAAATTCATTTTATAGTGTTATCAGGAAATGAAAAAAAAATTTAAATAAAAAATTCTGTGGAGTAATTACACGGAGTAATCTAAGAAAATTAAGAGAAAATGCTATAGTTAAAGAATTTGAGGAAAAGGACACCTTAAACGTCTGTCTTAAACTCAAGTTACTGTGTTTGCTATATTCAAATTTAACAACTAATAAAAACACTATTTTCACATTCAGTAAAGTTTGTACAAAATCAAAGATTAGGCTTAATGAGACACAATCAGACTATAATACGATAAACACTCACTTCAGTAGATCGTTTGAAAAACAATAATTCTATAAAATTATTTATTTTTATTTATTAAAATATTATTTAACACGTGCTAATTCAAAGATTAGGATATGAGTGTGACAACAACATGATATATATATTTTTTTTCACAACACTTACCCACTTTTAGGACACAGAAAGTCTCCATCGTAATAATCAGGAATGATGTCTTTAACTTTTCCATACTATAATTTTTGAGTATTGTACAACTGAGTCAACAGCGCAGGCTTGTGTGAGGGGCTTGATGTGCACAAATATTCTGTACTTGTGCGATATGATGAGCACAGGTATGCGCGAGGACACCGCTGCTCACTGATAGAACCATAACACACACACACACACACAAACACACACACACACACACACACACACAACCAAACAAATACAGGAGCATGTGACTAGTTTGACAGATAATAGAGGATCATTTGGAGACTCCAGTGGGTCAGTGATTGAACTGCAGCTTTCAAAGAAATGTCGTATTTATATATATATATATATATATATATATATATATATATATATATATATATATATATATATATATATATTAAAGCGATTGTTTATCTAATCCATTAAGCATATAACAATATGTAATGTTGTAAAATTGATGTTTAACAAAAGGTAAACCATAAAATAAATAGTAATTGTTACTCATCAATTCATATATTTATTACAAGGCACAGAGTCCATAGTTGAGTATGTATATTTGTTTTCTGATGAATTTTTATCTTGTGTGTGTCCATTTATAAAAACCATTGCAGTGATATTTTATATAATTATATATCTAACTTTACATAGACCCAAAGAGGACAGCTATGCACAGTAACATTATGTACAATAACAAATTTTGATGAATAATCACCAAATCTAAACAGAATTTAAAATGTTATTGAAGACTTGATATTTATTAAAAAATTGTTGATGTGCAAATTTACAACATTGTACAAAGAACTAATAAACATAGGAACTAAGAAAATGCTTTGCAGATGTCATTATTTACATTATGGCAATAAAAGAAAATCTGATTTAATTACATTTAATATCTAATATACAGTATAGAATCACATGAGTTTTTTTTTAACCAGTGGTTCAGTATAATGCACATATTCTCAGAAAAAATAAATCAGCAAAACCTGTTGACAAACCTAATTGATCCGTTTGTTTGAACAAATAAAAGCCAGAGCACATAAACATAGAAAAGTTAAGGATTATTATTTCGTGTTAAGGCTTGTATAATACCACAGACCAATGGAGTCCAGGCATCTCTGGTCTGGACTGGTCAAATGCTAAATAAAAATCTCTTTTTAAAATTCCTGTTCCTTTTGAAGGCTGTTGTTAATTCAAACTTCTTGACTGAACTGGTCAAAGATCAAGTCTAATTTACATAATCATCTTTAAAGCTTGGCTTTGGGCGTCTGCTCCAGCAGGGTCTTCATGTCTAACAGTGCGTCCTCTAGTGCTTGGGCCAGACGTGCTGCGTTAGTGTCCTGGCAGCTGTTGAAAGCAGAGACTGCAAAGTTAATGTGGGCATCCATGGGATTGTAGCACACACCGTAACCGTCTGGTACCACCGGGCCAAAGCACATCACACAGTCAGTTTTTGCTGGCACCTAGTAGAGCGGCAAAATTAAAATGCACAATTCAAGATCCTGAATTTCACATGATGTGAAGATTTCAAGTTTACAGCAATATGATTTTAGCAGATTTGAACAGTCATTGTTGTCAGCCCCAAAAATGAAGAATTAATGGCACAGTACATTCATTACTTAACAGGGTTGGTTCTGCAAATAAGTGTATGTTAACATGCACATAACCCTGGACCAGAGAGCTTTGTTTGACAGTACCTGGCTGGTGGAGAGGTTGAAGTGCAGTGCCACAGCATATGAGGTATCCATGAATATCTCTGGCAGGGCGGCCAGGTCCTCAATAGCCTGCAATTTCAGTCCGAGCAAATGTCTGTCGATCGCTTGACCTCGGATGGCCTGCACATCCACACATAGGATGGAGAATGAGGGATTTATTTAGTGCAGACCAATAATGACTGATACACATACTTACTGGAGATCAGTTGAACATCACCAGCATGCACTTACTCACCATGTCTGTGTAAGCTCTGTGCGCTTTAACTGCTTTGTCTAGCAGAGCCACTTTCTCTGTGTTCTGTCAATCAAAATGAGATTGTTACATTTTCTTTCATGCTGGATCAAATGCAATTGGAAAATAATAAGATGATACTGAAATTGATAATCTCCATAGCAAAATATTTATAAAGCAGCCTATTTACAGTCATGATGTATGATGTTGCATCATGATGCAAACTACTTTTTTTTTTGTAATGTTTTGGAAAGAAGTTCCTTATGCCCACCAAGACTGCATTAATTTAATAAAAACTGAAAATTGCGATTTTCTATTTCAATATATTTTCGTTTTTAATTTACTCCTATAATGGCAAAACTTAACTGTCAGCAGCCATTACTCCCGTCTTTAGTGTCACATGATCCTTCAGAAATCATTCTAATATGCTGATTTGGTGCTCAAGATACATTTCATCTTATTACTATTATCAGTGTGGAGAACAGTTTTGCTGCTTAATATCTTTGTGGAAACACTGATACAGTTTTTTAGTATTCATTTATGAACAGAAAGTTCAAAAGTAAAGTATTTATTTGAAAAAAGAATGTGCGAGCCTTTGCGATCATATTAATTTCTTTCCAAAAACATTATCTTACTGACCCACAAACTTTGGAACTGTAGTGTAATGCAAATGTGGATTCAACCAAAATGTCTACTAGAGGTGACCATACATGTTTGGCTGGGTCATCCATGGCCTTGACAAATTTAGCAGAGTCAATGGACGTTGAGCGTATAGTGTCGGTTCGGCCCAGTCTGAACATGCGGAGGGAAGCGCTCTCATAGGTAGGACAACAGCGCTTGTAAATCCTGAAACAGTGAGCCCGTGAATGAACTGAATAAGCTAAACTAATCATTAACTTCCTATTAATAACAGAATTAATAAACAGAGCAAGCATCATCATTAGCATGGCTGGTGAAGTTTACCTGTAGTACGCCAGCTGGAGAGCAACCTGAATAAAGGCATCAGGGCTCATCTTCTGCGACTTTGGGAAATCTTTGCCAAAATGGGAAAACACACTGACTTTCATGTCCAGCTCATGTACCATTCTGCAGAGAAGGAGAAGAGAAACTGGCAAACTTTCAACATTTAACATACTGCAAATGTTGCTTGTCCAATAAAGCAATCAATCAATCAGGGTGGAATGTCTGGATTTCTTACATGTTCATGTTTTGTTTGGCCTCCTCAATGTCCTTTTTGATTTCTGGTGTGATGTTAAATCGAAGCTTCTGTGGCATACGCAGCGGGACCATTGGGGTACGGACCATCTCTGACGACTTCCTGTACAAATATGCAGTAAATCTTATCTGCGTTAGCCATACTTACAATCTAGCCATGATGACAAAACAGCTTTTCCACATTTAATCACTGTTAATCTTACATGTATTCCACCACATGGTCGATCAGTGACACGATGGGAGGGCCCTCAGCGGGGGCGTGTTCATAGATCAGCCCACATGTCCCGTCCTCTCCAATAATAAACTAGAAACCATATTAATCATCATGACAGCATCAGGATCTTGATTTAGGCTTCATTTCTCAGTGAGAGCTCACACACATCAACTCATGGGTCTCTAACCTGCAATGTTTTGTCAAACCAGCGGTTTCCGCTGTTCCACCTGCTTCCCCCTCCATGCAGCATCTGAACTCCAGCACGGGTGCGGTACATGTCATCAGACGCACGCGGCATGGGAGCATCCAGACAGACTGTAAAGATACTCTTCTGAATGGCTCTCACAGACTCCTTGTTTGTTTTATCTGAAAGTGACACAAAAGGAATTAAGAATCAACCTAAATTTAACCCTAGCCCTACATTTATTTTCTTTTAATGAGCTGAAATCCTTTAACATTATGCCTGCAAAAGTATAAATGTCGGATCAATGTGTCCTGGCTGAATTTATTTATCAATTTCTTTCAAAAATAATATAGTATAGTTTTGTGATTCCAAACTTTTAAACTGTGGTGTTTATAATACTGTATATAGGTTTTAAAAATTTAGTTCCCAGAATTGAAGACACTAATTTGTCTAGCTACGTGTTGGCAGTGCCCACCCTTAACGAGGTTGTTGTAAGCTTTGCCCCAGCTGTTGCGGTGGTGGGAGGTGAGGATGCCAATAGGCTCTTTGTTGCTCTGTAAAGAGGAGTTCCAGATCTTCTCCAGCTGTATGTAGATCTGGTCTACAGTCAGTGGCGTGCCGTCACTGTTATATACATCTAGCACAAAGAACTGTATAATGAGAAAGAAAAAAACAATAAAACAGTAAATTGTTTGATTCTAGCCTGTCATTAACAGATCACAGTCCTTGATGCAAGAAAATGTATTAAATATATTTTTTTATAAAAGAAATGCAAAACACATATTTTATTTTGTACCCCCCCCCCCCATTTAACTACCATTGGAAGTTTTTGGAACATATTTGGAACAGGGACTGTTATATTTTCTAGCATGGACGGACCTGAAAGTTGTGCACTACAGTGATATGTGTGGGGGGTCTCTTGTCCAAGGCATAGTTGACCACGCTGTCCCTCTTTGTTCCAGGGATCCGGCAAGACGAGAGCACTTGATAGTACTGGTTCATACAGAGTGGCTTTCCACCCAGATACTCCACTGGCAATGTTTCACTAATCAAAAAGGTAAGACATTACATCTGACTGGACCATCTGAACTTTACGCATGATGAATTCAATCAATAGTAACAGTCAAGGATATCTTAACAAGGACTGAATGACTTATGACTGCACAGGAAAAGTAAGAAATGTGTCACTCACTTGTCAATCATGCTCTTGAAATCTAAAACTCCAGCGATTAATTTTGCTGCATATCTGTGAGGGAAAAAATACTTTGACTTTCTTACAGACATTTTAAACCCTTTTGACATCAACATACTGCAAATGAATGCTTCTACTATAAATACAGGGAGCCTGCTGTGCTGTATGACTTATGATATTGACAGAACAAACCTTACTGCTGATCTCTGAGCAGTTTTAGCAGTTATATGTGAGAGCTGTCATTATAGTTAACGTGGGAAGACTGGCTTTAGGCCAGCACTTTACGGAGAGCAACAGTTCGTACTCTCTGAATTGCAAAGCTCAACTTTGAGAGAGGGTTAGTCTGTGTAAAGGTCACCACAGAGGTAACTGAAAACAACTGCCTCACTCCGCAGTAATGCCACTCTGGGTCACTGCGTGTGGATTTAATTCATGTGAATGACCGTTGACTAATATTTAGAATGTGTTAAAGTTCCTGTAACAGCCACTAGCAACACCAAGGTCATGGTTTTGATTCCCAGGGAGCACAAATACTAAATATAAAATGAACATGCAAAAAATAATCAGTATTTTTTACCCCACTGGTAAACATTTTTTTTTTAACAATCTAGATTGTAAGGTTTATACTTTAAACAATAATTAAAAAAATATATATTATATTTATTATCTCAAGTTTGCTGGATGATTTTTAGATAATTCACTTGATAATACATATTAAATGAATTTATATATTCTAATATAAACATTTTATATTTTTAAGAAATATATCTGAAATACAAAACACAAAAATAATGTTTAGGAATATTTATAAATATATTCATGATAAAATACAAGTACATTTCATATTTTCAAGTAAAATATATCAATACATAAATAAAATACTAAAAGTGCATGCCTTTAATCAGTTTCGTAATGTTCTATGCATATACATATATTTCTATTTTAAAATATAAATAAGTTAGATTTTAAATAAAATATATTTTTACGCATAAATATATAAATAAAACATTTAAACAATTCATTGTATGCCTTTAATAAGTTGCTATTAAAAACTTTGTAGGCACATAACAACACACCTTTAGTTCTAAAGAACAATTACAGACCAATTAAATGACCTATGTTAAATTTCATTGACTATTCGAATATGAATCCACACTGGTCTGACCTCATTTGGCCTTGACGGTCACTGAACTCCGTACGGGGGAGAACGACCCCAGGACTGGAATGGACAACAACAGGCATCCGGTAGTCTAGGTAGGCTGTTTGTAACCACCAGTCTGAGAGCTAGGTGTGGAAATTATAGAGAGACAAGAAGACTTAAGAAGAAGCCCTTTAAAAAAAAAAAACACTAAGCGTCACCTAACAAGTTTTTACCCAGTTCTCCATCTTCTTGGATCGTTGTTCCAGGCCCTTCTGTAGTCTCTCTCCAACACCACCCGGCTTCTGAAACTCCTCCAGCAGCTGCCGGGTGTGATTCAGCTCCTCCGGGTCCACGATGGGCGTCAGGGCAGTCAGATAGCGTTCGCATGTTTGTTGCAGTGGTGGCACTGGAAGCTTAGGCAGACCCTTCTGGTGGGCCAAGTAGCGCCCCGCGATCCGTGTCACTGACACTGGCTTTACCAGGCCGGAGGGCTTCACCATGCCAGCCTTGACCTAAACACATCCCAGAAGACATAACAGCAGCTTTGTTATATCATAGATAAGATACATAGATAATATATAACTTCTCAGTTCTCAATGACGGACAAGTTAATAGTTTAATCTTTTTTTTTTCAGTTTCTGATAATCAGATATTATTATACTAGTATCCAGTAGTGCAATTAGTCTGCAATTAGTATTATAATTTACACAAATGCACATTAACAAGCTAATACAGTCCAACATTTATAAATAACTGGAAATGTTATCTGTAGTAATACTCACATATAAAACACATGAGTAAGCACATGACTGGCAGTGATGTAACATGATTCTTATGCTGTCATTAAAACACTAAAGGCCATACACATTGACACGATGTGTTAAGTATTTAAGCAACTGTCAGTGAACAATGTTTCTTTCTATCATTGCCATGAACTGTATCAGCACTTCCTACTGTTCTTAGCACTTCCCCTATCTAAACCATACACATCATGAATGTCACGCAGCTAGCATTACCCTTGTTTATGTCAAAAAAAAAAAATCGACCATGTTTAAAAACCCGGCCATATATGTATTGGATACTCACCATAGTCCTGGCTAGAATGCCCAACATTACTGAAGTTCACTAATACGCCCCCAAAATCAAGGCCTGAGAGGAGGGACAGAAACGACCAGAGCGATCAGAGTCCACCGAGAGAGAGCTGCAGGGAACCCACGAGCGCCATCGCTACTGCGCTGCTCCGCTTCACCGCTAGACGGCGCTCGAGACCAAGCTCCTTTTTGCGTCATCATCTTGGTAATTTGAAAGACTTTTTATTGATTAAAAATAAAGAAGATAAAGCCTTTGATCTTTTGATCTTTGATCTACTTATTAACTAAATTTATTACCTAAATTACACATTTATAAACCAAATTACATTCCAAGGTCCGGAAATATCGTTTTTCCTCCCAAATGAACATTGTTCTATTACTGCTTTTACTTTTCTGTAATTGTATGATACAACGCAGAACGCATGCACTTACTAAATAATAATACATCACAAATAACAAACATAATAATTTCTAAATAAATAAAAAATCACTGATAATTATTAAGTTTATATAATAATTAAGAATACGTCATTTAATTCTTAAAATTGAAATTGTGAAATAAAAGACTACATTTACATATTGAAATAGAGTAACATTGCAGTAACACTTTCTCACATTCGCAAATGTATGTTCTCCTGCAAAATAAATACAATCTTTTTATTTTAGGAAGGAAATTTAGCATTATATTGATAATGCACGATTTTATATTACCACAAAAACAAATTAAAACGGTGAAAGCTTATATATTTTGTATAACGCTTTATTATTTTTTTGATATTATTTCTATTTGTATACAGCCCCTCTAGTGTATGATTTTTTTATATCATGTATTTATGCTCAACTGAGAAATGCGTTAGCAAGCGCAAGGTTGGGGGTTCGAATCCCAGGGAACACATGATAGTAGAAAATTGTTAGCCTGTATGCAATGTAAGTCGCTTTGGATAAAAGCGTCTGCTAAATACTAATATATATAAGTGTGTGTGTGTGTGTATATATAAAATATATATATATTATTATTTTTTTATTTTTTTTACGCGAAACTGCGGATGAGAGTTGAAGGTTCGTGTTTCATGTTCACACACAGTAAACATGGCGGAGACTGAGCATCCGTCAGGTAACTCACAACAATCAAACTTTCATTTATACACGTATAATATTAAAAAGGCGTTATATCCGCAGATTATACATGCTGTTGTTCAACACCTTAAAGAGGGTGAAAGAGATATGCAGGAAACCGCTTAATTGTGGCCTCAGCGCGCCTCGTGTAATTAATCGATGATGAGAGTCTGACAGAACTGCGCCGTACGCCTTTTCTGCGAAGAAATGACACAAATTAATATTTATTTACAATGTTAATGTACTTACACTGCTGTTTAAAATATATTTAAGTGAGAGTGATTGGCATAGTGGTTGAACACATTTAGTTTTAAACTTAGTTGGGTAAACCTAACTTTCTCATGAGCAAATTAAGTTTTCAATTCTAGTGTAACGTTAGCATGTTATGTTAGCATGTTTGATATGTTTGTGTATAATGGGATGTATATGCCAATAAGATATGCATATTATAAATTGGATGTGTTATTTTTGTTAAGAGAAGTATGAAAATTGCCTCTATAGGACAGTGTTAAAGGCTCATATTTCCTGATCAGAGCCAATTGAAGTCTTTCAGGTTCGGGTACACCCTCAGACTACCTTTTATATTATCTTTGGGCTTTGTGTAAGATAATTAATATAAGGATGATTTTTTTTTTAACTCGGCACTTATTCTTCCCACTATTCGTAGAAATATATGTATGAAAATAAAACTAAAAGTCAAACCACAGAATGTTGTGTTTAGACATTCTGTTATAAAAAAAAATTGCTATAAATTTATAACTTAAAAATAAAAATTTTTAAACTCTTAATAAACACACACTGAAGTGTTGTGTTCATTGCCTCACAAAGTCACGAAGTGCACTTTCTAACCCACAAGAAATACAAATTCTGCCACTGTGTAATTAACATGAATAATTAATATGTTAGGTGAGATGTGTGAGACTTCTATTACTTGTTAAATCCTTTCCAGAAATTACCTTATAAATGCTGGGAATTAATAATTGGTATTGCTATTTTTGGTATTTTTTGTGGTATTTGACACGTCCTCGAAAGTTTTAAAAAATAAATTCTAATCAGTTTATTTAATCTCTGATACATGCAATTTATATATATATATATAGAATTGCAGAAAACACTTTTAACAAGTTTGAATCAGTTATTAATAGTTTAATTATTAGTATTAATAAAATTTAATTTTGACACTACATTTGGATGTGTCCATCATATTTTTCTGTATTTTGCATAGGTTCCTCCCATGATGATGACAAGCCTCCCAGTCCTGTCAGTTTCAACTTCATGCTGCCAAAGAAGGAGATCAGCATGGGGTCTGGTATGGGCAAATGGAAAAGATCACAGGTATGTTGTTAAACCTCACTTAAACCTCACTTAACCTCACATTAGGCCACGAGGGGAAGTCGTGGCCTAATGGTTTGAGGGTTGGACTCCCAATCGAAGGGTTGTGAGTAGAGATGTTCCGATACCCTTTTTCTCTTCCCGATACCGATTCCGATACCTGGGCTCAGGGTATCGGCCGATACCGAGTACTGATCCGATACCTGGGTGTATATCTGTATATACAGCTGTATATACTACTAGCCCTGTGTAAATTGCTAGAATTTTTTTATGGTGTGCTTCAGACAGATCCCTCAATAAAACATGAACAAATACATGGTGAACTACTGTATTTATTACAGTATTTTTATTATCTAACATGAATTTGACAGTATTATTTATTTTCTTATGCAAAAAAGAACTTCAAATGCAGCCAAAAATCTAACACCGCAAACTAAAAAAAGGTATTTAAGTTTTACAATATAACTGTATAAAAAAACTGCAACAAATAAGTCTAGGAATATAAAAAAGATCTATTAATCAGATAATCTCTAACAAGTAAAAAACAAGTAAAAAACAAGCAACCATCTAGGCATAATTATTATTATTATAGAGATGTATTATTATTACTGTAGGCTACAACAGTAGCTTTATATATTGTCAATTTACTCATGTAAACCAAACATTTATTTTAATGGGCTGCCATGAAGATCTTTGAGTGTCTGTGTTTATGATATGACAGTATTCTCAAATGAAACGGTAAATTCTCATGAAGTGACGGTTTATGCGTTCGTGTCCTCATGACACACAGCAGAGACTACAAAACAGCGAGCTCTCGCGCATCTGTGCCAGTCACCCACAGAGATGTAGATTTTGCGGGAGTAATATTTAAATAGTATTTTGCAGTTTAATATTCACAGACACTAGTATATATTTGGCTACTGTCTGGAGCCCTGCGTTTTGACTTACACGGAAGCGACTGAACGCAGTTGCCGGTACTGAATATACTCGAGAGTCTGTAACTACCGGTACTACAGAGACATACTGCTAACCACTGATCTATAATATAGTAGCGGCTTCACTGTCTTTTGGCAGTTTAGAATGTGATGAGTGATCCAGTCATATATAGATAAGGGCTGCTAACGCGTTTTCATTTCTTCTTCCCTGCTCTAAACAGGGGTTGCTTGTGGCAACACAGCACAACTTCCTGTGTTTTCAATGCATTTTGAGCAGCGAAGAAGAACCGTGCAGCGGTTAGGCAAAGCTTGCGGTCATAACTAGGTCTTTTTTAAGAAAATGGTATCGGATCGGTATATGGGTTCATGTACTCGCCGATGCCGATGCCAGAATTTGTTGTGGTATCGGAGATATTTCCGATACTAGTATCGGAATCGGAACAACTCTAGTTGTGAGTTCTAGTCTCAGGCCAGACGGAATTGTGGGTGGGGGTAGTACATGAACAGCTCTCTCTTATGGAGCCAAAAGAGTCTCAATAAAGATAAATGCACACACTACATTCACATATGCACACACGGGATTCATACATGCACACACATGATTCATGAATACACACTCAGGATACACAAATGTGCACAAAATTTACAAATGCACACACAAAATTTAAAAAGCACAGAAGATTCACAAATGCATACAAAATTCAGAAATGCACACAAAATTCAGAAATACACACACAATTCAGAAATGCAAACAACATTTACAAATGCACTCAAGATTCACAAATGCACAGAACAAGATTCAGAAATGTATTTCTAATGCACACACACATATATCTTGATTTACAAACTGCTTGCGGTCTGTGAACTTCACTGCATTTGTGTGTGAATTTTGAGACTCCTCTGACTTGGCTCGACACACAAATGCATGGAATGATCAGCAACCAATCAGATGTCTCCCTTCTTTTAGCCAATCACAAGAACGCACTCCACGTGGTTGTTTACTTATAAGCCAATCACATGAACGCGTTCACACAGCCTATTTATGAAATTGTATGGAAATACAGATGTTTAGATTACAATTCAGGTTTATTTTTTATTATTTTTTACAAAATATAAATTTAAAAATGTCTCAATACATATAGCCCAGACTGTGACTGCAGAAAAAAAGTTAACCATGGATTCATGAATTTGCAATAGGCAATTATTTCATTTTATTGAAATATTTTAATGAAAGTAAAAAAAAAATTTACACCTTTTTGAATATTTTAAGTATATCTAAATATACTTTTGGATGCAATATAGAAGTGACTTTAATTATAATATTCGGTCCCTACATGAAGAGAGAGTCAGTGGTCCGCTGAGAGAGGAAAGTGACTCTCCGGCTGCACAAAGTGAGTCGCTGCTGCGAGAGGAAAGGGAATCGTTCGCTCAACTTCGCTGGGTGAGGAAAGTGAATCGTTCACTGAGGAAAGTGAGTCGCTCGCTGCGTGACTCGTGAGGAAAGTGAGTCTCCTGCTGCGCAAAGTGGGTGTCCGGCTGCGCAAAGTTAGTCGCCGGCTGCGTGAGGTAAGTGAGTCGTTCGCTAAGGAAAGTGAGTCGTTCACTGCGTGAGGAAAGTGAATCGTTCGCTGAGGAAAGTGAGTCGTTCGCTGATTGAGGAAAGTGAGTCGTTCGCTGATTTGCTTGTAAGTAAACAATCCCCCACGTGGGGTGCATTCTTGTGATTGGCTCAAACAAGGGAGATATCTGATTGGTTGCAGATCATTCCCTGTTTAAAAAAAGGCATTTGTGTGTCAAGCCAAGTCAGAGGAGTTTCAAAATTCACACACAAATGCAGTGAAGTTCACAGACCGTAAGCAGTTTGTAAATCAAGATATATGTGTGTGTGCATCACAAATACATTTCTGAATCTTGTCCTGTGCATTTGTGAATCTTGAGTGCTTTTGTAAATGTTGTTTGCATTTCTGAATTGTGTGTGCATTTCTGAATTTTGTATGCATTTGTGAATCTTCTGTGCTTTTTAAATTTTGTGTGTGCATTTGTGAATTTTGTGCGCATTTGTGTATCCTGTGTGTGTATTTATGAATCATGTGTGTGCATGTATGAATCCTATGTGTGCATATGGGAATGTAGTGTGTGCATTTATCTTTATTGATACTCTTTTGGCTCCATACTCTCTCCACCTTCAATACCATGACTTAGGTGCCCTTGAGCAAGGCATCGAACCCCCAACTGCTCCCCGGGCGCCGCAGCATAAATGGCTGCCCACTGCTCCGGGTGTGTGCTCACAGTGTGTGTGTGTGTGTGTTCACTGCTCTGTGTGTTTGCATTTCGGATGGGTTAAATGCAGAGCACAAATTCTGAGTATGGGTCACCATACTTGGCTGAATGTCACTTCACTTAAGAGCAGTTTATCTGCTACTTTGAGAGATGAAAAGATAGCTCATTATTAGTCTCTTTTCTCAGTATCTCTGGAGTTTAAAGATATTAATAGCAGGGCTCTAGACTGCAACCTTTTTTTGAGAATGTACAAGTTAAAATTTGACGTGGTTGCATTTGAGCGAGTGCATGGTCTGCTCTGCTCTAAAGCGACTGCTCCATGCTGTGCGCTGTGGTGCATTGTAGCAGGCATCAGTTTCACCGATGATGTGAAGAGAGACACTTTTCAGCATGAGAGCTTCGGGTGTGCACAGCCATTTTCATTTTAAAATGAACAAAAGCTTGCTATCTCTGCTGTTTACCTCATGTTACTCTATGGAGGTTTTCTTGAATTTGAGTTTCTTTATTTAGGTTATTTGATTCCTCAGTGTTTGCTAAATATGCTGTAATTTATTAGTCGGTATATAATACATCATGTGGTCTATACCATGCCTCATCTTATTTGTTTTTTGTTAATAAAGTTTTGTAAGCTAGTTTGTCAGTATAGTCTACTGTTTTATTGTTGTTGTGCTTTTTAATTAAGAATAAAAATGAATCAGTCTTTTGTTTTAGCCGTGACACCAAGATTGCAAATTCCAAAGTCCGGCTTATAACACAGCAAAAGAGGAATTCCTAATTCACAAAATTTAAATCACAAATAATATTGAAGAAAAAGAACGGATTGACACACTTTTTGTTATGTGGCTAGTTGCAGAAGCAGCACCATTACATTTTAAAGGGGCAGTCCTAAAAAAATATATATAATGAGAACCTCATATATTAAAGGTGCACTCAGTGCTTTTCCTCATTAGAAATGTGTAAATACAGAAATGAACATTTCTGGTCTGTAAAGAGCCATTTTATTCTAGATTAACAGTAGCCTTGTTAAAATCACACAACCTAATGACTTAAACTTTCAGTAAAACAAATTACAACCTTTATTGCAAAGGCATAGTAATAATAATTAAATCAATAATAATAATTTTATTGGTCATTTTTAAATAAGACATATATTGCTTGCTAACATCTCCCTTAAAAGTCATTCAAGCTTGTCTTTGGGCATGTTTCTGTTTTGTGTAAGTAGGCATATGCAGACTACATGGGATTCATTCTGACCCTGAATGAGGGTGTGAAGGGAAAGAAACTTACATGTGAATACCATGTGTCTGAGGTGGGTCACTGTCCGGCTTTTTTCTACACTGCTGTATGTTGGACTGTATTTGACAGATGAAGTAATTGGTACATATTTTCATCACAAAAATGCCTATTCATAGAAATATGCTTGCATGCTTTTCATTGCTATTAGACAGTCGAGAAGTTGCTTGCTATGCTGGCAACATTAGATCGCTGGATCGATGAGACACCCCCGGTCGACCAGCCTTTTCGCTTCGGCAATAAAGCTTACCGCACATGGTATGCTAAACTAGACCAGGTGAGTGCCTGTATATGACCATTGTTTACCTTTATACTTGTTTAATTTGCTTTGGCATCAGTTTTTGGCCAAGCATTAAGCATGCAGTGCCTTCAGAAAATATTCACCATCCATTTGATTATTTCTTCTTCTGTTGTGTTTCTTCAAATTAAAACAGTTTTTTTTGTGTGTGTGTGTGCTGTAGTTAAATGAGAGAATTGGTTAAGGTGAATATTTTTTGATAGTAATTTCTCTGCTGTCCATATGAGGTGAAATCCTGTAACAGGTTTTTTTGTGTGTGCAGGAAGCAGAGGCTCTTGTCACAGCCATTCTGCCATCACAGCGTCATGATGCTGCTCCAGAGATTGCCGTCTACCTGAAAGAGGCTGTGGGCAACTCCACCAGGATCGACTACGGCACAGGTCTGTGTGGGGAAACACAAATAGAAGTGTTCATTGTATTTTTTATATGTTGCTGACTGTGTTTTTCCATAGTAGTCTTTGAAGAGAAATGATAACTTTTCACACTTTTATCTGTCACTCATTAATAAATTGAACTGTCACATCAGAGAGAATAATGAAGACAAAAATGAACTATTCTTTTAGATTTTTACTTTCAAAACATCAGCTATATGGACTCTTTTTACAGACTGTGATGATGCATTTTCACAGTTAAGTTTTTTTGTATTTTCAATTTTTAAAAAAATTGTATTTCTAACACTATACTAATTAACACAGCTGCATTAGTGTTTCTAATAAAGCGGCTGAGGGATTGATGGCAAATTTGACATCTTTCTCTCTACTGACCAATTTAATCGATTTCTCAATGTTTTTTTGTTTTTTTTTTTCACAGAGGCATGATTTTTTTTTTTTTTAAATATTAGCTGTAGTTTCTGTTTACCACTGTAGAAGTTTACCAAACTATAACGTTCGGAGAACTCTGGAAATGTAAAAAGGGTCCATTTATATACAAACGTCAATGTATTTAATGTTGTTCTTCTGGATGAACACTAGAGGGTGCTGTTGAAACAGTAAACGTGGATGCTTTTGAGAGCTTAACTTGATCTAGCTACAGATTTTAAGGGTTACAAATCTTAAATACACTAAACAGTACTTGTTTCATATGAAGTCTGACATGATGCACACTGATAACAGTGAAAGGTTAATGAGAATCAACTATTTGTAATTAAATTACACTGGTTCTGTTTGTTTTTGAGTGTTACCAGCAATGACAATGCAAACAGAAATATAATTGCTATGCCATTATTTTGCTGTAGAGTGCCATTTGGTATAATCACATCCAATTCACACATCCAATCAGGTAAAATGCTGTGGTGAGGCCATCCTTAAAAATATTTTGGTTTGCAGTAACAGTAAAAAAAAATTTTTTAAAGGGTCGGTAGGTAGATCTTTTTTTTTTTTTTTTTAAGTTTCAATGTAAAAAAAAAAAAAAAGTAAAATTTGGGTGATGGTGATTACATAGGTATGAATTTAAACAAATTAGCATATTGTGACGTCACTGACTGGGTCTTCAACCCTTGCCTTCGGGTGCATCATTGCGAACCTCACTGCTCCTTATGCATTAAAATCACTCTCTTGGTACTTTGGTGTCATACAATGATCGGTGCGCAGCAATGCTTCAAGTTGAATGAACGAACAAACACCTAACATGTACTTGTATTTGTATTGTTTTGATCGATTTCTGTAGATCTCACCTTCTCACAGGCTACGATTGGTTGATTATGTACCATACCTACATGTTATTGGTCAAACTACTTTGAATGTTTTAGGCAATATAGAAATCCTGGCAAGGACGCGTCCTGGGAAATGGCTCATATGGTCACCCTAGACTAGACGGGAGAAGGGATGGGAAAAGATCTGGGCACAGTTTTTCCAGAACTTCGTGCCGAATTAAAGCAGTGTCGAGCTGTTTTAATGAATTTTTTACATGTATTATGGTGCCCGAACCCATATGACTTTGAACAGTGACCGCAAACATTTTCTTTACTGCAGCCGCAGCCATCATTACCAAGCTTAAACCGTTGACTCTGACAGTAAATGAGAATTTACCATACTTACTAAAATATAATTCATATTACTTTATTGTTTTTGTATTAGTTGTTTGAAGAGTAAAAAAAATGTTTCGGTCTTAAAGCAAATGTACAACCGGCAAGTCGGTCGGACTTAAAGCAAAAAAAAATTATAATAATTGAGTCGGTCCTAAATTGACTGGGTCGGTTGGGTTACGGCAAACAAGAATATTTTTAAGGATGGCCTGATTTAGAACTGCTTCAGCTGTGTAGGCAACCGCTGGTTGCATTGTTTAGCAGAAGAAATAACATGTTTCTGTGTGCAGGTCATGAGGCGGCATTTGCTGCGTTCCTCTGCTGTCTTTGTAAGGTGGGAGCTCTGCGCATTGAGGACAGGCTGGCCATCGTATTTAAAGTTTTTGACAAGTTAGTGCATCTTTTTGCTTGACTTCTTATTTTGAATCCGTTAAATCTGTAACTTCCAGCAAGTCTGCACTTTACTGCACACTAATGCATGGCCGTTGATGGTCTAAAACTGTGAAGAACTCATTTGCATTAAGCATTATGATCTTATCGGTGTAGGTATCTGCGAGTGATGCGCAAACTGCAGAAGACGTATAGGATGGAGCCGGCAGGGAGTCAGGGTGTGTGGGGTCTTGACGACTTTCAGTTCCTTCCCTTCATATGGGGGAGCTCACAACTTATAGGTAACGACTCCTTCTTTGTTGCACATTTTATTGATAATGTGTTCTGGCCTGGAGATGCCTTCTTTTTTAGTCTTTAACAAAAGCAAGTTCAACTTTTTGTTAGATCTAGACTGTGATATTTTTCTATTATTTAGATATTCTATGTTCATTAGTTTTTTACATAGACTTCAGTTTCTTTATATTTCCGATTTCATTTGTTTCTGTCTAATATTTACATTTAATTTGAGTTTTATAGCCGTTTTTTTAATAGTTTTAGTATGCATTAAAACACTGTAAAAAGACTACCTAGAGCTGGCTAAAGTGACTAACATGCAGACATCTAGTGGTCACACTGTGTTACTGAAGTGTGTTTGTTCTTGTGTTGTGTGTAGACCACCCAACCCTGGAGCCCAGACACTTTGTGGAGGAGAAGGTTGTAAACGAGAATCACCAAGACTACATGTTTCTGGAGAGCATTAAATTCATCAATGAGGTGTGTGTCATCTGATGGTGTCTGCTCGTGGAAAGACCGATTTTCCCTTCATTGTCATTTTTTGTAAGAAATTTAGCTCACACGCAAGCAAAAACTCAGAAGTTCCATTCATGTAAATACTTACAATATATAGTTTAAACTTTCTCTCTCTCAGGGAGGTTGTGTTTGGACTCCACTCACATGAGTCATTTCCTTCCTTCCCTGCATGTTGTTGTGAATCACTCCTAAAGCCCCTAGGGCCCACCCCCTCCTTTCTCTTTCTCTTTCCTCTGTCTCTCTCTCTCTTTCTCTCCTCCCTTTCCTTCCCTCCATTCCTCTTTGTGGGGCTAGTAGGTCTCTGGAAAGTCTGGCTTGATGAGAGCAGTGTGTGTGTGTGTGTGTGTGTGTAGACTAAAGCCACACAGCACTGCCATTCATAAAGTGCTCTTTCCCAAGGGCAGCCCACATGCCTCTCTCTCGTAAACTCTCATGAATAGACTTCATAGTACAGTGAATTAATGATGACTTTCAAATTACCAATACTACAGAAGAGTTAATAATCTTTTGATAATATTATCATAATGTTATTATGTTTATTTACGTCACACACACATATACTACCAATTTAAAAGTTTGGAGTCAGTAATGTATATTTTTTTGCATCTATTTTGCAATAGATGCAAAACTGTCGGTTAAGACATTTATAAAGTAAATGTTATTTTAAATGAATTCTGTTCTTTTGAAATTACTATTCATCAAAGAATCCTGAAGAAAACATAAATGTATCACAGTTTCAGCATGCTAAAATGATTTCTGAAGGGTCATGTGACTCTAAACACTGGAGTAATGACTACTGAAAATTCAGCTTTGCAATCACAGGACTAGCTTTTATTTTAAAATATATTAAGTTAGAAAACGGCTTTTTTACTTTTCAATAATATTGATCACATAAATGCAGCTTTGGTGAACATAAGAGATTTCTTTCAACAATATGAAAAAAATCGTATCCACCGCAAACTTTTGAACATCAGTGCATTTTGATTTCCTCCGCAATCAAAACATTATTTATTGTATAAACTCTATGAACTTTGATTTTCAGTAACTTCATAATTTTTGTTTTAGTTTAGTACTATTTGTACTACTTTGGTAATAGTAGTGCTAAATCTTGTTTATCTGTTTTCTTGTAATCTTTATGTTTCTACAGCTAATTTGACTAAATAAGAATTTATTCTTTTCTCCTCTGCATAAAATCAATTTTTATCTTAGCAACTTTCCACCACAATTAAAAGTGAAATATATTTTTCAAAGTAGAATTTTTATGTTTCAAATTGCTCCATTAAATCCAGCTTTAATGCTGATGGCACTGTATATCTTAAGTTTACTATCATCTTCTTAATCACTATGTATTTTTCCTCTTTTAGATGAAAACGGGCCCTTTTGCTGAACACTCGAATCAGCTTTGGAACATTAGCGCTGTTCCTTCTTGGTCCAAAGTCAATCAAGGTCTCATACGAATGTATAAAGCAGAAGTAAGTAGCATGATATTGTAAGCACTTTTGAATGTCAGGAGTAAACTTGATATGATAGTGACTCCTTATATAGAGTGTGTAAATGGTACACGTTTATATCACAACTTAAAAGAAATACACAAATAAACCTTCCATTCAGAAAGCAGAATGGCAGGCTACCAACTCACACAGTCTACATGTGACATTTATATATGCTTCATTACAAATGCCAAGCGGTGAATTCACAGTTTATGAAGTTTTAAGACCAGGGCTGAAAGGGTTAATTGAGCAAGCATGTGTGTTCGAGGGGAAGAACCGAGTGCCCCACCCCCTCCTCCAAAGCCCACATCCTGTGTTGTTGAGAAGACGGCTGTGCTCCCTCCCCCTTCTCTCCACTCTGCACTAAGGGGCCAGACTGTCTGCAAATTCCCCTCCTCCTTCCCTCTCTCTCTTTCTCTCTCTCTCTCTCTCACCCTGTCTGTCTTTCCCCACCCCCGTATATATCACACTCTCGTTCTCTCTTTGACTCCATCAGCCAGGGACTCATGACTGTTACTGATGTCTTTCAAGATAAATACAAGTTAAAGAGATGTTTTTTTCTGAGTAAGAAAGCTATTCATGTGGACGTTTTATATATATATATATAAAGGCCCTTGCTTCTTGTCTCCATTGGCCTTATGTGTAGTTTGAGGATCCTCTACACTTCAAGAGCATGGATGCATTAAATTGATCAAAAGCGACAGTGGAGACATTTAAAGTGTTACAAAAGATTTCTATTTCAAATAAAAGCTGTTCTTTTGTATGTTCCATTTATCAAAAAATACTGATAGTTTTCCATTAAAATATTAAGAAGCACAACCGTTTTCAGCATTGATAATAATAAGAAATCTTCTTAAACACCAGTGTATTACACTGTGTCCTAACTACACACGCCGCGATACGCGCTAAAAGGTATCTTTTCCAAGTTTATTAGCGTTTTAGTCCTAATCAGCCATGAGATGTGCCATTTCTATTTTAGAAACGGTTTCTATTTCTGCAATGTCACAGCTGGAGCAACACCATACAAACTATGACATTGATCATCTTAGGTACTCATTATGTGCTTTATTTAGTGTTAAAAGTGTCTAATGTGAGTTTGAATATCATTCTGCGTGACATTTAAAGCCACACTGAAAGCAACAATAGATAGCTCACCTCAGATCTTGAAAATAAATGAAAGCAAAGATGTAGGCTACGGTAAACTGTGAACTCAATGCAAATGAACAAGCACATTCTATAACAAAGAGGGTACCAGTCACTCAGTATGTACTTTTAATAATGTTACAAAGGTTTATGAATTAGATTGTAAACATTGTACAATCTTTTGTTTAGAGTAAACCGCGTAAATTTCATTGCGATTGCAGTGCACTTCCAGAGAAAGCCCGCCCACACACGCTTTTGATTGCCTGTGACAATCACTCAAATTGTATGACGCTAACATTTTTTCGCGTTTAGTCAGTACACAGTGTTAGAATAATTTCTGAAGGATCATGTAACACTGAAGACTGGAGTAATGGCTGCTTAAAAAAATCAGCTTTGCTATCACACGATTAAGCTACATTTTATAATAATTTAAAATAAAAAAAATTGTTTTAAATTGTAATAATATTTCACAATAATATTTTATTATTAGTATAAGAGACTTCTTTTAACAGATATATATCCTCTGTATATAGTCTTAATCTGTTTGGAGAACATAGTGTTAGATTTTGTCTTGCTGTAAAGTTGACTGATACTTAAAAAAGTCTTTCTCTGTCATCCTCTCACAGTGTCTAGAAAAATTCCCCGTCATCCAGCATTTCAAGTTTGGCAGCCTGCTCTCCATCCAGCCAGTCAAACCATGAGAGACAAGAGAAAGAATTTGCACCTCAGCAGAGAACACACCCAGACTTCAACTTCGGATGAATCTGCTTCAGCCGCAGTTAACAAACCTAAATATGCATTCTCATCACCAGAGGTGCTTGGTCCTACTGCTGAAGATCTACTTTCCTGGAGACTTCAGTCCCAAACCTGCTCTTATACATTCAACCCTAAAAGATTTCAGTGAATCTGAAGACCGAGATTATCAGGTTCAGGAGTATTTGAGTAGAGTTGAACTAAACTCTGCAGAAAGGTAGATCTAAACAGCCCTGCTCTTCACAATCTACTAGTTCTGCAAATGAAATCCCACCTCTGATATTCCTCTTTAAGTGACGCAGTTTGTCTGTATGGTTTTATTTATCTATTCCCTGAAAGCAGGAAGTTGATCTGCTACTTAGACACCTGCAGTGAGCACTCTCAACGCAGTTATGCACATACATTTTCATCTGGATTGACATTTATATTTATTTGTGTGTATATAAAGAAAGCTTGTCATGATGAACGGTTGAAGGCTTGGTTTTGGTTTAATGGATTCTATTTCCTGTCTGCAGCAATGTGTGTGTGTGTGTGTGGGTGGGTGTGTGTGGGTGGGTGTTTGTGAGTTCATGGAGCATCAGTGGCACTTCTAGTGAACTTCTTGCTGTTCATTTATCAAAGATTGCTGTGGCATGTGGTGTTGTGAATGGTTTTGATGGGTGTCATTTTTACCTATGTAAGACATTAATAAGTTGTCTACCACTTTAGTTTTACATTTTTGGCTGAGCTTGTTTCTTTCACATTCACTTGACTGAAAATGTGAGTGAAAAAGATTAGTAAAATGCTAAAAAGACCCCTTTAGTTTCTAAACAGCCACATGAAGCTAATACATTAGTCTTCTGTTTGCTAATATAAAGCTACGAATTTGGATCCAGCAGTTTAGCATGATGCAACATTAGTAAAGTGTATATATAATTTCTTCATAAAAACTTTATTCTGTGTTAATAAATGATTTTGGTTTGCTTCAGAACCAACACAAGAAGGCACATTATAAACAACCGGGTACAGTCTGCATGTTAAAATTACTGAAATATTGGTGCAAAGCTTTTGTTACTCAAATGCAGTATCTTTTTTTACCATTAAAACCGGGGAATTAGTCTGTGAACACTTTAATGTCATATTTATCCTTCACAGAATAAGTTTTCATAGATCTGCATAATTTGTGAGCATATTAGATTGATGAACCTTATTTTCAAGAATCCAGCCCTTTTGTTTTACATGGGTTAATATGGAACTAACTGACCTTTCCTAAATGCTTTGTAAGCCTAAGTATACTGTTGAAACCATTGGCACCAGTGATCTCTATGATATACTTAGGACTACAATGCTTTTGGGAATTACAGCGGTTGGTGTTAAGTGCTATAAGATCATTCCTATAGCTGGATGCCAGCAGCCAGCTGCAAACATCGCTTTAAATTATGATGTACAAGTTAAAATTACATTATCAATTATTATGACTAAGGATTTGTTTAAAACATTTGTTGCAACCAGATCCATATTAGTCTCAGTTGGAAATGTTTCATAACCATTCAAACCAGTCAAAATCATTAGTGTTTTACAGTTAGCTTTCTGAGTGTCTATTGAGAGTATTTAATAAGAATATTTTTGAGATTGAATGGATCAATGGAATGGAATAATGGGACACATAACACATACTGTTTATCTGCTTCCCAACCAACGCCACTAAGTTTCAAGTTAATTAATCACTAACACTGTGACACTTATACTTGTACAGAGTACATTTTTAAAGCATTTTCAAGTTCACACAAATGTATTTATTTCAGCAGTGTCCTGTTATGTGACATGCTATAATTTATCTAAATCTGTATATAATTCAAATAAATGGTTTCACATACCTCAAAGGGAAAGATATGAAGGACAAATGTCCATTTATTTCCCTTTTTTTAAGCTTATAATATCAGGTAAAATTGTCAAGTCTATATATGCACATTCAAACCTGAAATCGTGATGCTAAAAAATATTTTGAGTTTCGTTATAAAAAGAAACGACATTCCTCACGCAAATTTGGTTCTATGTTTTTATTATTATTATTATTGTTGTTGTTGTTATTTTTTATTTACTTATTTTTAGGACAAAACTTACATGCAGGCCAGGCCAATTCACATTCTGTAGTTTCAGTCAAGTCATTTTCGGTGGTTACCAAATTCAGCATCTGCCCAGTCACTGTAGTCCAGCCCCCCCCCCCCCCCCTGTGAAACTCCGCACAGCTTGCTGAGTAATTGACATGAGCACACGTCGATTTTACCCCCAGCACCCATCCGCCTCCCCCGTTTCTATTCAGCTGTATTAAGACGCAGGCTCCACTGCTGGGTTCAACAGGCGCAGCTGAGATAAGATAAGATTAAAGTCTTGCCTTTTGTCTTCATTAACATTTGATGTTACCAATGAGCCCGTTTCACAAGGCTGCTCTTTTTGGAAGGTGTAAACAGAAGTGTATTTAGTACATATATCACGTCCATCTACTAATGAAACGCGCTATCTATGTTGAATGTTCTGTGTGTGTGTGTAATTGAAGGCGCACGGATCCTTCCATCATGTAAAATGAGAAAATCTGCATTCGCTCTCCACGGTAGCGTTTCTCGCCTTGGCCACGCGGAGGAGCTCGCCACACACCACTGACCTGGTTGTGCATCGCCCTGTCAAAAATTAAACGAATATACAAACAAACGGTATTTTTATATATATAAAAAAATTGGTAACGCTATCATAGACACCATTCCCCAAAGATCAGTCCATTTGTGGGTAAAAACGCCCAAAAAATTATCAAACATAGCGTTTTACGCTTATTATATAGCCGACATTAATTTAACCTTGTTGAATCATTCAGTAATCTCACAGACGTGTCGTCCATGCAAACCAAACTCGATGCAACCGTACAACAAATGTGCCCGATTTTAAACGCCTCGTTATAATGTAGCTACTACATAACATACCGCGCAACCGAATTACCTGCGTTTTAGCTAGATTTAAACGCGCGCGAAGCAGCTCGTCGAAAATAGACATGACAACGACATGATAACAGCCTATGCATGTTGGACATTGATGTGTCGGGTGTAGTGAAGTATCTCAGATTGAGAGGAGTCGGGAGGTTTCGGCTGGAGATGAGAGAGAGAGACCAGAGAGAGGACAGGGAGGGGAGGGTGGAGGGGGTTACAGGGAGCAGCGGATTCGAGGTCAGCCCGAGGTGCCGCTACATAGGCGCTCTGATACCTTCATTCATTGATTTTGAAGAACACCACCATGTGGCATACAGCAGAGATAACACAGTCTGCAAGTTTAGCGAAAGTTTCTGGCTAAAAAAAAAGTGAACACTGTGCCCGCCAATAGGACGTGACGCGTGTGTCAGGAGAAAGTTTGCTTTAAGGGGTCTGATCCTTGCTTCAAAACCCTAGTTTTGAATGTTGGCTTTACTGAATGATATGCTGATGTTTTATTTTCTTTATGGTGTATGTACGTATACTTTCCTTTTAATTATATGTTCTATTCTTGGCCTGCAGGTGACAGTTTAATATCCCACAGGTAAAGGCATAGGCCTATATATAAAATTAAAATTCAGGTGATCCAAACAATACTGAGAATATTCATAGGAGCTTAAATACACAGTATTGTGCATTTTGGAGCCACTGAGTTCTAGAAACCTTTGCCATTTAGTTCTGTAGGCTAATACTTGATTAAAAGGTCTAAGATTTTCTGTTAAAGTGAGGTGTGGAAAATATGGCAAATAAATAATGCATATGACCTTGATTATTGTAGATATGGCAGATGAGAACTGCCAAGGATGTTGGATTTTGCATGTAACCTTTCTGTTGTGTTGGCTAATTGAGCCAAGCTCAAGATCATCAGGCCTTCATTTTAAGGCAGCTATAATGAACACTTGGTTTATCCCAAAAAAAAAAAAAAAAAAAAAAAAGAGGCAATGCAAAGTAAGTTTCATTTTTTATTAAGGTTATAAATTTTAAACAAATACTTTCTAAAACAGTTTTACCCGGTGATATACAATTTAATATGCACAAAAATACAAGAATACCAACAAAATATGGAGAATACGTCTGAAAACGTCTTTAATTCAGTACACATAGTGCTTATATAATGTGAGGACGTATGGCTAATTTATGAGATTGCCTTTTTAGAACAAAAGGTCTAAGTTTGTAGAAAATAAAATCAAACCCACAAAACCAAGCAAATGCTGGCATCATGAATTACTGTGAAGGCTTACACTTTTTCTGAGAGTAGGGGGGCGGGAAATGGTTAACGCTGGAGACTGGACTAGTCAACAAAAATACCTGGCAGATTAAATCACGGCGTGCATTATGGGAGTTGTAGTGTTAATTAATGGCCCCAACGTTCAGTGTTGATGAGGTGACTGGCATTGGCGAACTACAAACACACTCGGAGGAACTGGAGCTGTAGGTCAGTGCAGTCAACAAAACGCTCCAGTCCTCGCCACGTTCAACAGCACATTTCAGAATACAGAAAACAACAAACTGCGACAGGGAGAGGGTTCAAATATTGCACCTTCATTAGCCTACTTGATTGCCTTGTGTGATACTACAGAATGTAGTCTTTGTAAGCCAGTTCTCTTCCTGTAGCACGAGCTCAGATAGTCTTGTTGTAGCCTGTTCTACTGGTAAACTGGTAGTCGTTGAGACGTTAGAAAATGTGACACGGCTGCTTAAAGTGTTATATTCTGTGTGAAAAATAAGCGTGCAGTGGGTATAGGCTTCTCCGTTTGCAGCCTGTTATTCCCAGCATTACATTGAATGTAATGTTATTTTACAATACATCTTTGTGAAAGTTCCTGGGTAGGGAGAGAGAAAAAAGAAACAATCCACGAGCGAAACATTCAGATACTTTCCATGTTTGTGGCCATAGCTAGCAGTCTGCGTTGGGTTTAAGGCAACGAAATTCAACTTGGTTTTAAAACGCTTGTTGTAGGCTATCGACATTTGTTTTAAAGGATACATCACAAGTGGTAGGCTACAACCACTGCCGCCTCCCCCACTGAAACGAAACTAAAAACAAACTCAAACAAAAAGGCTTAAATAACTTTGCTGCAAAAATAAAAGTCAATTTGTCTTAGACTTTGTACATTTTTTTTTTCATAGAGTATCTGTATTCGCGTTAACCACAGAGTCAAAAGGCTACAATAGCTCTCGTCCAAGCCCCTAAACTTGCCAGGGCTTGTTTGCTACAAAACTGTCCGTTTAAGGCTTGCTCAAAGTCCGCCTGTCTGCTCACCAGCCCCGAAAACCCCGAGCCGAAGATCGAGATGAGGTTGGAAATGTTCGAAGTGTCCAAGGGCTCCGTGCTCGCGTATGAAGAGTCCTCAAATTTAGCTCTTTTGCACGGCGTAAAATCCGGTACCTCTTCGATCTCGGACACGTAGTACCCAAAGTCAAGCTTGCGTTTCTTGGCCGGGCTCTGCGCGCCCTGGCAGCACTGTTGGAGCGAAGCGCAGCAGTCCTGATGCAAATACCCGTTTTCTACTGTGGTAACGACATGTGTGTCCAAATCGAGCACTGTAGTTTTGTTGCAGTGCATGCTGTTTACCGGCGAAAAGTCACAGTTGGACACGGGGTAGGCTTCCGCGCAGCAGCTACGGTAAAACGAGGGGTCCGGCGCTTTGCAGACCTCCTCGCTTTGGAGAGCTAGGGGTACCGAGCAGGCGCCGCTAGGCTGGATGTGCTGCGCCGAAGGAGCCTGGTGACTGACGGGCAGGAGCGCACCGCAGAGGCTCGCCGACTCGCTCGCGCTGCCGCAGCAGTCCCCCGTCTGCTCCTCGCAGTCCTCCGCCAGTTCCAGAGGGTTCAGCTCCTGGATCTCGTTGCAGACGGTCATCACCTCCTCGTACTGCTGCATTCTGTAGATTTCGGCGTACTTCTCGTTCATGTAGACTTGCCTGGCGTTCCTCAGTACATAGGAGACCAGCAGGTTTTTGTGCAGCTTGATTCCTCCTCTCTGCGTACGGGAGTTGTGAATTTTCCTTAATGATATCGAAATGAGACTTTGTGCATCCACTGCACACTCCATGGTGTTGATCATGGTCGGGGGTCGTGATGTTCTCCCACCACTCCGACGAAGGACACAGACTTTATTTTAGTCAGAATCACGATATTTCGTGCGGGGACGAAGGCTTAAGTCAGCTCTGTGGAGTAACATTGAACGTGGTCGTTTCTGCCTCAGCGTGTGAGCGTAGGCAATCATTAGCCTGCGCTTGCTGCCATAGTATATATATGGCGAAGAACTTTCCGCCCACTTCGCCTCCGTCCAATCAGAAGCCGACAATACCGTTGAGTGACAAGCAAATTCCACCCAGAGGTTTTGATCTCGTCCAATCACAAAGAGGCGGTTCTTCTGTGCTATTCAAATTCCAAACTGACTTTACCAAACTGGAATGTTCTCATGAGGCGAATTGTGCATCGGAGTGCGTGCTCTTGTCATGTGGGCTGGAGAGACTGCTTGAAGGATCTGACACAAATTCACTAAAATCTTTTCTTTCGTAAGTTAACAAGTACTAAGCGCTGTAAGTTTAATACAACTGAAAAAACACGCTGTATGAGTCATTACAACCTGGCACTTTAAAAGGTCATTAAAACTAAACTTTCTCGGTTTTGGCTAATCGATATTTTAAAAACCTTATACTCATTTACACCATACATACAGACCGTACCAGCATATGAAACGTTACATTATTGATCATAAATATGTAAATACAGATTTTTTGTTGTTGTTGTGAAAAACAAGAATATAATGGATGATTCAGATGGAAAGACAGCAAATGAAATTGACATATGTAATATAAACTTTATTATATATGTATTAAATATTAGTCTTAAAATTATTGTATTATGTTTCTCTAATATAGATTCTTTATAGTTTAACTCTTTGTGCAAGAAAATTTTATGTCTCATTTATTTATCTAATTGCTGTTCATTCTTCCCTGCACTAGTAACCGATGACAGTAGTTTTTTAGGGAATAATTTCGATATTACTCTCATCCCCCCCACCCCCCTCTCTCTCTCACACACACACACACACACACACACACACGCACAAACTCAGATCTCCAGTGAATGCTAAAGCTAATATCAGGTATACCCAAAATGTATTAAACGTATAAATAATCAATAAACAATAACCAACACACACTACCAAACATAAATGAAGAAAAGAGTAGCGACATTACAATCATGCATTAAAAAAAATAATAGAATGTGAAAAATATGTAAAAACACTTACAATAAACCTGTTAAAGTAAAGATTATGCCTTAATACCTCATAAGAAGGGTAATTTTTTTGCAATAAGAAGAGATATTGTTTAACATATAGAGTTTGGCAGTGAGTTCTGTCATGCAACATTACTTTCAGGGAAGCTATCCATGAAGTACAGTAACAATATGTAGGGGTCTTCTGAAGAGATTTAGAAAATTAGCTAATTTAATAATAAACAGTTGTAAATCAGCACTAAATGGAAAGATATAACTTGATATAACTAAAGAAATAGTTGCTTCGGACCAGAATGCAGACATTCAGATTTTGAGTTGCAAAACCTTTATACTGACTGACAAATAAATCTGCCAAGTGTAGTTCATAACATTAAGTATGTGATTTTAAAGTTAAAAATGATCAAATAAGCAGGCTTTCTACCTTTAAGAGAACAGCTGCATTATATACCGTCACTTTACAGCTATGCCATAAGAGGTTTGAGACACATCAGAATTCTACACAGATATTTAGTGACTGCAGACTATTAGTCCTAATGCAGGCTAATTTTGTCTAATGGGCCTCTAAACATAGAGCTGAATTAAGTTGCTTCACCTCTCATTTAGTGTCATACCATTCTATTATATATTCCCTATTACCATAAAAGTATCTTCAGAATATGTCTATCTATCTATCTGTCTGTCCATCTATCTATAATATATATGATATAAAAATCTATAAAATCTAAATTTATATATATCTATATCTAAAAAATTACATAAAATTAAGCAGCTACCTACTGTACGAATAATAACATATATAAAGGCTGTGAGAACAATCCTTAAATTTGTATTACAGCTTAAAAAAACACTTATGGAAACACTTTCTAATTTCTCACCTAAATCTGAAAGACTTCAGATAAAGATTTGCTTGCATCTTCCTCTAGAACACCAGAATGTAGAATATAATATTTGAACTGTTTTTGTTAGTTTTTTTACAGTCACATAAAAACGTTTATTTACAACACATTCTGTCATGTCCTATAGTCTCATATATAACCTATCAGTAAACAGAAAAAGCATAAACACTACTCCGTCGACAGTGAATCATCAGTCAATGGTATCTTATTGTCTTCCATGAGAGTTATGATTGCTCCAGTGACATACTTCAGTGGAATCAGAACAAAGATGATAAAAGCATGCAACAACGATGCAAGTGTCCGAAAGTAATATTTACTGATTTAGAAAAACTAAGGTTACTATGAATGTCATGGATCACTAAAATCACTAATCCCAGTTTTTTTATTTATTCATTGGTCCTTTACCATGAAGGTTTGTGTTTGTATGACTAATGTAGTGATTGAAAGAACGTTTAAAATTCTTATTGATGACTTTAAAAAACGATGTAATACATGGATTGCAGAAATACACTTTAATATTGACATAAAACATTCACTTTTCAGTACATTTATAATCATTGTACAGGCTCACCTAAGGCAGTTTTCTGTTCTTTGCTGCGTTGTCAAATAAGAAAAACTCAGATATAATCAGAATTCAAAAATAGCATTTTTATTTTTAATGAGCGTAATACTAAATTAATGTGAGAAAAACTACATTCCCCGGTCTTCTGGCGTCACTGAAGCTCTTTTATCAAAGGAGGAGCATTGTGGGATTTGAAGTGTGATTTGCGTTGCACAGGACACTCGCGGGCATTCCGGTGGCAGGAGGACCAGTGGGTGAAATATCAGGGCGGAGCTTTCCATGCTTGGCAGATGGATGCCTTGTGAACTTAAAGGCAAAGTAATCAACTTAACATAAATCGCAAGATGCAATTTCACAGGGTCGGACGCCACCATACGCTCTAGCATGTAGTTGCTACACATTTGTTGACGACAGTAGCCTACTATAGCGTGACTGACAATGCTGCTGAGGTAAAAATAAATCTTGTCACATCTCAAAAGACGTAAATGAATTACCCACGAGACAAGTGCATTGATCTGTAACATATTTATCTTAATCGAAGTAGATCAAACTTACCGGTATGACGCGATGTTGTTTTATACGGTAAGATGTTTCTGTGTCTGTGGATACTTTTGAACATTCGAAATTGGTTAAAGTGTGTCGGTGCTTTGTTACATTTGATCACGTTGCGCTTTTAAAAAATAGTAACGTTCTTGACAAATAGCCTCAATAAAATGAAAATCTTGTATTGCAAGTTAGATTATTAGCCTACAGATCTTTTTAATAATAATAATAATAATAATAAAGTTATCTGTGCATTCTTGTGTGGAGAGGGTTTACAAGTCAAACATTTATTCTTTGAGTTTTGCGATAGCTGCAGAATTGTATCCCCCATAAACACAACAGCTCTCAGGTCCCTTCTGCATTTGTCTGCTGCGCAGTTCTCTTTATTTTTTGTAACGTAGAGCAGAAGGACCGGTCACAGACATTTTACCAAATAAGTCTGCTTAGTCTATATTCGTGTAGCATTTTGACTTATCATTTGCTTAAGTATTTTTAGCCCCGGTTCACAAATCGTGTTTTATTTCCCCTTTAAGAGCACGAACTGTGTTGGGAGGGAGGTGTCAAGCCCAGAGGCTGAATTTCGGCCAATTAAAGTCGTCGACCCCCTTTGCAATACGTCAGCCCGCTAAGGGAGGGCTCTGAGCGTGAGCGATGTGTGCGGTTTCCAAGGCAACCACTTGTCCTGACCTCCCCATCCCCATCCTCCTCAGGCAAGATTGGTTTCCATGGTAATGATTGTATCTCCCCGCATGTTTCTATTCCCGTAAAGCAAGCTGAGCGAACGGTCGGAAAGTCGCCTGCTTTCCTCCAAAGTCTGTTGGAAAATTTCACATTAGTTCTGCAGGAAAATGCCATGATATTATACTATGCTATAGCTTATAGGGCAGGGTAAAAACATATGTGATTATTTTCCCTAACAAAGATAAAGTATAGCCTATTTTTATTTATTTATATGTGAATAAATACAAAGCTGCAAACATTTAATAACTGCAAAATGCATGGTTTTAAATTGCCCTCTATTTGGGCTGGCTACTCTTGTTCTCGTCTGGCAACAAACAGCCTAAGCAGAACACCTTTAATGATCTAATTAATTAAAAATAAAGAGCCCTGCTTAAGATGCAGCCTAGTTTTTAAGTAGAATCAATGACTTTCTTAAGAAATCTTTGAGAGTTGATGTCATATGTGACAAATGAGCCTCTCCTGTCTGAGCCTTTCTAGCTCTTCTGGAATTTCAGCTTCCTGTAACCTGTTGAGACTCATCTGCATGCCACGGACTGAGGGTGTGTTCACCAAAGGGATGGGGGCGGATGGGGTGGGGGGTGGTGGGGACTGGAGAGATACAGAGAATGAAAGAAAGAGGGAGCTGTATCTTTCCCTCACACAGGTACACACACACACACACACACACACACACACACACACAATCTCTTTTTATAGCTCTTTTTTATCTCCAATACAAGCACACACACACACACACATGCATATGCTTATATTTTCGATAAAGAACACAGGCTGCCTTTAAATAATATTATTTTAAGTTCATTTGATTTAGTTTTTATTCAAACTATGCTCAAAGTTAAGTAGTATTGTATTTTATTAGGTTAACTCAGCTATGAAATGTGCTATAATGGTTTCTTCTAACATAAGGTGTTTGCTTTTTAGGTGTTATCTTCAGTTACATTTATAAAGTTACTCTTGATATTTTGTTGCTATGCCTTTATGATTGTGTAGCAGATTACATGTATCAAACGTCTGTCAAAAACATACCAAATTAAGACAAATTAAAATCTGTTAATACATTCCATTAAGAATATCTACAAACTGTACATTTTCTCTATAATGCATATTTACAAATGTTTATATGTGTACATCTCATAAAATCTGTAGCTATCCTTTATTTCAGAGTTTTAGTAAAAAAACATTTTTGTTTTTAACAGCTAGAAGAGGGTTTTTCTTTGGCTCTGTCCTTGATCTGGTAATCAATTTAATTGATTTCCACATGAATGACAGCCTTGGTTCAGACCAAAGTACAAATAATGACCCTAAGGATTTTAAAGATGCACCAAGACTTTCTAGTAGTTTACCCTAGTTAAAAAATCATCTGGTTAATTATGTAGTGTCACAGTGCCAGAATTTATTCACCTCAATACCCTCTTCAGTCGAAGGGGGGTGCATTTTTGATGACTTCTAGGTGGATATGGACATTGAGGTGCGCGCGCAAGGACGCACGCACGCCACCGTAAACCTTTTCACACGTGGAAAACAAAATAACCGTACAAAGTAAGCAAGCAAGCAAACAAAACAAAAACATACTGTATGTATATACAATTGTAATATTAACGTCAAATGTTTACGTTACAGTTATCTTTTGCTATTTTATGTAAAAATTTTAAATATTTCTTCGAAAACAACCAAAGAGCAAACAAATAATTGATAATATAGATCCTTAATAAAATACGTTCTATAATGCAGTAGCGACACACAAGTGAAATAATGCTCATGTCAGGATGCATCCAGCTCTACAGAGCGTGCGCGGGCTCGCCTACGTGCGCGCGCTGCAGGGTGACAGCGGAAGATAAAGGTTGCGCGTGCAGCATGCACCACTTTAGAAGCGAAGGAATGAGTGAATTCGCAGGAAATGCTGTTTTATCTCCAAACTGTACTTCATAACATATATTTTGCACCGAGATTTGAGCGCCCGTGGAAGTGTCATCTATACAGCCATTCTCAAGAGTGTAGCCGGTGCCCTATTTTTATTCTCCAGCTTGTGTGCGTCACGAATCCGATGGCTGTGGTGACACTTTGGGTTGATTTCGAGGTTCGCCTACTAATGCTCTCCTGCAGAGGGCCCATTTCTCCTTGAAGTGCTTAGACCGCTGTGTGTATGTGCGAGTGAAATATTTAGAAGTAACAATTTCCTCGGAAAATGCGAACATCAAATCAGCTAACGCAGGAAAAAAAGCACATCTAAAAGATACTAAAAGCATGCCCCAATTTGTCTAGAGTTGTTTTCTAGTAGTATATTGATCCACATATTTTGGCAGATTATTTAGGCTAGTAAACACAAAAAGTAGTATTAAAATTGATAACATATGTGACCCTGGACCACAAAACCACATTTTTTTTAAACCTTATACATATACATATACAGATTTATACATTATCTGAATAAATAAGCTTTCCGTTGATGTATGGTTTGTTAGGATATAACAATATTTGGCTGAGATACAATTATTTGAAAATCTGGAATCTGAGGGTGCAAAAAAAAATTTTTTATATATATATATATATATATATATATATATATATATATATATATATATATATATATATATATATTTGTTATATATATTTGTTATATATATTATTATTATTAATTTTTTTTTGTTTTTTTTTGACCCATACAATGTATTGTTGGCTATTGCTACAAATATACCTGTGCTACTTATGACTGTTTTTTCTGGTCCAGGGTCACAGATAAACAAATGGTCATATAATTTAAGACAAAATAGTTCTGTTAGAAATTGCATCTCAAAAATCTTTCACTTAATGTTAATGTTTTCGAAACATTTGCATTTGTGTCATAAATGTTTATGAGTATAAATGCTGTTATGAGCAATATTATATTTTTAGTTTAAACAGAAACTGCATGCCTTTAACATGTTATTCAAGGTGTGGCATTCTTCTTTATTTCTCATATGCTCTTGTTTCTTCGCATTCATATAGGCTATGCACACAAGCTCGGACGTACAGGACTATGTTTGGAACGCTAAACAAACATGGCCTTCTCTCCTTCAGAAGCTTGCTGTGTTGGTTGCTGCTGGATGCGTTGTGTGCCCCTGTAGGGAGTGTCTCTGTACTGAGGAAATTCTTCTCAGGAAGTGGCGTATAGGTTGGTTACATGTGCAGTCCACTCTTCATACGCTCCCTCTACTGGTGTCCACTCTGTCACCCTCCCGGTCAGTATTAAATGGTTTTACCCTACAGAACATGAGGGAGGGGGGATTGAGAGAGTGTTTGTATAGCCAACAATTGGTTGAATGTGAAATTCTAATCTAATTTTAGACACCTTGACCTGTTTATTTGACCTTCTTAAATTGAAATGTATTTATTTCAGTTAAACTGACTTCTCACAGCTGTTTTGAAATACTATTTTGCACTGTATTCATTTCTTGTTCCTCATGCCAGTATTTTAGACAACACTGAAATGCTTAATTTGTCCAATGCAAAAGAAGCATTTCCTGTTCATAGTTTTGTAAGCCAAAAGGATTAACAAGACATGTTTGTCTGCTGAGAGTAGCAGAGAGAGGAAGACGGAAAGAAAGAGAGGGGAGGGGGGTCGAAAGCAGACACAGTTGTGTTTCAGACATTTTTTTGTCCTATAAAAAGTTGAGAAAATTTGAGTTTTCCCTTTGCTAACAGAAATAAATGCTGAATTTAATTTATTTAGCATTGAAATTATAAAGCTACACGTGTGTTTAAAAACTCTGCAGTTTTGGATAAAAAAAAAGAAAAGTGAGACGTGGTCTTAGAGTTAGTGGAATCAGGTCAAAGAATTCCTGAACCATGTTCGGGAAATATGGAACACCCGGAATTCCAGGGGTGGGGCCATAGCGAGCGAGAGAGCACTCCATAAACAAGAACTCCGGCAAATGTTAATCGAACACACATGCTCTCTCTCACGAAGAAGAGGGGAAGAAAAGGGAGGGAGCGGGTACTTTCCAAGTCTCCTAGAGAAAGTTTGCAAAGTTCTTGTTAATAATGTGCGCCTCGTTCTGTTCTGCAAAGAGTGCAAAACTCTGTGATACTTGAAATGCATTTCATTTTATGCTTTATCCTTTTTATCAACCACCCCTTTAGGCCTCTGACTGATCCACATCTAAATAAAGCTTCATTTAAGAGAGAAAAAATTGGTGTTGTAAACATATTTGACAAACTGTGAACTGAAGCCCAGAACTCATCGGAAATAGACAGAGTTGTTTGCACATTGTTGCCTCGGTATAAAGTCACTAATGCTCATAAAGGTGAAGCACTGTTTTAATCCTAAATGACTGCTAAAAATTAAATGTCATTCACCTTTTTCTTCAGATTCAGTACTGGAAACAATTTGCTCAGAGCTTGTGACTGTATATAGTGCTCTAGTGTGGGTTGCCTGAATCTAGGGCAGAGAGTAAGTACTCCACTGAAGTCAGCACTTAATGTAGCACTAGTAAGCGCTCTTATTCTCATATGAGGGCCGACAATCAAAATTGTGCTATATTAGAGACGCTGTCTATCTCTCTCTCTCTCTCTTCTCTCTTTTTTCTTTTTTAATAAATGCCTGTAAAGCCTATTTGAATATTTGAAACATGAAATGTTTCACCACAAATAATAAAGTCAGTATGTAATTTATATAAAATATATGCCACATAGCATAGTTGACATATTTTAGAAGTATTTCCTTACATATTAAAAATGTTAAGGACACCTTTTTAAAATTGTATTTGTTAATACTTACAGGGATAATTAAAACTGAAATTAAAATTCTATCATCATTTACACGTCCTCATCACTTACATTTGGGGTTTAAAAAAGCAAGTGGAGTCATTCTTGTTTTTGTTTTTTGACCACTTGACTTTCAATGTGTAGACAAAATGGTTAAATAAATGTTCAAACATCTTCTGCAGAAGAAACTCATGAGGTTGAGTAAAGGAGTAAAAGGTGATAATTAAAAATTTTGCATGAAATATTCCTATAAGTGTCATCCTTTGACTGAAAGATATAGTTCTTGGCATAATGTTGCTATGCAACAAATTCATTTTTTAAAAAATGTAATGTTACTATACTGTGAATTTCAGCATTATAGCTGATGAAAAAAATGTCTCTATCAGTCAGAAGCAATGTCCTTGACTAATTGTTTTATATAATTGTTCTGTACACGTTTCACCTTTTCCAATAGCGGTTTCGAAAATTAGGTCAGCAGAGTCCATCCGTCTTCGATATTGTGAAGAATTGAAATTACTACTATGAAGTTTTCCAGAGCCATTTCAGGAGAAAGTTCTGAAAGGCTGCATTCAGAAATGTGTCAGAACATTAGAATGGAGCTCTGTGCAAGTGTGTACATGTAAGTTTGTGTGTTTGCACCTTTTGTGTACATGTATGTGCTTGTGTTTGCGCTGTCTGTCTCCGTGCTGTGTGCAGCTCCTCCAGTCCTCCGCTCACAGGGTGTGGGTGAGCTGTTTGAACTCGGTGGTTAAGCTGGTAGACTGAGATGAATGCAAGAAGAGCTCAGTCTCCTCTTTGAAGTTTGACACGGGGGGTTACCCCTCCCACCAGGAGGGGCTTCAGCAGAGAAAGAGAGAATGGGGGGGGGGGGGAGAAAAACTTTACTCTTGTTTTTTGTGAGAAACACTAGAGGTCCAGCTTGACTCTCAAATTGTCAGAAGGCTTCTTCTTGTTTTAATTATCTACTCTGAGAACAGCTACGCTATTACGCTATGCTTTCACCTAGTATCTTAGAATAGGAAAACTTTCCCAAGACAGATGTTGGAAAGCTGAGTTTTTTAAATATTGTATTACAAACAGTTGTAAGTGTTCAAAGTTGTTGTCTGTCAAATAAGACACAAGTAATCTAGCGGGAAAGTCCCTTTTAAAGAAATGAGTACATTACTTGAAGACCTCCCGCTCTCGCTGTCTCTCACAAACACACACACATATGCATGCTGTGTCGTGTCTGGGAGTCACCTAAAAGAGAGGCCTGGCCAGGTGTGCAGCAGAGACTGAGGATGATACAGGTATGAGCAAGTTCCTTGACAGATCCAGCAACAGGCTCAAGGACTCTGCTCTGGCTTGTTATCCCTCATCTGTTTCTCCTTCTTCTTTACTGGGTTTTTAAACATGCTGCTATATCTTTTATATTTTTACATATCTAAAAAATCTTTAAAATAACAATATACCATTCCACGCCAGTAGAAAAAAAACAAATTTGTAATTGTTAGTGTTTTCCCCAACCATATCATTTATAGGTATTTTTGTTTTAGGACCTATTTTTTATAAGAAGACAGTGGGGAAAGGACCGGAAATATTTCAAGCCAAATTCGAACTTGTGTTGTCCATATGATCACCACAGGTCAGTGTTTGAAGGCATGTACCACAAAGCCATAGCTCTAGATATAATGGAAGTTTTTCGATCATAAATGATTTAAATTTACACTACCATTAAAAAATGTGGAATTAATAAAACAGTATTTAAATTTTACAAAGTCTCCTTCACCAAGGCTGCATTTAAAAGTAAAAACTAATATTGTGGAATATTATCACAATTTAAAGTTTTCTTTTCACATTTCTTTTTAATGTAATCTATTTCTATGGCAGCAGCCATTACTCCAGTCTTCAGTGTCACACGATCCTTCATTCTAATCATTCTAATAAGCTGATTAGAGCTAAACATAAATCTTCCTATTATCAGTTTTGAAAACAGTATCAGGATTCTTCAAAGAGTGGAATGTTAGGAATAATTTAATTCAAGTTCATTTGTAAACCCCTTTTACGATACAAATCAAGTTTCTACAATATTTAGTAGAAGAGTGAAATGTTAAAAAGAACAGCATTTATTTGAAATACTGAAGAAATCTTTTGTAACATTATAAATGTTTTTATTGTCACTTTTGATCAAATTAATACATAATAACTGAATGAAAATATAAATACAACAACTACAAAAATGTATTTATTTATTTCTAAAATGATTTTAAAGTCATAATATCTTGTACTTATACCTTCCCACCACTTGAACTAATAAAATCTATTCCTCGAACACAGTGTCTGCTGCTTTTTGGATAAAAGCACTTACATTAGCACATTGGACCTTTGCTCAGAAAGATCCAACTCTGTTTTGGGTTGCAGTACCTGACCAACAACTACCAGCATTGTTTCTGAAGCTCTGCCACACCCTCACATTGCCCGGGGCTCTATGGGTCACCCTATCCCACTGTCCTCATCGAAGACAATGACTTCCTCAGAATCCCTCATTGTAAGACACATGGTATAGGTCTCAGTTTTCTTGTTAGATTTGGGAGGTGTGGCCTTTGAGGATGTTTTTGCCAAGAGGCAGCATCAGCACATCTAAAAAAAATGACTAACAGCCGTTGTCATATGTGTGTGTACAAATGTCAGAGTTTGTCTGTTCAAAGATGCCTTCAAATAGCCACTTACTGAGCATTTACCTTCTAAAGTGTGAGACTGTCTGAAGCCAAGCAAGTCACAGTCATCTCTTTGTGTGTTATAAGGGTCTTAATAAATGAAGTAAAACAATCGTTTAAGCATCTCTACAATTTTTTTTTGTTTTTGCTGAGTAAATTCATCTGTGTTGATGGGCAAATAAGTTTGCTGTGTTTTCCCATGACAGTCATCTGTATGTACATGTTCCTCTGTGTGTGTGTGTGTGTGTGTGCGTGTGTGTTCGGGACATGTCAGGTGTCTACACACACTGTAGATGCAGTGACTGTGGTGCCTCCAGTGGCAGATTTACGACAGTGTCTTTTAAACCATGATTGCAGACATACACACACTGATATACTGCTTTGTAGGAGGTTAGATTAGTTTTGCCTCCCGCTGTTAAAATGATATTGAAACAATCTTAAAATAGTCTTCTATAGTGAGGGAATAACAAAAAACATAATCTCTTGATCACTTATCTATACACTATAAAGTGTATGTTGCTGCTGAAGTGTTAGTAATCTGCATATATGTGGGGTCGTAGTGTTTCAAACAGTCCAGCAGTCAAATATGTTCAATTGTGTATCTTGTCTCACTGAAAGCAGGGCAGGCTGAATATGTAGAATGACTGGGCTTCTGGTTTGTTTATGATATGACTGATATTCAAACTGTAAGCACAGAAGAGTAACACACACTTAATCCAATCAGAAAGTGACATATGAACACTCGTAATTATATGAACAAATGTACTCTATGCAATAATTAATAATTAAAAGTTTCGATTTTTGATTTCATAACTATATGTACAAATGTTCAATATGGTTTATGGTTAGTGAAAGATGAGTATAAGAAATATTGTTTAAGATAATCATATTTATGCTAGCAACGTGGGGGAAAATATTCAAAAACAGCAGGCCAATTCCAGGAAAGAAGTCATTTCAAGAATGAGCTTTTTTGGTTCTATAATGAGAAACGTGCTGAAAATAATATGCGGTAAAACAGTGTGCATGTTCAAGTATGTTCAAAATAATTTTTTTTAATTATATATATATATATATATATATATATATATATATATATATATATATTATTTTTATTTTTTATTTATTTATTTTTTTACTTTTAAACACTTTGAAATACAGCCTATTACAGTCATGGCCAAAAGTCTTGGCAGTGACATAAATTTTGTGTTTTGCTAAGTTTGCTGCTTAAGCTGTTGTGGTATTCATTCACATTGTTTCTAGATTATTGTGTAGTGATCAGATGCATTTTAAATAATTGCTAAAAGTTTCACAGGCCCAAAAAATGTACTTTTCACACACACTGTTTTTTTATCCTGACACAAAATGACCAGCTACAATTAATTGACTAATCATATCAGCAGCACATCTGAAAGTGTAACTGAGTTCTAGTCAGGTCAAATGACTACTAATTAGATTGTAAGAGCAGACTGATTGCTATAAAAGGAAGGAAGAAACGCTTACAATCATTGTGTTCTTGTTAACAAATGTTACCTCCAAAGAAACAAATTGAGCCATCATTGCTTTGCATCAAAAGGGCCTCACATGCAAGGAAATTGCTACAAAGAATATTGCACTCATCGAGAACTTTAAGGAGAGTTTCGACTGCAGTGAAGATGTCTTCAGGACGTCCCAGAGTGTCTAGCAAGAGCCAGGATCGTCTCCTCCTGAGTATTCAGCTACAGAATCCTGTCTCCAGCAGTGCAGGGCTTGCTCAGGTTCACCAACTGTTTGGGACATATGGAAAATCAATTGTTCGGAGTAGAAAAGGTAAATGCTATGAGTCCTGGGACCTGCCAACAATGAAGCATCCTGAGACCATCTATGTGTGGGTTTGATTTTCAACCAAGGGAGTGGGCTCTCTCATAATTCTACCCAGAAACGCTGCCATGAATAAACAATGGTGTCAAAACGTCCTGCAAGAGTGTCGTCTTCCAAAAATCCATGTCCAATTTAGTGATGATACATGCATTTTGCAGCATGATGGAGCCCTATGTCACAAAGCAAGTATGATGAAGAATTGGTTTGAAGATCATTACATTGACATCATTACATTGAAACTCCCCAGATCTCACTCACCACCTCAGTTGATGTTGCAAGTGAACTGTACCACTACCAAAATGTGACGTGTAAACTCGTGATCATGGAGAGTATTTCCACAACCTGCGTCACTGAACTTGCAATACAAGACACAAAATACCTGCTAGATTTAAATCTAAAAGCAGTGAATCGAATGCAACTGTTTTGAATGAGCGCACCTTTTTTAACCTGATAACTGTCACTCACGTTTTTGAATATAGACTTGAATGTGCATGATACAAACCTAAATTTTTATATTTCATGACTGAAAACATTTTGTAACATGATTTTGATGTGCCATTTACATGGTAATGCAATGTCTGATTTTAAAATGGGTTTTGAAGGATTAATTTTGAGATTTTATGTTTTCAAGTGATATATAACTTCTGATGATTTCTAAAATGTTATAGAGAAAAAGGCAACGAGGAAGTCTTTTTTTTAAACAAAGGTCAAAGCTCCTTTTGTAATGTAGATTTCTGAGGGTGCACTCTTGTCATAAATTCATCTATTACTTTTCCTACATAATTTTTAACAAACAATATTGGTATAATATATATTTGGGAGTCTTATACCTTTCCAACGATATATAGTTTGTCAAGATTAGATTAAATTTGATTGTAATATAGTATAGTCAACGTAGGCGTCCCGTATACGGGACGGGGTGACATTTAACAGGTTAACCACCAAAAACATCTCTCTATCTATCTATCTATCTATCTATCTATCTATCTATCTATCTATCTATCTATCTATCTATCTATCTATCTATCTATCTATCTATCTATCTATCTATCTATCTATCTATCCATCTATCTATCTATCTATCTATCTTATTTTAGCAGCTTAAGCAACCATGGGCAAAATATTGTCTTCATTTAAATGTTAGTTTATTGCACAGCTGTCTGTTGTGGTTACTTGGATGGAGAAATGTTATTTTAACATTTGTTACCTTTAGCAATGCTTCAGCAAAGCGTAATTACATACATTTGCATCTTAACATTTACCTGCTAACAACAATTGACAAAAGCCAGAAGCAATTATAAAATGATGATTTACTGAGAGGAACAAATTATAGAGGAAATGGGCTTGTCTGTTTCACACAAGCTACATGTAAGTGTGTGTGTGTGTGGCACTCATAAGAAGGGGCAGGTCTCATTAATCCATTTTACAAGCCAGAGATGAGGAGCGATACGGCACAGATCCTGATTTACAGTCTGTGAGCTTCAGTGAGTGATAAAATATGTTTACTATCCTTCTACATGTAAACCTCAGCACGCCACCCCTCCAACTGTGCCCACACAAAACACCAGTTACACTGACAAATGCAGAAAGACTCATGATCAAATGGTTGTATATAAAAAGGACAAAATTTGAGTTAATACAAATGCATTGGACACTAAACCCTAGTCTTATAGTCTAAATTCAATTTAATTCATTCGGTCCACTCTTGTTCTCTGCCTTTAATCTCAGGCCTTATCACCAGTTGCTGGAGAACACCAATGTAGTATAATTTCCACTAAGAAACTTCCATCCTGGCCAACCTTTTTCTCATTTTGGATGGATAATTATAAGAGAAATTTAACACTCATGCAGCAGAATCTGTTGAGAACTAAGACTTCAGGTGATTGTCTTGATTAAAAATGTATTATTAGCTTGTGAAATGAGGTATGGATGAGCTGCTGATCTAAATACCCTTCTGGTCTTTCTTCTGTTATGTCATTATAGGATGTGGTAGTGTTCGGTCTTTGTCTTTTGATGAAAATATACTTTAGTCACTGTTTTGTCACTAAGAAGTTTGGGGTCAGTAAGATTTTTAAAACATTTTTGAAAACAGTTTCTTATGCTCACAAGGCTGCATTTATTTGATCAGAAGTAAAAAAAAAAAAAAAAACAATATTGTAAAATATGATTGCAGTTTAAAATAACTTTTTTATTGAAATATATATTTCAAATGTAATTTATTCTAGCAAAGCTGAATTTTCATTACCATTACTCCAGTCTTTAGTGTCCAGCGATTCTTCTGAAATCATGAAATTAATCTAATGTGCTGATTTGGTGATTGAGAGACATTTCTTATTAACAATGTCGAAGATAGTTGTGCTGCTTAATATTTTTTGTGGAAACCTTGCTACATATTTTCAGACTTTTTTGATGAATACAAAGTTTTTTTTTTAGTAGAAATATTTTGTAATGAAAGTCTTCACTTTCACTTTAGGCCAATTTAATGCATCCTTGATGAATAAAATTAATTGCTTAAAAATATATTTTTGACTCAAAACTTTTCAACATGAACTTGTAAAAACTGTCCTTTGAAAGCCTCAAATAATTCATTATTTTGTTTTGTCACATTTTTCTCGATTTTGTCTTTTCCAGAAACATTGCATTATTAATATCTTACGTAGCTATGTTTTATCATCCTTATCATCATGATGCATATTTTGGATATGGTCTCTGTTTTCACTGATGAAATAAAAAATGCTTTGTAAGTTTCATCAGTAATCTTGTTGACAAAATTAACCCTGTTGTGACTAATGCTATACGTATCCTGTTTACCAGTTCTGCCGTATACTGATTTCTTTTTTCTTTGCTCTTTTCCTCTGTGTTTGGCTGAAGGGACAACTCGTCCAGCTGGGCACGAATCACCCGTGAATCTCCAGCGGTATAGCGATGGAGCAGGAAATAGAACGGGAGGCTTTAACCCGATAAGACTGCTGTTGCAGAGCGGGGACACTCTGTCTCTGTGTCTCTCTCTCTTCCTCCCTCCCTCATTCTCTCTCTGTCACCCTCTATCTCTCCATTCTTCTCCCTCCTTACAGTTGCTACAGGCTCTTACATAAGCCAGTTGGATATTTTCAGCTTCTCAGCACAGATGCAGTCAAGTTGAAGAGAACGCATTAAATATTTCATTTTGCCTCCTCCCAGACCTGTCTAGTTGGGGTGAATCAACATTATAATACTACGCTGTTTTTATCTGAGTCTCCGTGACTGGTTTCAGAATGCCAATCAATCTGATGCTTTTTCTATTCAAATGTAGGTTAGTCTAATCAGAGAAGGAAAGAAAATGAACAGCGAATGGGCAGAAGTAGGTGGGAAACACCCTTAGAGATTTCCTCTATACCATCTTTAGTAAACTGACCTACATTTGAATAATAAAAAACAAGGTGATCTCTGTATATGGTGACTGAAGATCGGTTAGGTCAAGAGGAACATATATACATATTATTGTAGCCATGCTAAATGGCTTCCATTGGGAATTCAATAGGGGTGAGTGGAATATAACTTGCTTGATGGCACAGAGTTACGTAATACAAGAATAGGCCATTTTTCACAGAATGGGAGAGGTTCTGGACCTCTGGAGTGAGGATAGCGACAATATGTGTGTAGCTAGTAGTTTATAGTATTTTGAGGATGTTTTGTAAATTCCCTCATTCTCACCTCTGGACCTCATTTATGTAAACCACATCGCTGGACTCAGTTTTCCAGCATGCACCGTAACATGACTGCAAATCACTACACATTTTTATTGTTTCCTGCATTTTCAGTGATGTTGTCATGTTCTTTGTTCTGTATCCACATGTTGTCTCTAAAGAACATGGTTTTAAATGTCACAGTCATTGTGTTTTATGTGTGGAATGCAAAGGATAATGTGTGCCAGGTTGAAGTTATATTGTTTTGTTTCATAATTTGAATCATGTTCAAATACATGGTCATAGTGATATCAGTTATATACAACAATGGTTCTTTTAGAATAATTTCTTGTAACAAAAAGCATCAAAATGCATTGTTTAACCTAATAGATGATGCTGTCCAGTGAGGCATACAAATCATTTGTCCACGCCTTCCAAATACTGCTCATAACTAATTAAAACAAGGTTATTACTGTGAGGAGGGACTGTAATGGGTCATTTGACATGTATATGTGAATCGAAAAAATAATTGACTAATAAAATAAATATTTCTACATTAATATTAACCCCTCTTGTTCTTATTGTTCATATGTGCTTAAGGTTGTGGACCACATTAATTCTACTTCATGTATGCATGTATTTTTTCTTTTTCTGTGCAAGCTTTGTTATTGTCAGATTCAGGTTGCATCCTGATTCACCAGCAATAGCAAAAGACAAAAAAACTGCTTCAAATGACGTGTTCCTATTCTGAAAGGATGTGATGACTTGGACTGAATTCACATCCTTTACTCAAAGGATGAGTAACATAAAATTATGAATGTTTTATGAAACATTCAAAAGTGATAATTAACGTTAACGTGTTATATGAAGTTTGCTGCTAATTAGGTCAAAGATGTAGAAAAACAGATAGGTTAGATGAATTTCTTATAGATAAAAGTTAGTATATTTTCTTACTTCAAATTCTCTATTCTTGACTGCTTCAAAAATCGGTCTAAATAATATATCAAAGCATGCATGTACTTTATGGGCTTGTGTCTTAAAAAGCATTTCTGTAGAGATCCTGTTTTTGAAATACTGTCTACTTATTTGGTCTGGTGGAGGAAATATCATAGAATTTGATCATACATTATGGAGACCCCCATCAGTATTTTGTATTAACCAGGTTTATGTTCCACTGCAAGTTGTGTAACTGTGCTTGAAATCTGAAATTGTTACGAAGAGGGAACAGCTTACAAACTATGTATTTTATAAATATAAACAGTACCGATTATAAAATCTTGATTCTCAGTTTTCCAAATAACATCAAGAACTACTTGGTGACCTGAGGAGAGCTGTGTAGTATGACAGTCACATGAATCACTGTTCATTTTTAAACCGCTTATCCAAACAAAACATGAATTTTGACAAGGGTACGTTTGATCTGTCTATGCAACAAGGTAGCAATTTCTTCAAAAGATGAACACTAAACAATATAGAACATTTACATCAGAGTTTTCAAGCTTTTAGGAGACAGCTAGACCCTTTGAATGAAACATCATCAGAACCGCAAACAATCTTTCCTTTGGTGCACTTGAATGCAACACAGATATGAATGTGTGATAAGGATTTCAAGAACAAGGCACGCTCAATCTGTGCTCCTCTTCTGCTGTGTGTTTCACACATCATGGCTGGTCTGGCTTTCCTTGTCTCTTTGCAATTTTCATATTCTTCAAAGAGAGATGGTTCACACTGTGGGCAATTGTAATTAGGTCATCTTCTCTCACTCTCTTTTTTATACCATCTATCACTCTTATTTCTCTCATCCTTGCACCTTCCACCCTCTCCCTTCATATTTTCTTGGATCGGTTTACAATGCAAGCGAGTGGTGAAGAAGAAAGCAGATTAGATGCCCCCTTTGCAAGACAGCTGAGGGGGAGGATGCGCGTTAGAGCTGGGGAGCTGGAAATAGGCGGCTATATTTGTGTTGCAGAATGTGTTAGGCAGGAGATGGAAAGAAAATGCAATTCTGTTTACAAGGCATGGAGGCTGGGTACCAATGTGGCGTCTAAGGAGCTTTGGGTCTGGAGGCCTCTCTGCCAGTCTCTCTTTCTGGCTGCTTGCAACACTGCCTTCGACACTGGAAACAGAAGCGGAGAGCGCTGGGCAACCTGCAAGAAAAGTGTGGAAGTGACAATATCATACTTTAGCTTTAGATAATGTCTATCCAAAAGAAATAGTATAGTCCTTTACTTGAGGGACAATGGTAATTATGGCCACAGTAATGTGGCTATTTCGGAGTGAACACACAACCTTTGTGACAGTTACTCATCTGCTTAGCCTGCCACTATAACCTGAAAAATAATGAGGATCTTGAGAATCCTAATTAGCATTTTAATGTCAATCTGTGATGAAGATGGAGCTTTAGAGATTAGAGAATCATATTGCTTACTGCTTACACAATCTACTGTTTTCACTGAGAAGATAATTTCCCACATACTTCATAAGGCAATTGTTGTGTCACTTAATAATGTGATGTACACTCAAAAAAATGAAATGTTGGGTTTAATTAAAAATATTATGTCAACAGGTTCCACACAATTGTTTAAGTAATCTCAACAAACAATAATTTAGTTCATTTTACAAAAGAAGTTTAAGTAAACGTAACTTAACAAACCTTAGTAGAGTCAACAAACAACAATTGAGTTAATTGTACATGAAAATTGTAATTTATGATAGCAAATTTTTTATAATAATGCCACTTCAGAAACACCACGCCCTTTAATTAGGATTTAATAGGTCCATAACACTGAATCAATAAATAAGAGTGCAGCTGCTCAATACAACTCAATATATAAACCATCTCTTAATTACAGCTCATCAAACAGATCACAAACATGTTTGAAACACAATGTTGCATTTCCAACCATTTGTTTGTATGCTTTGTTCTTAAATAAATCAGAACAAATTAATCAAACATGATTTTATTTTTTTATTACTCACGTACCTATCTAATGGTGCTACACTTCTGCAAGAGGGTGACAGAACAACAATTACCCATAATACACTGCAAAATCCTCAGCCAATGAGATTCAAGTCTGTAAAGATTTTATTAATCTGTTACTTTAAAGCAACAATGTTATGTTGGCTGAACAAATAATTTTTAAGTAAAACTGACAATACACACTTTTTTGTTGAATGAACTAAACTAAATTAAGTTCACATTGTTAAATTAATTTTTTTAAGTAATTACAACATGAACGGATTAAGTAAAATTGGCAAAAGTGAAAGTAAATTTTTTTGAGTATTGCTATAGCTGAGGAAACCTGTATGGACACCTCCAATGTGTCCAAAATAATATTATTATTTCAAACTGAATGGACAGACTGTCTGTGGAGACTAACATATCTTTGTGCCTCTTTAAGCAGTTTTTAATGTTTCTGCTATAACTTTATGTTCTCTATGGATTCTGACTTATAAAAACTATTTAAAATAGTTTTCATGTCTATGTAAATACAAGTGAAAGGTAATATATCCTTTTATGTCTGTTTATTTTGTTTCATAGCTTTTAAAACAAATATTTTTTTTTATTTATCAAGGATGTCTTAAATTGATAAAAAAAATGCCATTTAAAGACATTTATATTACAAAAAGCTTTGAATCCTGAAAAAAGTATCACGTTGTCCACATTATTATTAATAATAATATTAAGAAATGTTTCTTGTGTGCCAAATTAGCATATTAGAATAATTTCTAAAGGATTGTGTAGTGCCATGCACTTTTTTGATTATTGTCAGTGTAAGTGTTGCCAGGTATTGTTACGTTAACAAACAAAAGAATACATTAAACTGAAATCAAATAAAATCTTTTGCTTTGGAAGTAAAAAATTAAATAAAATAAAATAAATAGAGGTATTGTTAACCTATTGTTAACCCTAAACCACAACTTCTCACTTTATAAACTTTATTGAAGTTAATAAAAATAATTAACACAGAAAAAATATATACTAAAACTAATATTAAAATATCAGTATGTATTAAAATAAAATCTAATTTCAAATATTAACAAAAGTTATAATAGTATCTAAATTATTCTAAAAAACATTACACCATTTACCCTTTCAGAGGGATTGGCCAACAAAACGTTAATTTATAGTTCTCTATTTTAAGTTATTATTTTAACTCTGAAAACATGGCAAATTTAACTCATGACCATCTGTTCATATACCTTGTTGCTAAAGTTTGTTACTGCAGACTGTAGTCTGGTGAAAAATGAAAATATAGCACTAGATATTTCAGAGGCTGCAAGAAGCGCCCTAGATCCTAGGTGGAAATGATCCAAGATTAATAGGCTTTCATATATATGCCATAAAGTCTACCAATACAGATGTACCACATGTGCATAGTGCATCTATAAAGAATTGAAATTCAATCATTCTTGTCATTTAAAAAAAAATATATATATACTGTAATATTTCAAGAAGAGTTTTAATGTTCATTTAATGAGTCAAAATCTTAACGAGTCTTTCTGAAATTCTTGAGAACCGTGTATTTAAGAGAAAGAGAATTGTGACAAGCATGTTAGCATCACAGTGTTTTTGTGAATGTGTCAGTGAACGAGACTGAACGAGTGAGAGCATTGACAATGTTGATGTGTATGCTTGTAAATATCTACCCAACTCATTTGAATCATGCTGTGTGTATTTGTGCCTGGCTGTGCATTTGAGAGAAAGTTGGAAGGAGGGCTCCGAGCCATTCCTGGCCTCCCTGCATTTCCTAGGCTCTGGATTGGGTGGCATTTCCATGGCTACGGCGGGTGGAGGTGGGGGTAGCTCTGTGCCTTTTGTGAAGAAGCAGTTTGACTGCCCTGCTTGTCTCATGCTCCAGTCTTCACTCTCATATATATATATATATATATATATATATATATATATATATATATATATATATATATATATATATATAGAGAGAGAGAGAGAGAGAGAGAGAGAGAGAGAGAGAGAGAGAGTATCATAAGAGAGAGTATCATGTGAAGTTTTAAATATGCATTTGTAAAAAATTATCAGTGTCAATGTATTTTTACATTCTTCAGTCAAATGCATTTGCTAAAAGTCAATTAATTTTTTTATTGAATGAATATAAAAGAATGTCTGTGTAATCCAAACGTATATGTAAATATTTAGTATGAATCACTTGCTTATATTTTGCCTGTTTTATATAGCAGGCTACTTTTTATGCTACTCAATATAACACTTGCAAACTGTATCCATAGCTTGAGGCATTATGTCCATGGATGAAGCTGCGCTAATACAGTATAAACAATTGATTCATACTAATATTCAGTAAAACATATTAACATATTAACTAATCTATATAAAATTATTTAGCTAATACATAAAGACATGTATTTTTTTATTGAACTTTTAAAATTACAAAATTCAACAGCAAGTTCTTCACATAGGCCTATGTCTCATATTTACACAATTTGTAAGTACAAAATAATAATTCATTATTATATAATAATTAATTAATAATTACAAAATAATAATGATGCTAATAATAATAATACAAATAATAAAAAAATAAAAGGGCATCACAAGCATATATTTTTTTAAAATTAATTTAACAGAGACACCAGTGCAATTAATGTCAGCCCATTTTCTATTCTCGAAATAGGCGCGAAAGTCACCGGCGGTAACCATAGTGACAGTGTCAGCGCTGGAGTATATCAAAGATGGCGACCTCAAGAACGGCGGCGCGAATTCACCTGCCAAATCTTGATTAAAGGAAAGCAGGAGTTTGGGGTGCAGCAAATGGACCACGAAACGGACGAGAACGATTCCAGTGGAAGATTGGACCCGAAACCTTCAGATGAAACACCGTTAATAATGTATATACGATACTAGTGTCTCTGTACGTTTCCGAACCAAAAACACGCATCATACGAGTGTGCTCACAGTATGAACAAGCTGATATAATACACATACGCTTGAATGAAAATATGGTTGTGATTCCTGAAAACTTAGAGGTGTCACACTTGTTTATTACTGAACTATCTGTGACCGCAACTGTGTTTAGCACTCATGGGCCGCTTCACATAGATACTGTAGCAGCAGACGCTGGTTAGCTCTTCTTCTAACATCTCGTGCATTAAGATGCTATTAAGTTAGTTGTTATAAAATCTTTTCCATCCTGTTTTTATTATGCAAGTACACGTTGTTTGTGAACGGTTTTTAAAAGAGTACTAGCCGTATTCTGCTGCTGTATACGCCAGGGCCTCGTGATGACAGACGTATTCATACTTTGTTACTCTTGGAAAGTTCGTTAGTTTGAAGTTATGATTAACAGTTATGATTATGTGGTCTTTCAGAAGTGTGGCGCTGCTCGCACGTGTGACTTCAGATGTGAAAGAGACAGGTCTCCACAGGTGAGTACTGTTACTACCTAACACACACACACCCTTTTCCAGATCTAGTTTCAGCATGTCATTGCAGCCAGTTAATATCACTCTAATTTCCTCAAGCATATTAACCCTTTTGTATTGGCTTCACGATGTGTAAACAAAAGATGACACTATAATATAACTCTGAATAAAATATGCAATTGAGTACACTTCAATCTAAATACATTGAATGTATTCTGAGTGGAGCCAGTTCCTGTGGCTCAGTGGTAGAGCATTGCTAGCAGGGCAAAAGGTTGTGAGTTCGATTCCCAGAGAACACGTTAGGTAAAAAATCTTAGCCTGAATGCATTGTAAGTTGCTTTGGATAAAAGCGTCTGATAAATGTAAATGTAGTTGCATGTACTGCGTAAACTGACTTGCAGTATTTAATAAATTATTTACTGTTGTACATCTTTTTAAAATATATAAGTAATCTGGATCTTATCAGTGAAATACTTCCAGCTGGTTAAATGAAGTTCCCTTTATGTCTTTTTTGTTTTAGATTTCAGTTAATTTTTGTGCTTTACTTCACTTTGGCAACATCCAACAATCCAGTCATCGTTTGACAGACAATGCTGTCTTATTACTAATTTTGAAGTCGCTGATTTAGATGAGCCAAGCCGATGATTTGCCAGAACTATTTGTATGTTTATTTAGTTAAAAATTTAGCTGCTGTTTTTTTTTTATACAGATGAAGATGCTGCTTTTTTGGTGATGGGTAATGTTTGGTCACCAGTTTTTAAAGATTATTGCAGCTCTTGTCTCACTTGTCTGTCTTAGTTTGATATCTTGAGGAATTTCACGACAGGGGTATTCCAAAGGGATGCACAGAGACATCTTGTTTTCTCAAACCTGACGCTGTTCTGCAGATTTTAAAAGTGAGGATTTTTTTTTTTTGGGTGGAAGTGGGTGAGGAATTGCGGCGATTCTCCTCAAGGAATTTTTAAATAGTCCGTCTGCTTTTTCAAAGAACTCCAAAACTAGGTGTAATAACAATTGTGAAATTGACCTATATAAGAGCGCGTTTGATTAAAGACAGTTTATTTATGTTCCAGTTTCGAAACTTAATTTCAACCCCTTTAATTGAAGTATGTAATAATATCTTATAAAATCAAGTTCAGTCTGCAGCTTTATAGTAAACAAGATCTGTGTTACAATCTTTATACACGTGTATAGACATTCATATGCACACACACACACACACACACACACACACACACACACACGTCTAGCCTTCCTTTTAATGCGACCCAGTTTCTAGAGCCCAGTAGCATTGCATGCTTCACCTCACTGGTTCCCAGTTTCACAGCTATGTCACAATTTCTCATCTCAAAGCTGTAGAAGTGGACAGGTTATGGGACCTGAGAGAGAAAAAGGATGAATAAAAGTGTCAAGGCATACCATGAGGGAAGGTGAAGAGAAGAGAAAGACTGAATATAGTGGAGTGTGTGTGTGTGTATGTGAGAGAGAGAGAAGATGAAGTGGAAGAATTGAAGGGGAGGGCATAACGGAAAACAAACAAATCTAGACATGTTTCCCCCTCCCCTCCCAGTCCACCACAGACAGACTGATTTGCATAAAGGGCCGCAGGGCTTTTGACTGACAGGGCTCCAGACGGCACTGCGCTGCTGCTTCCACTTTAAGTGGGCTGGTGTGGGGCACTGGGGGGAGGAGTCAACCTGGACACAAGCCCTCCCCCTCGCCAACTCCAACCCCTGCTCCATAATTGAGATATATACTAACTCCGTCCTATATGGCGCGCTGGAGAGGGGAAAAAGAAAGAGAGAGGAAGAAAAAGAGATTTTTGGGGAGGGGGCGGGAAGAGCCACTCAGAAGGAATTGATTTGTGGTCGTGATGACACCTTGTGTGTCGCTGGTGCCTGTACATTGCTGCAGCACTAAAAATGCTCCACAGCAGTGCTGCATGGTCATATTGGGATGAGGAGAAAGAAGAATATTTGTTTTTGTTTTTTTTAACAAGTTGTGGCTGTCTGTGTTTGTGTGTTCACTGGAAATGAATCCTTTCTGAACATACATTTATCTGTATATTTGGAAGCATGCAGATTAGTTAAGTTAAGTTTCCCACCACAATAAAGAGGATGATATCATGTTAAAGTGAGCATGGTGCCACACTGCTGCAAAATTTCCTTACAACTGGCTATAATGTTTGAAAGTTTTCAAGTTTTTTTGATGTTTATGTAGTGACATGCCATTTATATGCACAATAATCATTAAAAATGTAAAGATGTTAACTTATTTTAAAATTAACATTTGGTTTCAGAAGTAAAATGCACTGTGAGAAAAAGGAAAGAAAGAACCAGATACCTCAGATGAAGATCTAATAAGGTAAAATTATTCAAAATCTAGAGTTTCATGAAAGCTGTACCTATAAGGTCTAGAAATTGATGCAGTCCTACTTATATTCAGTGAGGGGTGGCAGGTACGTTCAAGCCAGCTGATTTTCAGTATGTGTTTCACATTTTATTTGTGTTGCATGCTGAGGTTGTGAACATATTAGGGTCATAAATGTTTTTAAGGCCCACATGTCCCTGGTGATATTTGAACCTTATTTTGGAAATCACTGTGATATAAATGGCTCTGTAATGAATAACCAGCTTGTCAATCAAGCTAATGTAATGCTATTAGAAGTCTCGGGTGTTGGGCCATTCAAATATGAATTAAGAATGCTTTTTAAATTCCATCTTGGTTTGTAACTTTGAATTAAATTTGAATTGCTGTAGCAAACAGAATGCAGCATTGAAATTAAAATGAGGAATTCATTACTGCAATGGCTGTAATTTTAAAGTGTGATATTTATAAGCTTTACAGACAGACAGATATGTTTAAAAAGTCCAAAAGAAATTGTACTTGACTTATATTTCATACATTTATTTTCATTTTATAAACCAATGTGGAAGAACACTTAATTAACAAGAATACCATTAGAATGAGCAAATTCCACTTTCTGTCATTCCAGTTTAAATTTCAATTCCATCTTAAACAGGGAGCCAATTCTTTTAATGTTTTTTTTTTTTTTTAATAACAGGAGTCTTGCATTATTGCATTTACATTGGATTGTGATTATGATTTTACACCCAAAGTTTTAGGCACATCTGGATACAGTTGTTTAAGGCATCTGTGTAGTTTAGCAGTCATATATCAAGTACTAAGCGGTATTTCATTAACAATGTCTGATACTCTGATAACCCTACTAGCTAGTTAAGCACCACTGTTGCCCTCACAACATGTTTAACTTGTCCAAATCATTTTCTGCAAATTAGAGTTACAATGTGCACTTCCTCTGGGATGTCTACACATTATAATCACATTTGGACTACAGCCAACACCATATTCGATTTTATTCCTAAATGTTTCTATCAGTCTCTGTGAAGCAATGTCAAACAGATGGCATTACTTGTATACTGAAAGTGATTCTGTATGCTGTATATAAATAATGCTGTGCAAGTTAGAATAGTGAGCTATTCTCTGCGAAATGACCCGATAAATAGTCTAGAATTGCTGCAACTAGCAAGCCGTTAGCCGTTATAATTATTCCATGTGACGCCCTCTCCTTTAATCACCACAAAGCTTTGTTTTTAGCCTCAATGCTATTTTTTTTGGACGAATGTTTTGCTATTTCTATAAACTCTATGTGCAGTGTTCCAAATATGAACTTGACTGTTTCAGAGACACACTTTCTTTAAGCCTTGCAGAAAATAATAAATAGAGCCAGTATCACTTTGTGACAGTCTGCTGATAACTTTGTTCAAGTTTGTTCATGTTCAGAAGATACAGAAGGAGTTATAAATTGAAAGAGGTTGGAACAGGAGAGATTATCAGAAAATGTCTTAAAGCATCTTCAGCCATGACAGTGCACTGGGACATGAAGTGATTCCCAAACAGAAAGTGGTCCTGTCACTTTTTTTCCCAGGGAAGATAATAGAAAAGGAGCAGAAAATTAAGAGTGCTCTCGTGAGTAAATTATATATTTCTTTGTCACTACCAAGCTTGAAATGTCCAGGGTAGCATGTAAACTCTTATATAAAAATGCCTGTTAATCTGTTATCTTATTAAGTAACATATTTGATACCTTTTAGTTAAGTGAGTTTTGGTTTGGTAAGTTACCAAAATATTCTAATGTGTCTTTCATATCATATCCATCCCTATAATCAGATGAATTCTTCTGAATACAGTCATATTCAACAATAGGCTGTGTTCAATTGACAAATAAATTTGAAAACAATAATTATGTAAAGAAACATTACAGCATATCTTCTGTTGTCATGGAAGTTGACATTGTTTGTGCCACAGCTAAAACTGTCGCAAACAGCATAGAAGGAACAGAAAATTGCAGCATTGTTGATCTGTTACAGTCATTATCCACTGAATCAAATTCAGCAATTGCTGAATGCGTTCATGCACTGACAGTTAAAGACTGAATATATGCCAATAAAGAAATAAATGGCTTACAATTTCGAGAAAGCTTGTGAGAAGCACCAAGGATTTGCATCCTGATTTGATGTGCCATAAGCAAAGTTAGCTCCGTGTTATGCTATAATTTCCATCAAGGGACCACATTACTCTCAGAAGTAATGACATTTAAACAACCTTCTTAACCAACGGAATTATTGAATTATTCCAAAAGACAACTGCAAGCAGGTTGATCTAATTAATAACCCCATAAAAGCCATATGTGAATGCATACATATTGTATTAACATTCATAGTACTTTATAATTTTAGGTTAACCTCTTAAGGCAAAGCTGCACACTAATGTAGAATTCTAAGGGTGCAAGTTTTATCAATTCATAAATTAAAGACAATTAAGTTCCAGAGGCTCTACCCCTTTATTGACTTACAATATAAAACTATTTAAATGGTTAATAGTAAATAGTTTATTAATATTATTATTAATAAATACATTTGTGTGTCATAAATCAAGAAAAATGTATTTCTTGCCAGTATACTTAAACTAAATGTTTATTCACTGGCATTATGGCACTTGCAGAGATTATTTTTGCAGTTTTTAAGCAATTGTTCATCCAATACTCTCATGTTGTTGCAAACTTTTGTAATATTATTGTATCTTTTAAGGTTTTAATTATTAGTTGATCTGGGTCAGAAATCTAGACAGAACAAATTATTCACTAATTGGGTAAGAATTTTAGCTAATAACAATGCATAATTTCGTCTATTTCTCTTACAAAGCTATGTGGCTTATATAAATATAAAGTGCCTGAGTCAGACCTTTATGATTCTTTTTGGTGTTTTATCCCACTCTCTATTCAACATAATTGTGAGGAAAAGAGCGACCTGCACAGTCTTCAGAATTTCTCCCTTTGTGTTCTGCAGAAAAATGAAAGTTGTACAGGTTTGGAGCAGAATGATGAAAGTTTTAATACTCAAGTGAATTAGTCCTTAAAAATCACTTTATGAAGTCCTTAAAAAAAGATGTTCATCAAAACAAACAAAGGCAAACTCATAAGTCATGGAAGAACACAGATAGATGCATTAAGAATATCGCACTGTGGGGAAAGAGAGCAAGAGATTTCTAGTTTCTAATCGCCATATTGCAGACCACCACCACATAATAATTCCTGTGCATCTGGAGGGGGAGGCACAGAGCTAAAAAAAAAACCTTAAAAAAACACTGTGTGTTTGTGTGAGGGAGAGAGAGAGAGAGAGAGAGAGGATGAGAGGTAGACGAGACAATCTATGCAATCTGTCAGTCGATTGGCCAGTTAAAAATGCATACAATTACTTCCACCGGCTCAGAGGCAGAGCCATTTACATATGCATACGTGAGGGTACTGCCAGGGTGTTTGAAACGAAGAAAGAATGCGAGGACGGAGAGAGAGAGGGTGGGAAGGAGAGATGCAGAGAGAGAGAGAAACATTAATCTTTAAACACTCAACATGCAGATTTATTGCCGACAGCAGAAGGACAGAATAAAAAAATCACTCGAAATGAAAGGATAAAAACTGAATTGTTAAGGAAATGTTTCATTTACATTCCATAGGTGTTAATGGAATAGTTCATTCCAAAAAAAAAAAAAAGCCTAAATATATATATGTGTGTGTGTGTGTGTATGTCATTGTTAAGTCATCCTCATGTCAAAACTGTATGGCAAACATGAGACATCTAGAAGAATATCCAAGCTGTATGGAGCCAGAAGAGTCTCAATAAAGATAAATGCACACACTACAGTCACATATGCACACATAGGATTCATACATGCACACACATAATTCATAAATACACACACAGGATACACAAATGCACACAAAATTCACAAATGCACACACAAAATTTAAAAAGCACAGAAGATTCACAAATGCATACAAAATTCAGAAATGCACACAAAATTCAGAAATACACACACAATTTAGAAATGCAAACAACATTTACAAATGCACTCAAGATTCACAAATGCACAGGACAAGATTCAGAAATGTATTTCTGATGCACACACACATATATCTTGATTCACAAACTGCTTGCGGTCTGTGAACTTCACTGCATTTGTGTGTGAATTTTGAGACTCCCTTGACTCGGCTCGACACACAAATGCCTTTTTTTAAACAGGGAATGATCTGCAACCAATCAGATATCTCCCTTGTTTTAGCCAATCACAAGAATGCACCCCACGTGGGGGATTGTTTACTTATAAGCCAATCAGCGAACGACTCACTTTCCTCACGCAGCGAACGACTCACTTTCCTCAGCGAACGACTCACTTACCTCACACAGCTGGCGACCCACTTTGCGCAGCGAACGACTCACTTTCCTCACGAGTCACGCAGCGAACGACTCACTTTCCTCACGAGTCACGCAGCGAACGACTCACTTTCCTCAGCGAACGATTCACTTTCCTCAATCAGCGAAGTTGAGTGAACGATTCACTTTCCTCACGCAGCGATCAACTCACTTTCCTAAGCGAACGACAGCCGGAGACCCACTTTTCGCAGCCAGAGAGCCACTTTCCTCTCGCAGCGGACCACTGACTCTCTCTTCATGTAGGGACTGAATATTATAATTAAAGTGACTTCTATATTGCATCCAAAAGAATATTTAGATATATTTAAATATTCAAAAAGGTTTAAACATTTTTTTTTTTTTTTACTTTCATTAAAATATTTCAATAAAATGAAATAATTGCCTATTGCAAATTTATGAATCCATGGTTAACTTTTTTTCTGCAGTCACTGGGCTATATGTATTGAGACATTTTTAAATTTATATTTAGTAAAAAATAATAAAAAATAAACCTGAATTGTAATCTAAACATCTGTATTTTCATACAATTTAATACAATTGCTGTGTGAACACGTTCATGTGATTGGCTTATAAGTAAACAATCCCCCCACGTGGGGTGCATTCTTGTGATTGGCTAAAAGAAGGGAGATATCTGATTGGTTGCTGATCATTCCCTGTTTAAAAAAAAAGCATTTGTGTGTCGAGCCAAGTCAGGGGAGTCTCAAAATTCACACACAAATGCAGTGAAGTTCACAGACCGCAAGCAGTTTGTGAATCAAGATATATGTGTGTGTGCATCAGAAATACATTTCTGAATCTTGTCCTGTGCATTTGTGAATCTTGAGTGCATTTGTAAATGTTGTTTGCATTTCTGAATTGTGTGTGTATTTCTGATTTTTGTGTGCATTTCTGAATTTTGTATGCATTTGTGAATCTTCTGTGCTTTTTAAATTTTGTGTGTGCATTTGTGAATTTTGTGCGCATTTGTGCATCTTGTGTGTGTATTTATGAATCATGTGTGTGCATCTATGAATCCTGTGTGTGCATATGTGACTGTAGTGTGTGCATTTATCTTTATTGAGACTCTTCTGGCTCCATAAAGCTGCTCTTTTCCATGAAAGTGAAATAAAAGTAAATGACATTGAAAGCCGTCCCTGCCATTTTTAATAAATGGGAAAAAGAAAGTCAGACATGAAAAATAACAGAATTTACATTTTTTTAAAGAACTATATACATTTAACCTGCTCATGTTTTTTGTTAAACAGACAATAATAGAGGCTCACTCAGAAATATTAACGGTGTTATATTTATAATAATTGTATAGTTTTATCAATAGTACAGGATCTTATTCATTTTAATTTGACAGATATATTTCCAAATATTTTTTTCTTGTGGAACTTTTTGTGTGAAGCAACTTAGGAAAGCATGCTAGATCATTGGATTGCAATTCAAACCTTCACAATATGCTAATATGTCTATTGTATCTTGATTTATTACTAACCGATGCAAAAAAATAAAAATCTAAATTGACAATTGGCAGTTGCTTTTAGATAAAAAAAACAAAAAACAAAGATTGTGGTGATCTTTTCTTTCCTAATTCATGTCTAACAAAACTATTTGTCATAATAGACCCTTTGCGAACACGTGACTACAAACACGTGACGATGCCATGACGGATGGCAGAATCACCAGAAGCACAAGCTAAATAGTAGTAGATGAGCGGGAAGTTTCAATCAGTTTAAAATAAATAACATTTAAATAACATTTTATGGCTTCTTCCATTGAACAAGCTGTCGTACCGTTATCGGTCGGGGTAGGGCATCTGGTACACAAAGAACAGTATTTGGAGAAGTTGGAGATTGCAGGATTGGATACCAATCCTTATTCCTCCATTTTCACGGACCTCATTAAATCGCAGAGTCTACCCGACTTCATTTCACACGATTTCTACCACTATGGGGTATCCCCATACACTGGTGCTGATCTCAAAGCTTTTAAAAGTCTGGATGCTTACCAGTTCTCTGTAGCTGGCTGGGTTACAGGTATGCGATGCTACGCTCACGGCGGGGGGAGGTACCTCATAATGGCAAAGGTAAGACATCAATCTAGGGTTTATTTCGTATTAATATCAATACTGTACTTAAGTAAAGATTTATATAACACGTAGCCTATGTTTTTAGGGGACATGGTCGTTCGTGCCTACTCACTGAAGTTACCGTTGTTCACTGGGTGTGCCAATGCAACTTTTTAATTCAGTTGATCTATAACTTTTTATACCAAGAACCAACTTTAGTTTAAGTATAACGAACACAAACTCGTACTTGTTTGGCTTGCCGTCCATCCTACAGCATAGCTCTTCTGCTGTCCGTCATGGTGTTCAGAATTTGCGCAAGTAGAGCGTGACGTAACGTGCAAAAGGTCTATACTTTTGCATAACCAGACCTTAGGCTGTAAAGTGTTTAAGAATAAGCTAAAATGTTTATTCTTTGCAGGTATTAGCATATATGTCATTGCAATGTTCTGATCTGTATTTTTTTTATTTTATTTTTTATTATTTTATTAGTTAAATTGTTCTTGGTCTGAATTGAAGATTGACTGTATGGCAAAGAGCCGTGTTTGTTGTGGTCCTGGATGTGTTCATACCCCCAGCACACTAAGTGCATATATTTAACTTGACATATGGAGAGAGAAAGAGCAGAAAATGAATAGCTCAGGTTGATGAAGAATGTTTTTGGAAAGGCTTTTTTTAAATCCTTTGCTTTAGAACATTTGTCCCCTTTCTTAACCATCATCCTACAAATATGTATTAATTTATTTAGTTTTTAAAAGACAGATCTAAAAATTAAGTTTAAGCATTATTATTGTTGCATTAGTGGTATGTGAGTAAGTAGTATTGTTGTGGTAATGTTGTAATTTATCTTCCATGAAGAAGCATGGAGAAGCTTTTAATAAGTTTTGATGCCACTTTATAAACCTCTGCATAGGCTCTTGACTCTTCATTTAATTTCTACATTATTCTTCCTTCATTTTAAAGCTGTATATCTCTTTTTAGTAATGAGAAAAATGTGTTGCTCTTTTCCACATGCTGCTTCCATTTCCATTTTTCCATTTCCTTCTGTTTTTTCCCCCGATGGAAACAAAGAAGGATGTTGAGGGTCCCTTGGTTCTTCAGCTCCAGCTCCAGTTAAAGTGGGGGAAAAGAAGAGGCCTCCTGCTTTCTTTGACATAGGCTGTAGAACCTATTATGGGATGAAGCAGGAGATACAAATGGTTCATTCTGAAGTACATAGATACATGAAGATGAACATGATAGCCATGATCAGCCATTTAAACATGTCCACTGTAGTATAAAATGAATTCAGACAAGATTGTAGGAATAACCCACACATCATAAGCTTCAGCTTCAGGATTAGTGGAACTGATTTGTTTTAGAAAAGAGACTGGTCTATGCCTCTAGAAATTGGTAGCATATTTAGTACAGTAGAGAAAAAATAATTAGTCACTTGATTGCACTATTAAAGACCGCAAAATGTTTTTGTTTTTTATTTTTTTAATAAAGAATTTATAAAAACAATCAGAATCTGAAAAACTGCTATTTTTTTTCTCTTTTGGCCTCCCTGTCTTTTTGGCCTGTGGTGACCCTTGACCTTTCACATAAGACACAAACAAGGTTCCCTTCTGTCTGCTTCCTTGAGTGACGCAGGTCTCACAAAGCTCCTCTGTATCTGACTAGAATGAAAGAGAGTGAGCGATTGCAGCTGAGGTCTGATTCTCTCTCTCTTACATCTTGCATCACATATGCTTTTCTTTTATTGTTCCCACAAATCTTAGAAACATTTGGTTGGTCCGATGACATGTTTAAAGGGATAGTTCACCCAAAAATGCTTTTTTGTCAACATTTACTCGCCCATGTTGTTCTAAACCTGCACAACTCTTTTTTTCATCTCTGGAGTACAGACCAGTCCAGACAGCGGATATCCATAATGGTTTGGTAACAAACGTTCTTCAAAATATCATCTTTTATGTTTCCACACAAGAAAGATGACATGAGGGAGAGTAAATAAAGACAGAATAATTCCTGAAAGATCCCTTTAATTTGGGTTTAGATTTGATTGATGAAAGTGTTTCCTCATTGTTTGCATAACAGTTTAAAAGACCAAACCACTCAAGACTGTGAACACTTTCTATCCAACATTATTCTGTATGTTTTATCTGTTTTTTCTTTTGCATCAGCTTAGCTATGAAACATTGTGCCATTGAACTGTTAGTTGCACAGAAATGTAAATATAATGTATATAATTTCTGACTAGTGGCATCAAATGCAATAGCTTGTTTTCAGACAGGTTTCTTAAACATGCCCCCTTCCTCCCGGGGTCAGAAAAACAGATAACCCTGTTTCAAAGTCTTGCCATTAGCTGAGCAAGCTGTTACTCTGTCAGGCGACCTACATTAATAGATATTGTATTTAAATGGATTGAGTTGAGTAGTGCACAGTTGTTTTGTGTGAAGATGTCATGTAACTATTTTTTTCTTCCTAAAATGATACAGTGGTAATAAATACTGTTGCTTCAAACCATCATTTTATATTTTTGAGAAGGTTTAAAATTTTCAAGCATTGGATGGTTTGGTGAAACCCGTGGAGAGAAATGAGGTGTTAGAATCCATTCAATGCTGCAATCATGTACCATGATACTAATATGCAAGCTGGAGGCAACAGGCTCGTTCCAAGGATTTCAAGGCGTACAGAAATGTTAAAGTTTAGTGAATAGCACCAGCAGTGTTCAGAGTCTAGTGAAATTTTTGCACTCTTAATTCTCATGCAGCCTATAGCTAAGTGGAATCTGCTGTAAAGTAGATGAACTCCTGAGTTCTAATATGATAAACTTGTGTTACAATTGGAGGTAAGTTATGGATCAATAAAATATTAGATAGGTTTATGTTAATAACATGTTATGGATTGAAGTGTTGCGAGCCCATACACACACACACACACACACACACACAAACACACATTTATATATATATATATATATATATTTTTTTTTTCCTCTTGGGTAGGGAAATGTAAGTGTTCTAGTCCTCATTCAGTAATGCCTGTTGAAGAAGCTAGTGAAATCTTGTCCAAGTACATCTTTCATCAGTACATTATCATAAAAATAAAAAAAACTTATTGAAGGTGTAAGATGTAAAAAAAAAAAAAAAAAAAAAATTACTAATACCATGTTTGTTTGGACAGGATTGTGATTACATTGTTTCATTTGAAGCATCTTGGATTCGTGTGCCATTTTTCACCATGACCTATGATGTCATTTAAAAGGCTGCATTTATTTGATCAAAAATACAAAAATAATACATTTTGTGAAATATTATTAGTTTAAAATAACTGGCTACTATTGTGATATATTTTAAAATATATTTTATTCTTGTGATCAAAGCTTTTCAGCAGCCATTACTATAGTTTTCAGTGTCTTCAGAAATCACTCTAATATGCTGATTTGGTGCTCGAGAAAACATTTCTTCTTATTATCAGTGTTAAAATACCAGCTTGGTATTAAAAATATATATATTGTTGTAGCAATAATATGAAGTATTGCATTTGTTCAATAGAATACATCTGTGCTGAATAGAAAAATCACTTATATAAAAAAAAATTCTTACCCCCAACATTTGAACAGTAATGTGTTAATATGGCAATAATACAATACCATGGTGTTACTGATACTGTCATTGTGCCATGGAAAAGCACTTTTAATAGTGTAACAAATGGAGGAACCCCTGTTCAGATTCTCAGTGGATTCTTCATACTTCGTTTGACCTCTGCTGCAGTGCTTTTGGGCTAAGCACAGCCCAATCTGCCTGATGCTTATGTTTGTCCTTGTGCTCTGGACCCGGCCACTGTCTGGGTCAGATTAGCGTCAGTAGAGCAAAGCCAAGTAGAGAAACCTCATGCTAATTTGGAATGATTGAGAGTATATAACAAAATACAATATATATATATATATATATATATATATATATATATATATATATATATATATATATATATATATATATATATTATTTATTTTTTTTCCATTTCTTGCTGTTCCAAAATTCTAGCAAACCTGTGAAAGCTCATGTTTAATAAGCGTAGATCCTAACGGATACAGCTACGGAACTACATCCCAACGTATGAATGTGTTTGGAAATGGGGAGAGGAAACAGGAGACCACAGCTGAAGGAGCTCTAGTTTCAAATCCTGTGGCAGGAAACTCTGCCGGAGACTCACCCCTCCCTCTCACCCTGTGTGCGTGTGTGTGTATTTTTAAGTATATAAAAGTATAAAGCATCTTGTTTCAACTATCTATTGCCAATTTAGTTAATGTTTTCATTTTACATTTTATTTACAAGTCTACATGTGTAAAATTGCTCTCTTTTGAGTCTCTCCGTGTGTCTTGTGTATATGGTCACGTCTGTATATTTGCTGTTTAGAAGCTTCCTCGTTCTCGTGTCCCTGACTATTGCTGCGACTCTATTTTTACAGTGTTTACATAGTTAGTCATTGCTCGTTTGCGTCAGTCTTCCTCAATGCCCGGCTCAGTTTAGTGCTGGAAATACACGCACTTTAACAGATGCACGACACACACACACAAGCTCTGAAATCTGAGTATGAACAGTTAAAACCGAGCTTCATCCTCATCCTGTTTTGTCTACAGTTGCTCTTGTTCTGTATCCCTCTGCGATCGAATGGGACACACCCTGATGTTGCTCTATCTGCTCTGGATTTCTCTAGAGCACATGTATTCACGCAAAAAGTGTGCACAACCATGCTAAGCTACTCAAACGCTCACACAGGCGCACATGCTCACGGCCTCTGAGGTTAGGCTGGAATGTGTGTGATGTGTGATTGTGAAGGTTGGAGGTGGTGGAGCAAGTTCAGCTTGACAGAGCGGAGCAGGGCCTCTTTTATTACAATCTAAACCAGCTCCCACTGCATTTTTTCTGTTGCTCTCTCTTGCTTGCTTTCCCTCTCTGCTCACTCTATCTGCAGTTCTCTTTTGCTTGCTATTTCTAACCCTATTTTTTCAGACTTCTTTCGCTCTTTCTCCTCTATCCTCCCTCCCTTGGTATATCTCTCACAGCTCTCTTTAAACATCGCTCGTTCTTCCTCCCTCTCTCACCAGCTCTCCCCTTCTGCTATTTTTCTCACTCTGTCGATCCCACATTCTGTCTCTCTTTCTCTTTCTCTCTCTCTCGCTCCTCATGGGCTGCAGAGTGCATTGCAGCGACAGCTGCTGTTATAACCATCAACTGCAGCCTCCACAGCAACCGTTACTGTGGAGGAGAGATCACAGCAACAGCACCTTCATACCACAGACCCCACCTTTGTTACATGGTTCAAGACAATTACAAAGTTATTATGGTTTTCTCTCTTGCTTTGCAGAAATTGTGCCAAAAGTTGAATGGCACTGTACTGTCAGAAAAAATGTGCAAATTAGAACCTTTAGGGGAACAAAAGCTTGTACCCTCAAAAGGACACTTCTGCTTTATCTACCCCTGGATGGTCAGTTTTGGTACCTAAAAGTTGTCACAAAGAAAGACTTCACCATATCTATATTCTAAATGCATGTTATAGATCTTATTGTAAATCACTCATGTATACACTTAATTGTAAAAAATGGAAATGTTTAATAAAAATGGCATGATTTTCAATTTTGGTGAACATGACAGGCTTCTCTCTGGTAACATTTGCAAGACTTCTCTAATAATTTAGTGCATTTAAACCTCCTCCTGCAAGCTCATGGTCATATACCTCTATTTTTGATGTCCAATCAACCAATCCAATCAACAGCCAATGCAAATTTTATTTTTGATGTTATGTCACTATTTATCTGTTTCACACATAAACAATAATTGATAACACACACGTGGAGTGGTACATCAAATATGTATATCAAACACAGAATCTCAAACGTGTGCATGATGCTCTTCCATGTTTACCATATTTGATGCATTCTATAAAAATGCTTTGATCATATGAAATCAAATAAACCTTCATATTAAGTCTGTTCATCAAAAAATGTGATCTTAGCTCCACACAAGACTTGGATTAGACCACCCAATTCATATGGATTAGTTTCATGACATATTTATGACGTTTTAAAATCTTTTTAGATTTTGTTGCATGTACTTTTATTGGATGGAAAGAAAATATTTGGGTTTTATTTCATCCTTAGTTTCAAAGATGAACAAAAATTGTATGGGTTTTGAATGACATGAGAATGAGTAAATAATGAAGAAACTTTACATTTTGGGTTAACTATCCCTTTAAGGGTCGATATTTGTATCTAAAAATAATTTTATTTTAGGGGTAAATAAGGAGGTTTTCTTTTGAGGGTTCTATCATATTAACAAGCTATATTTTTTTCTGATAGCATAAAATGAAGAGAGTTTTATGATAAACATACTGGAAAAACATATTTTTATTTAATGAAAACAACCTTTAGTAACCTAAGAAAGCTCTTTTCTGAAACTTTAGAAATTCCGTATTTCACATGCGTATGTCTACACGTATATCCACAATACATATCTGGACATGTGGTTGATGGCCAGAGTGGACAGCTATGTTTGACCTTTACTCGGGGAAAAGACTGGTTTCATTTTAGAGCTGACAATCTTCTGCTCATAATTTGTTCCTGAGTGCTTCATCTGTGATTTCATTTCTACCAGAAAACAATTGTAAGTCTTCCATCATGCAGTAAAACTTAATAACACACGTCTACCCACTGAAAACCATTATTATAAGAGAAAATGATGAAATTAAAAGCAACTTATTGTTTTATTTGCTCCCAGTGGATTTTTTTAGGGTAGTGTTTTTTTTTTTTTTTAATTCAACACTTCTGTCCCCTCTTATCCAAATGTTCTAGATATAAACTCAAATCTTATTTTTACCAGTGAAACACTTTAACCCTAAAGCTGGGGGCACACTACACAACTAGCTGGAATATTCTAAGACTTAACCCAATTCTAGTCTTTGACAGTCAAAGAGGAGGACAAACATAATGACCAAGTCAGTCCATTGCACAACACACTAAACAAGTGGCGAGTCACAAACTGTCAGCCATTATACTGTGCTTGTAGCACATGCTCTTCCATTGCATGCACAAATGCAGCAGCGCATGCTGTATATAATTTCATATTAAATCGCAAAAAACGAACAAAGAACCAAGCATGCAATGTCATAGTTACAGTACAGACCAAAAGTTTGGACACACTTTCTCATTCAAAGAGTCTTCTTTATTGTCATGACTATGAAAATTGTAGATTCACACTGAATGCATCAAAACTATGCATTTACACATGTGGAATTATATATGGAATTATATACATAACAAAAAAGTGAGAAACAACTGAAAATATGTCATATTCTAGGTTCTTCAAGTAGCCAGCTTTTGCTTTGATTACTGCTTTGCACACTCTTGGCATTCTCTTGATGAGCTTCAAGAGGTAGTCACCTGAAATGGTCTTCCAACAGTCTTGAAGGAGTTCTCCGAGAGATGCTTAGCACTTGTTGGCCCTTTTGCCTTCTGTCTGCGGTCCAACTTACCCCAACCATCTCGATCGTGTTCAGGTCCGGTGACTGTGGAGGCCAGGTCATAAGGCGCAGCACCCCATCACTCTCCTTCTTGGTCAAATAGCCCTTGATGCCTTCAGTGTGACTCTACAATTTTCATAAAAATAAAAAACTTTTTTTTTTTCTGAAACCATTTTTGCACTGTTAATTTATGAAATAAAAGAAATGTCACAACGAGATGTGTAATTAAAAAATAAAATAAAAAATACATGACAAAATTACAATAAATCCTAAATGTTTGAAAGTGAATGCAACTCCACTGCATAGCCACATACAATCGCTAACGTCAGCCGCAAACATTATTGTTTAAAAAAAATCTTTGCAAAAATTACTGGCAATGACTTGTTCTTGAGTTGTGAGATTAAAATGCTTAGATTCCACACACTATACGACTTTTTCTGCCGACTGCAAACAGTGACCGAGCCAGACTGAAAGAGACTGAGTGTGACTGGGCATGATCCATCGTCTAGACCAAATTACATTCATAATCGGCCAGACAGTCGTGAAATATGTCAGCTCAGCGGGTACTTTCTGCATTACGCCACTGGTGTCAGAATTGGGCTAATGTAGAATTATGAAATGGTGCAGCAATTTGAATTCTCTCCAGAAAGGCTATACCATATATATATATATATATATATATATATATATATATATATATATATATATATATATATATATATATTTTTTTTTTTTTTTAAGTAATTTTTTGGAGTATTCTGTGATCATCAGACGTGATTTTTCTTGATTTTGTTTTGCATGTTTTCGCTGATCTCTAACGTAGCTCCCCAGTAACATCTCTTCACTTATCTCTACTCTTGCTATTATTGTGGCAGACCTTCCTTCCTTACTCTGCTGCCCAGACTGAGAGGACCAGAAAGCCTCCTGTTAAAGAGATGCAGATTTATGCGCAAGCAAAGGCGGGGCCCTGTGTGTTTTGATGAAAGAGATCTATGAGAAAGGCTCGCTCATATGCTTCTAGTCACTCCCTCTCTCTTTCTCTCTCTCCTTCTCTCTATCGCTACACCCCCCCCCCAATCTTTCGCCTTCTCCCTCTTTTCTCTTCTATAACGGTCTCACTTTAATATGTATGCAAATGTGCCCGTCCTCCATCCCCTTAATTGTCTGGCTTCCAGCAGTCAGTGTGTATGTGTGTGTGTGTGTTTGTGTTTTACATTGCCTCAGTTCTCCTCACTAGCCTCTGCTGGCAGAATCACCAAACCTGCACCTGAGCTCAGGAAGCGACGCCGGGGTTATGCCATTCTGTCACTTTGATAAGTGTACACAGTTGAAGCCAAAAATGGCACGGAAAGTACGTTTACCCTTTTGCTAACATATATAAATGCCCATATCAAAGCCCTGTTTTGAATAAATTGCATTGCATTCAGAAAAGAAAGATGTGTGATCAAATCATGTTTACATACGGTTGGGGTTCAGTTGGGTAACTGTGATAGAATATTATAGAAAAATGAGACGTGAAGTGAAAGTATTAAACAATACAATTGCCCTTTAATTTATTTTCCTAATATGTAGCTGGAAATTCGATAATAAATTGGCACAATTGCGGCACTAATTAAGCTATTTTCAACTACTTATAGACCTGCCATGCAACTTTTCTTGTGGTGGTGATGCCATTTCTATTCGATCCACCTGAAAACTGCAGGTGTACCGACACCATGTGCACTGCTGTTCTCACATGACCTGCTGCTGCAACATGCAAGCACTTCAAAGATATAACCTTGAGAGGATATTAAAGGGGATTTTTCTACAATATTAGGTACTTGCCACCTGCTTGATAATGCGGTGATGATTTCAACAGCAAGATTTACAACAAATCTATCAGTCAGCAAGCATTTTTCCTAGAGGAGGAGGATGTGGTGGGAGGAAACTGTAACTGTGTTTTCATAATGACTGAAGATAATAATAAAAGTAACAGTGAGTTTTGACATCTGTAAGTATTTATTTAGGTTGTTGCGTTGATAATCACTAAAAATAACAACTAAATGTAATCTGTCTGCAGAAGCTGTGTTAGTTCTTGTTTAAACTATAACAAGTACATATGATGCTTAAATAATAGTGCGCAGTGTGGCAGATATGTATTTATTATTAAATTTGTTTGTGCTACTGAACGCCCCTTTATAACAAGTTGTTTCTTGAAGATGATGGTGTTTTGGCATATTCCTTATTATATTCGATTTTTTATAAACATTTTTGATTGCAATTGTCCTATCATGCTGATGCAGCACCGATTTCCTTTGTTAAAGTACCGCATACTTTTTTTTTCTTTTTTTTTACTTTGTCCCAGAGGTTCATTCAAAACATCTGTGCACACTCTTTACAGAAATTAATATTTAAGTTTATTTGTTTAGCCAATTCGATATTCAGTATCTCATGCTCAATAACTGACAGAAGGTAGAGAAGCTGTTGAATAAAATGGTGTCATAGTATGTAGAAATAGGAAGAGTAGGGTAAAGAGAAGAACTGGTTAAACATTTTAGTCAATCATATTTATTACGTAATTGTATAAACCATAATTCTCTGTCTATTTTAATATTATATTTTTAATATGTTAAATGTCAACAATTCAGAGACTTTACAAGGTTGTGGTAGATGATTTGCTGAAATCAAAACAGGGACGATAATAGGTGAGCACCGGCCAATGAGATTGTTGTTTGCACATTAGCTCCGCCCACTACTGGAAAACCCGACAGTTCTTAAAAGCTAGGAAAATACAACAAAGTATATTGTTTACATGTAGCACGTCAATTCTGCATGTAAGACATTCTTGCTCTTTCTGCTCTCACCAAAGCAACGGTGAGTGATGCACCTTTACAGTAGAGTTAACGCTACGTCAAACAAGGTACGCTGTGTATCCATTGAGATGAAGCGCTCAGTCAGAGACTGTTCGGCAAGTGAACATATATCTGAGCTAAACTTATACTTAGCCTCCAACTCACATATTTGCGAGTATAATCCTGAGAATTTATTAGCCATTGGCTAATATTAGACATCATTTAATTGCCCAGAGTGAAGATTTAGTTGCATATGTGAGTGATTTACTTGCAATGTAAAGGGTTGGTTTGTACATAAGCAAACTTTTTGAAGGTATAGTATTGTAGAGTATTTTGTGTTTCCTGCTCTCTTTATTGTTTAGTGATGCAACTGAAGTTATTTACATTTACGCATATAGCAGACGCTTTTGTCCAAAGCGGCATTCAGGAAATAAGTTTTTTACCAGTATGTGTGTTATAAAATAGCTACCAAAATAAATATGGTAACTACAGTCTGGCAAAAACTATTGACTAAAAGTAGTGACTAAAAGTTGACAAAAATGCAATTACTTTTCGTTAACTAAAACTAGACTAAAACTATGAAAGACTCAAATGACTAAAATTTGTCTGAGACTATTAAGCATTTTTGTCTCAAGACTAAATCATGCCAAAATTAACACTAAAACAGTTTAATGCCTTAATCTGCATGGTCATATTTTAGATCCCTTAATTCAACCCCATCTCTAAACTTAATAACTAATTTACTTACTATTTAACTATTTGTTCAGGAAAACTCTTAGTTAATGGTAAATATGTTTTCCCTATTATAAACTGTTACTATTATAGGGTGGCTTTTTTATTCTAAGATAGTAGACTGCTTTTTTTGTGATGGGTTTTTTATTATTATATTTTTTTTTTTATAAATGGTAAAATTTATTGTGTATTTCTCTCTCTTTTTTTTTAAATACCAGTAAATAGTGTTAAAGTTTTAGGTGACATTTTGTTAAATTCTGTCTATGCACAAGAACCACTCACATCAAATGTAAATTTAGCTATTGTATTGCATTTCACTGTATTAAAAGGCAATAATGTTTGAGGATGAGAGGATGTGTCCTATTCAGACAGACGTGTGCAGAGAAACAACATTGAACATCAACAAAAACAAACTAGCATAACGTCGGACAGGACTCATTCCTTCACTCTTATCAGATCAATCAATCTTTTTGAATGATCTGCACACCATTTGGTTGTTTAGTTTAGAGGAAAAGATCATTTGAAGCTTTCTCACTTATGAAAATACCCACTTTCCCACCAGTGCCTAAAAACAAAGCTTTAAATTTAACCATTCTTTTGGCAAAAATATCTTAACTTCTGTTTTGTATATAAAAATGAACATCAAACTTAAATTGTGATGAAACCCCCATTTTCAAGGTGAGTTCATCCTTTTGAAAAGTACTACACACAAGTAGGTGTGAAAAGCAGCAAAGAGGATGAGAGCATAGCCCAACAATCTGCAGTAAAATCAGTTTTATTTGACGTTTATTGGTTTAATGGAACCAATACCTTTTGCAAATGTGCAGTTGCGCTAAACAAAATGCGCAAATACATTATACACAGTTTTAAAAGCTCATAATGCAATCCACAAGCATACACCAGACATTTTTAATGCATGTAATTTAATGCACATATAAACTGTTTGCCACAGTAGGCATATATTGATGCATGCTATCAGTCTTTCATCATGTTCACTAAGTACCAAACACATTTTTTAGTGTTTCATGACCCTTTAAACTACATTTGCTTTCTATTGATAATTGTTTAATTTCACAGGACATTTGAAATGCTTTCAGTCAGGTCAGTGACAATATGATCATGGTAGAATGGATTTGCTCTAAAGAACTAGATTATTCTTTCTCGATTCGATAATTGGTCTACATGCTAGACTTCTTCTAAGGAGCTGGACACAGTGGTTAATTTGCTTTGCTTCTGGGTCACCTTAATATGATTTCCTACTGGCAAATGCAATCAACAGCGAGTGTTGCAACACCACGGAACACAGTGACTTTACATGCATTTGACATGCTTTTCCATTTTAAGTGGCACCTGGAACATATAGTCTGTTCACATAGCTCATTTAAGAACATTGGGCTTCAAATGTTAAAAACCAGCGTTCTATTCTGCCTTCGCTCTACCCAACTGCTGTATTCTGGGAATGAGAGGGAACATCAAGAAAGAGAGAAATCTATGAAAAGCCTCCCAAGGGTAGAGGTTGTTTCCTAGGCAACGTTTCATTGATTGGTTGCGCTGGAAAAGAGGCACTAGGTTCGATGTGTGTGCGTGGTTATGAACAACATTGATGTGCTCTAAGAAATATGTTGTTGAGCGCGCAATGCCATCGCTAAGTCTTCGTTACCATTTCTCACTCCATTAAGAGCTGGCGATAGTTTTGAAAAGCAGTGCACAGTGTGTCAGTTTCGAACTTGAATGCAGAATCCTTTTGAATCTTATGCTAACAGTGCATTTGAACATGTGACTTTGTGACTTTCAGTCAAGTAGCCTTCCGTGATAAGCCAGTGCTAATCATCCGTCTTTTTTTCTGTGGTCATTAAACTGCTAGCTGACATATGATCGCTGCAGCTTAAATAAGAAATATGAATCGTTACTTGTGATCTTTTGAAGACTTTAGAGTTGAGAATTTATGTAAAATCCACATTTAGCAGCCAGCTTCAGTACACTTATTACAGAAGATATCAGTTCCTTGCTCAAGGGCACAATGGTGATGGCTCAAAAAACGGTTAAAAACTCCATCCACTGGTCCCTTAATGCTGTTTTTTTTTGGTAATCTGTGCAGGGTTGTCTTGCCCTGGCAACCAAAAACACACTTCTCTTTGGGACTTTTCACGATGCTCTCGCTCTGATCAGTGAATCGCTCTGATCAGTGAAATGTCTGTGCTTAGCCTCGCTATACGGGAGTGCGAGCTCTTCCGGCAGAAGTGCCCTTAGAACCCATATAAGGAAATTCCGCTCCATCTAACGTCACACAGAGCCATACTCGAAAAAAACTTTCCGAAACTTGTGACAAACCGGAAGGAGTATTTTGGGAACAAAAATACTCCTTCAAACGTACAACTTAATTTTTTAAACTTTGTCCATGTTTAGCATGGGAATCCAACTCTTTAACAGTCTAAAAAAACTCAGTATGCATGAAATAGCATTTCACCCCCCCTTTAACAAAGAAAACAACATTAGTCCCAGGAAGTTAAGAAAAAGCACCTAAAACAAAATACTTTCCCTTACCTTATTTCGTATAGCCTTATACAAAATCTTACACAAAGTACTATCCCACAAATCAAATGTAAATTGAATAATTAAATTACTAATGTACTAGTTTTTCAATAGAGTTGTCAACTACAAGTTGTTATTTGGGGAAAATAATAATCCTTTAAATGGTTTCTTAAATTTGTGCTTTATTTTAATTTAGGTTTGATTGTTCAGTATTTTACCTCATTGTTAGGTTTAAACTAGTTAATATATTTAGTGATGTTTTTTAAAATAGAAGATTAATTTAGTCCTTTTATTTCTCTATTGAGCATCAGTGTAATAGAAAAACACCATATAGAATGTGCTACATGCATATAGTGTTTTTAATATTTATAAGCTTTGTTTACTAGTTTCTGGTCTCTGTTGCCATGTCTGTACCAACTTAATGAGTTTCTTAATAACAAAAGGCTTTGTTTCAGGAGTTTGTTGTAATTTGTACTGTACTGAACTTGTGATAAGAGTAGATGCTTCCCTGAAGGTGGGAGGAGTGATGGGACCATAATGTAATAGAAATATCATGTCCAGTGTATTTCAGTGGGCTTTGTCATGATCTTTTATCAAAATGTTATTAGTTGTAGTAGTCTCTAAAATAATTTTCCTTTTTTTAGCTGACATTTTGAATCCCTCTTACTTTTCCACTCCTCTCCTCTTTGCCCCTTTCTGGTGTGCAACAATTAAGATATTTTTTTTGTGGAAAGGGTTAAAAACAAAGTGACATTTATTTTAAAAAGTGCACAACTGCACTTCTTAAACAAAGCATTCATAATTTCATAAATTGAGGTATATGTTCTAACTTTGAAGCAAATCGTATTTGTTTTCCGTATTTTATTCATGCAGTAGGCATGCTTTATTTGTTTGTTCACTGGCCATACTGAACAAGTTATGCAAGTGAAAAGGTTTTGTTTTACCAATGTAAATCTGGTCATAGACTGGACGTCATTATACTGTAAATCATTCATTTTAAAGCTTCTTAATAACTTTATTTTAAAATATACAAAACAGTGTCTTTCAATCATTTTCAATCATTTGCTTGATCGTAAAGTCAAATAAATATATATTCAGAGCTACATTTATGTATATAAAATATATAACGTTATGTTAAAAGATGTAACTATGCTAAATATGTAAGGAGTTACAAGTTCAAATGTATAATTATCCAGTCAATTTTGATATGTAACATTCAGAATTTATATAATTACTGTCGTATGCGTATATAAACCATTTCATTAGAAATGTATCAGTCTAACACAGCCTGTACATTGCCAACACAAGTCATCTCCCTGATTAACTTTACCGCCAACCTGTGAGTGCTTTCATTGCATTCAAATGAATTCCTCCACACATTGAAAGTGCAAGTCTCCCCACAAGCCTCACAGATCTCTACTCATCTTTCCTCCTGAAGCTAAAGCTACTGGCTCCACCAAGTGCCTTGTGAAGATTTCACTGTCTCTCTAGAATCACTAATTGGAAAACGCTGCATGTCAGTTTAGATCGGCAAACTGTCGTCACATGACCGGAGGGTTTGACTGACAAACAAAAAGAAAAATCAACCAATAACACAGCAGCATACCTTGTTACATTTACAACAGTCTCTGTGTGTTTGTTAATTAGCAGGGGTGAAAAAATTAGCGAAATACATCAGCCTGCTTGGTTGTCTCAGGAGACACAAGGATCTGGTGCTGTCATAAAAAAGGGACAGATATGGCATCAAGTCAGGAATCTGTTGTGTGGCGGTCTGGTGATGTCTGGCTAGTTTCGTTTATAAGGCACCTCCGTCTCTGTTTGTGTGCCTGTGCATGTGTGTGTACGTAACAGAGTGTGGAAGGAGAAAAGGCAGACATCGATTTGTGTCCACTTGACTGCAGATCCCTGCCATCATAAAAAACGGTTATGGAGCACCACCTGCACACATTAAAGCAGAAAAACCAATAGCTGCGCTGTGCAGTTTAGTGGAATGGAACATTGTAATAACAGAGCCATTTTGGGGATCATCACTGGTGGTCGAGAAACCTTAAAACTCTTAATAGTTTGGTCTGTATCTTAGAGCAAAGCTGAGGTTAAATTGTTCCTAATTTTTATGTACATGCCCTGTTTCTTTAACAGACATTGCTGAAAAATTACAAATTCATCCTGTATAGTCATGTCAAACCTGTATCACTTTCTGTATTTTGTGAAACATACTGTAGAAGATATTTGGAGAGAAGCTTTTTTTGTGCATTCAGAGGTAGTCAGTGGTTGTTTGTTTACTCTTCAAAAAAGTCTTGTTTGTCCCACAGATGAAAATAAGTCACACAGGCTTTGAAAGACATGAGGGTTAATGTTTGACAGTAAAAAATTCATGATGACAGAATTTTCATTGTGGATGAATTACTCCTTGATAAACACAGTTTCATCTTTGTATTGCCTGCGCTGTTTTTCTCCAGAAGTTATGACCAGTTATGAGCTTGTGTGAGCTGAATGTCAAAAGTCTGCAGCATTATAAAAATCAGCGTACTACATGCATACTATTGCAGTACATGCACCCTACAAATACTCTGCCTAGAGTATGCACAAAAACCAAAGTACTCTTGTAGCTTTAGTTTCTAGATAAAGTGGTTTCACATAATAACTACAGCTGAAGGTGCATTTGTAGAAATCTTTAGCACGACAGGAACACCATAAGAATTTAAATCATGTAAAATTCTCCTAATGGCAACATTTTCTAAAACCATTCTTGGAGTGAGGTTAATTAAGCCACTATTATATGTAAAATAAAATCAAACACTTGTGGTCACTTGTAGCAGTTTTAAATAGAATTGAAATTTGCTACATGAAATGGGCTGATGGTGAAGACATAATTCATGACAAAATTTGGGAGTACTTAAAGGAATATAGTAGTTCAATCAGAAATGACAATTCAGTCATCTTTTACTGAATCTCATGTCACACCCAACCCATGTGACTTTCTTTATTGCATTATTGTAAAAACTACTGACTTTCATTGTACAGACAAACACTTTTCTATATTCTTTTGTAAATAATGACAATATTTAACTATGAACTATGGCTTTAATGTGTTAAACGCTCATGTTCCTTGTCATTGACTGAAGGTTGGCCGTACATATCATTACAGCTTTCTTAGGCCACACCTCACTGGCTCTCTCAGAAACTCCAAGTAAGAATCTGCAGGTTTCAGTGAACCCACTGAAAACCCTTTAAAACCAGTAAGCATTACTGTAAACTGTCAAAATGCTGTATTGAGATCAGTTTCTTTAATATATGGTATTCATATGTGTATCAGGGTATCAGTCTGAGGCAAACATTGTTTTAGGTGGTGTGTTACTTAAAAAGGTTCCAGTCACAATTTCAAAACCTTGAGGCAGCCATTCAAATCCATTAGAGAAAATATAACGTAAGTGTTAAGACGCTAAAATCAGCATAGGTAAACACATATGGATAGATTTTTGTGTTCATCAACAAAGGTAAATTAGAACAATTGCTAATTAGAAGGTAATTTAGCCATGCAAACTTGCCCAGAAAATTATCCAACTATGAATCAAGGTAGTTCCTACTGGTGATAAGTGTGTTTTTTTTTAAGAAGGATAATTATTTATTCTTTTTTGTTGCATGAAAATATTTGGAAGCTCATATGAGCTGTTTACGCTGACGAAAGGATAAAAACGAGACATAATCAATTTAGATATAATTTAAGTATTTTAAATTATAATTCAAGTAACTTTGCATCCACCCAGATAACTTTATTTGATTGTAAGAAGTTTTGATGTTACACCATTTTGTTGAAATTAATTAGATAAATTACTGTGCCACGTTGTACTGTTTCACATAAGTAAATCGACCCTATTATGCTGGGATTTTGATAAAGCCTCCATATAGTTCAGTAGAAGATTGGTTCTTACTAAACAGTTTATGCTTGGTTTCCTGTTCTGAAGAGGAAAAAAGAAAGAAGGCAAAGATGGAAAAGTTTTCACTCTCTTCTGTAGCTCTGCACATTAGACAGAAGGAAAAAAACACAAGTGAAGAAACGAGGGAGAGAGAGAGCGAGCAGAGGGAAGTGGAGCGAGTGTGTGTGTGTGTGTGCGCGCGTGTATGCGTGATGAGAGAGGCATTTTGTGGCATCTGCTTTTGTCCAGTTCTCTCACTAGATGCTGCTAGCTTGCCCCTTTTGCTCTGCTTGCTGAGCTGAATTATTTTTAAACCATAGCCGTGTGGTGGACAGCCAGACACACTAGAAACGGCTGCGTTTTAACTCATTCCGCACAAACTTCTTACCTCTGGAATATTTAGCATTTATCTCTTCTGTATCACATTGTGAATGAGTTGGGAAAAACAGAAGTTAAACCTTTGTAAGTCTCAATCCATCCTAGTTGTTTTAGATCTGTATGTTTTGGCAACCGATCTTTGCATCAGAGAAGAAGAGAAGCTCAAGAGTAAATGTATTTTTAACGGATCGACTATGAAGTGTCTGTATAGCACTCCCCTAATGGTCTCGGAGTGCATTACCTGGTGCTGTGAAATATTGGCAGAAGAGAGATGGAGGGAGAGATTGTGTAGGGCAATCTCTGTCAGTAGTCTTTCTCTCCACCTTTTGGTGTAAAGGGGGAATGGTGCTGAGAATGAGTGACTAGAATAATGAGCTTTGTACCCACCCACACACATTTCGCCCTCTCTCTCACTCAGTGGCAAAGAAAAAAAATCATATGCATATGGTAATTTTAGGTTATTTAGCTCAACATATTTACTCACACATATTGATCTAAAAAATTATTTTCATTTGGGGGTGAATTAACCCTTTAAGACTTAATTTTTTTGACAGAATCTTGCTTAAATTAAGACATCATTGTCTTTCTTGTTTTTTTTTTTAAGAAATAAATGTTTATTTAGATATTTCTCAGTTTGATATTTTTACTAGAAAATACGATGATAATATTGATTAGGTGTACAAGTTACTTTCTCATTTCTCAGTTAGTTTATATCTCAAATATTCCTCTGTACTTTCCCACTTTTTATTCTGAGAATTTATCTTTCGGTGAGAATTTATTCAGAGTTTTTATTAGTCAGCTTTGAGAGGAAAGTACATCATCATTGTTTAAGAGCATTACAGCTAAAGAACGTGTGATATACGCCAGTGGTTCCCAACCCTGGTCCTGGAGGCACGCCAACACTGCACGTTTTGCATGTCTCCTTAATCAAACACACCTGATTCAAGTTATCAGCTCATTAGTAGAGACCTCAAGAGCTGAAATTGGTGTGTCAGAGAAAGGAGACATGCAAAATGTGTAGTGTTGGGATGCCTCCAGGACCAGGGTTGGGAACCACTGATATATGGTATATATGGTACCATATGGTACATTCTTCTGGTAAATTCTTACACCAGTATATGACATTCAAATTGCAGTTGAATGACATTTTTATCAGTATAAAAACTTAAAGTTGGATCTTTTTATCTAGTTGTTAAATTATGTAGTATAGTTCTTTAAAACAATATTGCAAAATCTCTATTGATAGACACTTTATACCAGGGGTGCCCAAGTGCCTTAGTATCAAGGGAGGCATGACAATAATAATTGTTTATACACAAGTTTCATACGCCCCAAGAGGCCTTGCATCAAATGTGGGAGTGTCTTCCTATTCGAAGGAAACAAGCGGGACGTTTCTTCTGTCAGAGTTTCTCCACAGTGGGAAAGCGCAAACAGACTGTTGGCTAAATGTCTGATGCATATGGGACACAAAAGTGAAAACACTTCAGGAGTGTTGAAGTCATCATCGGATTGGTTGAATTCTTCAGGATTTCCGGGAGATGTGTGTGGTGCATTCTTTAACATTCCGCCTGGAAACAAAAATGCTGTGGCGCCAAACCACCTCACGAAAGAAGAAAGCCGTCAAGTTTACAACTGTGATGATGAGCGTTTATCAGGATCCAGTAAACGCTGGATATTCAAAAGTATGTCAAATATTTAAAGTTAGGGACAGAATCTTACATCCGGGAGTTTTACACTGTTATTTACACCGAGAGTCTGTTATTGTGGCAACATTTCCACGTCCCGAAAAATGACACTGAACGAAACCATCTGTGATTGGTTGTTTGACATGTCGGTCAAATGGCCTCATAGGTGGGCCTTGGTCAATGAAAGCTGCCATAGATTCCAGACCTTCAGTTGTCAGTCTGGAGGTCTGGCTATGATTGACTACTTACCAGCTAACAAACATTAAAGACTTGTAAAATAATTTTAGCTCAAAACTCACTTTCAGACATCAGCGAGTGTTTGAAATAACTTGTTTGAGATCTGATGTTGATCACCATACAAGGCAGAAATATGTGAGGCAAACGACTATGCCCACTTACTATAGTAAACATGCTAAATATGACCGTCTGACAAATTATGTATTTATTTATTTACATATTTTATCTGTCAAAAAGCCTCCTCTATTTATACCTTTATACTTTTTTGTACGAGAGCTCCATCTGTTTTTCTGACTGAAAAAGCAACAATGTTTTTGGGACTGGAGAGAGTACTAAAGCTACTCACGGTCATAATTTGGATGGAAAAAAATGTATAGACTGAATGCACTGTAAGTCGATTTGGATAAAAGCGATTGCTAAATGCATACATTTATTTAAATGTATTTAATTTTATATCGTTAGTTCCAGTTATTTATTCTTGATTCGTTTCAGATATCCTTTCTTTATTGGTAAAATGATGGGGTTGTGTGACATTGTTCCAGAGAGGTGTTCAAAGGCGGGTTTTAGTGAAGCACCGCGGAGCTTCTGGTCTGACGGTGGAAACGCAGTGTGATGGCTCAGTGCTATTGGTCTGAGGCTATTAGCCCCATCTGGCCTGTTGTAAACACAGTGGCTCGCACTGGCCCAACAGTGGAAAAAATTTGCACACAAATGTATTTGACTAACGAGAGATAAGAGCCTTTCGCACTGGAGGAACCTTTCATAGTTCCTAGAACTACTGGTGGAAATTCCCGTTTTTGAGGTGTTCGCACCGCAGGAACTAGGAATGGTTTTAGTTCTAGGAACTCCGTTTGGAGGAAATAAATTACCTTCTTCAGAGTAAGGTCTAAAACAGAACAACCAGTGTCATAAGTGTATGCTGATTGGCCAAACGCATACAAAAAAACAGGTACACAGCATTTTTAAAAAGCCATTTAAAAATACTTACTTTACAAACATGGAAAACAGCGATAACGGCATGCTATCATGGCGTTCTCTATTCACCAGTTGTTGATGTATGTAAATGCCGCGAATAAACACACCGCTGTTGGCCGCTTCAAAGTTCCTGCTACTGGTGCGAATACAACCAGGAAAACGGCCCTGAGGGAGAAATTGATTCTCTTGGAACCACCCAGCCAGCTAGTTCCTAGAACTAAGTTCCTAGTACTACATGATGTGAAAGCCCCTACAATGTGCAGTGTTTGAGGAACCACTGCTCTGGCCTGTTTGGTCTGTCTTTATTACTATTCAGTTTAATTAGATTTTATTGCAGTAACTGCTGTTCTTAACCTGGAGAAAAGAACTTGCTAAGAGCTAAAATGGTTTCACAGAGAAACAGAAGTGGTCAGGCTAATCCACAAGTAAAGGAAAACAAGGAGAGTTATTCCTTCCCACGTTAATCTGGTAGATTGAGTAAATCTTACAGCCATCTGGACCTCTGACTGCAATCACGATAGTCTCTCTCACACTCTGATAAACTGAGCGCACATCACTTCCTCTTTTGCAGCTGTTCTCACAACCGCAATTCTTTAACACTAATGAAGAGATTATAATGTTCACTGCTTTTGATCTTCCAGTTGAGGACCCATGGCTCAACATTGTTTTGACGATCATGTCTCCATTACGGTCCTGCTGTATGCAATATGACCAAATCTATTCAAAAGGCGTAGGAACTGGTTGCAATAAATAAACTTAAATACAAGGGCCAATTCAAATCTAACTCCAAAGTCCATCTTTGAAGTGTCCAACTGTTTTATTATTATGATGATGATGCTAGGAATAAGTCACAGTAAGATTTAAATATGAAAAGATAAAGTGAGACATATGACTAGCACAATGCTAAAAGCATTGCTTGTTGTATGCATGCGTACAGAGTCTGGTTAAGTAAAATATCAGCAAATGCAACATTATCGTTGTCCTAAGACAAGACTATTTTAAATTAAATATAATAAATTATTTTAAGTGATTTCAGACAATTTTTCACCAATTTGATGAAGATGGGGAAATTGGCTGCTATTCCAATTAAAAATCATAATTTTAATATTGTTACTTAGTTCTGTATCTGCGATTTGTTTGTGTAAATTATATCAGTTGAAAGTGATAAGAGAAGTGGCAAAATTTCTTGAGAATGTGTGTTGGTGTGTGTTTTTGCATTCGACAATGTGTTTGTATATACATAACTTAATTCAGTTTATTTAATGTAAAATTTATAAATTAATATAATTAACAGTACTTACAATGTAATTAGAGTAAATTTTTTTATAAAAATAGTAGAATATTCTGATTAATTGACCTACTTAAGTAAAAGCCTATCAAACAGTGAAGGTTATGTCTGTCAGGATAACAGTGAGAAGTGGAGACTTAATAATTTATGATTTGGGATGTGCATGTCTTTTCTCTTCTCTGTTGGTGGGATGGTGATGGGGAGAGGGGGGGTCCAAGTAAATATCTGAGTTATCAATGTTTCATGAGCTCTCTATTGCTCCACTTCAGCTTCTATGAGGAGAAGACTTACTACAAGCTCCATCTACTACGACGCCTAAACAAAACAACTGAAGCTTGACAGATTTCTTTTTTTTTTTTTTTTTTTTGCTGTTTTTCTGTTCGTCTTACATTTTATGCTACTTCTTCATTTGTTTTTTATATATATATATATATATTTTGCTTCCTTTTCTGCCTTCCTTTGTGGTATTTCCCTTTTGAACCGTACTCTGGTTCATGACACCCCTCTTGCAGAAGTAACGGTAAAGTACAAAATAGTTTCAGTCCTTATCAGAAGAGTAGCTGCTGCATATGAGCAGCTCTATTCCACTGCTGAACAGAAAGATGACACACTGGTTGATGGGAATAAGGCTGTGCAGCAGTGATGAGGTCATTCTCACATGCTTTCTCGGTGATGATGAGCAAACATGTGATCATCACACTGCTAGTTGAGCTCATACAGCAGGTTCTTTAGCCTGTGTCAGGAACAGTGTCAGATACTTTCCTTTCTGGAATTCCACATATACATTTGAGAAGTATGAGAATTGGAAATTTACAGATTTATACAAAATCACTTATAGTCATTTAGTGTAAATAGAAATTAAATAAATACCACCATTTTTTTTCATTGTATCTTGTACTTGAAACATAAGATTATGGTATTAAAAATGTTAATTAATAAGGTTCCTTAGACAGTTTAAGTCATGCACCTCTTAGTTTTATGTGTGAAACAGCAAGGTGCCATTTTCTGTGGTGAATATGGCTAAATTTTAAGCTTAAATTACCTACATTTTTAATAATTAAATTGACTTGAAAGAGCCTTATACTTAAAAAAAAACTTCTTTTCACTTCTCCTGTGTTTGCAGGCCTGCAGGAAAGCTACATATCATTGTTGCACAGTGTTATATATTCATATTTATGGTAAACTTACAAACCACCGAAATCTGTTTAATGACCTTGTGATGCATGTTGCAAACAGAAATGGTAAGAGCTGGCTCAAATCGACAGCTCCCATATGATTGGATGGGGCTACATGTCACTCAGATGGTCTTCTCCTGTCTAAGTGGGTGGTTTTTGGACAGGACAGGCTGCAGTGAGGTCAAGAATTACATTTACATTCATATATTATAAGGTCAGTCTAGATATAAGCAGGTGAACAGTTAGACAAAATATTGCTAAATTTTATTAAATACATATTCTGAAAAGAAAATCAGCATTTTGATCTCTGACATCTTGGTCTGATCCTGCAATTACTAGTACTGCTCCCCCACCCACTGTCCTCTTCCACGCTGGAGGAACAAACACAGGTTTAATCATAGAGGGACCAACACAGAATGCAAACAAAAAAGAAAATGCTTTCATTTCACACAAAGTAGAGCTGTGTGGGAGCACAGCTAGACAGTTCATTCTTGGGTGAGAAACTCAGCTGTCGCCAAGCACAGAAATGCGTAAAAGTAGTGGGAGTGGAGTTCAGTGCATTGAGCAATGAATGCAGGCCTGCTCTGTTTTTCTAAATTACTACACTGCACAGATTCAATTAGTCTAAGACCACATGCACACTGCAGCTAAATGCGGTTGTCGCTCCTCTTCTGAGTGCTTGAACTCATTCTGTACACAAAGAGTTTGGTTTCAGCGAAGGACAACTGCAATCTGCAACCATATTCACAAGTGCACAATGTCAGTTAGTCAGCATAATGTGCACAAACTGAAATTGGACACAATACTTCTGGAATGTGTATTTCTGTCAGACAGAGGTATGTGGCTTGACTCTTTCTCAAATTTTAGATGTCTGTAATCAAAAGAATGGATGTTTTTGCCGATTGCTTAATCAGCTAACTATTGAACATTTTGTGGAAACTTAATTTCATTACATTCAGTCCACTTACATTTATACAATGGACGTTTCTTTAAACCTTTTCTGTTTGGACTTCATGAATCTTTAATTTTTTTGTCCTAACAGAAACTGGAGAATGGATTTCTAGTTGACAGCACACTTTGCATGGGAGTTAATTTGGAGGAGTTTTAGTCAAAGTTTTAGTTCAGAAAATGTAGTTTCTTTTTAGTTTCTCTTTCTTTTTTTAAATTCTAGTCTCCCCAGAAAAAGAAATAATCACAAAAACTATGCCAATTGTTAGTGCTACGTTTGTGTTGATGTTTGTCCCACAAAAATGAATGTTTGTGCTGGTTCGGTGTTTGAGATATTAAACAGATGTTAAGATATTGCTTTTAATGGCACAAACCCAGCACAATTGAACAGCACCGATTTAGAGAGATTTGGATGGCATGGGGTGAAAGTGACGTCACTGCCCTGAATTATGTTATCTCTATAGCTAGAAGTAATTGGTAGAATGTTCTACAGCACAAAACAAGCACAGGTGAATGGCACCAGTTTTCTGCAATGATTTACAAAGTCAGCAAGCATGTGATGCCTAATGTTTTAAAATGTTTTTAGATTTTAAAAGTTGTGTAACAAATTGGTATGTTTCATGGAAAAAGTATTTTTTCTTCAATTTAAGTAAGTACTTTGAAAATTTTTTATAGTGCGTTGTGACAAGATTGTTTTTAACTATTAATTAGGTCAGCTTTGTGTGTGTGTACATAGTGTATAGTGTACTTCATTGATGACTTATAATATTTATAATAAATATGAATTACAAGGAAATGGAAATACCACTGTACAATCAAGAAAAGCAGTTTGGCAGCTGGCAAACACTACAAATCAAGAGCTAATTGCTAAATATCAAGTACCTTAAAACTGTGGGTTGTTATATTAATAAAAATATTCATACTGAACTTTGTTTTTTTTATATATATATTAAAGGGGGGGGTGAAATGCTATTTCATGCATACTGAGTTTTTTACACTGTTAAAGAGTTGGATTCCCATGCTAAACATGGACAAAGTTTCAAAAATTAAGTTGTACGTTTGAAGGAGTATTTTTGTTCCAAAAATTTTTTTGTCACAAGTTTCGGAAAGTTTTTTTCGAGTATGGCTCTGTGTGACGTTAGATGGAGCGAAATTTCCTTATATGGGTCCTAAGGGCACTTCTGCTGGAAGAGCGCAAGCTCCCGTATAGCAGAGCACTGAGAGCACAACAGACTTCACTGATAAGAGCGAGAGCATCGCGAAATGTCACAAAAGGAGTGTGTTTTTGGTTGCCAGGGCAAGACAACCCTGCACAGATTACCAAAAGAAAAACAGCATTAAGGGACCAGTGGATGGTGTTTATTTTTACAGAGCATCAACAGAGTTGTGCAAGTGTTTTTGTTTGTTCCCTGCATTTCGAAGATGCTTTTTTTACAAACAAGGCCCAGTTTGACGCCGGATTTGCACATCGTTTATTTCTTAAGGATAATGCAGTCCCAACGAAAAAGGGTCACGATCGTGTGTTGGAACCGCATGCGGTGAGTAAAACTGCTTCAAATATCTCTTAGCAATCGGCGCGTAAGCACATCAAGTAAACAACATGCGATGTTGTCATCAAACTGCACTTTCCACATGTACAGGTTAAAAAAAACAAAAGCAAAAAAAAAAGACAACAAAGTGGAACTTAGTCATTTTCCAAAACCGCTAAGCAAATATATACAGTTTAATTACATACCACATAGAGACGTCGTTGCTGATGCTGCTCTTGTTAAATTTCAGCCTCTGGATCTGATTCTGGATCATAAATATACGCTGAATCTGACTGTTAGCCATGGTTTGTTTTGGTTGGTTTTGTCCTCACGTTAATGTCACAGCTTCTAAACGCTCTCAACGCAAAAGCCTACTGGCACTCGTGATTCTTTAGCTCCGCCCACACGTCACGCCTCCAGCCGGTCGTGTTTTTCCGGGAAAAATCGGTACAGACTATCTTTCTCTTATGAATATAATAAAACTAAAGACTTTTTGGAGTTATGAAGGATGCAGTACTACTCTATAGGTACTCAAGATTAACAGGATATTGAGTGAAAACGAGCATTTCACCCCCCCTTTAAAGCTGTCCCAGTATAGGCTAAACCACAGCAGTCAATCCTATTTTACCATCCTCACTCCACCCAAAACACCTGTTTATAGTATATAATACAGCTTCACATATTTTTGCAAAGAAAACTGTAGGTATACAATCACAAGTATCAACATTTCAAATCCACAAGCTATACATCATCCTGGGCACATGCAGTTATTTCCCTTAAGCTTGACTGAAACATGTAGATTTTCTATATATTCCCCTTATTTGGTTAGAATACAATCCAGATCTGCATATAAGCATAATAATAAAGCAGAATGCTGTGGGGTGCGGAGTGAACTGGGGGGGGAGAAAGAGCGACGGGTTGAGAATGTAGAGAAAGAGAGAGAGGAAGGGAGGGAGGGAAGAAAGCAATGAGAGGATCTTGAAATTGTGCGCTAATAAAATTCGAGGTCATTTACATCTGAGATGGGATTGAGTGGCAGGCGTTACCATGGCGACATTCCCACGGGTCTTCAAGCGCTCTGCGCTCCTTGACAGCAGCGGAGAGAAAGAGAAGGAAGGGAAAGAGGGTGCGCGTTATATGGGGAAACAGTGAAAGCAGAGGGATTGTGCAAAGCGGGACTGTGGGGTTCAGCCGAAGGAGAGACAGGAAGAAATAGGCAGCAGAGGACGCAACAGAGGAAAAGTGTGTGTGTGTGTGTGTGTGTGTGTGTGTGTGTGTGTAAGAGAGACAGTGTCTCAGAGTGAGGCTGGCTGCATGGCAAAGCCTTAAATTTTTAATCAGCATGCACCAGGAGGCAGACACACTGAAGGAGTGACTTAATAATGCACAATTAAATTAGAAACTCTGCCCAGAATATAGTCAGATCCATTCAGCCTGTCTGTCTCACTCATTTGTACTCAAATAACCTGCTCATTCTTGCCCTTAATCACATCTTCCTCATGGTATTCACTCATTGCTCAGCCACTCCTTCATTCCAGCCGTTTTTGAGTCATTCATCGTTTCTCCTGCTCACTTCCGTATTCTTTTCACTCATCACAGGGCCTCACCTGTTCTCGTGAAATGAGGTCAGAAACATACTTGACACAAGTACGCAGATGGCTGATGTGGTCCAGTTAAACGTACTTGACATGCGCCGAGTTGGTCTGGCGGTAACAAACCTCAGTACTCAAGAGGGCGATAGAGATCCCTTTAGATGTCTTTTTTATTTAACCAGATGTGTTATTCTGATATGTGGCTGTAAACATTCTGACATTTTTGACTTTGACATTTAAACTGCTGCTACGTCTTGATATGCAATGAAAAATGGACTGTGAAACAAGAAAGTTTCATGCTAATTCCCACTATAGCACCCCTAATGGCAGAGCTGTAAATCGCAGTCAGTATTTCACAATATAATTGCTTTGCTAGAAGCAGTGCTCTAGACTAATTCTTCCAATTGGTTACTCTTTTACGGCTAACTTCCTCAGTTGGTCACACAAGCACGATTTGGTTGCACACACACACACACATATATATATATATATATATATATATATATATATATATATATATATATATATATATATTTTTTTTTTTTTCATCTATATCGACACCTTTCACTTTCTAAGACTAAAACAAATGCTTTAAAGATGGATTTATTGTTCTTAATTAATGCTGTATTATATATCCACTAATAAATTACAGAACGTTCAGCAAACTCGATTGTGGAATCAAATAAATGTATAAAAAATTAAAAGAAAGCCTCCGTTGCAGAACATGAGGTAATTGTTAATACTATTTAGTAGTTCACTATTTACTAGTTTAGTAGTAAGTAAATAATACATTAAAATAACATCTGCATGCTGCCTTAATTATCTGAACAAAATATAAAATATAAAAAAACACATTGTAAATAGAAACCTTTGATGCGGTTCAAAGCAGCCACCTAGCAGCAGGTAACAGTAAAAAAAAAAAAAACGTAAGCAGTACAACTGAATTCAACACTGATAATAATAAGAAATCCTTCCTGAGCACTAAATCAGTGTATTAGAATGATTTCTGAAGCATCATGTGACACTAGACTGGAGTAATGGCTCATTTGGGAGGAATTGCCATCACAGGACTAAATTACATGTATTACATTTATTACTTTATTTTAAAAATTCAGTCATTTTCTCCATATTTTAAATATTGCCCAATTAAATATATATTTACTATTTATTTATTTATATTAAATTATATTTGAAATATATTATATATCAGTTAGCTTCAATGTTATGTATGGCCTGGATATAAAATAAACACTAGAAAAACACTAGTAAAATTATGTAAAAATTGTAACTTTTTGTAATTCTTCATTCTTTTTCTTAATGCTGTAATTCCTTGCTTTAAACATAACAGAAATATTAGGAACAAAATCAGGTCTTTGATATGAAGAGAATCACTATTGTATGACGCAGTGATGTGTGCTTGCTAGGATATCCATTCCTGTCACTAAAAAACTGTTGAGATGTGAATGGCCAGTTATGTTCCTAACATACTGGTTAACTAAAGTAAAGGGGTTGGGTCGATGAGCAGCTCTGCTCTCAGGTGTTTCAGTGAATATAGCAGCAGCTCTGATTCCTCCACTGTCTAGGGGGCCTCAGTGGTGTGTGGAGCCGCTTCACTCTCTCCCTTCAGTAACGGCTGTCCTCCACACACACAAATAGCCATCAGAGGACAATGAGAGCCATGATCCTTTGACGCCATCTGTCACTGGAGGGTGTGCACGCACAGGCTACCAAAACCAGACAAAACACGCACACACACAGGGAAGGCAGTAGTAACAGTGGGAATGAACAAGGGTGAAGGACCCATATCATTTCCTATTTTTCCAATGTAACTGCATTTCCAGGACCGATCATCCTAATAAAGGTTACTTTTAACAATGAGTAGCCAAATACAAGCTATTTATTTGTATAAGATACTGTCTACAAGTATGAGTAATTATCTGTCTTTCAGTCCTTTTTTCTTTGCATCAAAACACAAATTTGATATAGTGAAGTTATTCTGAATAGTATTTTATTATGATGTGACATGCTGTAATTTAAATATGTATATTTAGCTTGTTTGTTTGGTCCATTTCTTTTTCAGTGTAATATTATAACATTAGTAACTGCAGCAAATCTTGCATATGAGAATAATTTCACTCTTTTCATTTTGTTAATCCTCAATGATCAAGATCTTCTGCATTGTCTGTTTCAGTAACACTTTACAGTAAGTTTCATTTTGTTAATATGAGGAAATGAATGACTATGGTGTCATGAGCAACAATATTTTTGTAACATTTCTACAGCATTTTCTAATCTAGGTTAATTTATGAATGTGCTGTTGTTAGTTAATGTGCATTCATAATACATTCATTTATTAGTATATGTTGAAATGTACATCAACCAAAATGTATAAAGGCTGTTAAATAATATTCTATTTTGTTGTTCTTCATAATACCTTGTGGATTCTTTACATAATAGCTAATGCATTACCTAATGTTACCAATTTTTTAAGTGCACAACTCCAAATTTGTAACAATTATACTACCACCAAACTTAACTGACTATAGATGTAATTATCAAAGAAAAAAATAAATAAAAGAAAACACTGGACAGGCACAAAGTTTTACTTAACAAAACCCAGAGGCACAATTGTTTGAAAAGTGAAGGAGAAATTTGCCTGAACAATTGCAAAACCAACTCATTTTGAATTAACAAGAAATCCAGAGTTCAGTTAAAAAAAGTTAGAGTTAAGTAAATAGAGGTGACAATATCCAGGCTCTTCATTGTCTGGTGAAACTGGACAGTGTGTGCATGTGTGTGTGTGTGTGCCCTTCAGTGTTTAGGAGACTTCCCCTCTCACTCCTTTCCATCTCCCTGTGCAGGGAGTAGATGTTAATGGCTCTCTGGATGTGTTAATTAGCTAGAACAGTTGTTAATGAGGAAGGGTGAAATAGAGAAGGAAAGCGTGAGAATGTGTGTGTATTTAGGTACTTCTGTGTGAGTGTGTGCATGAGCGGAAGGGCGTGTGTATTCAAGTGGCACATTGGAGCGGTGGGAGGATTATACAGTGGGTCGTCTCACTCTGAAGGCAATGGAGGTCAGATGAGGGCAAGAATCTTAACACGGTCGTTATAACCATGGCCACGGCGTTAGAAGGTGATGGGGGAAACAAACCTAGCACCATCTACAGGCCTGGAAGTGTCTGTCTTTTCTTAAAGCTTAAAAAAAAATAGAAAATTAATGCATTTAACGTATGGTTCAATTAAATGTATTTATTTATTTTTTTGCTTCATTTAAAACATTTGTATGTAGCTTGATGTGTTTACTTGTCAGATGATTTTGTACTACTCACATTGCTCCCAAACTGTACACTGTATTGTACAAATATGACATTGACCATAGAAAGAGACTATTAACCAGCAATTGTTTATTTTTTATAGTAAGGTTTTAATGTTAGTAAGAATTAGTTCATTAAGGAGGTTTACAGTATTTACAAACTTACCATTTATATTAGTTTATAGCATTTATTAATCTTGTTTAATTTATAAACATATTATTGTTCAATGTTAATTCATTCTAGTTCATAATGAATTGAAGTGATAGTTCACCCACAATAAATACAGTTATATACCACCATGTTTTGCCAAATGTGTGGAACACACAAACACACACACAAAAGTGAGTTTTAACCGTTTTGCCCATACTGTGAAAGTTAATGGGGTCCAAAAAAAGTAAAAAAGTAAATTCTGCTCCGCAGAAGAAAAAAATCCTACAGGTTTGAATTGAAGAGGTTTATGGCAGAATTTTCATTTTGGGATGAACTATCCCTTTAACTAATTCTAACCTATAAAACTTAATTAAGTGTAATGTGACACTAAATGCTGACCCTAAACTTAGATGAACACCAGTTAGAGAGAGAAATAGTCAAATACGAAAGAGAGAAAAAGTGAGTGACAGAAAAAAAGTGTGTGTGTGTGTGTGTGTGTGTGTGAGAGAGAGAGACAGAGAGAGAGAGAGAGAGTAAAAGAGAGAGTTGTGCTTGCAAGCGAGCGAGTGCATTAGGAAGAGGGAGAGTGAGTGAGCCTTTATTCTGAGTGGAATAGCTAATGAGGGCCCTGCGGAGCCTAGCTTTGCTGTGCGCGGTCGTAATGAACAGTGGCAGCCTGGCACGCCGCGCCCATGAGCTTTATTATTCACACGCATACATCAGAATACGGCAGAGAAATTATGCAAATACTGTGGAGAGAAAACTAGAGAGAGAGAGAGATGATGATGATGGAGAGAGGAAGAGAGGCTGAAGGGTAGGGGGATTATTAGGGGAGAGAGAAGGAGGGAGTCTTTATAGCAGGTTGGAATTTGTTTTTTAATACTAAAATAAAAAGAGGCTCTGCTTCAGAGAGGAAACGCTCTATTTTCTGAAAAGGCTGTTTTAAAATGTATAGCTGCCACATATGTGTCTGGATGTGAGTATTTGTGCATCTCCTTTATAGGAACGTGTGAGCCTATTGCACTGTATTATAAATCCATCAAATATGTTTGAGTTGCAGATCTCCTCTGTGCGTCTTGGTGAGCGTATGTGCATGTATTTGCATAACCGTGCAGGGGATGCAGAACTGGAGGGAAATTATTCTCATTTTTAAGAAGATTGGCAAGTCTTCCATTGGCTTCTTTTTAGGTCCCATCACTAGCATTCTCACTATAGACGTGTGTGAGGTTATTTTGAGGTAGGCTTAACACGAGTGGCCACTGCATAACTCGTCTCATGCTGTTGTTGCTACGCAAATGATGCCGCAAATCATATGGTTCATTGTTGATGTGCTTTTACTTTTCAGAGCAATCAAGCTAGACAGAAATTACATAGTTCAAATTCTTATTTTTAAGGAGTTAACCGAGCCATATGAAGGAGCAGAAAGTGTATTGACTTTTGCTTGAGCTAGTAAGGAAACACCCAGAACCACCGGCAGCAGCCACCAGAACATCCCAGCAATCACATAGCATTGCATTAAAAACACACCGAACAACCTAGAAGCCACATAGCAATGTGTTAAAAACACTCAAAACTTAACGAATGTACTAAAAACTATAATATAAATAAAACCAATCAATTATAAATCAGAAATTAATCGAACATTAAGAAAATTACCAAAGACTATAGAAATACAAAGACTTCTGTACTCATGAATGGGAGAAACTGCAACACGCAATATGGTGGAATAGTCCCTCCTTGGAAATTAAAGAGCCAATCGCTGATTAGTAAAGTCACTGCATCACTGCAGCAGCCATTAGAAGCTCCGGTTCCCATAGAAACCTGAGACTAGATCAGCCAATCCGCATGCACAGTCCTAAGCGTGTTATTAATTTCTTTTTTTCTGCTGGTCTAGCTTGAAAAATATGCTTTTTAAATGCTATTTAAGAAACAAGATTCAAGGAGAAGTTCATTTTAGATTTTGTTGCTGGTTTGAAATGTGTAATTTAATTGTTAGTTCAGCGAGCAGTTTTTGAGATTTCAGGGTTTACCCATTCATTTAGAAAGGACTTGCTTTTGTTTGAGCTGCCCAGAGGCCTTGCAAATATTGCTGCAGAGTGAACAGACTTTCCTTGACTTTGAAATTATCATTCCAAAACATCATTTGGATTTATTTTGTGAAAAGTAGCTTTAGAAAGAAACCATTTTATTTAAATTTGCATAAATAATTGAGCAAAACCAAGCAAAATTGACAATAATGCATCTAAAAGTTAAAACAATGTTAATTTCTTGCTTATTAAACTAATGTATAAAATCAGTATCTAATTTGCAATTGTTCAGCTATTTGGGAAAAACAGTACCTTGCTTGTGTGGTATTGCTAAACTGTATCATATGATATAAATGTAAAACAAAAACAAGTACAGGGGGATTTTTTGCCCTTTTGTCTGTGTGTTAGTCTGTGGTCATCCTGTATCATGTTTGTCAGCAACTGCCTGTACTATGACATACATTTGGGTGAAATGTGTGTTAAAAGCATTAATCATTTTTTTATAAACACTCAAAGCTCCTTAGCAACCATAGAAAAATGTGATTAAAACACTCAGCAACTCTTTAGTGGCTGCATGGCAACACACTGGAAACCACCTTCGCATGATAGCAGTAACTTTTGCACAGACAAGCCACAGCTAGATTTTCTTCAGATGTAAATGTAAAATGTAGTTCCCTGTGGTTTCCGACACTTTTACCGTTAAATATTTTTGCAAAATATTGGCAGTGGTAATTGTGGATTGTAAATTCATTATCTTTTGCACCGTATTATCAATAAGCTGTTGTGAACAGTGGAAAATATTCTTCCAATGGTTTTACGGTGTAGAGGTCATAAACTCTTGCTTACGTTCCTGAGGCTGCTCTCCTCCTTCAGACTGGCCTTATATGGACTGACTGGGTCTGTTTTAGCTTCACCTCTCCTGTAAACCCTTTCTCTTTCTTTCTCCTTCTGTTGCTCTGTGTTTCCGTCTCATGTTTTGACTCTCAAATTCATGCTTCTCCAAGCAGTAGTCTCTATGTAGTGCTGAATAAGGTTATTTTTTTTTACAGTTCTTAAAGCTCTTTCAACAGTTGTTCCTTTTCAAATGTGTGTATTGACATTCAAGTGTTGTTCTGACTGACTGATTAACATCAGAGCAAACTACTGTTAGCTAGTGTTAGCATTGTAATAGCCTACAACCATGTAAGCTTTGTGTGGGAAAGCCCATTATGACAAAGTTCAGACTGGGAAAGCCCCAGTTACTCAAGGGAAAACATGTATGGGAACTTTAATAGTTTTAAGGCATACCCAAGACATTTTAGGTATTTTTTTTTACTTGAATGTGTTCCTGGAAGTTAGATTTTTTTTTTTGCTAGGTTTGGATTAATATTTACTAAATAAAGGCCAACTTATTTTTATGACTAAAAATTATTGTGCACCCTAATACAATTTAAAAATATATATATATTTGCTCACCACTTGTTTGCTTGAGTGGTTCCATTTGCATTGCCATCAGTGCTCTTTCTTTGGTATTTAGATTGATCTCTAAATGACACTGGTAAAGGAAATTACTTGGTGTATTTTGCAATATTGCTGTTTTTACTTTACTTTTGATCAAATAAATGTAGCTTTGGTGAACAAAAGAGACTGTGAAAAACATAAATACACTTGACGACCCCAAACTTTTTAACTGTAGTGTATATTAATAAAAAAAAAATATATATATACATTATTCAGTCCCTTAACTTGGTGTATCATCTATTCTCCAAGCCATGACGATGTCATGCCAAACATCATGTTCTCACGCAGTGAAAAATAGGCCTACACCGCGGAGCAAAGAGGAAACTGATGACACTAACAGACAAGACATTTTGGTGTGAAACAAAAACCTCGGCTTTCAAATTTTGTCATTTCTTTTTAAAGGAAATTCAAACAATAAATACAGTTTTGTGGCTCTTTAATGTATCGTGACAGATCGCTGTAGCGCCTCAGTTCAAGAGGAGCGTGAACCGATCACCTCTTCCTGTTTACTAGTTATAACATAAAATAAACTTGAAAAAATATCAGAGGGTATCTTGTTTCAACTGTGGAAAGATAGCATTATGATTGGTCAGATCGCCTGTCAATCAGACTCCCGCGAATGGTACATTTTTAAGATAGTCGGAATGGAGGAGGAATAGGAAAAAGATCAAAAGGTTTGGGGTACCTTTTTACACACATGGTTGTAATTGACGGTTATAAACAGGCTCCATGCTCCTTTGTTAGACATATTATTTGATTGCAAGATTCCTTCATTCGTATTATATAACACGTGATATCTGTTAACAAAATCCTTATTTCTGATGAGGCCCTTCATTAGTCAAAAAATATACATAAACAGAGTTTTGGCATGAAACTCCAGATGGTGCAGTCCGATAGGTCTAACTCAATCTGACCTAATGACATCATCACATGGCACAGCTGACTGGTTCTCTCCTGTATCAGTAGCTAGTCTGCTACGAGGTGATTCATGTATGCCATATAGGGGTTATTTCATGTATGTTATATTTGCAGCAGCAGTATTACTTACATGCTCACAGCAGAATGTTGTAAATGTATTGGTAGTAGCAAGTTTGGTACTTGCTCTGAAGCAGTAGAAGCAGTGTAGAAGATCTATTCCGCCAAGACCAAATACATTAACATTGTCATGTACATTACATTACATTACAGAAATATATTTTCTCATTATCTTAATTGTTTGTTAAACATGCTGTTGTGTCTAAAATCATGATTCTCCCTGTGTGCTAAATTATAATATTTTTCAAAACTAACTGCAAATATTAAATGAGGTACTGCAGAATGCAGACTATTTTAAAAAAATGTGACTTATAATAGTAACAGTGAGGTCCTTAGTGTAAATATGTGGTCCTTTGTTACCATGGCTCATTTAAATAGCTTTTCTGTTCTTGTGTATTTTGAATCGCATGCCTTGGTTGGGACTGAACTCATTTTGAACTGATGCAGGCCACGGACTGTCCAGAACCAAACACTGTATTCTCGTTCTGTCAGGGTGAAAGACGGCTAACCGCTCGGTCCGTTTGAAATCTGCATGTAGCGATAGTTCATGAATAAATAATCCCCATACGGCATCTCATGCAAATCCATGCAAATGAGGGCTTGGGGCCATACAATTTCTTAGTGTTTGTGTGCAGGGTGCACATGTGTTCATATGTGGAGACGAGAGGGAAGAATTGGGTGTGTTTGTGAATGTGTACGCAGGAGGGCTGCTCAAATATAAGCTTTACCATGTGTATTCACACAGAATTGATGACTTTGCAGTCAAGACTATTGACATAATTTTCCGTTTCAGTCTATCTCAGTTCTGGTGCAGGAGAATGTGTGTCTGAGATGTAAAGAACTAGGGTATTTGCAATATAGAGACTTTTTAAATGTAGTAGTTGAAGTTTTGTGTGTGTGTGCATTGTGTGTGTGTGTGTGCTCTTGTTTTTGTGACATATACAGGACACAACTCTGTATAATGACATGGGTATGACACAGGTATTAAAAGGAGACAGGGCGACTTATGAGGACATAACCCATGTCCCCATTTTTCAAAATGCTTATTAATCATACAGAATTAGTTTTTTTGAGAAAGTAAAAATGCACAAAGTTTCCTGTGAGGGTTAGTGTTGGGTGTAGAGTTGGTGAAGGCAGATAGAACATACAGTTTCTACAGTATAAAAACCATTACACCTATGGGATGTCCCCACTTTTCACAAAAACAAACATGACTCTTATGTATATTTTAGAATTTTTTTAACGGGAATTTGGTATGTACTGTACCTGATATATATCCAAAATAATCAATGTTGAATCGAATCTAATCGAATCGCGAGCTTGTGAATAGGAATTTAATTGAATCATGAAATTTGTGCCAAAACTCCTCCCTAATCATTTGCATGTACTTTTGAGTTTTGACAATTTAAGGTCGTGACACACCAAGCCGACTTCATAGAACTAGTGGCGACAAAAGGCAATGGTGTTGTTGCTTCACGTCAGTGGTATCTGGACCAAAAAGCTGCGCTTTAACACAGCGCACAGACTACAACTGACTGCAAACTTACAAGTGCATTCTGAGCCTGTGTGAGAGAAATTGGCTGTCTGTCTGTATCAGCAGCTAACAATAGTATATTATTAGTCATTCAAAAGGAGAAACCAAAACAATGATTTATAAGATAAATGCAGATACGAAATGTGAACAAAGCAGCACTTTCTTACCATTTTGAATATTAATCATGTTGACATCTTTCTTCCTTTTTAAGTGGCTCATGTTATTATGAAAATTATCACATATTGGAATGCTTGGGTATCATATTATAGCATTAGAACATCCTTCAAACTAGCCCAACAGACGCTCACTGATGACCAACCATCGGCTCACCCAAAGAACGTGCGCATAAGGAAACAGCTCTAAAACAGTCACTATTGTATTCTACAGAATTGAGTTATGTTTTGCACTGTATTGTGTGCAGACGGCCAAAAACATAAAAAATTATATGAAAATGAAAATGCTCATGACGAATACTTGATGAGTATTCACGTAATCACAGTCGGTTTATATTAAACAAACTCGGTATATAGGTGTAATAAAAAAACTCAATAATCATCGGGAAGAAGGAGGCGGGAGCCGGCGCACAATCAAAATGAAATTAATAATAACAAAACAAACAAAACAGCGCATCAGCCCCTCACGGACGGCTGATGCGCACAAATAAAAAGCAAAACATAAAATAAGACCCAGACTCCAGTTTTATATCCTTCCATCTCCTACGTGGGACTCGAGACCGGTGGTGGGTCGCAGGTGTAGCTCATCTCCAATCACTACACCTGGCCTCACTCCTCGTTCCCACGTCTCTCGGCCCCGCCCCACTCGTCACAATAGGTTATCAAGTGAGTGTAAACTGAAGAACCTAAACCTGCTGCTGTCTGTCATTACTGTTTATTTATACAGTGATGACTGTCCAGTTTACAGCTGAATAGATTATTCAGTTTCTATAGTTATTCTGTAGCTAAATATTATGCTTAGACATTAGTTAGCTGAGATGTTAAATGAATCACGATACAGTTGGAAGTGAGGTTTATATGAATGTATCTCTGAAGGGAACTGACTGTCTTCAGAAATGTTTAAGTGGTATTTTCATCTTGCCTCTGTGTTATGCATATTAAAGTAGTGTTTATAAGCGCAGCTGCTTTATATATATATAGTACTTGCCTTGCTTGTCTAATAGATGTGAAATTAGAACTCTTATAGCATTAGCTCTCTATCTCCTCGCCTGTCTTATTTTCACCAGTGGTTCAGAATCGAACTCTTAGTGGACGATGGGCCTGCTTGTGTGTGTGTTGATGTACATGTGACCTTTTGGTGGATCAGGCCTGTGTCTGATGCTGTCTTGCTGTTGAACATAGACAGTAGGCAGAGTAATTAGCCTTCTGGCCAGTGTGTGTGTGAGGGAGAAAGACAGATAATGTGCTGTAGAGAAGCAGTAAAGTGTCTTCAGTTCTCTCTCTCTCTGCCTCGTTCTTTCCTCCCTTTCCCTGAAGCTGCATGTTTTACATGGACTGAAGCCCATTTTACATGGTGTCTGCCTCTCATACAGACATGCGAAGGCTTCCACACACAAGTCAGTCATGTGGAAGAAGTAGTGGGAGTTTTTGTGGCACTAGCAGCCTTATTATCCCTCTGTCCCCCATCCGTTCATCCACTATTTGTTCAACTGATTCTCTCTCTCTGTCCCTCCTCATGGGGATATTTTGTCATTTAGATAAAGGTGTTCTAGCATCAGTATTGTAATACTAGAACTAACAAGGCAAACAGATAATAATTCATACCACATTGCAAAGCCATATAACATATATTTCTTTGAATGCTTTGTTGAATATACAACACTAACACTGTGTGGTCTAAAAGTCTGCCCTGTTTTAGGCCAAATTAAATATATTTTTTTATTTAAATATTTATTTTATCTTTTTTTATGTTTTTGTTTTATGTATAGATACACCATATATGTTATGTATATATGCACCACCGATGTTTTCAACTAACACGCCACAACTCGGAACGCAAAAAAAGAAAAAGAAAATATTGCTTCCTGACCTGCATTTTTTTACAAGTAGTAAATGTGTCGCCCCTTTATATTAATTTAATGAAGATGAAGTTGACAATGTGGACTCGCCATGAACGCCATGAGAAATGCCCATTTCATTACATAATCAGAGAGTAGCCTATTTATTTTGATTTGAATATTCAAGCTTTCTGTAATACATTAGCTATATTTCTTTTTAAACCCACCGAATAAAAGATTAAGACACTACCTGACCCAAAATATCACCAAAGTTTCTACAGCTTTTTTCTTAGCTATTTCTGAATCTGGAAAAATGACTGGGGCTAACTTGTTACTGCAGTCGGTAGAGCGATATGAATGTGTGTGATGTACGGCATGATAAATGCTCGTCACTTCTGCTGTGCCTTTTCCTGTGGTACTCACATGCACCATGTCGCTCACATCGTATTCTCCACCATGTCCCACAGAAAAACTGCTTTTGCATAAAATGCAAAAAGCTCTCTCTGCTTCGCCATCTACAGGTCTTAACCAAGAGTATGTTGCGGTCCATTCGCTATTTAAAAGTGCATCTTCTCTTTTTCATGGCCATTCTGGCCATGGCTGCTTAACCTGACCGAACAGCATGCACGCTCTCCAATTTGAGATTGTTGACAATGTTGGGGAGGCGTTCGTTCACCAGTCAACAGTTTGATTGACGTACGACTCAGCCTATCGACTAACGCTTTTATTGCTCTCCTCTGAACTATTGGACATAAGTTAACAGTACACCTATGGACGTATCCGTGTATTTATTAGGCAGGGTCGAATGAAAAAATGGGACAGATGCTCAATTTGCGTGAGGTAGGACAAAGGGTAAAATTGCTGTACAGTACAATGTAAAGCGGGACAGGTGGTCACTCTATAATCGCGCCATTTATTCAGCCAATAAAGTGTAGGCCTATGTATTTCAAAATTGTGTCTAGTACTATATAAATTACAGTTTAATTGGCATCTTTAGTTCAAACGACCCGACCGACCATGACCCGAATATCATATATTTTTGGATGACTCGTAACCACGGGTAACCGTGGGTGACCGCAGACAGGTATATATATATGTATATATAAGTGTGCTATTATGTTTTGCTACCATTTAATCAATGCCAGCTCAAGTGACACTTAAAAATAGAAGAACTTCTAAATCTAAACTTCTAAACTAAATTTTCTGTTGATTAAAAGAAAATGTAACATATGGTAATTTTCAATAGAAGTCTCAGATTTTTGGGCTCTGTTGTATCTGTATAAATTGTGTGTAATATGTCAGATTCCATACTCAAATATGTAGTTGTTTAAAAATCGCATGCAGGTCCAAATTAAAAAGGTTGAGTTTGCTTTTCTAAGAGCTTTAAGGTTCCTGATATTCAAGTCTTTGTTTGGAAGTATAGCTGTGAGGATCCTTGTCACACACCCGCATCTTTCATAGACCATCCCCGAATCAATGATTATATGTCTGCAGAATCGATGGTTGGAGGAACCACTGTCAGACTCTCTCCCTCTCTCTCTCCTCACACCCCTCACCTCATAAATTAGATAGAAAGCATTGGTTTTTAAAGCCTTACCCCCCCCCCCCCCCCAGACACACACACTACTCATGTACAACATACACACTCACATTCATGTAGTTCCAATCATCATTACCGGTTTGACTCACTGTAGCGTGTGGCCTCGATTGGCGATGGTGGCTACAAGTGCCAGACAGTCTCTCTGAACATGTTTGTGTGCTTACATGCATATGTGTATGTGCTCTCGTGCCCCCACCTGCCGCCAATTCACTCAGCCAAAGAGTATGAGACGGAGACAGAGAAAAAGAGGGTCTGTTCCCCTGACTGGGTCATGGGGGTCCTGTGGAAGGACAGCCGTCCTCTCTCATTCATATTCATTCTTTCTCCCTCTCCCTCATCCGCTTCAGCTGCCACCTCTCCTACAACAACACCCCCCAACAACAAATGCCCACCAACCCCCACCCAGAGCGTCTCTTTGTGCCCAGCAAGAGGCTCTCCTTTCCAGCCACGCTTGCCTTTTGTTTCCTCCCCTCCCCTGGTTCTCCTCGGTAAGCAGCAGACGGCTGGTTGTGTTTGGGACCCAGCTGAACAAACACACACCAGGTCTGAGCAGGATGAGAGGGGGAGGAGGACACACCTGACACCTCCGTGGTGTCCTCCATGTTCTCTCTTGGAGGAGTAGTTTCTTGTTTCAGGGGCTTGTGTTTGTGTAGGACAAGTCTACCTTGTGTTTTGGTGGAAATGTCTGCTTGATTTGTATTTTATCTCTTGGATGGTCTTTATATGTCAGTCACACCAGTGTAACATTATCATGTCAAAAAAGCGAATTTAGTTTTATCTAGTGCTATGTAAAACCCTCTAGACTTTGGTAGTGGGTTCCTCTGTGGTAACTACTGTAGCTTTACTCTGATTGTGTTTTTCTTATAGATTTAACAACGCAGATATTGTAAAGTACATGAGCTGCCTGCAGATCTTTAGCTGTTACCCATGGGTTCCTGATCACTCACATACAGATTCTACACAGGCACTGCCCATGAAAGTAGCAACTCCACTGACTTTTTACAACTTAATAATAGGTAAATGGAAAATCAAGACCTTTGAAAGAGAAAGAATTACATGTTATGATTAATCCATTATCAATCATATTTGTTTGCTTGGGATTCTTAGCAGTTGTGATTAAAAATCATTGAGCATGTGCGTGTTTCTTATACTTGTCAAGAATGTATTTGTTTGATCAAAAATACATAAAAAATTCAATTTTGTGAAATATTATTGAAATTTAAAATAACAGTTTTCTGTTTTAATTTACTTTAAAATATAATTCATTCCTGTGATGCGAAGCTGAATTTTCAGCATCATCACACCATTCTTCAGTGTCACATGATCCTACAAAAATCATTATAATATGCTGATTTATTATCAGTGCTGGAAACAGTTGTGCTACTTAAAGGGATAGTTCATCCAAAAATGAAATTGATGTCATTAATGACTCACCCTAATGTCGTTCCAAACCCGTAAGACCTCCGTTTATCTTCGGAACACGGTTTAAGATATTTTAGATTTAGTCCGAGAGCTCTCAATCCCACCATTGAAACTGTGTGTACGGTCTACTGTCCATGTCCAGAAAGGTATTAAAAACATCTTCAAAGAAGTCCATATGACATCAGAGGGTCAGTTAGAATTTTTTTAAGTATCGAAAATACATTTTGGTCCAAAAATAGCAAAAACTATGACTTTATTAAGCATTGTCTTCTCTTCCGTGTCTGTTGTGAGCGAGTTCAAAACACTGTAGTGTAGTGATATCCGGTTCGCGAATGAATCACTCAATGTAACCGGATCTTCTTGAACCAGTTCACCAAATCGAACTGAATCATTTTAAACGGTTCGCGTATCCAATAAGCATTAATCCACAAATGACTTAAGCTGTTAACTTTTTTAATGTGGCTGACACTCCCTCTGAGGTAAAACAAACCAATATCCCAGAGTAATTCATTTACTCAAACAGTACACTGACTGAACTGCTGTGAAGAGAGAACTGAAGATGAACACCGAGCCGAGCCAGATAATGAACAGAAGATTGGGACCTGTGATACTTTTTTCAGGATTCTTTGATAAATAAGAAGTTAAAAAGCACAATGTTCATTTAAAATAGAAATTTTGTGTTGTACTATTCAAATTTTGTTTTGTTTTTGATGGTAAAGACTTACATTGTTTCTATTAGGGGAGGTCGTGGCCTAGTGGTTATAGAGTTTGACACCTAGTCCTAGGGTTGTGGGTTTGAATCTCGGGCTGGCAATAACATGACTTAGGTGCCCTTGAGCAAGGCATCGAACCCCCAAATGCTCCCTGGGCGCTGCAGCATAAATGGCTGCCCACTGCTCCGGGTGTGTGTTCACTGCTCTGTGTGTGTGCACTTTAGATGGGTTAAATGCAGAGCACGAATTCTGAGTATGGGTCACCATACTTGGCTGAATGTCACTTCACTTCACTATTTTGAATAAATGTTGTTCTTTTAACTTTTTATTCATCAAGGCATCTAAAGAAAAAAATGATCACATATTTAAAAAAAATATTAAGCAGCACAAAATTTTTAACCCTAATAATAAATCAGCATGAGATTTCTGAAGAATCATGTGACACTGAAGACTGGAGTAATGATGCTGAAAATGTAAAGCTGTACCATAGAAATAATCAATATTTAATTATATTAAGTATATTTAAATAAGAAACCAATATTAACATTTCACAATATAACTGCTTTTTTCTGTATTTTTTACTTTGGCATATAAGACTCCATTAAAAAATATAAAAAATCTTACTGATCCCAAACTTTTGAATGGCAAAATCAGTTAGCAAACTGAATCAGGAGTCCATACCTCTTTCCCATAAACACCAGACCTGCAGAGGTTTGAGACAAAAGAGCTTACACCACAACATGAAATACAACCTTGATCTGAGTGTCCTCAAAGCAGCACAGACAATGAGGGAAAAATGAAGTACATGGTAAATGAAATACAAAGAAGAGACTGAAGGAGAAAAGTCTTGGTGGAGGCGATACAAATGAATAAAACGACACCTGTAATTAAACTAATTTGATACTATGCTGGATATACAACTAGAAATATGGGTCAGATATAGCCCATACAGCTGACCTAGTACAGTATATTTTTATTCCTTTATTTGTAATTAGTAATGTACATTTCAGTGTCATTTAGGAAAAAATAATAAAATGTAATGAAGACATGCATATTTCTTCTATCTATAAGTGAATAAGAGAAAAACTAACACAGACTCACCTTTGTGTGTTTGTTAAATATTACGTTAGTAAGAGAGAAAAAGAGTTTGAAAGATGTGTCCACCTTAGAAAAACAGAAATACACAGTCACTGGTTTGGCACTTTGAGTAAACATAACCAAAACAGGTCTTGACTGCTCTGAGTGAAACTAAGTTGGAAACTTTTCTTCATCTGTACAAACAAATACAGACACACTGAATAGTCATGCATCTTTCAAGCCCTTTTTAAAAAGGAATTTTTTATATGGATTAACAGTTTGCACAAAATGAAAATTCTGTCATTGTTTACTCACCCCCATGCCATTTGTCAAATCCACAGAAAGTTACTACTACTAGATAGGGCTGGGTGATAAATCGATAATGATAATTATTGCGATTTCTCTATAAAACAATATGAAGAGTTTAATAAATGTTCGATATATTGTTTATGTGCCAAAAGCTGAAACAAGACTCATTTGAAGCTCGGCTCAAAGTTCAAAAAAGCCGTGCAGCGCAGTTCACTGGAGAAGACGCTTTTACTCGCTGAAGAATCTTGGTCAGATCCAGTGTGAAGTGCTTGCAGTCAACGAACACAAATGACAAAGGCTTTCAGTCTACAAATCACCATAATTTACCATGGATTTACTGTAGTAACACTAACTGCACCATGGTATTTTCTCAGAAATGTGGGCATATAAAATTATATTATATTACTGATGTAGCCATGAATTGTATTACAGCAGTGGAATATCATTACAGTATTTTTTTGGTATTAAGCTAGAGCATGCGTGAATTTATACTAAATGTTTTTAGAATACTGTCTACTGTAATACTGTAATACCTTTAAACCATATAGTTGAATTTTTACCATGGTATTGAGGTGCTATATAATGTATGCTACTATGGAAGACCAATGGTTAATAAAAAACTGATTAGTTTATTATGTCAGAATAATTAAATTTCAGCAAATAAAAGTGAGGTTTCTACCATTTTTACAGATGTTACTGATTTTGATAATAAACAAAACTGTATCTGTATCCCAACTCAAGCTACTATCAAATGTGCAATTCTAAGAGACAAAAAAGTATATTATTATTAATATTACCAGGCAACACAAACCTGTTTCTTTATTTGAAACAATATCACTCATTAGAACATGCAGCAATAAGAAATAATTTTTCTACTGAGATATTTATTTTGTTAAAGAAAATTTAAGGAAGGTTTTTCACTTTTGCTAAAAAATCTGGCTTTAAACTTGAAATAAATAAAGATGTGACATTTATCGTGATGATTATCGATATCAACTGATATGATAATTTTTTTTGACCATATTGCTCAGCCCTACTATTAAAGTTACCAAAACATTAAAGGGTAAGTTTACCCGAAATATTTTTAAATTCTGTTATTAATTACTCATCCTCATGTCGTTCCAAACCTACAAGACCTCTGTTCAACTTTGGAACACAAATTACAATATTTTTTATTAAATCCAAGAGAAACATAATTAAACATAAGCATAATTAAAAAGGTTCATGTGACATCAGTGGTTCAACCATAATTTTATTAAGCTATAAGACTAATTTTTGTGTGCAAAGAAAACAAAAATAACGACTTTATTCAACTATTTCTTTTCTTCCGTGTCACTTTTTAAACTTGTGTCTATTTTAAGGATGTCCTTTTTCTGTATATCTTATGCTTGACCATGGTAGTTCCCTAGCTGCATATGGAGAGACAGAAATCTCTTAGGGGCCGTTCTCATATCGTGACTAAAAACGCGTGGAAAATGCTAGGCGCGCCGTTTTCTCCTTCTTTCCAAAGCGCTCGGGCAGTTGCGCCCCTGAGGCGTCTGCCTTTGCTAAGCGACCATGACGTGCTCTCTCCATGAAGATGCGGAAATTTCAGTAAAGGATAAATGGATTTTCAGCTCTAAAAATCACTTGCAGTAGCTCTGCTACTAAATTTATTTCAAAATAGCAATCCATATACAACTATGATCAGCTGTTCCTTCATTTTAGCTGAGCTTTCAACGTTGTTACGGGAAAGGATGAAGCTGATTGGTTAGTTCTTGTCACATGGCCCGCGGTGCGCTTGAACCGACCCCACCTCCATGAGATCTTTGTCATTTGGCCTTTAATTTACAGTGTCATGCTCAATATCCAAATGTGCAGCTGTAGTCCAAATAGGTTTGTTCATGTTGACTGACGGACCTTTGATTAAGATGAAGATACCCCTCAGTAAGGATAATTTCCTGTGATTTCGTGAGCGGAATTTACAAATATCCACCCTGAAACTGGAAAAACAACACAAACAGTTTGTATATTTGTTTTTAACTATATAACCCATCGAACTGATTGAACTATGAAGTAAATGCTCCTTAATGAAGTCGAAAATATCCTTGAAAAATACTCAGCGTTTTAATGTGAAATCAAATAGAACTACTTCAGGGAACTGGCGCTATTGAGCAAGAGACCCTGAAGAGTAGACATGAAGCAATGTTTATGCACGTTAATAGGCGCTTGTGTGAGCAAAGATGGAGAAGAATTTGCTGCCTTCTCATTGTCATTGACCTTTGCCCAGTGACTCATGCGGCGTGTTGCACAGGCCCCATTTTAGAATGAACATCATGCCTGTTGGTTGCCTCTCCCTGTCATCACCAAGAAATGTCACCACACTCTATGTTTGTGAGTGTAACTCAGCAGGTGGTTGGTTTGGTGTGTCTCAGTCATGGAATAGAGGTTACTTTTTTTTTCTCGCCCTTGAAGAAGCATCTATGTTGGCCTTAAACAGCTGACAGAAACAAAAATCTTAAGGTGAAAGGACAGTAGCTGTGTCTTCTGTCACTGTTTATATATATATATATATATATATATATATATATATATATATTTGATCTCTTCATAATATTGTATATATAAAATACTTTGAACTTTTACTTTGAAATTGGAAATTGAGTGATAGAGTAGGCCGGATGAAATGTTAAATCATTGAAACGGATGGGAGAAAGCATAAAGGATAGAGGACGTACAGTACGAGAGAGGAAAGAGAGCGAGGAAGAGGAGTCACAAAGGACACTGAGTGAGCGAGTGCAAGGTAACGAGAGAAGACATCCAGAAATGGATTGACAGAGTGATATAAATATAGAGAGAGTGATATCCGTAAGAGTGAAAAAGAAATAGAATTCTAGAGAAAGGAGAATGATAACTCTGGCTCCTCTTCCATGACTGAGGAGGGAGCGGCCTCTGTGGGCCCCTGCTGTAACCATAGAAACAGTTGGAAGAGGAAGAGGAAGTGGCAGAAAATAGAATGTGGCTTTGCTGAGCCCTGCAGTCCCGCAGCAGCGCTTTCCTCCTCATACGAGAGAGAGAGAGAACACATGAAACAAGAGACTGGGTACAGGGTAAATAATTGGAGCAAAAGTAGGAGCGAGGGAAAAGTGAAGATTATAAGCCCAAAGAAGCGACAAAAACAAAGAGACTAGAATAAAATTTGTGAGAAAAGAGGAGAGTTAATGAGAACAAAAGTATCTAGAGTAGGGGAGGTGAAAGATGTGGAGACTTCTGAAGTGAGATGCGTTTAGTATATCTCATAAGTATACGATGAGAGAATAAAAAAAGGCAGAGTGAAACTGAGTGAAGGAGTGAGGAGTAATTGCGATGACCCTGGAGAAAACAGAGGAGAGGAAGAGGAGTGAATGTAGAGGAGACTGAGAGAGAGAGAAAGGGAGGGAGGGTGGAACGTTCCAGAGAAAGAAGGAGAAGAGCGAGTACACAGTGCAACCAAGAGGGAAGAGATGGAAGGGGATAGTGAAGGATTGAGAAAAATAGATGTTCAGTTTTTTGCTTTCTGAAACATGGTGTGGCTCATAGGTTAACCTTTGACCTGTGTGCTAATGACATTATTTGGCCATATTCAAATATTGATGAAAAAACCTTAATGAAACTTCACAAAATTTGGATATTCCTAGGTGAACTGCTATTCTTGGTGAACTTTAATTTTACTTGAGATATTATTACAGTTTAAAATAACTGATTTCTATTTGAAAATATTTTAAAATGTCATTTATTCCTGAAACAGCAAAGCTGATTTTTCAGCAGCCATTTGTTCCAGTCTTCTGTGTCACATGATCCTTTAGCATCGGTGCTCAAGAAACATTTATTAATTTTATAAATGTTGAAAACAGCTGCATAATATTTTTGTTTATGTGGAATTCTTTGATAAACAGAAACAGCTTTCAATTGAAATATAAATGTTTTGTAACATAAGTGATATCTTTATTGTAACTTTTGATCAATTTAATGCATCCTTGCTGAATAAGATTAATTTCTTACATATTCTTACAGACCACAAACTTTTGAATGGTCGTCTATGATAAAGCCAGATTCTCTTATATATTTCACCTAACAAAACTACAGCTAATAGTGAGAAGGCTATTAAAAGAAGTGAACTTTATGCTAGCAGCAGCCTCAGACCCCACACCTGCACACCGTCCTCAGTACATTCACTCTACTGTCAAATGACTATTGCACGCAAAAATGTCAAATACTGATTAAAATTGAACTGGCTGGCTTTGCATAGCATGTCTATACACTATATTATCCACTATTTTCTGTCTTGAATGCTCATGCTGTGGAAATAATTACGTTTGTGTTACTTTGTAAACCCACCTGCTACTTAAAGTACAATAAATGATGTTTGGTTGCAATACATGTATGTCAGACAGTTGTTTCTTGTCAAGGTTTCTTATCAAAAGTCCATTTACTTGAGATTTGAACTTTATTTTTACCCTCATTTTCCACCAAAATTCTTGAGCCATTGCTGTTGCACAGCCTGGGAATCTGTTAAATATTATCAGAGACCAGCCCATTTTTCCTGTGACTTAAGATATGAATGGTGACCTGACTCACCTGGCCACAGACAGACAGCCCTTCATCTTACTATTGGTTTTGAGAAAATATTTTACCATACAAAATTCACCATCTTTTCTATCATGGCTAAGGGACAGTTCACCCAAAATTCTGTCATTAATTACTCACACTCATGTCGTTCCAAACCAATAAGAACCTAGTCGTTATTTTTGTTTTCATTGCAAATAAAAAGTATTCACACATTATTCTTGTTGTTTTCTGTAGATAAACAAAGTTTTATTGGTTTGCAGTGACACGAAGGAGAGTAATGACAGAATTTACATTTTTTGGGTGAACTATCCTTTTAATTAAAATGCTACACAAAAATAATATGAATCTGTTAATTCGTCAGATATTCATAAATATAAATATTTCCTTTTAGATGCATTGAGAAAATAAAGTGGCTAAAGTAGCCGTCCTGCATGACAAAAATAGACAGCATGCCTATCAACAAGTACAGAACTGGCCTTTTGTTTGGTGGGAATGCACAGAATGGGTCTGGATTAGATACCAACATCAGCACTGTATATCAGTGTGTGTGTGTGAAATCCAATGCTAATCCTGGTTCATCATGTCCCACTGAGCTGCTTGAATGTGTGTCTGCTGGCTGGTTTGGCAGACTGATGTCTGGTCAGCTGTCTGGTAACTTGGCCTGCGCACAGACTTCAACACTGAGACACGTGGCTGTCAATGACTGCTTTATCTCACTGAGACAGCATTGGGTGGTGACTACATGAAGGTCTTATTGTGTGCGTGTGCAAACCATTGGAAAGAGGGGATTAAACAGCTGTGGTCAAAGATGGATAGAGGGAGGTACCAGATTTAGTTTGGCAGATGGATGGACTGACCGTTTCTTTCTTAAAACCCCCTTCTTTCAATTTCCCTTTTCATTCTGGTCTATTTAGTAGAATTGAAATCTTTTCACTTTCACTTTTTAAGCAGTTTACCGATGATTTTGATCACGTATACATGATCAAGTCGGTGACCACACTTAAATAATCTAAATTAAACTTTTATGGAAATGGAAAGTTAAAATTTGATGTCGATTTTAGATTCTAGTGATTTCATTAACAAATTTACTTGTACCTTGTGAGTCTGTACTGATGTCAGATGTTCTCACTTTCATGGAACCACACAATGCTCTTTGGATCATCTCAAATAATGCTGGAGAACATGACCAACAGGTTTGACATTGTGCTGCTGTCATTCAACAAAAGAGGGACAGAAATTCTGTAGCTCATGTTAATTTTTCATTTCAGCTTTTCACTGAAATGGTTATGCTGCATATATAATATAAAACGTCGATTAAATAATAAAAAAAAAAAATGTAGAAGACCACTCTTCTAAAGTTTAAATTCTCCATTCTTCCTGCCTCCAGCTACCACCTAGACTACTTATTACACAAAATTTTGATAATCTTATGTTGGCTAAACTTAGGAAACACAAACTGCTTGCTTACAGCACCATGGTCAAACATTGATGTTTGCAGTGATATCCAACAATACCACAAGCAAGGAAGGAACAGGCTGTCCAGTGGAAATGCCAGCAAGGCTGGTCAGCAGCATTTGTTGTCAGCGATGTCAGTAATATTTTATTAGTTTTGTTTGGCTTTACCTCAGAGGAAATGTATATAAGGAGACTGGCTTGATATCATAAGATATCCTCAACCTCAATTGATGTTAGTTAATAACAAGTGTTTCTTTCTATCACAGGACCAGTTCCACTCTGTGGAACCTCCTGGAGTAAAACCAAAAGCCTATTTCATCTCCTCCTTGAGCTGTGGCTTCTTGAACTGGGCCACAGGAGCGAGTTGCTGGGAAACCAGGCATACACAGCCAAATTGCTCAGTTTTGCCAGATGTCTTGTGGAGTGAATCATGTAGCACTGGTGTCTGAACCAGCCCCACCACCTCCCCCAGCATGAGCGGAGGCACGAACACATACACAGAGCTGCAGCTTGAACTTCATACGGTTCTAAGGCCCTTTCATTGTCAGTCATACACTTGAGCTCCAACTCTTGCCAGAGGCTGTAGCGACACAATGGAGGCTCTGTTTTTAAACCAAAAGCATGGGGCACAGAATAAGTTCTTTCTCTCTCTTTACATACCTATTTCTCTCTTTTTTTTCTCATGAACACGCACCCACATAATCAATTAACCTTCTCCCCATAGGCCTTCAAAGTGGACCCCCTTAGTCAAGGAGATTCTGCTTTTTATGCATATGACCTTGTCTGGTGTCAAAGAGCAACTGGTCCAACAGACAGACAGCCATTTGAATGACAAACCATGAGTTATATATACAGGCAGCATTTATTTGATCCAAAAAAAGGGTAGTATTGTGAAATAATATTGCAATGTAAAATAATTGTTTTATAAATGAATCTTGAATTACTCCAGATTTTATTGTTACATGATCCTTCAGAAATCAATCTAATATGATTTGTTTTTTAAGAAAACATTTCTTATCATCAGGGTTTAAATTGGTTGTGCCGTTTATTTTAATTTTTTTGATGAATAGAAAAACAGAAAAATAGGAATCTTTGGTAGAAACTGTCATTTCTTTTATTTCTTTTGTAATTAAAGTAACAGGTTCTTGCTGAATAAAATTATTCATTTATTTGAAGAACAAAAATGTATGTATAACATAATTATAGCACATATGTGGGTGTACTCTATTTATATTTGAACTAAAGTACTGGATTTAAGTATTCATCTCTTCTGGTTAGCTTTTCTCTAGGTGAGGAAACGTAGACTAGCAATTACCTGCCAGCAGAAGGCCTGAGAGGAGAGCTATTGATTTGATCAGGAGGTCAGGGGGGTGGACAGCTGCAGGGGAAGCGTGGATGGGGGAGAACACAGCACATGTGTTGGAGGAGGGGTGGCCTTCAGGTGAGCCTACCCTCAACAATGTAAATGAAAGGTTCCTTATTCAGACCTTGGATACATGAGCAGGTGTGGTTAAAACTAAGAAAAACTATTTATCATGTTGACATGTTGATTTAATAGCTGTATATAAGTCATAATAGAAGGCTTACATGTACACCAAAAAAGCTTTAGTGCCCTATCATACACCCGGCGCAATGTGACGCAAGGCGCAGCGCAAGTCTGTTTGCTAGTTTCAGTACAGCGCCGTTCTCATTTTCCCGTCCAACGCCATGTCGTTTAATTAGCAAAAATTATTTGCACCCATTTGTGTGCCCATGGGCGTGCTGGTCTAAAAAAGAGGTATGTTCAGGCACATTGCTGGCGCATTGTTATTCTAAGGAGCTGAAAATAGACCAACTCAAACCTGGTTTAAAGTCAATGGCGCAATTTTTTTTTTTTATTTAAAGAGCGCGTTGGTAGTAAATGTGCCTCTGTTCAGGTCCACGGTGCGCATTGACTTTGCTTATTACACACAAGGATGCGCATCACACAAACATGCCACATATTAAAAACAAAAGGATTACAGTGTAAAACAATATTATTGTGTAGGCTACATAAATATATAAATGTAATGATGGATAGTCATTGCGTGTATTGGAATGAGTCTACCTATTTGCAATTCAGCCTATTACTACTTATAATGATGAATGAAATTGGCTAATTAATTGAACAACAATGCCAATACACACACATATATATATTAACTGAATCATCGCACAGAGCTACTTCATCCCACGCTTTAACATCGCGCACGAGCAGATCGGTTTCTTGGCTTGTGAAGCATTCAGCTTTTCCTCCAACAAATTCCACCATGAACATAGCGATCCACCATGGCGCAAGCGCATTACGCTCTTAAAGGGTATATTAAAGTATATATTAGATAATGTACACTAGTTCATCACTGTGTAGCACTCCGAGCCATGTGAGTGCTGGGTTGCCCAGGTCATGTGGTGAAACGGTGAGTAATGCATGGAGGGATGTCATCTCAACCTTCAGCCAGCCCCTTCTCTCCTATTATTGGAATATTAATCCAGGGGATCGGGAAGGAAGGATGACGTCAAGTGTATGCCAGCATCGTCCTGTGTGCTTTGCCGTGGATTCAGCTGTCATGGCTAACAGAACCATTTCTGTGATTAACGGTCTTGCCGACCCCATCAAACACCCAACCGCGCTACTTCCTGCCCAATATTCTTCTCTCCTTCTCTCTCTCTTCTTTACGGAGTGTCCCAGCTGGTTGGTGTGTCTTTTTAGATAGGCAGAGTTTGTGTGTGGAGGTGTGTGTGTGTGTGTCTGTGTAATTTGTATGAAAGAGAGGGGATGGTTGTGTGTGTGTGTGCAGAATATGAGCATGTGTTTGTCAAGGAGCATGATAGAGAGCAAGAAAGAGAAAGAGTGTGTGTACGCGTGTTTTGGTGTGTGCATAATGTATCTGATTGGTGTTCAAGGAAGATGCTATTCATTCTCAGGTCTGCATGGTGAATCTTTATGTTTCTATGGTCTTAAAGAAGGTGTCCTTGCCGCAGGCTGAACGACACAATGGTCTGCTTACTATCAGCAATCAAAACTCAAAGAAGAGCTTCCATGTCCTTCTGTGTTCTAGAAATACCACAACTATTTTCATAAAGTCTTGAAAAAACCTTATGCTTGATTGCCTTAATTAAAGGAGTAGTTTACTCAAATCTGAAAACTATAATTATTTTCTCGTGTTATTCCAAAACTGTATGACTTGCATCTTTTGCAAAACACAAAAATAAATGTTTCAACTGTGTCTATACAATGAAAGCCACAAGTTGGTTCTTTTTTAATATAATTTTTTTTTTAATTAAAGCAAAATAAATACACATCAGAGTGAAACTACAGCCCTTATGGCAGCATTTTCACACAAAAAATATATCCTCGTATCTCTTCTCCACTGGCCCAAAAAGCCATTAAAAGAGCAGTCAGAAAAGTGGACTACTGCCACCTTAAGGAAGGAGTGTGGATTGTAGCAGCATTCAGGTTGCTTAAACTTTTAATTTGAAGAAGTGATCTCTTAAAGCAAAATTGGAGTCTCTTAGCAATGAATAAACTCTTCTATTCTTGAAACAAAAAGCTGTGTTTTGTGTTTATAAACCCTCCATACAGTAAACATATAAAAACTAGTTTGAGAGAGACAGTAGGAAGCCCTCTTGAATCTGCGAATGTGTGTGAAGAGAGCAGCTAACTGAATTTTCTCACAAAAGCATTAGCATAATACTCATCAGAAAAGGGCAAAGCAGAAACAACTAAGCGAAAAAGAGAACGAATGAGAAACTCAGTGACCCAAACATGACTGAGCTTAGACTGTCAGCATGTGTCATCCGTGTCAGACTCATTCTGTGTAACAGCTACAGCATAACTGGGGAGTCGATGTAAACAAAGGTGCTCATCGGCAATAGCCATTTAGCATGTATTTTGCCATCATCATTATTCATCTCGCAGGCATAACGTTCATGTATGGGGAAATTTCAGAAGTGATTATCATGACAGAGTTTGTGCAGTCATTGGTAGACTATTAGTCTTGCGCTCAAACCATGTCTAGCGCAGGTTTGGCATCGCGTTAACAGCTAGTGTGTTTTTCTTCAATGTGGGAACCATCGGACCATAGAGCAGCTGCCATTGGGTTTATAAAGTTCTTTCATTCAAGCGGCTTGAGCGCAAAGCTCATTCCTCTTTTCACACAGTTGGCCTGTCTCTATCTCTAGCTATCTCTTCCAGCGCCTCTGCATCCCTCGTTCCCTCCTCTCCCTCTCAGCCTGTTTTTGCGTGCTCTGTTCGTTATCTAACCAAACCCAGCGGATTCTTCTCAGTACTGCTAAGAGAAAATCAGTTTGCTTTTTTCCCTTCTCCTCTTTTTCTTGTCTAGGTCCCCACTGCCTCGCTCCGCTGCTCACCAGTTCTCCCCCCTCCCTTCCTCCCTCCACCTCTCCCTGCTTTTGCTGGCTCTGCTTTCATTCTAACCTCCCCCTCCTCTTCCCTCAAGGGAATAAAGGTCATTGCGCAAATGATTACTCAGACCTCGGTAGCCATGGAAACGCGGTCATGTGACAGGGACAGGCATGCGTCGAGCACAACAAAGGAGCCGATTAGTAAGCCAGCGATGGAAAGCTAGCACCCGCCTTTGTGTGCCTGTGTTCTCTGTATTTCACTCTATCTCTCCCTTTCTCTCCCTGTGTGTTGGACTTGCTGGGGGAGGGAGGGAGGGAAGGAGAGCGCTAAAGAAAGCCTAGCATGCTGCTTCTACCAGCGTTTCGCTTTGTTTAAACTAGCAGTTTGTCTTTGGGTTGTTCATTAGGGATTAACGCTGACATTTCGGCATGTTTGCACGTTAACGTATCCGTTAGACAAAAGAAGCGTGTCCTAAATTTTAGCACTGAATTGAAAAGCCTGCTTCATTTTGAATAAGGTGAATGAATTGTAGAACGTAACATCAAGGATATACTGATGATTGTAAAACTAGTTTTAAACAAAGTCCCTTTCGTGAAAAGTGGCCATATTTGCAGACAGTTATTTTGAGTGACTACTTGAATGAGGAGATAACTGCTGGCCAAACTCACATTTAAATAACTTCATGGTATAGTTAATGTCAAATTTTGTTTTATTTACACTCAAGTAGCTCATGATTTAGATTGGTCCCCCAAATGCTTGTGCAGTTCTAAGCGCAAGTCTCAGGATTCTGTTAATTGATGCATCCAATGTCAATTGCAGTGACGCAATGACTATACTAACTGGTGATTGGCTCTTTAATTTAGAAGGTGGGACTTTTGCATCTTCTTGAAGGCGCCATCTTGTGCGTTGCAGTTTTTCTTGTACTTAGCGAGGTGAAGTAGACACTTTTTCACGTAAGCTGTAAAGTTTACATGATGTAAAATGGTGTCAAATTAATCCATACTTGTACTTTGTGTTTTGTCAAAAGTCAACCAAATATGTTATTTATTCCCCATAAGAGAGCAGGTGAATAAATTGTCCCCTGGGTGCAGTTTTTTCCTTATATATGGAGCTTTAGAGTTGATTCCACTATTTCTCGTCATAGGTACTCATAATAGATTGCATATGAAGTGTATCTTCGAGTGTTCTCTTTGCAGACAGCAGGGAGCCTTCCCTCAGAGAGGAGCGTCACATTTTTGGTATCTTTTCTCATTGTTAGCGGTGGCTTTGTTTAAATGAAACTGTCAAGGCTTTGAAACTCACACCAGCTTATCTAACATGAGTTACCTGCAGTTAATGAACTTGAGCCAACGGAAACCAATTAAACATATTTGAAAATTATTAGGAGCCTACAGAAGTCCTGTAAGCCTGTAAAAGGCATGAATCAGCCCTTAAAAATGCACTTACAATTCACTATACAAAGTAATCTCGCCAATTTCATGCCATTTTCCTCAATTTAAAAAAAGTCACAGGCACAAAACCTTGTCCAAAATTTACATGTTAATTTTTTTCTATTAGTGTGTCCACATTTAATGTTGTATGTTTGAAATCCAAAATCTTCATTTAATGTATCCTCCTCCAGTTTCAACCCAGGCTCATTGAAAAAAGTGCACCTGAGGTGACATTTTGTGCAAGATGACATTTTAACATTTGTTGCTTTTTGCAGGTTTCGCAACACTTTCAAAGTGAATTGAGTTGCGCTAAAAGCATGCTCAGTTTTAAAACACAGCAGATTAATGTGAAACTTGCAACTTGATTGCAATTTTATTATGTTGTTCTATGTTGTACGTATTGCAACAGATGAAATTAAATGTCCGGTACATGGTACTAAAAGGCTAATGATCCTTTGAAAATAAACCCTATTAGCACTAAATCTAACAGAGAGTGTTAACAAAAGCAAATGGGAGATAAAAACATAGTTGCATGTTATCATGCTACTGTATTATAGCTTGCTTGTACTATTGCTTTAGTTTTTTTATGCAAAATAAAAATTTAATGATTTACAAATCATGCATTTTGGTAAAAGCATTCTTAATACTATTTAAGGAACCTTGCAAGAATAATGATCTGTCCCAGTAAAAAAAATGTGTAGAAAGGATTAAAAGTTTTTTGGTGTTTTACTGCCACTAGTGTTGATTTCCATCAGAATCTGCCGTGAATATGTATAAATATGTGTTTTATAGTTAGAAATGTAAAGGCAAAAGGAACCATTTCAAATTAACCCATGTTGTCCAGCACCTTAACCCATGTTACACACCTTAAACCTAAGATCATTTCTCTTAAAAAATGTGGTTTTAGATTTTGGCAAGACTGGTATCCTGAACATTTAATCTTAGCACTGTTTGTACATGCTGTGAATATACATGTGGGCAAGCATGTGCGTGTGATTGTGTCTGCGTGTTTCAGGGGATGGTGTATCAGATTGCCTTTGAAGCAACAAAAAACATGAGTTGAGTCTGGGCACACACTCTGTTATGACTGCACAGCTGTTTCCAAAGCTCAGCAGCAGACAGAGAGGCCTGTGGGTTAGTCCGGGGGGCTGTGGGTGGGGGCTGATGGGTACGGCTGCAGCCGACGGGCCCTCATGTTTGGCCTTCTCAGTTATTAAGAGCTTCGGTGGAGCTGGAACCAGACAGTCCAAGGCCGAAGGGCTAGATGGACAATAAATGTGGAGTGTTTGTATTTGTCCTTAAGAAAGTATAATAGATGTTTTCGGCTGCAGGTAAACTGTTTAATAGGTAAAGATAGTCTAACATCATCAACAAAAGCGACTCTGTGTGTGTGCATGTGCATGTAAATTCAAATTATTTCATAATTTAAAAAAGAATAAAGATATTTTAGTACCACTCAAAAATGAACATCACTGCTAATATTGTATGTAATGTTAATATATGAAAGAATAGTTTGAACACAGCTGTTGTAATCACAGGGACGACCTTTATAAAAGCCGTGATGATAGCTTAATAAGTGCACCAGTAATTCAGTGTATTGTTTCTTTCTACTCTATTTTTTTGTTATTTTATGTTTGACTTAAAACAGTAGTTAAAATTTGATTGAATGATCCACTTCTGAGACTGATGAAAACTGTTGTCCATGGTAATGTACATTTCTTTAAAAGAAATGTTTGTGTTTTTTAGGTATTTGAACATTTGGATATCTGAATGTATTGTCAGCATCTAAATTGTTAAAGAACTCAAAAAACTGATACAGAAGTTTTAAAATTATACTGTGCGAGTTGCATTCGCTACTACTTTTTTAGTTTGAGCTGTTGCCTTATTTGCATAATTTCCTGCTAAAACAACTCCGACATTGCATGCAAATAAAATACACAATTCATTCTTAGTGAACTCCCCCTACGGTGTTTCCAAAATGCCTAACTGATTTGGCAAAATACAGGACACTGTAGTGGCCTTTCTGAATCAAAATGTTTGTGCCATGAGAGAAAGAAACCAAGCAAAACACAGACAGACAGACAGAAAGAGGCGATTTGGTGTCCCTGGTGGGTACCCTGATTGACTGAGTGCTGTAGTGGCCAGTCTGAAACTGGGGTCCTTTAGGGAGACTGGCTGGGGGAGGCTCAGCTGGGATACGCTCCATGTAAAAGCCAATTTACAAATGAAGTGACTGTTATGGGGGACAACATTTCGGGCTGACTGAATTTTGGTGGCACTGTTTGGACCCCTGGTTTTGGTTTGTGACTGGAACGAGAGGATACTGAACGAGCCAGCAGTGAAAGAGTAATCTAAGTTTGATGGGATGATGGGTAATTGACATTGAGGGCAGGGGTGGAGCCAGATGAGGCTTGGTCTCCTGTCACCTCTGCCTCAGCTGCTGGTTGGTGGGACGCTTGGAGAGGTCATGATGCAGTTGATTTGTGGCAATTCATTAATAACATTTTAAAAACAGCAATTGCTATGTATGACATAATTGTAAAGAGTTTAATAATAATTGTTGCTTATAGGAAGAGTTCATCCAAAAACTGTTTTGTTTTGTTTTGTTGATGTGATTTTAATTCACTAAAAAGAACCAGTTTATAATAGTATTTTTAGACTTTTTGATTCAGTAAAATTAACATTATAGATTTTCTCTCTGTTTTGTGCTACATATTATTTTGAGGAACACAATGTTACAGTTGGTGTCTCTGTGTACTGGAAGCTTATGTCACTAAAACAAATTCCTTGTATGCGCAAACATACTTGGCAATAAAGCTCTTTCTGATTCTGATTCTGATTCTGATTATTCTGTATGCGTCAGCAGTAGAATTAATTGGATTTTATTTATATATAATTAAAAATGAATGTAAAATTTTGATTATCACTCAGTCCCACCGGTGAATATCATCTTGCATCAACTCTTGCAAAAGAGTTAAGAAACAAACTCTGAAAACCATATATATGTGTCACAGGGGCCGTTTACATGACCAAGTTTTCAGCCATAAATGGAAAACTTTGCTAACACTTCTCCAGCAAAGTGTTGATTTATTTCACCAATATTACCACCACCAGTGGAGATGCATCATATACAACATATGTGACCCTGGAACACAAAACCAGTCTTAAGTCACTGGGGTATATTTGTAGCAATAGCTGAAAAAAACATTGTATGGGTCAAAATTATCGATTTTTCTTTTATGCCAAAAATCTTTTAAGATATTAAGTAAATATTGCGTTTATTAGATATTTTGTAAATTTCCTACCATAAATATATCAAAACTTTTTGATTAGTAATGTGCATTGCTAAAAACTTCATTTGGACAACTTTAAAGACTGTTTTATCAGTATTTAGATTTTTTTGCACCCTCAGATTCCAGATTTTCAGTATGTGTGATGTGCTTTGTTTCATGCCTGCCAAAGTGGTCAATCAGCACTCAGAGGTGTGTGTGTGTGTGTGTGTGTGTGTGTGTGGCTGTAGGCTGTAGAGTGTGGGCCTATTTTGCGAGCAGTTCAGAAGGTGATAGGGGCAAAAGGTTCAGTTCAGTCGGCAAAAATGTTCCATTATGTTCCAATTACCGTTGCAGCCAGTATGTGTGGAGGCCTCAGACTCAGTTCAGTAGATGGAGAGAAAATAGAGGTGTGCTGGGGGAGACGGTGTGGGACAAGGAGAAAGTATTCATCCTCTCTTGAGTCTCGTGGGAGCTCTGTCTCAGAGCAGGACACATAGGGGTCGTCCTGTACCGCAGAAGCGGCTGCAAAGCTCAGCATTGGTCTGTGTGAGGACAGATAAAGAGAGAAGAAGTGGTAGTCAAAATCACTTATTGTTCCAGAAAGAATGAACAACACAAATTTCCAACTGCAAGTTTGCGTTTTGTGTACAGTGGATGTTACAAAGGACTGTTATAAGTCGCTAGAAGCGTTTGGCATGCTCTGTCTTTTAAAGTAAACAAGGGTGTGTGTGTTGCATACACCCATGGAGGACAAAAGTGAGAGTTAATGAAAATGGGAGCGAGGGATTGTGGAAGAGTCTGATGAGGAGACTCAGACGATGGCTGTCATTTCTGCCTGTTTACGTCACATGACTAGACTGCTCATTAAGAACTGAAATAGATGGATGTGGTCTCATGGGCTATATTTAGCCCAGTTTAAATGTTGACAAGCAGTGGCAGGTTGTGCATTTGACTTCGGACCTCTTTCTCTCTCTCTATGCAATTTGCCAAAACTTGAATTAGACAATATTAAATGTGGATGGAAAAATGGTCCAGGTTTAAAACATTCGCCTAAGTTGTCCATGTTGTAACTCATTTTAAAAGGTCAATAAAACTAGCTAAGAAAAAAAATCACAGAGTGGGATTTTATAGCACTGACCAGTTAAGGCAGTGGAAAGATCAAAGTGTGTGAGCAATGGAGGGGAATAGAGTGAGAGAGAAAGATTAAAACAAAAGAGAAAAAAAAGGAAAAAGAATGTAGTGAAAAAGGAAAAATATTGGGTCCTGAAAAAAGTCCACCCACAGCTTGCCCCCCCCCTTTTTAAAAACGAAAGAAAAAAAAAACCTTCATTCTGCTTTTCGGCCTGTATGTGTGTGTGTGTGTGTGTGGGGGGAGCTCTGTCGGCTTTGTCCCTCAAAGAGCTTTTTTTCTTCCTTTGCTTTTTTTTCCCCTCTCTCTTTTTTCCTGGAGAGAGAGGCTGGCGCCAGCAGTCTGGAACAGGGCTGACAGGATTTGAATTATAGAAGCTGAACGGGAGGGGGGTGGATGGAAGAGAGAGAACGAGCAAGCAAGAAATAGGAAGAGAGGGAGAGCAGGCAAGCAGGGGGAAGAGAGATTCAGTTGGTGTGTGTGTGTGTGTATGTGTGTGGGTGATTGAGTGTAGCAGAAAAAGGGTTGTTATTTCAAAAGCGACAGCCACACAGGCGAAGCGGGCGGAGGTGTCGGGTGTATGCTAAGCTAGCTATCTCGCTTTGTGGCCGGCATCAAAAATTAATAAATAAGTAAATGAAGCAGACGATTGTAGTTTGTGATTGTAGTCCCTGTTGATGCTGACACAGTAGCATTATGCTGAATGTGTCTGAGATTTTGGCTAAGCCGGTTTAATTTAAGTTTTATTTTAGACAAGAGATTATTTTTCCTTTATGCTGATGACACTTCACACAGATCTAGTTGCTTTTAAAGGGACAGTTCACCTACAAATTAAAGTGTTCATTTCTTTTTAATGCGGTCACATTTCATGGGGATGTGAATCATTCAAATAGATTTTGAATGAATCATTCAAATGTTAAAATGAATAATTGAATCATTTAAAAGTTTAAACTGGATCAAATGCTTCATTCTAAAGATTAAACCCAGGATAATTTGTTCACAAATCAGCATTGCCACTTCTCTCATGAATACATCAAGCAGAGCTAGAGCAAGATTTTCACTAAATAAAGACTTGTCATTATTTTTCTGTCTGTTACTCACACAAAGCTATTGTACGGTTCCAAAGACTTCTAATATAGGGCACAGACTCATACCAGCGACTTTCAAGGTGCTTTTACATCTTTTCTGGAGCTTGTAAGCTTTAGTCCCCATTTGTCATAACTGCACTTTATGAGGGTATGTAAATGATGACAGAATATTCTAATTTTATATTAATACAATTCTTTTAATACTATCTACATTGTTTTAATTTGAGAAAAAAAAACAGTGTTATTGTTAACTATAACTACTAAAAAAAAAATTCTGTAATCAAAATTAATCAACAATGAACAAAATGAATTACTAAAACTACAAGAAAAGTACATTAAAGCTGTGTAGAAAACAAAAAAAACTAAAATCAATTAAAATTGAAATGAAAACTGAAAATATAAAAAAAGATGTTAACACTTTAGCCTAAAAAAGACTTCACTATTAGCAAGTTGCTTATGGCTGTTTATTAGTAATTATAAAGCACTTATTAATGCCTACTCTGCACAACAATATTCTAGATCCCTTAACCCTACCCATAACTAACCTAAACATAACTATCAATAAGAAGTAATTAGGAGTTAATTGAAGGAAAACTTGTGGATAATAGTGAATGTGTGAACCCTAATCTGAAGTGTTACCAGAAAGCTAATTCAAAATACCATATTAGTGCAAAAATATTATCAAATTAACTCTGGAGCAAAATGGCCCACCACAAACATATAGGCTTTACTAAATATATATATTCACCATATATCCACATTCCTCGTCGTTCACCCTGTCAATACATCCCTCTCAGACCGTTCATTCTCTCCACCCTAAAATTGTTTCAGGCTGCAGAAGGCATTCCAGACCCAAGCATCTGCTTCCCCGCCGTTCATTTCATCACCCACAGTGTGCCGAGGCCTGATGGAGTAAACATGAACACAGTGAACTCTCACTGCATAGCAGTGTCACATCGCTGTAAACCTCCTGCCTCTCACTTAACTGTACTCACTGCACTAGAAATGAACATGCAATCTAGTTCAGAGAGGCTTTTGTGTGGGAAACATAAACAGAATCTCAACAGAGCGCTGTGTGCTCGTGTGGATGTGTATGCGAGAGATGGAGCGTTGTGAGGGAGGGAGAGAACAGCCTGTTCTGGAGAAGCAAAGTCTGTGTTTCAGACCAGAAGTGGTTCCAAATGTTAGGCTCATGCTGAATTCAACCAGATGAAAACAGAAAGATAGCAAGGGGAATAAGAAGGAAAAGACACACAGAGGGAAATGGACAAAATAAAAGTAGGATGATAGTACTAAAACACACTCTCTGTTTGTTAGTCTGAGCTTAACCTCTATGGTCTTTCTTTTTATTCCCTTTTATGTGCAATAAATACTGTACATGTATTTGCAGCCCGTATTGTGCTTCTCTTTTTATTGCCTCTCATGTGTGGTGTATGGTTGTGTGACAGATATATTGAAATAGAGGGGAATGGACTGAGAAAATCAGAAGTAAAGGGCCTCCAGGATGAAAATTGGAGAAGCATAATGAAGGGGAGAGAAGAGTGAATAGATGAAAAGAATTAAAGAAAGCGTGACGAGAGGAAGTATTATAGAATGGCTGGTGTGTCTCATCTTGGCTGTTTCGGTCTAATGAGACAATAAATGGTCACCTGAGACACTGCTGTCCAGACCAAGGGTTGAGGTCAACGTGACACCATTCTTGGTGTGAAAAAGGGTCAGTTCTGGATTCTCACAGATTCACTTGTTCAGTCAATAAGATACAATTTTAAAGATCAATGTGAAGCTACATTCAAGGTTTTTTCACTTGAGGTTAAGTCTTCTAATTTTCTTTTTTGCGTAATAACTGCTGTGGAGTTTTGTCATGTAGCTAATTGGGTCGATCTGGTGATTTTAGGTTGGTCATTATACATTAAGAATAGCAAGCTGCGATTAGTAGTTCAAGTTTACATGAAGAACAGATTTATTGGACAAAGAAAGAGACCTAAAAACAGCTTCTTCGCACATCTCCTTCTGACTAAAATTATTTGCCAGATCTAAATCTACTTTAAATTTGCCAGGCACACCAACAGTTTACTCAAAGCCAACTATTTGCAACTAATGCAGAGAAACTCAACATTTGAAATGTTCTGTGATCACTCTATTCCAGCTCCACTCCGGGTTTCCCATTTCCCACACACTTTTGAGCCACTCCAGATATGTAAATTAATGACCGGTCATTTTTGAAAGTAGACACACATTTAGATAATATCAGTATATACCTAAATAGTTTTCCTGTACATACTGTTCATTTTGATTAGTTAATATATTTGACATTTAATGTGGACATTGAACAAAATGATTTATTTTGCATTGCTAAAACATTAAAATATAAATATATAATTTTATTTTTATTGATGCAGTTTGTGTTCTTTCCTATCCATTTAAGTTATACAAAATAAGGGAGTAAATTTGTTTTCTATGAGGTCACTTAAAATCTTAAGAGGTGCTTCAGATAATTTATTTCAGAGGATCAACTGACAGAACAGTTTGGGAATCCCTGCTCTATACTGTACTGTATATTATTTATATTTGTATTTTCTGTAGTTTGGTACTTAGAGTTTGTTGTCTTTTGTTGTATTGCAGAATGACTGAAGTCTGTGTCTGCTGCCACTTCGAGCTAAAAAATGTTACAGTCATCTCCCTTGTGACATATCACACTCTGCTTCTGTTTGATCTCGTTTTATACTTGACTATAATGAGAAGAGTGACAAATCTGACTCACATGACAATATTCAAATCTATGATTATTCTATTAAAGCTAAACTGCACCCAGACAAGGACAAAATATTATTTTTTAGAGATAACATTTTGAGAAAGTGGTGCTCAACTTATAAAAAAAAATAGGATCATTTTTACAACACTGAATAAATCTGAGTAAATAACTACAAAGAAAGAATTTACATTCCCAATACAGATGTCCTGTTGATATCATTGAGGACACGACTTGTAGGATAAAAGCAGGATTTCCCCTCTTTAGGATCTGCTTTGCTGTCTGTGGGGTGAAAAGTTCCTCATATTGACGGATCGGAATCAAAAGGGCTACTCATAACCCCCTGCTGCCCCTAACAATCCCCCACAAGCACACACAGTTGGAGTGTGAGGATAAAAACACAGTCCAACACATACACATATACACTCCGGAGATTCAGATACTCTAATCTGCAACCGCAGTACTTTTGTAATGCCTTAATCCAAAAATGTAGGCTGTGTTTATTTAGGATGTTGTTAAAAAAAACAATTATGTGACATATTTCAAGGGCACACCATACCTTGTCGATGCAAGATATAAACCAACAGCCATTACGAATTACACATTAGTAATTAATTAGGTTTGATGCATTTTGTTGAGGTCTATACTACCATGTACTAAGATTGTTTTTAAAGAAATTAATCATTTTATTCAGCAAGGATGCACTGAATTGATTAAAAGCAACAGTAAAGACTTTTACATTAAAAGGGTTTTCTGTTTCCAGCAGCACAGCTGTTTTCAGCAGGAACTGTTTCTACAGCAGCAAATCAACATATTAGAATGTTTACTAAACATCATCTAATACTGAAAACTGGAGTAATGGATGCTGAAAATTAAGCCTTGGAATCAGAAATGAATTATATTTTAAATTGTAATATTTCACAATACAAATACATTTACACAATACATTTTCTCTACCACATCAGAGAAAAAAAAGCGGGGCAGGAGATAGACCTCTTCCTTTTTGAACACCACTGGGTCCATCATCGATCCTCATTAATGACTGCCTACGCCGGCCTCCGGCCTCGAGTCTTTAATTGCTGCTGGTCCATCAGAATGGGTATTGGAGGAGAAAAGGCAGGTCAAACAATGTACCTTGACTGCACCCAGCAAACGGTCTCACCAAGGGCATAGTCACCATCCCGTAATAATTGTACTGAATGGGTGAGAGGAGAATGAGATGACAGTGTGCAGAGTCAGTGACATGACAGACATTGATAGGACAATTAGAAATTATCTAGAAGGTTGGAAAGTTCAAATGAAAATGATTTTGGTTTCACCAAAAGTGCACCATAACTATCCATATCCATTTAATATATATATATATATATGTTTTCTCTATTATTTAAAAAGATTTGTTAACAAGTAAATAGCTTCGAAATCAAGCAGGGGTGTAAAAAGTACTGGGAAATCTATCTAAAAACATGCTTGATTGAAATTAAAAACATTTCTACATTTAATTTCCTTTTCAAAGTAATAAGAAATATACTTGCATACCAACAGTTTATAGGAAATCCTTTATCTTGTGGTGTTGCTCAACAAGACTACTGCACAGGTCTTACTTAAAAATGCTGTTAGTCTTACTAGCCAAAGTTTTGATGGAGTGGTTGGATTAAATCTACAGCATATTTTATTTTGGCCAAGGACTGTCCATTCAGATGTGAAGCTGTGTCTGACTGTCACAACAATCACACTTCATCTGTTCTTATGGGATGTTTTGTGATGACCAACATGCATCAAAAATGGTAGTTTGGCCAACATGAAATTATGTGCCTCGGAATAAGAAAGAAATAAAAATAAAAAAAATTGTGAATGTAAAATTGTGGAAAATTTCAGTTTACGTTTAATATAGTCCTATGGCTTTTTACATATACACCAATGTTCAAATGTTTATAGTCAGAAAGATCTTAATGTTTTATGAAAAAGTCTCTTATGCTCACCAAGACTGTGTTTATTTGATAAAAAAAAGATTGTAAAACAGAAATAAATAAATATTGTGAAATATAACTAAACAACTCTTTCCTTTCTATATAATTTTTTTTTTTGCCTTTGTCTATTTGGTGTGTGTGTATGTGTGTCCTTCCTGTGTGTGTACTCTCTGTGCTGTGTGGAGGGCAGAGGCTCTGGGAAAAGGAGGAAGTCATAGAGAGAGCAGAAGGAGAGAGCATTCTTTCCCGCTGAAGTCACCCTGTCTGTGGTGATGGGAGAGCAATGCTGTCCACACACACACACACACACAGCCGTCTCTGTGTGTCAGTGTCAGTACAAGTGGGTGGGAGTAGACCACTGCAGGGGTTTGGGTTGGGATAGAATGAGAAATAGAGAGTGGAAAGAGAAGGATAGATAGAGAGGGACTCATATAGGAGAGAAATTAGAGATAATGGCAGAGAGAGAGAGAGAGAGAGAGAGAGAGGGTAAAACAAGTGCAGGTGAGAAGACTGAGAGAGTTTTACTACCAGAAAGAAAGTGGAATGAGGCATAAATGAGGGGATAATAAATGGGACATAAAAATAGGGTGTAGGCATGTGTTCTGATAAGGAATAGTTATTCCTGACCAATAATATGAAAATTCGGCCATTATTTGCTCACCCTTCTTGTTCCGAACGTTATTCTATGGAAAACAAAAGAAGATATTTTGAAGAATATTTCTGATCAGTGTTTGTCCATAAAATAAAACGTTAGTAGGGTCCAAAACAACACTGGACCCCAACTGACATTCATTGTATGGACAAACACTGATCAGAAATATTCTTTAAAAAAAAAAAAAATATATATATATATATATATATATATATATATATATATATATATATATATATATATATATATATATATATAAATATATATATATATAAATATATATATATATTTTTTTTATATTCCACAGAAAAGATAAAGTCTTACAGGTTTAGAATGACATGAATGGGAGTAAATTGTGATGGATTTTTCATTTTGTGTGGACTACTTCTTGTAGTATGTGCATCAGATGCAGACAAAAAATGAATATACTGTAATAAAATATAAGCATCAAACCCTTTGTCATGACTACATTATTGTTATTAGTTGTTATTAGATACAACTGTCCCCCAGTATTTCTTCCACAACAGTACTTGTAGGATGGTTAAATGAACCATTAAGGAACTAAAATTAACTCTTAAAATTTGTCTTTCGATCTTGGAAGAGATACACACGAACCTTAAGAAATGTGTAACTCCAGTGCCCTCCACATTTTCCTTGGTATCTGTAATTAAGAGGTGATCTTTCTGAAGCTCCATGATGCATTAAAATCTTAGCTAGCCCATAATGAGTTGCTCAAGATTAAATATTTATGTTATTTTTTACAATCTCACAGCCTCATATTAAGATTTAAAAGCCCTCCTCCATCTCCATACAGCAGGGGATTTCCAGCACATGAAATGTCTCTTTGCAGCTTCCAACACAATGCTGAAGATGAAGGCCCAGCCACAAGCAGCCGGTTCAGCGAAGCTTTCATATCTTTCACCTCTTCGTCTTGAGTTCTCTTGGACTCCATAAGAGTGTCCTGATCTTCCAAGTCGAAGATTTGGAGGTGAGATTCAGAAGTGAAATGAACAATAAGAGCTGTTCTTCTAACCATATGAGCAAATGAAAGGTTTGGTTGATAAGGCCTTCCAGTAACCTCCTCCCTCCCCTCTTCTTACTGTCCGCTGCCAGGACAGTCCCAGGGCCCTCAAACGTCAGGCCGCAGCAAGGCGCTCAAGCACTGTCTGTAATTGCTTCGGTCTAGACACTGTCTGGTATGGGAAACAGACACGCACATTGAGCATGGGGGGGGGGGGGGGGGGGGGGGCTGGTGGGGTGGAGAGAATGCAATGGGATTAAAACGAGTTACAAAACAGCCTGGATCCCTACAGTGGAATAAAGGATGTCGGAGCCTGATTGCAGTGGGTGGATGATTTACAGTATGAGAGCTGCATTAGATGGAAGTGTTTCATTCAGCTTCAGTCCTCCTGTGGTCTATGGAGGTGATCAAATAAGTTCTCCTGGCTTACTGACCTCAAACCAGCTTTGTTTTCACTCTGATAAAGATGGTGTCTGAGAGTAATGGTCCTTGACAAGTCTACACATATCAATTTGGGCCAAAAGAATAATAATAAAAAAGAAGCAACATTGTTTTAAATGTTTAACATTGTGTTTTCTGTACCAGAAAAGCTTTATATACTGTAAATATTACACACCACATCGGTTTTCAACATTTCCTTGAGCACCAAGTCATCATTAGAATTATTTCTATGACACTGAAGATTGGAATAATGGCTGCTGAAAATTTGCCATCAAAGGAATAAATTAAATTTTAAAATATAGTCAAATAGAAAATGGTTCTTTTAAATTGTAATAATTGTTCATTTCACAGAATTATTGTTTTTTGAGACTATTAGTCAGACAGTACACGAACAGAGTGATGCCAAAGCTGTTTCCAGTCCATCACTGGTTTCAATTCATTTTCAGTAAATACTTATAATAAATCAATTCTTCCAAAGGTATCATTGTTCTCTTCTATAAGTATCCTGTTAACTCTGCTACAGAGAAACCACTCCAAATGATTAAGTCTGTGAACTGTCACAAACCAATTCAGACCATTTTGCCAATTAGTTCGACCAATCTGTTAAAAGCAAAGACTCAGAAGAGATTCATTCCCAGATTCGTTCACAATACAAATGACTAGTTTTGATTCTTAACATCAAAGAACATACCAATTTGTGTGAGGAACAGAGAGTGTACAGTAAAAAAAAGTAAAAATAAATATAGTATGAGAGTGTGCAGGTGTCTTGTGGACGATGCATGCCGTGCCGTGCTGTGCTAAACTGTACTAACCTCTCAGTGGGTGGCTGCAGCGCTAGAGCTCAAACAGACTTGAAAAGGATTTGGGGGACAATAATTTAGCTTTTCCTCTGCTTCTCGTTCTAACTCTTTCCTCCTCTCTCTTCATAGGCATTTCAAAGTCTGGGCAAAAAAGCGGAATGAAGTATTGTTCAAGAAGAATATCTATTCAATATTAAGTTCAAAATGTTTATACACTGACACTTTGTGCCACTATGAGTACTTACAGTTTATTTTTGGTTGTGCAAGTCCTTTGAAGGGCTGCCAGTGCTGCCAGAATTGAGCAATTCTTACGCTTGGAATACTGAGTGAGTGGGAGTGAGAAGGGTGTGGTGCAGTCCATTCTTAGCAGTGTGCAGTATGCCTGGCTTTATAAATGTCATCATTACTATCATTAGTGCTAATCTATTTTGTCACAGAATCCTTATTACGTAACAGAAGGACATAGGAATATCAGAGAATATCCACAAGTAAGACTTACTCCGGCCAAGAAAGACATATTCATAAGCTTTGAATGTAGAGTTCAAGGGTTAAATTCTTTAGAAGTATTTCTTGCAAAGTTTCTTTGGAAGTATTTCCCATTTTCTCTACAGTAATTGATTGGGATAATTGTGAGAAGTGGAATTTGTTTTCCTTTGCTCTATGTTTTATTCTCAGATTCAGGTTTCTATCTGTGTCGCCTACTTGGACAGAAAGAGCAGTCTGACGAACAAGTATAGGGACCAGTTACAGTTTGGTTTGTATTTATCTGCCTTTTAGGGGCACATCATATTCATTATAAAACAGTTATTCCTAAATTATAAACCAGCACAGAAAAATCTAAATATGGTGTGGCAAACTCTGCAAATCATTAAACAAATAAAAAAGAAAAAAAGGTCAGATGAGCAGAATGAAAATGCAGATTCTCTCTCTGACAGTAGGTGGCGCTTATTGTCTCAGAAAAGAGAGCAAGTCAAACTGTATTTAAATATTCTCAAATAGTTACAGGTAAGCTTTTCTCAGACCTTTCCTCTGCTTTTCAGTGTTCCTTATTAAAACATTCGTAAGCACCACCTTGTTGTAGCTTAATGTAACACAGCAGCTAGTAGGTGACCTTATTAGTAGGTGAGTTTTTTTAAGTGTGTTGGAAAAGAGATTAGAACATCTTTCTGTAAAAACAAAAAAACAAAACAAATCCATTGCGTTGACAGCAAATAAATTTGTGTCGGTCTAAATCGATGCATTAACAGCTGTTTATTCAAATTAAAATGTTTATCACACCAAACATTTGTATTGGTATGAACAGGCCTTTACTCTGCCATTCTAAACCCAACCGAGGCTTTCACCAACCAAATGGGCTTACAGTAGTCACTTTCTTATTCCTATCTCCATCAGTCTCGCTCTGTTTTTCTTCCCACTCTATGAATAGACAATGACAAGGATGCTTGTTCCATTGCATATCTACTACACACCTGAACCAGTACAACTGCACTACAACCCCATTCCCATAACTAACCAACCAGCTCCTGCCACTCACACAAACACATAGATGCACATGAAATCCTATACACCGTCTTCAAATAGGCCAAGGTGCAAACAACCTCCCGTGGCCCTCAGCTAGCCTCCCAGAAAGCCTTTTCATTTCACAGATGCATGGACGGGTGAAAAGGGAGGGAAAAAATGAAGCTTGGTAGGAGGAGGGGGCCGTTGCGGGGGAGGGACTGAAAGGGGAGCGTTGGGGAGGGAGGGGGTGTGGGGTGTTAGGCAGCATTGTAATGATGGAGAGCAACTCGATACTCTTGCATGCTGAATATTCCCCTGGAGGGCTTTTTCCATTACCCGAGCACAGCAGAATGGTGGAGTCGTTTAGTTTAGCCCAAGCTGCCTAACGCTCTCTCAAGCTCCCCCTCCCTTTCTCTCACCCTATCTGTTCCCCTGCCACCCCTCCCCTCTCTCGTGTTCTCTCCCCGCTCTGTGTTTTTCCATAGGCACATTGTGCAAATGTAACCTTTCAGTAAGCCCCTCCCCTCCAGGAAGTTGGCTGGCCCCTTTGCTGCCAGGAAATATGAAAAACTGGCATGATGCCCATTTAATCTCCAAACAGAGAGAGAGAGAGAGAAACGGCAAAGCAGTTGAGATGGAGAAGGAAATGTTACAGTTTGACTCACCAGAAGGGAGGGGGAGAGAGGACAGCTTTACTTTAGAGTCACATTAACTATAGTGCTTTGAAAAAGTGTCCAGTTTTCTTTATTTTTACTTAGTTTTACACTAAATGTCATCAGATCTTCAAACCCATGAATGTATGAAAGTGAGATGTAGAGGAGACTTCGGTGTAATAATTTGTTACCTGAACTTGAATAATCAAATTTAATAACTTAAATGAGAGCGCAGGTATCATCTGAATCAGTATGTTCTCTAGTTTAATTTGATAGCATTTACTCTTGCACCCAATTGTGAGAAATGGAGGGACGAGGAGTAGACAAAGAGGGTTGCAACATTTCTTTCAACTTCCTAACTGTTAGGGTGACTAAAATACACACAAATTGCTCAGAATTAATTGGGTTGGAGTTGAGTTAGATATCAATAGTATCACAGAGCAAAACTGTAACAACAAATTTCTTTACAACTTTGTTAATTTGTTGTAGATTGATACTTCTCATAAGATTCACATCTATTCCAAACATTTTCCATTTGGATATTATGGCTCTGAAAATGGACCTTGTGAGCCCTAGAACCATAGAAATGGCATTGTAACCTTTGAAACTGACAAGCTATTTTCTTTTGCAGTCTGAAGAAATGTCCTTCCTTTGTGGGAAGATGCACCTGACTTTACAAACATGTTGCTGTCAAATTGACTTTGATTGTAATGTCTGGTTTATATTGAGCAGAGCCAGGCTAAATAAAGACTCGTAAGACAACATTCCTTTATCACTGGAAAGGTTTTTTTTTCCTAGTTGTTATTGTACAGCACTTAGTTGTTTTTAAGTGTGCTTTATAAACAAACTTAGATTTTTATGTGAAAATAGCCAGTGATAATTACTGTCTTCTACAGTCAATTGCAGACAATTACAGTCATTTGACCATCATATTCAAAGACTTTTTCACACCCAAAGATTGTATATTTGAAACTTAGAACAACAAAGACATGAAAGACAAACCAAACATTTGTGACTCTATCTGTGTATTACAACAGTCTACAACTCCCGGCATTATACACTCTTAAAAAAAAGTTTTTTTGTTTGTTTTATTTTTTTAATTGGCATTGGTGGCTCCATGAAGAACCCTTAATAGCAATGGAACCATTCCATTGTGCAAACAATTCTAGATATAGATAATTAAAATGTTTCCTCAGATTATTAAAAAGTTTCCTTTAACCCTCTGGTATTGTTCAGTTGGGAGTCATGCTTATGTTGTTTGTGGTCAAAAGTGACCAGACACCTGAAATGTATCTTCAGTAAAATAAATGTAATATATTTTTGTCCAGTAATATGTTTTATTTTTTATTTTGAGAGAATTTCATTCTACTAATTAATATTTATGCAATAATTATGCTAACTTTTTCCCAATGAAAATAATAATTAAAAAATATTAATATTTTCTATTTTCAATTAAATCTGTATTTCTTGTTAAAGTAGAGAAATTGTCTTTAAAATTCCAATTTTTGAAGTCAGATTAGTGTCATCTGGTCCGAGTAAAAAAAAAAAGGAGGATTTCTGCAATTCCATGGTTTAGCCACTAGATTCCTAAATAGCTATATATAAAAGTCTAGTAAATTCTCTAGTTTTTTTTTTTTTTTTTGTGAATTTGGATATATAATTAGACACTCTCAAAGACAACTTTTTGTATTTTTTTTTTTTTTTTTTTAATATATATTAGTTTTGCATTAATTTTACTACAGTCAGACATTTTATTGCACATAACACATGGGTGGAGTGTCTAATTTCCACTTGATATTTTAGAGTGTCACCCCTTCATAGCTGTGCAATTCTTTTCTGCATAATGAATGATTTGATTATAATACACAAAATGTATTTGCATTGTTGTATTTTTATGTTTTTTCAATGGCGGCCATTTTTGACCATTTATCTTTTTCGAATCAAGTCCATAATTTTTTTCTCATGGTCACACAGTGACTGCCATAAAAGTCATTGAGTTTCGTACCATTCCAATGAAGTAGTGATTTTTTACATTTTCCCTGTCTAAAATGACTGAACAATGCCAGAAGGTTAAGTACTTTTAAGTTCTTTTAAGAACTGTTTGCTGAAGGGTTCTTTGAGGAACCCCAAAAAATGATTCTTCTATGGCATTGCTGCAAAGACCCAATTTTGAAACCTTTTAAAAATTTAATTTTTTAAAATGTAGATGATAATGAGAAAACCAAATTTAGAAGTAAAAGATTTCAGATGAAATTGCCAGCAGTCAGTAAACAACACGCGTGAACGTACACAAACCTGCCTTGCCACACCCTGAAGAGTCATTCAGCCTATTTAGCACATCACACACCCAATAGAAGAAGGTGATATTTTTACTTGGTGTGGTGGAGCCTAGTTAACATGCAACAAGCAGGTTATAAAGATTGCTTCATACTGCTTTTTGTGAAAGGCAGACTCAATCTTATGTAACGTCCCACGTCATTCTTTTCCTGGTAAACAGGAGCTGTGCTGCTCCGGAGCTGAAGAGGGTTTAGAGCGCATATTAAAGCTAATTCTGACAGAGGCAGTTTTGCCTACAGTACACAACCACACAGCTCATTGTGCCTCCATGTTTTGCAAAAGCACCTTGGGTCTTTTAAAAGTGTCAAGTATGGTAGAAGAACACTGTGGTGGGTTGCGGTGGCAAAACTTGCATTTGTGAGATTTGTCTGTGTAATGGGGAGAAGAACAAAACATACACATGACCCCTGTGAGATTTAGTAGTTGACTAGCTTCAAACTTTGACTGCTAAGCTTTTTGAAAAGCATCAAAAGGCCCTTCACTTTATTAAATGTTCATTTAAAGCAAATTAATGAAGGTTGAACAGAACCACTTGTCCTTGGTCCCAAAATGTTTTTACTTGGTAAATGGGACCAGCTCTGATTTTCCATCAACAAAGAGAGGCAGTGAATGCGTTACTGATCTACTTGGTGATAAAACCATGAGTAGGCTCCAGATTCCTGATGAGGCAGATGAGGTTGACTCACCTCCGCTCCCTGCCCTATCTCCTCTGTGATATCCAGTCACAGAACGCAGCCCCATGTACTTTTTATGGGTCAAATAGTCCACTTCATGTCTTCCTGCGCTTGCAGCACCGAGTACCATGCAAGGGCTGGGTCAGGAATACCGGGAAGTGTCCTAACTAACAGTGCCACCTGATGGCTAACGGCTGCTACTACATTTATCACATGACAGTTGCTAGGAACTAGAGCACCACCACAGGCTAACTGCCATAACTGCACATCTGAGATTTAGCCTGAACCTTATTTTTCCCCCCCACAGAACTACTAGAACTTAGTTTCAGATATCTACCTCAGAGTCTACCTCAGTATTTATATCCAAGTTCTGTTCTATCTTTATGCACATTTTGATTAAACAAATTAGCAAAAGAGAGATTATTTATTTATTATTGTTGTTTTTTTTTACATAATAATATCCTGCCTCCTTATTTGGTGCATTTGCTCCATTTCCTGGAAGTGCTTCCTGACTTGTGACGCAGTTCCTGATGGTTTCTGTGCAATAGGGGGAAACGGTGGGTGGAGGAGAGAACTCGTGGAAGGAGATGACTGTTTTCCTGACTCACATTTTCAGATTCCTTCACTATTATGTGGAAGGAAAAAGAAGTTAATCTCAGAACAATAGGTGACATGAAGAAGAGATGCTGAACCTCATGGAGACTCCAGCTCGTATATAAAACACTGCATGCTGTTTTTAGTGTATATTTCTAGATTCTGACCTTCCTTTTTATTATGGAGCTAAAAATCTTAACATATTTGAGATAGCTTATCTTGTTTTGAGGAATAGTACAACCAAAAATGAAAAAAATTCTGTGATCATTTACTAACCCTGATGTTGTTTGAAACCTGTATGAAAGAAGATACTTTGAAGAATGCTGGTAAGCAAACCATTTTGGTTTCCATTGACTTCAATTTTATGGTCAAAAAATACAATGGGAGTCAATGGGGCCTGATGCTGTTTGGTAACAAACATTCTTAAAAATATTTTATTTTGCATTTCAAAGAACAAATAAAGTCATACCGGTTTGGATTAACATGAGGGTGAATAAATGATTACAGAATTTTAAGGTTTGGTTGAACTATCCCTTACGAAAGGAAAATATATTTACCAATATATTTCTTAAAATATATTGTGATATATTGTAATATATTATTTTCCCTTTTTATTTTCTAAAATATTATATATTTGAATACATTTAATAATATATTGATGATACATATATTATATAATATATTGTAAAATATACAAATGATTGCGACTTTCAATATATTGCAATATATTGGAAAAAATAAATATATATAAGAATATATGCCTAATATATTACATGATATTTTCCAATATACTGCTATATATTTTTGTTTCATAAGGGATCCCACAGCACAGAACAAAATCACACATCAAGATCAGCAAATTGATTTTGCCATTGATATATTTGCACTATGAATAACTGCATTTTTTTTGTATTGTAGAAAACCCTCTCTTTCATTGAATGCTGGAGGTCATTTCAGAGTGAAGGGCTCCCGTTTTCTCTAGATCACCAGTTATGTCATCTGTTGTGAAGGACGAATACCATTTCTCTCATAAAACAGAGAGGTAATTTCTCCAGTCAGTGCTCGTAAGCCATTTGTTTTATGGAGCTGCATGTATTATGGTTAATCTTTACTCTTGGTTAGCCATGAGACCAGCTCCACTCTCTGGAACATGGGTTATTAGACTACCATACTGGAATTTAGGGGTCTAATGGACTTTACACCGAACACACACACACACACACACAAAGAGGCTAAACCAGAACCAGGTGACATGTGGTAGGTTCCAGGAAGGACTCTTTTTTTCCATTTGGGGAGAGCAAGTGGGGGATCCCAATAATGTAAACATTCCTTTCACCTCACCATCTCGCTCTCGCCGTGACCCTAAAACACCCTCCCTGCCACATCCCACAGCCACGCACACCGTGAAGACCCTTATCGCTCCACACTCCCCCTGAAGCCGGGCAGCACTGCTACCCCCGTGCTGCAGAGCCCTGACAGGCGCATGAAAAGGCGGGGGCTGGGAGGCATTTGGGGCTGGGGGTGCGGAGGGGGTTGGAAAGGAGGAGGTGGAGGGGTTCCATTTAAATTCCTGCTTTGTTCCCGTGTTCTCCACCAACCCCCTTTACTGTTCCCATTCCTTCGTTTTCTCTTCCTGGAGCTTCGTTTCCCAGCCTAGAGAGATCAGAAGAGAGTAAGATCGTATGGAGCGCTAAGAGCGGGGGGCTGAGGGTTAATTGAGCTGAGGTTACTGTTTGACTCCAAAATATAACTTCTATATTCTATGAATGGTGAAGTTATAAGTGTAGTACAAAAACTAAAAACAGCATTTTTATGAATTTAATAAAAATAAAAACATTGATTTATGACTATACATTTTTTTATAATTTCTCTTATGTTCACCAAGGCTTCATTTATTTCACCAAAAAGCTGTAATAATTTAAATAATACCATTTAAAATAATGTTAAAATAATGTTTTTAATGTCTGTATATTTTAAAATTTAACATTTATTCCTGTAATGGTAAAGCTGAATTTTCAGTAGCCATTACTTCAGTTTTCAGATTCACATGATCATTCACAAATCATTATAATATGCCAATTTCCTGCTCAAGAAAAGAAGATTCCTTTTATTATTAATGTTGAAAATAGTTGTGCTTCTTAATATGTTTGGGAAACCATCATACAACTTTTTTTAAGAATTCTTTGATGAATGTATTAAAAAGAACAGAATTTATGTGTTACATTTGTAACATTACTTTTGATCAATGTAATGCATACATTAAAAAAAAAACTTTTCAATGGTAGTGCGTATTAAAAAGAACCTTCATTAAATCTGAAAATGTAACTATTGAACACTGAACTAAACAGGATGAAATAAATAAAATGGAAAGACAAACTGAAAATAAAATGCTGAAATAAAAAGCAATAAATCCATTTTAAATTATAATAATCCTGAAAGCTGTTTAAGGGTCACAATTAAACAGAATCACATATATCTGAACGCCCCTTTAAAAAGTCAATATTAGAAAAATAGTGAAAAGTTAGAATCTATTTCTTTGAGGCAAGAAGAAAAGTAAACTATTTCTAAGATGTAAAATGATCTTTTTATTTGTGCAACCTCAATCTGAACCCTGACAAACATGAACAGACAACTGTTTTCCCACAGAATTGTGGGTTTGGTGGCCAAATGGCAGAAGCAGAATAAATGAGCCAGCAACGTTGTTGCCAAGCACAGAATCCCCCCGTTTCCTGACTAAATCAGCTCAGTGTGCATGTTAGACCATTTTTGTTGTCTTCTAGACCAGTTGTAATTTGAGCAAGAGTCATTGACACTTCAATTAATGACCCAATCTGAAGTCAAGTCCTTTTCAAGATGCCTTACTGGTGGTGTTGATATGAGAAAGCAAAGCAATGCCGTCTGGGAACTTGAGCCAGAAACTCTAGCCTGACCTGTTTGTCCAGCTACCTTTAGAATGTTAGTTCAATGTTCTGTCCACATGCTGATGCTCATGTGACTGAAGGAATGAAATTGAATCATGTGGTGGCCTCTGTCCTGAAAGTACACAGTCTAAAGAGTCTAAATCACTTAAAAACAACTTTTAGGGGGTAAAGTCATTTAGATTCTTTAAAGGAATGGTTACAGTGTGTGAAGGATGGCACAGATTTCATTATTGTACAAACTGTCCCTTTAAACTTGTATCCACTAGGCATGAATCTGTTGTATATAGGCAACACATAATGACTATCTTTCAAAGATTAACTGTTTAACATGTTTAGTTTAATACACAGATAACATAATTTTTGTAACTCAGGATCCATATATATATTTGGATATGTTATACTTTGAAGGAATTTAAAATTCAAGTTGGCGTCATTGTAATATTTGCATACTGTATTGATATTTGTTCAACAGAAATATTAAGTAGCGTTAACATTTTCAAAATAAGAAACAATAACAACAAATGTTTATTGAGTGGCAATTCAGCATATTAGAATTACTTGAAAAAAAAAAACATCCATAATTGTATTTGGTCTTTCTTTCTTGTGTCCGTTAAATGATTTATGGCCACATTTACACCATAAAGATGGTATTTGTGTGCATGTTGATACTCAGATATGATACTTAGCCGAAAGAACACAACACGTCATTACAAGTGTAATGACCACGGCATCTTTTTTACACAGAGCCAAAGCTTTAAACCCAAACTCACCTATTTATGCTGCATTACAATTTCTGGCATTTCCTTCAGGAATTGCAATGAAATAATTCTATTTATTAGGCTATATACTTATATATATATATTAGTATTCGTCACAATGGCATCATGTGTGTCAGTATTTGAATTTTCTTATTTGAATGTTTTGTGTGTAATTTTCTGGGATTATGGTGTTACCATTATGACACGTTCTTAATTTCTTTTTCCCCTCACTGCACCAATTACATCTGCATTTATCCCTCAGCACTGTCTCTCTCTCTCTCACACACACGCTCTGGTTTTCCTTTAAATTATAACTAGTTTGTGCATCTGACTGCAGAATTGATGCAGCTGAGAGAAAGGAGGCGAAGATGAGAAATAAAAAGAGAGCAATGGAAAAGAAAGAATCACTCGTGAGTGAGAAAAGAACAACGAGGGAGAGCGAGAGTGAGATAGAGTAGAGGGAAGGCAGTGGATGGGAAAGAAAACAGAATCTAAAAGAGTGATAGCAAGGCAAAGGAAGAGAAGAAGTTAACCAATCAGAGAGCCACTGTCAAGAGAGAGAACTGATCAAAACCACGGAAGCCTGGTTCTTGGAAACAAAGGACTTCAAACGTAAAAACTCGAAAGAATGTATGGAACGAAAAGGGGTGTATGGCAAAAGCCAGAGCCGGGGAATGAACGAGGAAGAGGGGAACAAATGAAAAAGAGTAGGAATCAGCAGAAGAGGCTTTTGCGGTCCCAAAGCAGAGGGGGAGGAGGAGGGCAAGAGAGAGGCAGGTTGGGGATGGGAAGGCAAGATCAATAACTAATTTCAGTGCCGAGCCTCAGTCGGACTGTTTTCCAATAAGCCCTGGACATAACGAGTTAGCTTGAATAGCTGTGCTGCAGCTATTGCTGCTCTCTCTCTCTCTCTTCATCCATCCCCCCTCGCTCTACCCGCCTCGTGTCTCTCAGGGCCCTGGTGCTTGTGATGGCTGGATCGATCCTCTGCACGCACACACTCGGGCATACAGGCCTGAGTTCTGCAACAGGATGCCAAGACATGTCACTGCTGCAGCCTTGCTTGCTTGGTTGAGTGTGTGTGTGTGGTGTGTGTGTGTTTTAATCATTTCCATCATGAATCATGTCATCTAAGTAGGGTGACCAGATGACCATAATAATATAAAAAATAAAAAATGAGCAAGTATTTTTATCTTTTTTCAACAATGAATCAGTTATTTATTGTGTGCATGTATAACAGTAGCAAGAAACAGTTCCTTCAAACTCTTTTTCTTCAAATTAATAAAAAAAAAGATTGTTTATGTGCATGTTGACATTTACTTTTAAAATATTTAAATTCAATATTTGAGAAATATTTAAGGTTTTATCAGGAAGCCTGGTCACTCTCTATCAGAAAAAGTTTACGTATATAGTATATGCCTTAAACATTAAATATATTAACTATTTAAAGGCAAAAGCTTTGCCATATCTGAAAATTCAGTGTTGGCATGCTGTTGAAACCACAGCTCCACTGCAAAATAAATAAAGTTTTAGCTGAGATGTCTTCTTGGAGTCTGAACCAGGTCATCAGTAGTCTATTTTTATTGTGACAGTAGTCCTTTTCAAATACTCTTAAGTTTTTTGGTAAAATATTACTCATAAATGCTTGTTTGGCAATGAAAATAGCCAAATACCGACATGACATGTATTTTCCCTGTTAATAGTTCCACAATCATGCCATGTGTGTTTTCCAACAGTTGTTTAGAATCACAACCAACGATGCCAGTTTCACAAATGAATCTCTCTTTTATTCAGATGGCTTTGCAAAAAGGTCTGAAATTGTTTGTGCAGTTTGCAGTTTGAGTCATTTGGGCAGTTCACTCACCCACTGAATCGTTTGAAGCTGTTTCTCACAGAGTAATGGGATAAGACAGGATACAGAAGAACGCTGGATATGGTGGATATTTACTTATAATGCATTTCTGAAGAAACAAAACTTGCTATCATCTATCGTTTGAATCTGCAATGAATCGGAGGTCTTTACTTTTACTGCAGGTAAAGACAACATATATCCATAACAGTTTAAAAAGTATAAAATTATGGAGATGTTATGAAGTAAAGAAGATGATGAATAGACAACACGTCCTTTGCTTAACTGCTTCTCCCAGTTTGATCAGAAGAGTTAACTGTTTGAATCAGTATAGTCTCACTGAATCATTGAATTGCTCAAAAGCTGTTGATTTACTCAAAGCTGTTTTTTATTTATCATGTACAACTCCAAATCAGTTTTTACAAGTTAAAGTCTTGGGAGGAACTGTTAAAAGTGGCCTCCTTGCATAATTGTTCCTGTATATGTCTGTGCATAGCCTATATATGAGTATGTACTGTATGTACTTAAGAAATGCAAAATGTTGGGTCTCCTTGAACACAGCAGGTCATTTGGTCACGAATAACACATTATCTTTTGTCCCATCATCATGAGTTCCTTTAGCAATAGAACAATAAACCTTGTTAAACCATATCTAAAACAAAATATGACAACATAAACAATAAAATGTAATTCCACATTTAACAGTGTTAGAGGCTCTTGTGATCTGCAATGTTTAATTCACCTTTGCTGGCAACAGAAAATGAACATTTACAGTGACAGCAAAACACTTCACTCGCATCATTGAAAGCACATTTTCATTTGGGCATTTCTCCAGCTTAGCTAGCGAGCTAAATTGAGAAGCTGCTTGCGCTGTAGGACTGCAGCGAACAGCAGCGAGTGTGTAAAGTTATTGTTATGGCAGCCAGGTACATTGCAAAGTGGTTTGCGAAAAGACATTCTAGAATTGAAAGTATCAGCAAATCAACTTTCAATTGCAAAGAAACAGCTATTGAGAAGAACAAACTATACCAGAGACGGTAGCTAGAAGGACACTGAAGAGACATCGTTTTAGGCGAATGCGTCTAGCAGGTGAAATCAGGACACATTAGCATTTTTAAAGAATTGTGGGGACAAAGCTTTTCCCTTGATTGTCGCCAAGCCTACATGGTTTTACAGAAGTTTATTATGATTTTAATCAAATAATTACCACTATAAACAGATGTCTTTCCTAGCCAAGAGAGGAAAAAATGAAGTGACTGAAATAAAAATAAAAGGTTGTCCACACACTGGGTCACAACACAGTTGCAAGGCTTCTGAGGATTTCTGAAGGATCATGTGACACTGAAGACTAAAGTAATGGCTGCTAAAAATAAAGATTTGTCATCCCAGGAATAAATTAAATTTTAAAATGCGTAAAAAAAAAAAAAAAAAAAAAAGGATTTTAAACGACATTTCACAATAATGCTGTTTTTACTGTTTGGCTGAACTGCAATATGGTGCTGCTCTACAGTGAGTTTACATTGGTCATTGAAACTATAATTCAATGTAATGCAAAATGCACGGTTTTGGAAAAAACACTGATCTGCTGTATTGAGTTTACTCGAGACATTTACTTAACATGTACTTGTTCCAAGTGAGAAGCACAATTCAGAAATTATGTAATAGAAACAGTTTAAACATGTAAGACCTAGTCTGGCTTGTGTCATCTGAGATCTGGTTTAAAAACAAAGGGGAGCAGGATTCCGTTCTATTTTTTTCCAACTTATATATATATTTCTTACTTTCCCCTCTCTTTCTTCTTCTCTCTTTTTATACTCATTTAGTCTCTGTCCCTGTATCTCTCTTACATTCTTATCTCTCTTTCTCTCTCTCCTGCTTGCTCTTGTACTGCTTGCACAGCTGCACTGGTGATAGGGAGCTTGCATATGTGAAATATTAATAAGAAAATGGCTTATGCATTTTTAACTTTGTGCCAGCCATACGTAGTCTCAGAGAAGTGCAAATTCTCCTCCAGTCCAGGTGTGGAGCTCCTGTGCAACTAACTAGTTTGTAACTCATAACCTGAAATAAACTGCCTTCATCTTTGATAATACGTTTTGTCTTAAATTCAAACCATTTAATAATCCCAAACTCAGTCCTTCACATTTTTTGTATATGAATTAAATACTAACTCTGTGATGATTATAAACAAAAATTGTCTCCAGAGCAAGTTTATGACAAGATTTAGCTCACTTGTAGGTTTTTTTTCCCCCAAAATCTCAGCTAAATTAAGCCACCCACACAGGACACTTCTATCCTCTCAGTAACCTTTCTCTCTTTCTCTCTCTGTTTCTAGGTCAGGGATTAGGCAGAGAGGCAGTGGTGAGCGTGTGCTCTGCACCGCTGTCCACTTCAATCTACCCAACCAAGGCTGATCTCACAAAATATAGATACAGAGAGAGAGAGAGAGAGAGAGAGAGAGAGCTGTTGGCGGTGATGGGGGTGTCAGAGGCTCACATGGAGAAAACAGAAAAAGAAAGGGGGAAATCAGAGGCAAAAAGGCAGAAAGAGAAGAAAAGACAGTTAGCATGGCAAGCATAGCATGGGATGCAGGCGTGTAGCTGGGCTGTGTAACATTCAATCCTGTTTTGTTCCATAAACACACATACTTACACTGTTCTCAAAATGTGAGGCATCACTGCTGCACTGTGAAACCAGAAACCACATCAGATCTCAGACCTTCAAAGACAGAACTAATCCTGTTCTCACCCAAACCTGATTGTAGTTCAGTCATTAAGCATTCAGCTCGACGCCCTGCAGAGCTCTGGCTTCGATTAAGAGCCTAGTGATGACTGCTTGAAGTTTGCTGCTGATATATTGCTATATGTTACTACAGGGACTATAATGATTTATTAATATAAAAAAGTGAGATTTTAAAACTTAGATATTGCATATTGAGTACGGATTTATATACTGATTACATTATAAAAATAAATGCATATATATATATATATATATATATATATATATATATATATATATATAAAATATCATGGTATTAATCATTTTTTGTTTTAGCTTTTATTTTATATTTTATTTTAAGTTTTAGTAATTTTATGCGCTTCTGTCATTTTTATTTTTAAAACATCTCTTTATAGCTTTATTTTAGTTTTAGTTTGAACAATTTTAATATGTCACCGTCAGTTTGTTTCAGTCAATTTCCATTTTAAGTTTTCCTTACAATATTGATATTTTATTTTATTTCAGTTTTTTTCAATGACCAAAAACAACTTTTTATTTACTATAACAACTGTAAACAAGATTATAATTCAATATAATATAATATGAACATGACAAATGTAGTCATCCATTTTAAGCAGTCGTTATTAAAAATATTCATAGTAATTCGTAAATTGAATATATTTGCCAAATGCCATGATTGACCAATCAGAATCTAGTATTCAAGACAGCTGTGTAAATAATAGCACTTTATAGCTACCTGAAGGCTACTGCTTCTAAAATCAATATAATACTCAATTTGTACAGAGGCATTCAGTACAAAAATATTTAAAGAAGCAAACATACATGTCTTTACACTCCTAATTTTATTTATTTATTTATTTATTTATTGTTACAAAAAAAAGAGTGTTATTGTTGTCTTCTGCTTCAGGAGAGACCTCAGTCCGGCCTCTCTTTTCATCTGTGTATTCTACCTTTTTTTTCTATCACAATACAGGTGCTGTCATCCAAACTACCATGATGTAATCCAACTGTAATCCTAAACATCAAAGAACCACACAGCTGTCATGTGTCACAAACACACACACACACAAACACACTCTCTTCAAAGACTGTTGCAATGTGTTTTGGCTAAAATTGGCTCCCGACTTTTTTTTTTTTTTTTTTAATTGTCGTTCATTTTTAAAACACTGTTAATGATATTGTAACATTTCTTAGTTAGCTCGGTTGTTTTTGCCTTTTGGCTCTGTGACAGACATTCTGGCCATATGGTTCAGCTTGAATCAGGCAGAAGACCTCCTTGTGACCTTTCAGAGTGTATAAACACAAACATTTGCATACACACATGCACAAACACAATCATATGACTGTTGAGCAAATGGGATTCATGAACAGAGCAGTTTATCTTGTATTTTATGTTATTAAGTACACAAACAAATAAACTTATAGCAGCTTGTATCATTATGTTAACAAGCTTGTGCTATTATATGCATTATTTACACAAATACACATTGTTATTATATCTAAAAGTTCAGTATTGTTGTTTACAGCATTGTATTTATAATTATAACAGTAGACATCTGCTGAATAAAATTGTTTTTAACAATGTTGCCATGCATTCTAAAGTATATAGATTGCTAATTATAGATTTAGATAGATTTTAATTGTCTTACTAGGTTTAGCATGAAGAGTCCTCAGAGTTATCTAAGGTAAGAACTGTGGAGAGACATTTCAGTCATATTTCCACTATCTTTAACACAGTTAAAAGGTCTACAGATTAGCTACTTTTGAAGTGTCAACCTATTATAACAATGAACATAATTTTACATATACATTTTCATAGTATTGTATACAATAAAACATGTATTTCAGACTTTTATCCGAAATACCATTGTTAGTCAGTTTCATTGACTGTGTTTTGAGCTCTGACCACTGTGTGGCATTGCGTTTATTAGTTTACTTGAGATGGTTACAGATCCTGTCGGGCCTATGTTTAAATATACAAATAAATAAATATATTGAATAATTGAGTGAGTGGTTGATTAAATAACTAACTTTAATAAAAGTATAAATGACTGACTGAATGAAGGAAAGAATGATTTTAACCTCGGGCTGTCGTACTTAGCTTGATTATAGTACAACAGTGCCATCACGTGGCTACTTTAATTAATGCACTAATTAATTAGTGTTTTTTTTAAATACTTACACAGGGTAGTTTTATATCAGTTATCATATAGGCTACACATGAATTGTACACATTCAAAAAAATGTTTTTGTAATAATATTAGTAAATAACATAACACTTTATATCAATTTTCATTATTTGACACCAACAACATGACAAAAATACAGATTAATACATATGTCTTTGAGTCAGGGAGACTGAAGGTCTGTGTGTAGAATGATAAAATGATTTTCCACCCTATGCAAGACACATCTTCAAACCTTTCTCTCACACCAACCATAGACGTTTCTTTTCTAAATACCAACTGCACTGCATTTTTATCAGCTACTCTTGGTAATGCTGTTATTGACAGGTGTTCTAGTACTGTTGTCATTGTGTAACTGATTGAAGGCATTAAAGCTAACTGACTTGATATCAGAGAATGTTATGAGATCTGCATACCAATTAGATTAGATTAGATTCAACTTTATTGTCATTGCACATTTGGGCACAAGGAAACGAAATACAGTACCAATCTACATGTTATATTAATCTACAGTATACGTTACACTCTCCGCCTTAAATAGTATGACTTACTTTCTTCAGTGGAACATAAAAAGTATTTTTTAAAGGGATTATTGTGTGTGTGTGTGTGTGTGTGATGGTGTATATATAGTTATACATAGGGGATAGTTCATATTTAAATATATATTTGTTGATTGAAATGAAGCTAAAATAAAATGAAAATACAAATATTAAATGAAGAACTTGAAATTGATAAATAAAAATAAATAAAAAAGAATATTAAAATTACAATTACATTTAAACCTGAAATGAAAATACTTTAAAACTAGTGCTGTATAACTAGTGTATATTATCAAACATATGGAGCAGTGCAAAAAAGAGGTTCATCTGAAAGGAGAAGCGTGAAGAGGGCACAGCGAGAAGGAGAGAGAGAGGACAACAGGCAGAGACAGGTGAGGAGAAGAGCCGGCCAGCTCTGCTGACTCAGGACATTTCAAAAGTGTTGATTTCCGCTCCATTTCTCCAGCCTCTTTGTAATTCTAATGAGAGTGTAAAAGGTGTTCGGAGCCAGAGAGGGAGTAGACAGAAGAAGAGAGCAGATCAGATTAAATATCGACTGACTTCAGGCTGTCCGATGTAGACAGCCAGTGTACTGACTCATCATCTGAATACCCTGCCAGCTCGGCTGAGGAGGAGAGAAAGAAAGAGGATGAGCAGACAGAGCCGGGAGGGAGGAGAGGAGGAGAGGAGTGACCCAGGGGAGAGTGAAGAGAGCAGCGAAACATTGGGATTGTGAGGGAGGAGAGACCAGTAAACGAGACAGAAAGCATGCTGTCAGGTAATGAAGGAAGTGAAAATAAGAGATGGGATGAGAAGAAAGCAAAAGCAGCAGAGGCTGGACAGAATACAAAATAAATACAGGATCGAAACACTCAGATGAACATTTATTAAAGAGACCGGAGATCTCTGGGAAATGAGAGATAAAGGATGTTTATAAAAGTATACCAGTATTACTATGCCAACATTTAGATCTTAATTAAACACAATGTGAAGATGAAATGATTCGTTTTGAAAATTTGGTTTTAAAATAGTTTTAAAATTTGACCCAGTATAAAAAGTAACACCTACTGACTAACTAGTTACTCAACGTAGTATCAACTCTTCTCTAAACACATCGCTCTCAGAGCAAAGAAGGGACACAAATTATTATTTCTTAAAATATTTTTAAAATATTCTTTCTTTCCATTACAATTTTGGGTAAAACATCACTGGGTAAAAAGGACATTACAATTTAGGTCAATTTACGAGCATTTGGAGGAAGACGAAAACAACAAAAACATTTTCTTGACGGTTTATTAGCCGCGTGTAAGTTTAAGTGCGGCCGCAAGATGGAGACATTTAAAAAACAAAACACTGAAGGGAAACGCGGTAGTCAAATAAGGAAATGACGTGAGGTGTGCAGTGTTTCTAGTTTGGGAAGCCAGGGAGCTGGAAAAGCTTTCATGGGGCAGTTCTGCTACAGTTGTTCAGTTGTGACATGACCGATAGTAAGAAACGACAGTCAGCGAGGGCACGAAAGCAAAGGTACGTCAGTCTTCACTGTCTGAATTACTGTTAGGATATAAAGAGGTCAGAGAGAGGCAGTGGAAGCGTGTGATTTCCATCTGCTCGTGTGTCAACACATGGAACTTTTTGTCACCACCAAATATAGCCGAGAGACAAGACACCATTAACCTCAGCACGGTAGCAGGAACACGTGTAAGAACTTTTTGGTCCAAGAAGATGCATCAAGTAATGCGAATGAAAGTTAACAGATGCAACTTTACCACAGTACTTTTTCCAAAAACTTTTACTTTGTACATTTTTTTTAATCTATTCAACAGACTAAAATATTAGTGAGTGTGGATATTGATATACATGGTATGTCCTATATTTATCCATGCCTGTATTTTGTTAGCAGACTACATGTAGAGTCATTTGTCTGTCAGTCTGCTGTCAAGTGATTCTTCCTGACAGCTGAGCTTCAACAGCAGAGCTGCATTTGGATCCAGGTGTCTGAAAATGACACGTGCTTCAGCTCTTTAGTTCTCATTCCAGCCTAAATATTTGGCTCTTGAACATTTAATTGAAATTATATATGACATTTATGTTAATATGATATAAAAAGGTCTGTATTGTGCAAAAGCACTGTACGGAAACTTTACTAATAGCAATTGATTATAACTACTTCATAATAATGCAATGGATTCATTGTATGAGATACTATGCGTTTTACACTGCACAGAAGCTTCATCTGAAGCAACAGAAAGATGCATTTATACAGACTTTTAATGCAGCAGAGACAGCATAAATGCATTTACACAGAAACTACAATTGCAGAAAAATGTTTATGAAATAGTTTTAAATTTGAAGCAATATGTATAGAAACATGAAATAGAATTGAGAGTTAACCTGTCATATTTAGTCTTACATAAGTGCAAATATGATAAAACTTTATTAAATTACTTTCTCTTTATTGAACTTTATTAAATTCAGATCTGTGGTAAAACTAACTAATTCTGATCTCTGTGGTCAGGAGTTGCACAAAGATGGAAGACCGTTTGATAGGAGACCAGACAACCTTTTACTCAAAGGCAGAACACTATTGGAAGGAAGTCCCGCCCACTGTGGATGGAATGCTGGGGGGTTATGGCAGCATTTCTAACATAGACATTAATGGCTCCACAAAGTTTCTTCAAAAATTCCTTGGGGTGAGTAGTTCTAAAGTAATACTTCAATTCTGCAAGCACAAAGTAAATTGATCAAAAGTCAAGAAAATAAAGACGTTTATAAAGTTACAAAAGGTTTATATTTCAAATACTTCAAATAAAGTCGCACCTGAGTATAAGTCGCATCAGTCCAAATATATGTCATGATTAGGAAAAAAACATATAAGTCGCACCGGACTATGAGTCGCATTTATTTAGAACCAAGAACCAAGAGAAAACATTACCATCTACAGCCGCGAGAGGACGCTCTATAACAGTATTGTAGTTTTTACTGCATCTTTATATATATTTGTGTGTGTGTGAATATATTATCAAACATATGAGACATTACCAAATGTTTGAACGTTAGTGTAAATATCTTTCGCAAGTCTACTATTCTGAAGTCTTATGAACTGATTATTTGAAAGCAATATTATGAAACCGACGAACCTTTCCTTTAGATACTCAACTTTCACGTAACCACAAATGCAAGTTACTGAGAAACACACAATCACTAGGTTTTCTGTTTAACTCTAAGGAAGGCCAGGGTAAGACTGGGACAGGCTGTGCTCTGGACTGTGGCGCAGGAATCGGCCGTATCACCAAGCGCCTGCTGCTGCCCCTCTTCCGTACAGTGGACCTAGTGGACGTCACACAGGAGTTTCTGGATAAAGCTCGTTCCTACCTGGGTGAGGAGGCCAAGCGAGTGGAGAACTACTTCTGCTGTGGCCTACAAGACTTTCAGCCCCAGCCAGAACGCTACGATGTCATATGGATCCAGTGGGTGATTGGTAAGACATACAATTCATATATTTCACTACATGATCTATTTAGATATTTCTATCAATTATCTAACTGATATTTCTATTTTCTTTCACTACGTAATCTATGGCCAAATGTATCTTCTATTATATTTTGCAAACACAAATCACTCCATGTGTCTCTAGGTCACTTGACCGATGACCACCTGGTGGAATTCCTGAGGCGTTGCCGGAGCGGTCTGCGTCCAAATGGCCTGATTGTGGTGAAGGATAATGTTGCGTTTGAAGGTATCATACCTGATGATGTAGACAGCAGTGTGTGTCGGGACCTGAATGTACTACATCGCCTAGTATCCCGGGCTGGACTCAACATCATCTGTGAGGAGCAGCAGCAGAACTTCCCTGAGGAAATCTATCAGGTCCACACTCTAGCACTCAGATAGCTGTGAGCACTGAACGAGGAGGGTTTATGTGTTTGTTCAGAAGCCAATCATGTGAGAACAAGTTCAGATCAATGTTAGTTACACAAGAAGCTACGTGTTACTGCCAATGTGATCACTGTTTTAAACAAAAAAGGCACAAGTCTTGAAGGTGACATTGGGTTTTTAAGCAGGGGAGTTTTACTTGACCTCTAGAGTTTTCTAATATAAACAGCTAGGGTTCATCGGTATTATGAATCTGAATGCAAAAGTGGCTAATGGTAGCTTTCCAGATATCCAAACAGTTTTACACTCCAGTTGATCCTCAGTTTGAAGTGTACAAGGTAGAAACAATCAAGAAAAAATGTAAACCATGCTGCACTGCTTTGTTTTTATGAATGGGTGTGCTGAAGACTTGAAAAGACAGTTGATCCAAAAATGAAAACGGTCATTCACCCTCATGTTGTTCCAAACCTGTATTACATATTTTCCTCTAGTGGACAGAAAATATGATGTTTTTGGAAATGTCTGGGTTTGGTCAGTGGTCACCAAATCTGTGTGCTCATCAACATTCTTCAAAATGTTGTTTATTGTGTTCTATAAAGTCATGCAGGTTTAAAATGACATGATTGTGAGATTTGATGACAGAATTGTCATTTTGGGGTGAACTTTCCTATTTAAGATTGTTTGATCAGAGTTCAATTATGTGTCTGTGGCACTGAATGGTGTGTGTAAAACATTTTACTAACTTATATGGCAGTTTGAATCTATATTAGTTAATGTTACATGTGTGAATTTACAGCTGTTGACAGAAAACGCTTATCTGAACCATATGCTGTATTTTGCCTTGAATAAACTAATATTTTGAAGCAGTGTTTGTATGGCAGTGTTATTGGTTCTTACATTGTTTTGCTTGAAGATCACTTGTTGTCCAACACAATATTCATGTCCCCCGTACATGCTATATTTGTAAGATAATCACAGTATATCTGCTGTAATTATGAAAAAGCTGCTTGTTTTCAAACTTTTTATTGATATATTTAATGACTTTAGTACTATTGTTTCAGAAAAAAAGTTATCCATCTTGAAATTTTAATATATTAATGTTTTAGAAATGTAAATGCTTAAAGCCATCCCATAACAGTATGTGGAGGTCCTCTGGATTGAAAACCACTAATGCAGAATATACAGAATATAGAAGTGAGATGGATATGGACATATAGTTTGGTCACTATTTATTTTATGAAAAAAAAAAGAACAACTTTGGTTTCAAGTCTTTGTCCTATAGTTTTATACAACACAACTGGAAAAATGGAAGCAGCAACTACCTACTTAAAAGCTAATATCTAATCAAATTCCTGGTTTAGTGTGTGTTCATATTAACTTTAGTTACACTTACAGATCACAGCTGTATTGTCAAAGGCATTGGGGAACAACTCGGAAGAAGAAAGTGGTCAGACCCCAACACTTAACATCATTTAATCTCAGTCCAGACTCACTTTCACACATAAGGCTGTTGGATATTAAGGCTATATGTTTAATAGAGAGATCAGGACCAGGTTTCACTTTGAAATCGTTTTGCTTTCTCCATGGCATCCAGCATCTCCTGTGCCTGGTTTTCTGACATGCCACCCTCTTTCTGGAATACTTCTTTCAGTGCGTCACACACGCTCGCAGGCATCTGCTTGGCATTCCTGGGTGAAGAGGGCAGGGCAGCTCATTTTTATAATGCTCCTCATATTTACAGTACTGTCATATTGCCCTTTAACCAACTATACACGTAAGGGTTTGACATTTGCTTGCTAACAACTGAAACGTTTTAGTAGTTTGTTATTGAATGCCTAACTTGATGATAAAAAGACTTACCCTGCTATGTAAAAGAATGCATTCTTCTTTGCTATCAGATCCCATAAAAGTTTGCTTTGTTCCTTCACACGATGCTGAACGTAGATTTTTTCTTCCTGTAAATGAATCGTGTTAAAACATTTTCAGGGAAGTGTTCTTGGGACGTCCCCAGCACTGCACATTTTAGATCTTTGGCTTGTTGGACAAACCTAAGCAGTATTCTTAAGGTTGTCTGACCTGGTCTCTGGAGAAGGCTGTGACAAGGATCATCTGGCCCGCCTGCACCTTCTCCTCCCATTCTGATCCACAGTAGAAGTCTTTTGATTCAGACCGACAGCCAAAGAATAGCACATTAGCTGAAAAAGGAGACGAGACTTCAGTTAGAATGCATTATCACTTAACTGTTCTGTGTCATGACACCGTTCAGTCACTACTTCTGTATTATCATACTGTATTATAAAGCTAGAATGAAAACAAATAGGCCCCATGTCTTGATTATTGCCATTCTAAACAAATAATGCAGAATATATCAGATCTTAAGAGGAAAAGGCTAAAAAGTTTGATCACTTTCAATTTTGTTCATTTCTGAAAAACTGCTAAATCCATGAAAAATCACCCATCTTCCCCTGAGCAGCCCTCTCCTGTATGGCAGATCTGAAGGGAGCCACACCAGTTCCTGGTCCCACCATTACAACAGGGGTGTCCGGGTCCTGAGGGAAACTCAAACTTCCCTTCTTCACCCACAGTGGTACGCAAACATCTCCTAAACAGCATGCAGGACACCAATAAAATGGAATGTACAGATTTCACTTAATTTATTGGTCTGAGTACATTACTTTCTTTCAGTTTGATCAGACCAACCTTTAGAGGGGTCTAGAGATGCCAGCCAGGAAGAGCAGAGGCCTTTACGTGGCTTAAAAAGCATGCTTTTATATTTCACCACAGCAACCAAAATCTGGATGCGGTTAGGGTGTTGCTGCGGCAGAAGAGGTCAAATCAGAAAGAGATATTTATAGAAATATTATATTTACACCACTGTTCAAACATTTAGGGTTGATAATGTTTTTGAAAAAAAGTCTCTTATATTTTCTGTTTTTATATATTGTAAAATATATTCCTGTGAAAACAAAGCTGAATTTTCAGCAGCCACTGCAGTCTTCAGTGTCAGACAATCCTTTCAGAAATCATTCTAATAAGCTAATTTGGTGCTTAAAAACACAAAACTGCTGCTAAATATTTTTGTGAAAACAACAATTCTTCTTTTTCAGAATTCTTTGATGAATAATCTGAAGTTCAAAAGAATTTATTTGAATTTTGTAACATTAAAAATGTCTTTACTGTCACTTTTGATCAATTTAATGCATTCTTACTAAATAAAAATACTTATAATTAATTTATAAAAACAAACGATCTTACTAACCCCAAACATATGAACAGCAGTCTGTATAAATGTTTAACAAATATATCTGCAAATAAATATTACTGGCAAACGATTAATCACATTTAAGATAAAAGTTCTTGTTTGCATAATATATGTGTCTGGTGTATATTTATAAATCCACACACATACAGTATATCTACTGAAAATATCTATATTTATATTCATATAATTTATATTATAAATGAATCTATTTAATATATAAACAACATATTTTTCTGAAATACATGCATGTGTGTATTTATATATAGATAATAAATATGCAGAGCACACATACATATATTATGTAAACAAAATATTTTATTTCGGATGTGATTAATCGCGATTAATCACTTGACAGCACTTATATATATATATATATATATATATATATATATATATATATATATATATATATATAGAGAGAGAGAGAGAGAGAGAGAGAGAGAGAGAGAGATAGATAGATATAGATATAGATATATACATAAAAAAAATTTACCAAGAGAGAAGAGGCAATAGAGAAGGAGCGAGGCTGAATTTCTGGAAAAAGATCCAACAAGTAGTCAATGCTCAACTGGGCTGTAGTGTGAGGGAAGTCTGCCAGTACCTGAGGTCACATTAGAAAGGGATTACACCACTTTTTTACACATATAATAATAATCTTAAATAATTTGTTGGAACACAGCTCTTTCAAACTCCAGATGACAACAGAAGTCTGTATATGAGTCTACAGGCATCTCAAAAGAAAAGAGAGTTGTATGTAACATCAAGTGATCTCTGACCTCCAGGGCTGTTCGACGGGGTCGGTTGCAGTAGGAGTGAAGAGCATCCTGACCCTGAGCAGAACTGAACTCCAAAAGTTTATCACGCTCCAGCTCATTAGTGGCAAAAGTTGCCAACACCTCAAAGAAGGAACGGCGTGGAACAGCAGAAATGTCCAGGAACTGTTCCACCAGAAAGCGAACGGAGCAGGGCTGAGGAAGACGAGCAGGGACTGCTACTGCATGAAGGAGAGGAACACAGAGTTTAAAAGGGAAGACTTACTTTCTGTTCAGAGGAATTCTGACATGTGGGTTTGGAACAACATGACAGAATGTTCATTTCTTTTTAGGGTGTCAAGTCTCACCCGTGCTGCTGTCAGTGGGAGTTAGTGTGAAGTATCTCTCTGGCTCAAGTTTCAATAGTTGACAGAACTGCTCTACATCCTCTGCAGCATTACAGGGTCTCATCATTACAACATCTCCTGCACTGTACCTGTCAGAGACAGACAAAAACCTTTTAATACTATTTTGTGATGACATTTAATCTGTATGATTTGACTTGAAATATCTCATTTATGCTCACTGTATGTTGGAGCCGGTGATATCGAACTCGATATGCCTGACATCCTGGAAGTGTGAAGGATGAGTCACTCTCTGATTGAACACAAGTGGAGCTGGGAAAGGCTGCAGAGGGGTGGGAGGGGTCTGGAGATGCTCGGTCTGCTTGTCTGGGACTTCATCTAGGAAGTGGAAAACGTATCGGGGTGGAAGTCTGAAAAAGATAGATTATCCGTAATTATATGAATTGTTATCTATTTGAGTTCATTCTTTTAATAAAACATTATTTGTAGATTAGTTGACAGACTTACTTGTCTTCCTCACGGAGTGGAGCGAGGCCAGCTGGAGGAGGGTAGAGAGACAGGGTTTTCTGCCAGAACGAAATCAACCAGGGGTCAATCACACCATCTGGCCTGAGGAGTAATTAAAAGACATTGATACATCAGCTATACATGTAACACATATATTCATTATACTTTTTCCAGGATACTTTGATGAATAAAAGCAGTGTATTTGCAAAATAAGAACAGTGTTTATTCAAAATAGAAATTCTGTGTTACAGATGTACACTACTTTTCAAAAGTTTGGGGTTTGAACAGCACATGTTGATATCTGTGTTTAAACTAAACTCATTTAAGCTTTGTCAGTTTAGAGCAAACCCGCGCCTCAGAACACACGCAAATATAAGCGTTTTCTGAAGTATTGTGTTTAAATGGACAAATTCCCACAAAAATTATGTCAAAATGCCCGTTTTGTTAGGCCTAAGTATCCTACAGCAGACATAGCCGGCTGAACGGAGGCCCACTCTATCAGTGCATTCTCTTAAAGTGACAGTTTTTATATTAATCGAACAGCAACAACAAAGAAATCACTCACTGCTCTTGATTGAAAAGCTTTTGTAACTTTAATAAAGAACAATCTTTAATTTATACAGTCAACTATGCGATGCTGTTTTACATTTGATTAATTTATTACATTTCTGTACCTAAAAAGCATTTTCCCCCAAATTAACACTTGTTTATTAGTGTTAACCATGGGAGCCTACTGAATGTGGTTGCTAACCTCTTACAATGCCTAATTATGACAAGACTTACTTCCACATATTTTGAATTATAAGTGAAGAATAAACATAGACATTTAGTCAATATGTGAAGGGAATCTCTGCTCACCCCAGATCATGTTGATCATCAGCCAGTCCAACAGGCACCAGCATATTAGCACCCAGCAGGAGCAAACGCTTATGGAGCTTCTTAGCAACAAAGTTAAACCTGAATAGAGGCCCAAAACGGTCTTAGCGTTGTTTGTTGTGTAACATACAAACACCAGTGACATCAGTTCTAAAAGATTAATTATCCTTTCAGATTAATTGAAATGGAAAAAAAAAAGTGCAGATACAAAAAAAAAAAAAAAAACACATCCAAGGAAAAAGAAAGGCTTTGTAAGCAGCACATCTGCTCAGTCATCATACTTTGGATACGAGGAGTCTCCAAGGCCCAGCACAGCACAGTCAAGACGACAAAGAGAGTCAGCAGGCAAAGACTTCCTGAACAGAAATCTCCAGAATTTCTACACAAAGCAAATATAATATTTAAATATATGGAATGTATTATGTAATATGAAAGTCTGATGGCTAAATTCTGTTGCTTATAGTCTTACCTTCATATTGTCTGGAGGATCCCCTTGCCCTGTGGTGGCACAGACAAACACTACCAGAGACTCTGAGATCAGGTTCGCCTAACGAGTAGACATATTCAACCCAAAAATGAAAATTCTCTCATTAAGCACTCACCCTCATGTTATTCAAAACCTGTAAGACCTTTGTTCATTTTTGGAACACAAAATTAAGATATTTGTTGATGAAATCCAAGAGCTCTCTGACCCACAAAAAGTATTCTTGTAACTTTGTAAAATTACAGTTGAACCACTGGTGTCACATTGACGTTTCTGGACCTGGGAACATTTCAGTTGCTTTCAATGGAAGGTCAGAGATCACTCAAATTTCATAAAAAAATATCTGCATTTGTATTAGTTTGTGTAAACTATACCTTTAACAGAGCAAAAGAGCTTATGAGTTTTAGCATTACTGTTAACCAATAAACCCCAAACCCCACACCCCAACACAGTGCAGATATTCGCATGTCTGTGTATGACTGCAGACTAAATAGGCATCGTGCACTGACCACATTATAACTGTCCAGAGCTTCCACTCGGACTCTCATCCGCCTCCTCTGCGCCTGGCGGCCGATCCGCTCCGCGGTGTCCTGCGCTGAGCCCGTCTGACTCCCGTACAGAACCAGCAGAGCGTGCGCGCTCATGTTCTCACTGGAATCAGACAACTGATCAGAGGAGCAAATACATGCAGCAATGTTTTTTTTTTTCACCAAGTCAGAATATATATATATATATTTTTTTTTTGAACACAGAACAAATAACATACATATAGTACAGAGCATAGGACAGTCAGTGTAATATAAAATGACATTAATTACAGAGTTACAGGGGATCTAAAGAAAATTTCATAATATTTTAAATATGTTAATGACTTTTAGTTTTTACATGCAGCAATGTTTAGTGTGGGTTCTTGGGCAATCAACGTCAGCTAAAAACAGTACACTATAAAATACAATACTGAACAGAACTTTTTATGAGACTGTATCAATAGTTAGTTGTAGAACAGACGAATGTAAAGGCATGTCAGTGGCAGCTATGAGTCGCCCACCGTCTACGTGACGATTCTCATGCAAAACCCTGCATGATCCAGTGATCTACGATACAGAAAATATTGTATAGTGTAAGACATCGAGTGGCTTACCTACAGATATAAGTACTTTAAGTGATACCCTGACTTTCGTCTGGATAATGTAGAACTTATGTAAAAAATATATATAATAATAATGTAGAACAGACTTCAGCGGGACATCTGCATGTTGTCATCATGGAGCGCTTTACGGCAGAGCTCAGGTTCCATCCGGTCCGACGTCAGTTTACGACAGTTGTGCAATTCACTCACGACGCTGCAACCATCTTTCTTTTACTGTCTATGGCAACCATAGACAAGTGAAGCATAGTATTTTAGACTAATTTGTATATAAACTATAAATATAAACACGGACACTGCAGAGATTCTTCATATCAATTCTTTATATTGTAGAAACTGCATACTATTTATCCTAATATTTCAAACACTCATAATTACCACACATTTTTTCACAAATGGGGATATTTAAAAAAATATTTCTTTGTTGTTAAAAACCAACTTAGCAAAATTAAGAAAACTGATCCCAGTCGGAACTTGGAAGACATTTCACAGCTCTATCATTCGTCCGTTAGAGGCATAGACAGTAAAAGAAAGGTTAGAGGGCGTCGTTTATTAAGTATGTGAACCGGAAATAATAGTACGATTGGCCTGTTCTTATTTTTAAAGCGGTTTTTAAAATGGCGACCGGGAAGAGGTGTATGTTTACAGTTCCCTATCATAGGTCACTTCGATGCTGCGGTGACGTCACCACGTATGGGAACACCTCTGGTGTGACGAATGTCTGAAGCCCTATACCATCCCGCCAATCCTATTGGCCAAATGGCGCATAGCACCACCCTGCGCATGCGCGAGCATGATATACCTGGGTGCAGCGCGCCATTTCGCTCAGATTTCATTCCTTCAGGAATAGCGAATCATCTGTGCCCTATCGTCTCGCGTTCTCCAGCGATCTCTTCGAGCAGTGTTAACTCCTCTTCGCGGACGCGATGAGCTTTCGAAAATGTAAGGAGCCATGTACCAGGTACATCACGGCGGGGGACACTCATGACAGGTGCGTAGTATGTCTTGGTTTACATCACGCACAGGCGGCGCTTAGCGGCCTTTCTTCCTGTCCCCATTGTGATGGCCTGCGGCTCAGAGTGCTGCGCTCCAGGGTGGAAGTTTTCTCTAATGTCGCCCTCGAGTCTAACCCCCGTCAGGTCACCTCTGCGACTGCCGAGGCACCGCACGAGGCGAGGGCCTGGGGTGACACGTGCGACATGGATTTTGTGGACAGCGCAGCGCTGGAATATTCTCCACATCGCTCGCTCTCCCCTACCCTGCTGCAGAATAAAACTTATACTGAGCCCGTCGTCTTCTCTAATGAGGATTTACTTCCCACACCGGAGGCATGCACCGCCATCTCCTTCGGTTGTGGACGCTATGACGACGATGTTTTATCCACCGCGGCCTCGGGGTCTGAGGACTTCGCGACCGACACTAGCCCTCTTCCTCCTAGCGGACAGGAGAGGCGTGTTTCCCCCTCCTACAGTGAGCTGTTGGATGTGGTTTCTCGTGCGGTGGGAAAATTGGGGCTAGACTGGGAGGTTGACAAGGCCGAGGCCCAACCTTCTTCCAAGCTGGACGACCGTTTTTTAACCAGTCGGACACCTACACAGCCCCGGAGGCCTTTGCCTTTTTTCCCGGACCTCCACCAGGAGGTTTCGAGGTCCTGGAAACAGCCATTTTCGGCGCGGATTACTAACGCCGCGGCCGCGGATTTCGCCACCGTTTCTGATATGGCGAACCATGGCTATACTATGATGCCCCCGGTGGAAGAGACTCTCGCCGAACACCTTGCGCCTAGTTCGGCCGCGGCTTGGAAGTCTCGCCCCCTTCTTCCTTCGAAGGCGTGTCGAGTCACGTCTAGTTTGGTGGGTAAATCCTACATGGCGGCTGGTCAGGCGGCTGCGTCGCTCCACTCTATGGCGGTCCTTCAGGCCTACCAGGCGGAGCTATTGAAGGAATTGGATGAAGGTGAGGGCATCACACCGGAGGCAGTTAAAGAACTGCGTAGAGCTACGGATTTGGCGCTACGCGCTACCAAACATACCGCTCGTGCAGTGGGCCGTACTATGGCCGGTTTGATTTCGGTTGAGCGCCACCTCTGGCTTAATCTCACCGATATTAAGGAGAAGGATAAATCTTTCCTTATGGATGCCCCTGTCTCCAGGGATGGATTGTTCGGTGAGGCTGTCACGTCAGTAGTGGAGAAGTTCAGGGCAGCGAAACAGCAATCAGCCGCTTTCCGCCAGCTGATTCCCCGCAGACCCAGGGAGGTCGAACGCCGGCAAGCGCCCGCGCGTTCTCGCTCAACCTCCTCTCACCGCCAGCGAGCAGCCTCTCGAGAGGAACCTACACCCATGGCGCCTCCTCGTAAGGACTGGGGCCCTAGGGTTTTTCCTCCGGCGCACCAGCGTCAACGTAAGCGTTTGAACCTGACCTCGACGGCTAAAGCCTCTCGTTCTCGGGTGCCGAATAGCAGCTCCTGATCTTTCTGCTGCTTGCCAGGGACTGTGCCCTCCGCTAGAGAGCGCTGTCGGACCGCTTTCGCGCATCCCACACTCTCATTGCAGTCCCCATGCTCAAACATTGATTGTCTCGCCGCTAACAGCGCCTCGAGCAACATTGGATCGAGCTGTAATGACAGACGCTCCCTCAGACACTCTGCGCAATCCTGCTTTCGGAGTTCGAGGGACGACTCAAGGACCCTACACAAACGGCCCGTTTATGATGGCTCACACAGCCGCCGCTTTTTCGCTAGCGGCAGAGCCCGATGTTCCATCTGTTGGCCTAATTCCTGCCGTGGACACGCTTCAGGATTATACTCAACGGAACGCAACGACTCCGGCGCATACGCTTCCCCGGTGCACGAACACCACGGGTTTTTCGTGTCCGGTCGTTTTAACGCGTATGACGGCGTTGCTGGGAGCGGAAGCTTTGAAACCGTTAATATTGTTTCGGGCCGCGTGGGAACGCTTGCCCGGCATTCCTCAGTGGGTGTTACGCACGGTTTGTCACGGATACACCATTCAGTTTCGGAAAGGCCCGCCTCCTTTCCGCGGAATTCTTCCCACTACGGTGAAGTCTACGGAAATGGCGGTGCTGCGACAAGAAATGTCAGCTCTGCTGAGCAAAGGGGCTATAGAAGAAGTACACCCCTCTCAGATGGAGACAGGTTTTTACAGCCGTTATTTCGTGGTACCGAAAAAAGACGGCGGGTTACGACCCATTCTGGATTTACGCCGTCTGAATCTTGCACTCAGACCGAGCAAATTCAAGATGTTGACGGTGAAAAATATTCTGTCTCAGATCCGACCAAGCGATTGGTTTATTACGATCGATCTGAAGGATGCGTATTTCCATATTCAGATCGTCAAGAGACACAGGAAGTTCCTCAGATTCGCTTTAGAGGGCAAAGCGTATCAGTACCGCGTTCTTCCCTTTGGCTTGGCTTTAGCGCCCCGTACGTTCTCAAAGTGCATGGACGCAGCTCTGGCCCCGTTGCGGCTCCAGGGCGTTCGTGTGTTGAACTATTTGGACGATTGGCTGGTGATAGCGCAATCGCGGACTCAAGCACACTCTCACCGAGATCTTGTGCTGAATCATTTAAACAGCCTGGGCTTACGAACAAATTTCAAGAAGAGTGTTTTAACTCCCTCTCAACGGATAACTTTTCTTGGAATAGATCTGGACTCTCGCGCGATGACAGCGAAGCTTTCTCTCCCGCGCGCTCAGTCGATTGCGTCATGCGTGCGGCACTTCAAAGCGGGTCGCACGGTGACGGTGAGATTGTGCCTCAGGCTCTTGGGTCTAATGGCAGCAGCATCCCCCGTGATTCGTCTGGGATTGCTTCAAATGCGCCCTTTTCAGTGGTGGACAAAAAGGCGGAATATTTCACCCCGTTGTCTCCCGCATCGCACGATTTCGGTGACACGGCGGTGTGTGATGTCGCTGAAAATTTGGATGTCAACCGAATTTCTCCTGTCAGGAGTTCGATTGGGAATTTATGCTTTCCGAGAGACTGTCACGACGGACGCGTCTTTGACTGGTTGGGGAGCTGTGTGTCGAGGGCGACCAGCCCACGGAGTGTGGACAGCGGCTCAGCGCGGCTGGCATATAAACAGACTGGAATTACTGGCAGTTTTTCTGGCTCTCCAGTATTTCTCGGATCTGCTGATCGGCCGTCATGTGCTACTCAGATCAGACAACACAGCGGTTGTGTCTTATCTGAACCATCAAGGAGGATTGCGCTCTCGCCCCCTGTGCAGGCTGGCGAGGCGTGTTCTTCTGTGGTCTCGGGACAAGTTTCTCTCGATCCGGGCCATTCATGTCCCCGGACGATTGAATTTCGGAGCGGATCTGCTATCCAGACAGGCTCTGGAACAGGGAGAATGGCGATTACACCCCCAGACGGTGGATCTTTTATGGCGGATATTCGGCAAAGCGAAAGTGGATTTATTCGCATCGAGCATGACTACGCATTGCCCGCTATGGTTCTCCCTACGCTCCCCATCGCCCCTGGGCGTGGATGCGTTAGCTCACAGCTGGCCCAAGACCAGTCTGTATGCTTTTCCTCCGATTCGTTTGATCCCAGCGGTATTATGCAGATTACGCCGGGACAGAGTGGAACAGCTGCTGCTGGTGGCTCCGCGATGGCACACGCAGCCGTGGTTTGCGGATCTGATCAGTCTGCTATCGGGCTCTCCGTGGGAGATTCCCATCAGACAGGATTTATTATCACAAGCACAGGGGCTGATTTGGCACCCGAGGCCAGATCTGTGGAAACTGTGGGCGTGGCCACTGAGCGGAGTGCGTTAGTATGTCCCGGTCTTTCTGCTGAAACTACTGAGACTATATTGAGTTCTAGAGCAGCTTCTACGAGACGCTTATATGCTTTCAAGTGGAGACTGTTTACAGCCTGGTGTGGTAATCATAATGTGGATCCAGTTTACTGCCCAGTGGCTTCAGTGCTGGAGTTCCTCCAGGAGCGTTTCTCGGATGGCGTTACACCAGCCACTTTAAAGGTTTACGTGGCAGCCATTTCAGCTTACCACGAATGCATAGGCGGTGCCTCTGTGGGGCGTCATCCATTAGTTTCTCGTTTCATACAGGGTGCGCGACGGCTGAGGCCTTTCCGCCCTGTGCGAGTTCCTTCATGGGATTTATCCATTGTGTTGTTAGGTTTATCAGGGCATCCGTTTGAGCCCTTGGAGACCGTATCGGATAAAATCCTGACATTGAAGACACTTCTTCTCATGGCTTTATCCTCCCTCAAGAGAGTTGGGGATTTACAGGCTCTTTCTGTTTCACCCTCATGCATGGAATTTGCACCAGGCTCTGTGAAGGTGCTGCTGCGGCCCAGGCCTAACTATGTTCCTAAGGTCGCATCTAACCCTTTTCGCTTTCAGCAAGTGGTTCTGGAAGCTTTTTCGCCTGCCGAGGCCGGGTCAGGAGATCTAAGTCTTTGCCCTGTGAGAGCTTTAAAGACTTATGTGGATCGCACAGCTCCTTGGCGTGGTTCTGACCAGCTGTTTGTCTGCTTTGGACATAAAGTAAGGGCCATGCAGTTACAAAACAGCGCATGTCCCATTGGCTGGTGGAGGCGATTTCTTTGGCCTATGAGGCGCGCGGACTCGCTTCGCCCTTAGGGGTTAAGGCTCATTCCACTCGAGCTGTAGCTTCTTCTCAAGCTTTTCTCAGTGGCTCTTCTATGGATGATATCTGTGCTGCGGCAGGATGGTCCTCACCGAGCACTTTTATCAAATCCTACAGTCTGGATGTGAGGATGGCCCCTGGCTCCCGGGTTCTCTCCGCTTGAGCAGTTGCTTCCTCGGATCTCAGTTATCAGGTACGTCAGGCGTTTTGGTATATCGTTCCCATACGTGGTGACGTCACCGCAGCATCGAAGTGACCTATGATAGGGAACATCTCGGTTACGTATGTAACCTTGGTTCCCTGAATAGGGAACGAGATGCTGCGGTTCTGGCCGTTCCGTACCTTGATAACTCTTCATCTTCAGTCATGAAATCTGAGCGAAATGGCGCGCTGCACCCAGGTATATCATGCTCGCGCATGCGCAGGGTGGTGCTATGCGCCATTTGGCCAATAGGATTGGCGGGATGGTATAGGGCTTCAGACATTCGTCACACCAGAGGTGTTCCCATACGTGGTGACGTCACCGCAGCATCTCGTTCCCTATTCAGGGAACCAAGGTTACATACGTAACCGAGATGTTATTAGTGCGATTATAACGGCTCTTATCATAGAAGGTCAATGTCGACTCCATCACCTCGTACTTAAGGTTTGTGTGTATTCTGCTGTGCCTGAAATGTTTTTATGAAATATTCGTATAGTCACTGTATTGTCGTCCCTGTTGTTTAAAGCAACTGATGCTGCCTTATCAATCATAACCGTTTTGTTGTTATAATGCAATTGTCATTAAACCGATGATAATTCGAACGCATCCATGACTTGTTCCGTCTCAGGATGACATCCGTCAGCGGGTCCATCTAAACACATTCGGCTTTTATAAAGATGGCTATATGAGCATGAACAACCTCAGCCTCAGCTTCACTGATGGGAAGCCGGAGAACATTGACAGCTCCACGGTCAGTCTCTCCCTCTTCCTCTCTTCCTCTCTCCCTCTCTCCCTCTCTCCCTCTCTCTCTGTCTCTCTCTCTCTCTCTCTCTCTCTCTCATTTTATACGAGACCATTTCTCATTATCATGAAATTAAAATAAATGTATATCACCTGCAGTATGTTGATCATGTATATCTGACTGGGGTTCTGTATGAAATATATTTCTAATGTATTTTCTTTTATTTAAATTAATTTGTCTTCATTTATTTATTGCAGATTGGTTTTAGCCTAGATCGTGCAAGCAATAATGGCTTCTCCACATATCTGGTCAGTCTCTGCCTTTCACTCCATCTGAATCTAATTCTTTGCTTTTGCTGTACAGTTTTGGTATCAGTGTTGTGTAAATTAAACGTGTCTGTAGATTATTATTGTTAGTTTAAGTTAGTATTGGCATAAATTAACCACTGTAACTTGGCAATCTCTGTCAGTTAAGGATTTAATAGCAGTACATTATGATTCATACAATGTAATATGTAATCCTGGACCACAAAACCAGTCATAAGTCGCACGGGTATATTTATAGCAATATCTAACAATACATTGTATGGGTTAAAATGAATACATTTTTCATTTTTCTGTGCCAAAAATTATTATGATATTAAGTAAAGATCATGTTCCATGAAGAAATTTTCCTACTGTAAATATATCAAAACTTAATTTCTCATTAGTAATATGTATTGCTGAGAACTTTAAAGGAGACTTTTCTCAGTATTTTTCTTTTATTTATTTATCTTTTGCACCTTCAGATTCCATATTTTCAAAGAGTTGTATCTCGGCCAATATTGTCATATCCTAACAAACCATACATCAGTGGAAAGCTCATTTATTCATGTATAAATCCCAATAAAAAAAAAAAATGTCCCATATGACTGGTTTTGTGTTCATGGGTCACACATTAGATTAAAGCTAACATTGCGTTGGCCATTCACTGTATGATCTTTCAGTCAAACTGAGTCCGATAACCGATGACCTCTCTTATCAACACGCAGGACGAGGGTCTTGACTACTGTCCTCTGAAAAAGGATCCAAGTAGTACTTATGCAGGGGTGCTTCTCTTGCTGGACTTCAAAAATAACTTGTGAGTTTTACTATCACATTTTTTTTTTCCTCTGTGTCTCTCAATTAAAATTAATTTGGAAGTATTATGATTATCCAGTTTTTGATTGGTCTGTCATGACTTGCAATATCCTTAGAGTGAGGATGAAGACTTCAGCAGAGTTGGGTGTGTTTCCCAAAATCATACATGTGGTCCCCAAAAACATTGTGGTGGAGCAACAAGCTGAAAAGGGCCAAGATCCCCAAGGCAAGGGACCAGATGATGGATCTGAGTCTAAAAGTAAATCTTTCTTATCTTGAACTGAATATCACATCATGGCATACACCATGTGTACAATTTCAAATTTGGGTTCAGTAAGATTTTGATTCATTGTAAGATACTTGTATTCAGCAAGGATGCATGCATTATAAATATCTTTACTGTAGTTATTAATGTTACGAAGGATTTCGGTTTCAAATAAATTATGTCCTTTTAAATTTTCTCGTCATCACAGAATCCTGGAAAAAATATAACAATTTCCAGAAAATAATTAAGCAGCATAACTGTTTTAAGAAGTGTTTCTTGAACCCCAAATCAGAATATTAGAATGATTTATGAGTGATCGTGTGACACTGGAGTAATGATGCTGAAAATTAATTTTGCCATCATAGGAATCAATGAAAGATTTCAAATATTCAGAATCAGATAGATAAATTGTTTTATAATTGTACCACATTTTTGATCAAATAAATGCAGCCTTGGTGAGCATGAGAAACTCTTCTAACAATAGTTAATAAATATTTTCATCCCATTTGTGTTGTAAATGAAAGCCTTTTAACTCATACATTTTAAATTTTGCTGTTGTTGTTGTTGTTTTTTTTTTTTTGTCTACAATTCAATTAGATGTTGTGTTTCTCTCCTGTTAATTTGTAGCAGGTTCTAAGTCCAAGCGAGATGTTGAGGTGAAATCCGTTTTTAATTTAGTCTGAAAATATGCTCTGAATAGGTCTCATTTCTGCATTTACTGACTGTAATGTTATTATCTCTCCAGAACAAGACAGAAGATACCTATCCTCTTCAGAACAAAGGCAAAATCTACTCGTTTCAGGTGGGACATGAAGTGGTTTTGCTAAGAGCTCATGGGGCTTTGAAGTACATCAAGCTAGTTCTGAACTGAAATAATACCTGGCCGTTTCAAGGTGTACTTCTTTGAACTTCTGCCCAATTGTGCTCTCCACTGACTGACCTGTTCTTGTTTTAGTTTTACTTCAATGTCACAACGGATGAGCAGCAAGGCCTTTATAACTTTTATTTCTACAACTGCTACTCTTTGCTATTAAACCAGGACAGCTCTTTGTCAGGCATGCTGCCTTTCAGCATTGATGTGAGTGTTTCTCTGAGTTCTAAAGTACTGTATCCTTAAGTGTAATGAAGTACAAGTCATAAAGTACAAGTTTGTACTCAAGCAGTAAATATGATTTCAGATCAACATCGAGGAAAAGAATCCAGACAGCTTTCTCTCTGCAGGAGAGATACCTTTACCTAAGCTTTACATCTGCATGTCCATGTTCTTCTTTCTCATCGGCACGCTGTGGGTTCATGTTTTGCGTACACATAGGTAAGTGCTACAATAACAGACCTTATGTACATCTTCTATTTGATGGTTTACATGTTACAAGAAATGACCAGTAGAGAGCAGCAAAGTCTCATATGGTCTCCTGTTAAATTAGTAAAGCAGATTTTGTGATTACTATGTGTACATTTCTTTTTTTAGTTCTGATGTTTACAAGATTCATTGGCTGATGGCTGCTCTTCCATTCACAAAGTCCCTTTCCCTTATTTTCCATTCAGTGAGTGTTTACCTTTAGTGAGTGTTTTTTTACGTAAAGAACATTATTTTTATCCAAATCATACATTATAAATTAGCAAACCTTGTTAGTTTCATATAAACCTTTCAAATGAGGGGAAATGCAGATTTGAAATGCAGTTAGATTTTGGTCTATGAATCACACCAAACTAGATGCCCAAGGCAAAAAGCAGCATTACATTGTTTTTAACGATTATATTCCTATTTTACAGATTGACTACTACTACATTTCCAATCAGGGCTTTCCCATTGAAAGCTGGGCTGTGGCCTATTACATTACTCACTTGTAAGTTCATAAATATAAAGTATGTGTGTGTGTGTGTGTGTGTGTGAGAGAAATGTAACTGGATAAGACAGAAATAAGGTGAAGAACTGTCATATAAGGTTAAAAAAAGACTGATGTATGTACAACACAACATTTAGAATCTGAGCAGATTTTAAAACACTAGGCATCATATACTTGCTTACTTTAAAAACGGTTACATGGTAAAAAACTAGACCTTCTACACCAACTGACTAAAGTTCAAACATTACTAAACTCTTGTCAGCTTGTTTGAAACCCTTTGAATGAATTGTCTGAAGCTGATGACTTCAGAGTCTGTGTCTGTGCATCACACCATTCTATGTGAAGTCGATCAATTCTAACTTCCCAAAATCTACACACTGGCTTTGACTTTCAGCAACCAGTGGTGTTTCTAATGGAGACTGCTAGTCGACTACAAAGTCATGTAGTGCAGTGATTCTCAATCCCAGTCCTGGTGACCCCCCCACTCATCATATGTTGCCGTCTCTCTTATTTAACACAACTAATTCAGATATCCAGCTCGTTAGAAGAGAGCTCCATGAATGAACTGTGTTCTGATCGACTAGGTCCCTACACAGTGTTCATTGCTCCCTACTCTCTGAGCACAGGTAGTCCATTAAAGTTTACTTCACTTCAGGACATTAATTTATGGATTTGAGCTACACCAAGGCCTGCAGCATCTTCACACACAGACGAAACTTACTAGAGAAGTGTGACATAATTATACTTTAAATAAATATTTAAATGCTAATTTAAATTTGAATGGAGCATATACATTCCCTTTAAACTAAATATCCTGTGATTGCCTGTGAATAGAACAGACTTTAGTGATAAGAGATGCATACAAAATATGCAGAGACCCACTGATGTATTCCAATGTTTTTGTTTTTTTTTTTCTGAAGAAAAAAGTTCTTTAGTTTGGTTTGTTGATTAGGTGGGTAGTGAACTTTTTTTCTGTGTTAAATCCACTGCACTGTTGTCATGATTTCTATAACAGTAATTCAGCAATATGAGTGGTTTGTTTAATTTTGCTGAATGTTTTCATTTGTGCAGACTGAAGGGGGCACTGTTGTTCATCACTATAGCATTAATAGGAACTGGCTCGGGCTTTGTCAAGCATATCCTCTCGGATAAAGACAAAAAGATCTTCATGATAGTCATCCCCCTGCAGGTATAGTTTTTTTTTTTTTAAGAGAGTATGTTGTCAATGACCTTTTTAAGCTTAACTACTCTTCTTCTGTGATAAATACATTTATGAATATTACGTGGTCTTGTGATATCAGGTTCTGGCCAATGTGGCATACATCATTATCGAGTCCACCGAGGAGGGCTCCACTGAGTATGGTCTGTGGATGGAGATCTTGTTTCTGGTAGATCTGCTGTGCTGCGGGGCTATTCTCTTTCCAGTTGTCTGGTTAGTGCTCTGCATCTTCATGGCTCAGATTTAATTTTCTATACTATCACTGATATAATTTCTTGACTAATTGACTGATGTCTATTATATGAATAAATGGTAGGCTGTTCTGGCTTTTTATTTGTAGAAGTTTAATTCTAAAAACAATTGTTTTTGTTTGATAGGTCAATAAGACATTTACAAGAGGCATCAGCATCAGATGGGAAAGGTATGTCAAACATTATCAGAGCACTTTCTGGTCAGCAGTTCATTCTGATATAAAACTTGATCATCACATGAACCATTATTTTTATCACCAGCTGTAAAAGACGTCAGTCATGTGTCACAATGTTTAAACCATTTGAAATGAAATATTGTGGACAGTATGTATTTTTAATCTTTCCAAATACTTTTCTTGGTCGTGTGAGCTGTCCTCTTTCACATTTGGCTGTTCTCTACATGCTATTCAAGAGACGTGGTCTTTATGGCTTGAAACTGAATTATGTTGTCTTCCAGAATACAACAGTTTTAGATATGCTGTGACATATGTTAACCAAATAGTAAATCCTGCAATGTAAATGCAAAATAGCTCTTACTTACAGCCTTAGTCGTTGTTATTTTTTATAGCCTTATAAGTTGTTGTTTTAAAGAAATTAATACTTTTATGCAAGGCAAGGCACGTTTATTTATATAGCAAAATGCATATACAATGGTAATTCAAAGTGCTTCACATAAAAGAAAGTAAAATCACAAAAATAAAACAATGAATTTAAAAACTTTGAAAATGACGTTGAATTTTTTAATCGGGTCTCATAAACAGTACAATTCATAAAATACAGTGCAATCAGTCTGGACATCACACAGTGCTCATTCAGTAAATGCACAGCTAAACAGATGAGTCTAGATTTAAAAGTGGCTGATGTTTTAGCACATCTGATCTCTTCTGGAAGCTGATTCAGTAAGGAGGATGCATTCACTTCATCATAAGTGACAGTAAAGACATTTATAATGTTATAAAAGATTTCCGTTTTGTATAAATGCTGTTCTTTTGAACCTTCTATTCATCTAAAAACCCTGAAAAATGTGTTCTAGTTTACACAAAAGCATCAAGAAGCAAAACTGTTTCTACTGCGAAAGCAATAAGAAAAGTTTTAGTGAGCACCAAATGGCTGCTGAAAATTCAGCTTTACCATCAAAGGAATTAATAAAAAAAAAAAAAGATTTTTAATCGTAACCATTTTTTAATTATATTTAATAAAAATGTATGCATTTAGCAGTCACTTTTATCCAATGCAACTTACAGTGCATTCAGGCTAACATTTTTTACCTACCATTTTTTCACATTATTATTGTCTTTACTGTATTTTTGATAAAATAAATGCAGCCTTGAAAGAGACGTATGGAAAAAAAAAAATAATGCCCCCAAATTTTTGAATATGGAGAATTTTTTAAGTCAGTATATTTCAATGATTTGCCCATTATAAGCAGTAATTGTGTGTATTGATTTTGTGTTAGCATGCCATAAGATGAACTGATCCTAATCTGAAAACACTGATGGATCTAGTCGTCATTAAACACTGACCACAGTGAGTCACGCAGGGGTTTGGTCAGGGTTTAGTTTTTCATTCCTTTGAGCAAACAGTGCATGCATGAAGTCTTCGCATCTGCAAACATTTGTTACTAAAATGAAACAACACACAGTATTTCTCTGTTGTGGTTTGATAGTTTTAGAGTGGAAAAATGGATCCTGCTAGAGATGCTCACATTGGCATGTGCTCTGCAGCTGAGCACTGTTGCCTGTTGTGACAGCAGATGCCAGGCAGCTTGCAAATGTCATAGCTCAGAGAAACCAGCCTGGGTTATGACTTTATCCTACCCACAAATCCAGGGAATGGGTAGACCGATCCAACCCTGCAGCAAGGGATCTCTGCAAATTCCATCATCTGTGAAAAAATGCAGAAATTCTGCATTGCAAGTTTAATTTTTGTGCTGTTTTTCTTTTCTTCTTAAAGTTAAATACCTGCATATCCTCATTCCAGTTTATGAGCTGAATTTATTTCAGTGTGCTTTATTTGCATAATAATTTTAAAATAAGTTGCAAAGCATCAGGAAAAGGTGTTGGTCATGGAATTATTGTTTATCCAATTATTCTGAATCATCGGCGTATTCATTAAGTTATTTTTAACTAATAATTTCATAATATTACTGTTTTACTATACGTTTCATAATATTACTATATTTTACTATAACTGTCCTTGTATACCTTTATACACTAGATACAATATACATTTAAGCTGATATACTTTTAATCTAATTGTATCTGTTTTAGCCAGTTACATAAATGGTATTTAAAAATGCATGCATTTAACTAGTGAAGCTTCGGAACAATCAGAAGTACTGGTCTGTCTGTTAACTATGTTTGTTGTAGGATTTGCTTAGAAGGCTCTTTATCCTTTGCATTGACTTTCATTAAAAACCAGATGTTTTTAGATCAATGCTTTAAATCTTACATATAAAACCCTTAACCTCCTGCTAAGAAAAAAATGCTTAATGAGAGAAGTACAGGTTTTGATGACAACTTCCTGCTGTGCATAATGCTTCTTAAATAGTGTCGGTTGCTGAATGAGGATTTTGCAGGTTGGTAGCTTGGAATGAATGTGTGCTGTCTTTATTTCAGATCTTTGATGTGATCCCTGAGGATGTCTATTTTCAAGCTAACATGCTTACAGTAACTTTTTCCCACTGATATTAGATTGTATGAACGAGTAGGAGTGTGTGTGTGTGTGTGTGTATGAGAGAGAGAGGGAGATCAGCACTTAAAATGAAGCAGGTTATTCCCTTAGCCCCACTGTTTGTGTCCCAATTTTTGCAACTAGAGAGAAAAAAGAACTCTTATAAGTTACAAAAGTGGAAATATTTAGGCACAATATATGATACATATATTGAAGCACCACTATGTGTTGCCTATTACAACTTCATATAATCCTATACTGAAGAGAAAATATTCTCTCCAGGCAATCACCACCCTTTTTTCCCTCTCGAGTAATCATTGTTTCATTGCTACCCATCACATTTTTTTCCTGCTTTCATCTTCTGCCTGTCGCTCGCAGGGCACAAAGATATACTCTTTGATTGCCTTCTGATTTTAACAATTTTCACAGCAGGAGCGAGAGGCATAGTAATTGAAGCATGAAAGGTAAAAGGACAGCTCATCCCCTCTCTCGCTCTGTTTTAATTGTAATGTTTGGCTTCTCTTTCCCTTTGTAGCTGCCGTCAATCTGGCTCAACTGAAACTTTTTAGGCACTATTATGTGATGGTATGTATACACTCCACTGTCTCACTGTCATTCTCACTTATATTCAGACACAGTGATTTTAAACGGACACGTGCCTGGTGCCTGTCATGGCATGAGAATTATTAGACTTATTAGTTGTGCTTAATTTGCTTGATTTAAGAACATCTGACAATGAGGAGTTCACTTTATCAATGTCTCATTTACTTATTTCATTATTGACCTAACTAGTCCAAAACCTTAGATAAATTTGTTCTTCATTTTGTTACAGCTCTTTGTTTGTTTGATTGTCTTTGTTAAATGTGATCAGTCATTTGAGACATTGGAACACAATTATCTAATCCTTTAGATAAGTGAATCACTCCTCTGTTGGTCTCTCTTCTCCTTACGGTCTCTTTTCTGTGTCACAGATTGTATGCTATATTTATTTCACCCGCATCATTGCCAGTCTCATCAAGGTCATAGTTCCTTTCCAATGGAAGTGGCTCTACCAGGTGAGTGATGGATACTCAAACTTACAAACTTACAAAACAGATTTAACATGGCATCAGGCAGATAAGAAGTTCATGGCAACATATTCAACATTTTTCACTCAAAAATGAAAATTCAGTAATCATTTACTCGCCGTCATGTCATTCCAAACCTGTATGAGTTTCTTTTTTATGTTGAACATAAATATTTTGAAATATAAAATCTTTTGAAGGATGCTGGTAATTTATTTTATACTATATACTTATATTTAGTCATTCAGCAGACACTTTTATCCAAGTGAGGACAATGGAAGCAATCAAAATCAACAAAAGAGCATTGACATGCAAGTGCTATAACAAATCTCAGTTAGCTTAATATATATATATATATATATATATATAATATATGTGTGTGTGTGTGTGTATAATATCTTAGAATTAATTTCCTTACTGTGGAAATCAATGGGAACCAACAACTGCTTTGCTTCTATGTTTAGCATAAGAAAGAAACTTATAAAGGTTTGGAATGACATGAGGGTGAGTAAATGATGATAAAATGTTTTCTGCAAAGACCTGTTATTCACACTACATGCTTGAGTCTGTGGGTGGGGCTAAACAGGCAGTGATGTAGAAGCAGGTGTTGATGATTTGCTGTGGAGGCAGTGTTTAGCCACAGTATTACTTAATAGAGTAGTACATTTTCACAAGCTGTTGATTTGGCACACTGTCTTCAGTATAACCTGTTTATACTGTCTAACAAGAAAGTCCTGAAACTTATGGTATGTTTTTGCTGCACAACGACCTCTTATATGTCAAAATAAACAGATCATGACCCCTTTAAACATGTTAAAGGAGTATATAGCCATTATTATCTTCACCAAGTTAACATGCAGCTTTGCCATTTTAAATCCTATTTCAATTCTCTTATTTGGTTTGATTATTTGGCTGTTCAAACAGCATGAGATGTGAGGCCAATTGTAGTTTTTCTTTATAAATAACACCCACCTTAGGTATCCTGTGCTCCAGTGTCGATTTGTGGCAGTAGTGCACTTTTTAATGTTTTGAGTCTACTTCAGTGGCTTTGTGAAGTTTTCCCTCTAATTCTTAAAATCAGTGAGATCCCAACATGGTGTTACATTGTTTAATCAATTGTACGTATTTGTGTGCTTCTGCCCAATTCTGTTCCATTCTTCAAATGCACTTAATTAACCAAAAAATATATAATCTGGGTTTTTGAACACTTAATACATTTAACAGCTTTCCATGTAAAATGAATACTAGATGACTGAGTACATGGTTCATAGGATAAGTGCATAGGAAAAAAAAAAAGTATATTGATGATATATTTTTTGTTTTGTTCTTTTATTTGTAGCTGCTGGATGAACTGGCCACTCTGACCTTCTTCTTCTTAACTGGACACAAGTTCCAGCCAGCCTCCTACAACCCCTACCTACTGCTATCTGTGGAGGACGAAGATATGGAGATGGACAATGTGTAAGACGATGTGTAAATGCAACTGGTTTCACATTTATTACATTAGAGTGGGCACTGCCATTTTACCTGAATACAAGCTTTTCAGCTGCTTCCACATGTTTTAGCTGCATATAAATGCATCATTCATTCATTCCTCTTTCAGCTTACTTCCACATTGAAAAATATGGTGGATGTAAAGAAAGACAGGACATTTCAAGGACATTTCTGCCTTACAACATCAGCATCTTGATGTGTTTTTATAGTACATAATTCTTTAATCTCAAAAGATCAAGGACAGTTTGATTCCTCAAGATGATGGGTCTCACTTACAGCACAGAGAGCCAGTGATGACGGGTGATTATAACGATGCACAAGAAATCATGAAACACTCTTATCAATAATAAGGGCATCTTTCTTCTATATGTGTTTTTGCACACAGCTTTTCTACATACCGTGACCCTCTTGTGTTCCATTACCAGCTGTGACCTGGTCACACGGACAGGCTTACAATGGTCCAGCCACCTGTCATGGCTCTAGAAGAAGCCCAGTGGGGTTCCTCCTGATTGGAGGACCTAGTGGCCTTCCTCATTACATGCCCTAGCTGAGAGCACCTGTCATGCCCTGTTTATTTACACACACACACCCAACATTTGCTGCTTATTTTTGAAGCATTTTGAGTGGCCTCATCAGGTCAGATGATTCAGTGTGTTTTAATGTCTTCGACTCTCCAGGCTTTTTCATTTTCCCCATCCTGGTGATTTTTCTTTCTAAGGTCTCGGTGGATTGCGTTCCTCTTCACTCCCTGATGTCCAAGCCTTGTTCTGTTCCTTGACAACCCCCATCCTCCCCTCCTTCCCTCAAGTCCCCAACTCCCGTTCACCCCATATTCAGCATCCCCTCAGGCGGCATGTGCTTTATCCACCTCCCATCCCGCCACTTCCCAGAAATGCCCTGTTACTCCAAATGTCCTTGTTCCTTGCTTGCACTTTGCCCTTTTTTCTTCTCCTCCTCCTCCTGCCACAGTATCTCTCCCACCTGCCTTATACTGAATGTGCAGAGTGCTTTTTTTTGTGGCCTATTTTCCCCAAAACTTTTTTGGGTGATTTTGTGGTGTGACCTGATTCAGCTGTCCTCATTGAGTCTTGCAAAGAACAGAAAAGATGGATGATGCTAACCACAAAAATAGAGAGCACTGCTCTCATGAGCATTCAAAGCTTAGGTTAAAAGTTCCCTGAGTGCTTTTATTTTTTATTATTTGTTTATTGATTTAATCAGGCACCTTTTAATATAGTGCAACAGTTGGGTTACATGTATAACTTCCCATACATGTCCTTCTCCATTTTCTTTTTTTTTCTTTTCTTTCTTCTTGTTTTAAAGAAGTCTTTAATGCTCTTTTTTTTCAAGTTTCTATATGAAATAAGTCATATGAAGAATTATGTAGCATGTTTTTAATGTCACTTTTAATCAGTTTAATGCACACTTTCTCAATAAGTGTTTATTCCAAAAATAGGCAGTAATTTAATTTTTTAATTTTAATTTTAATTTAATTTTTTTTTTCTTACTGCCACTGTTTATACATATTTGTAGAAAATTTGATATATATATATTAGTGGTGGGCTGTTATCGGCGTTAACGTGCTGCGTTAACGCGAGACTCTTATCGGGCGATTAAAAAAAATATCACCGTTAATCTATTCTCAAAGTTGGGTTGGGAGCTGGGTCTATACTAAGCAAGCTATGATGACTTTCACCTTGATGTTTTATATAACCGACTGGCTGAGGCCAGCCTAACGGACAGCGACATTGAACCGAGCTCTCTTCTGCGAAGTTCTCCTCAAAGTCCCTCCTGCACCGGAATGAACAAATACAAATCGCAGTTTGAAACAAACAACAAGATGTGAAAGAGCCCGATTCAGTACTCGCGGTGCTCTGGTGTTTAGGGCTCACGCAGAGAAAGGCGTCTCGAGACGCTAAAAATAAGCGTTTTCAAGTGTTTTGATCAAAACACTTGAACATCGAATTTGCTTATTTTTGCTCTAGTGCCGACAAATACATACAAAATATGTCAAAATATCCACCTTGGAAATGATGCTCGAAAAAACTGTCAGTTATTTCTTAAGTGAAAGTAAACGCTTGAGGAAAAAAATGGGATGTGTATAGGGCTTGGGCGTCGTGATGTCATTACTTGGCGTGGCCGCCAGGTTGGTAGCCTCCTTTACTGCCAATCGGACTACTGCGCAGTGTTTAGACATACTCCCCCTCATCCATGTGTCTTAATTTGATTAATTAAAAATCTATTTCAACCATGGTAAACCGTTGCTGTATTGTGGGGTGTGTAATGGCGCAACATATAATCGCCATGGGGAAAAAAAATGAGAATGGATTAACTTTACACCACTTTCCTGCTTGGAGACGCGACCACGGAGACCATAACATCTGAATATTCATTTGTATAGCTTAAGTCAACATTGAAAATAAGGGAAATTTCTTGGGTTACTCATCCAAAATACTGGAAATTTCAACATTCATCTTTTTGTTGCTATCCCTCTGCTGACATAAAAAATTAGAACTACAAAACTGCTGCATTAACTAACGTTAAGCGATTTGTTAAGCTAGGTCTAACGTGACTTTAGTTACAGATTGGTGTGAAATCATGCTCTCACAACAACCACGCTATCTTAAAAAGCCCAACATCACGCTAAGGTTGCTTTCAAGTAAGCAAAACGATGCTTTGAAAACAGCTGTTTCGCTGGAAGGACAAGGAGTAGCAACAGGACAACAACACAGAGACTTGACAGGTCCGAGTGAAGAGCTCACGGGATATTTTACAGGAAAATACCCATCCATTTGTGAACTGTACATGAGACTTCAATGACTTGTAGCTTCGGAACTATTCTGAAGTGTAGGTGCTCACAAAACAAGCAAGGTAGCCGAAGATATCTGTAATGCAAAAGTGCGGCTGCAAGTCTCCGTCAGTACTCTACTATTTGTTGGGAATTTTATATGGATCCAAACCGTTAATAGTGCCGATTTTGTCCACATACCGGTCCCTGGCATCCATATTTAGCGTATCCCTATAAATCCCACAACATTTTCACGATTTTGACATCTTTTTTTCTTTCTCTCTACTCATCTCTTCTCGTTCAACTTGCTGTATGTTTACATTCGTGAGGCTAGCATCAGGGCCGCCACGTCCCAGAATGCAACTCCATGCGTTCATCGTCTCTTAAAGTGACCGCGCCTAATTTAGCTACTGGCTGCTGTAATGTTAATCCAAGAAAATGAAAATGAAAATCACTCACTGCTCTTGTCTACTTTGTAGTTTTAACAGTCAAACCAAAAATTATTCAGACACCAGATATATTTTTTGATATATATAGCAAAACTGTAATAATGTGAGAAATGTTGAAGGTGTCTGAATAAATGTAGGTTTCATTGTATATTTCATTTTTACATTGAAGACTATCCAGTGCTTTTTTACATTTAATTATTTAGTTTCTGTACTTTGACACCTACAAACTTGAAAAAAAAAATTTAAACATTGTGTAAATAGCACAAATAAATAAAAATAAACGAACATACAAATTAGACAATTTCAAACAGGGCCCACTGGTACAACCTTCACCGGGTCCCCGCTTGTGCAATGTGGAATTAGTTTACAGCTTTTTCAAGCAGTTTGTGATGCATTTTGGAAACAGGAGATGTACATTTCTAATGCACCATCTAGCTTGATAAACCCCTTCTCAAAGATTTAGGGTGTACTCACACTAGGCACGGTTGCCATGAACCGGGCCCGAGTACGATTGTCCCCCCCTCCCCACTCCCCCTCTGGCCTGCACTCACATATAGGGTTTCAGCATTCGTGCCGGAGCACGCTTACGTCATTATGGTGCGACGGTTTCGGGATAAACAGGAAGAGCGGCGCTCTCTGAACACAATGGAGTGCATCGCTCTGTTTTCTTTGTGGATAATTTTGTGTTGTTTGGTCCACAGCCTGTTGTTAAACAGATGTGTCGCCTTAGTGGCGCGAAAATTTTCACGTAATCGTGCTGCTCGTATGAGGGTGTTTGCAAGGTACCAGCTGAAGTGCAGCAAGGACTTTGCAGTTTTTAGTTTTTTAAGAGTTTTTCACCTCTGCCGTAGACCAAAGCGACCCTTTCCCTGCCATGTTGGTTTTGGAGCGTCGCAAAACCGTGACGCAACGCGTCCTTTTCCGTGCTCCGGCACGGTTAGCGCTCACACTGCATGCGAACCGCGCCCGAGTCCAACTGAACCGTGCCCTGGCCCACCTCTTCCAAGCGGGCCAGGGCCGGCCAATCGAGCCGCGCCCAGGCACGGCTCGGAGCACTCACACTAGTCAAACGAACCGCGCTTTGGTGGTCAAATGCACTCGGGCACGTTTCAAACTGGCTAGTATGAGTACACCCTTACTGTTTGTAAATTTTATTTGGGTAACACACATATTCTGAATGCCATCGGCAGAATTCGAATGAGCCATTTTAATCTAGATTAATTTCAAGATCATAGTGAGATTAATCTAGATTAAAATTAATCTATGCCCACCTCTAAAATATATACACCATAGACTGTATACACACACACATACACACATTTAGCAGAGTACTTTTTTTTTTTTGCCGTTTTCCACAGCCTTTATTTTGTGCTTTGTGTATCAGCAGTCTGAGGCTGCTGCTGAGTGGAGAACTGGACTGGTGCTGTGCTCTCTGACCGTGTGGTGAATGTCTTTACAATTACCTTGGAGCTGATCCCTGCTGTGATTCTGTTCTGTAGCAGTGGTTGTGTATAGCGTTCTGAATCTCTGAAAAATATATTTTAATTCGCTGTATCTCACAACTAATTTTATTCTAGTACACTGTACTCCTCCAGTGTTTTTCTCGTCTCTGACATTTGACCTGAATTAAAATGGACCTCAAGTGGGTAAATGTCATGTTTTTTCAGCAACAGTTGGTCCTAATACTGTAGATGTGTGGTGCATCTGAGCCGTGAACAGTTTGCTGGTACAGTCTGGCCATATGCAGTGCGATTATTAGGAACAGAAGGGCAAACGCGTGTGAGTTTATGCGTGCGTGTCACTCTCACATGATCTCAGTTTTTGCTCAGGACATTCTGTCCATGTTTGCCGCTCAGAATGCTTAGGCAGTGAACTCAGTCACATTTTTATGGAAATGCTTGTATATCAATGATCTCTGTTTAGGTGATTCAAACATTTGTGGCCCAGTGGGGAAATATTTACAAGTACAGTGTACACTAGGTTTTTTACTTTATGCCAAAATGTAAACACTAAGTTTAATTACACATTTGTTTTGAAAATTGTTGCACAGTGTTTCAGATCTTCTTTGAAAACAGAAAGATTAAGAGATGATTTTTTTGTTTTTAAAGAAACTGATTCAGTCTTTCATGAATTAAACATCAGTTGATTGCATGCTAGATCGCTGAAGGGCTTTCCTCAGAAAATTGGGACAGTCTGAAATTATTTGAGGACCTGTTTTTAGTTAGCTATTTCAGAACCACATTACTGACCAAGATTCAACTTCTTTCATGTCCGTACTGAAGAAGCACATAACCAAATATGTTGTAGAAACGGTTTTAGCTCTCCAATATTTTGTGGTTGAGTATTTAAATGTTCAGCTTCAAATGACAAATTATCCCTGCTTTTGTAACACATCGGAGTTTGATTCTGTTGTTAATGTCGCTCTTCATTTTCCTTTCAGTGTAACTACCTCAACAGCCGTGGGAGAGGGCGTTAAGAAAATGAAGAAACTGTCAAACGGCCCATCAGAGGAGAGAGAGAGCATGGCATAATGGAAGAAAAAAATTCTCTGTCGGTTCTGTGTGCCTCGGACTACTGAAGTGGGATATTCATGCGCAGAATTCGCAGTGGACCTTCTCTCATAATCACATGTGAAGATACCGCACTCCATATCCACATATATGTCTATCTCTGTAAATGTGGCACAGACAGTATGAAGAATTCACAATAAGGCACTCCATGATTCCTTTTGCCACTGTAGTTTTAATTGACACGCTTGGTGTTGTGCTTTATTTTTATTTTACCTTGATGATTGTGTGTGTGTGTGTGTGTGTGTGTGAGAGAGAGAGTGAGTGAGTGATAGAGAGACAGAGAGTGCAAATCTTTTTTTTTTTTTTTTTTTTGGTTTTCTTCTTTTCTTTTGACCTTCCGGCACATTGCTTGATCTTGGACACTCTGTTGCACTTTAACAGATACACTCTCGTCAAGTGAAAGCTTATGTGAGGTCACTGCGATGTGCAGAAAATAGCTGGTCTGTGAAGTATCTTTGAGCTATTATTTAAATTTAATTATTGACTGCTCTGAGTTCTCAAAATGAATCACTTTTTATGTAAATATGCAGGCCCTTAAAACAAACATAACCCAGATTCATGTAAAAAAAAATAAGATGTACAGTATTCAAGCTTAGTAAGATTTGATGACAGCTGCTTTGTATTTTCAAATGTTTTTCAGTATTTGTGATTTAATAAGGATGGATGATGATGATGATGGATCTTCACGAAATAGCTCCAGTGTGTCCAGAAACATGTATTTCAAATGTATTAAACGTAGATTAAAATTATTTCAGGGATCTTGTAATTTATGACGGCTGGTGATGCAATGGAAGCTTTTATTTTGAGGTTTAATATTTTGCTAATTTTCAGTTATCTTTGAGCAAGCTTTATGAAATTGTGTTTCAGTATTAAATTGTGCAATGGTTTCCTTTGTATTTGTCTTTTATATTTTGTTATAAGAGTGTAAATATCTATTCGTATCGGTGTTTTTATGCATTCTGTATACATGAAGATTTAGTTTTTCAACATAAGGAATACACATGGTGGACTGGTATTTTGTTAGGACAAATTGTCCACTCTTTATATTTACAAAAAGTGATCATAAACACTAATGTTCAGGCAGTATCTTATCATGCTTGGACACTGTAATCATTTGACAGCACTGAAGCAAACGGCTTGCTTATAATTAATTCACAAGACTGGAGTGCTGTGCTCACTTTTGCTCAAGTGCCATTAAGAGCATCTGATGTTGACAAAATGTCAGATAGGGACTAATGATGAGTTTTGGCTGCTGAGGATAGGACAATTCCAAAATGCTAATTCTATTCCCCTTGTGCCTGCATAGAAAATTACATTTAGTTTCTTATCCATTATCCCTTAATAATAATAATGGGGACAGATGTAAGCTTCAGTAGTTAAATTTAGAAGAGATGAAGTGAAGCACAAGATGTTAACATGCATTAGATGTTCTGTTTTGCAAATGTTATCCCTTGTTTTGAATCTAATAATAGCGATTATGTGCTACTTGATTACTTCATATTAATCAGTTTATTGTCTTACTTACCTTAGGTCACTTGGATTGTCTGTTTATAACAAAACAGTGTGGCGATTTATATTTTTCTAGTTATTATTTGCTGAAATTAACTTACAGATATTCATTATTTGTACACTAAAAGAAAATGTTATATATGTACTGTACGGTACTCAGTAGTACTGTATTTTAATTTTGTTCTTATCTGGCTTGATTAAAAGTTTGTATTATTAAAATCACTTGTACTTATTATTTAAAGCTAAATTAGCCTACTTGATTTGAAGCTATGGTTATCTCTTAAAAGGCTAACTGCACAGTATTAATGTACCACTAGGAGGTCAGGGGTTATAGCCAGCGGTGGTAGTTGCACATGGTGTAAAAGAGAGTGACTAAAAGCAGGACTAGATAGCACTTGACCCAGGCTGACTGTGCTTTAGTCAATGGCCAGGTTGAATGGGGTTAAAGATTAGCTGTCTGGCTAAAACTGTCTGTGCAACAGCAAAGGCAGAAGAAATGGTTTAATGGTTGTTTAAAATCTAGTGTCTAAGAAGCTATTAATATATTAGTATCGTCCTCATCATCATTATTCCATTAGCAAAATGAAAATGAACACCTCAGATTTAGCGTTTAGAGTTTGTTTTGGTTGAATATATCATATGGCTAAATTGATCAGTGGTGGAAGTATTCACACACAATGTTAAAGATTTTTAATCTTTGTCCCATTCTTATTTAGGTAAAATGTATTTTCTGTTTGTTTACCACCAGCTGTAAATATCGTATTCTGCAGATCGAATTTGATTGGCTGAGCGTTCATCAGTGACTCTTTCTGCAGGTGACATTATTACGCCACTAGGTGACATCAAGGAAATGTTCCTAAAATTAGTATTTGAATAATTTAAAAAACAGATTCCTCCAAAACACTGATTCATTCCAAAGCACATCAAGTGCACTGTTTGTTTATGTGAGTGAATTATCAAATCATACAAAGCAATTCGTTCAGAAACACTGATTCATTCAGAAAAAAAAAAAAAAAAACACCTATTGTCTGTAACTTGCCTTGCAGAATCGCAGGTTGCTTCTGCTGTGGCCTTTTTTGGGAAGTATTTTTGGAGCAAAATGTGTCTACAGTGTAAGTTATGCAGTATTCATTTCAAGGGGAAGTCGTGGCCTAATGGTTAGAGAGTCAGACTCCCAATCGAAAGATTGTGAGTTCGAGTCCTGGGGGGAGTGCATGTACAGTTCTCTCTTCACCTTCACCTTCATGCCCTTGAGATTGCATCGAACCCCCAACTGCTCCCCGGGCACTGCAGCATAAATGGCTGCCCACTGCTCTGGGTGTGTGTGTGTGTGTTCACTTCTCTGTGTGTGTGCACTTTGGATGGGTTAAATGCAGAGCACAAATTCTGAGTATGGGTCACCATACTTGGCTGAATGTCACGTCACTTTCACACACTTTTCACTTTTATTTATTGAACTGTTAAAAACATGACAGTCGCAAAGCCTTGAAAGTGGCAAACTCAATAAACATTAGTTGCCTATTTTTTATTTGGGTATTTGCATTATAGCCATACAAGGACAAATCAGAGAAAATAAGTCGTTAAAAGCAATCTTAAATAACTTTAATGACTTAAAGGTAGCACATATACTCCAACTGAAATCTTTGGTTTAGCCCAGTGGGTTGTATGGTCTGTGGTCTCATTTTCTGAGAGAAAAATATCTTCAGAGGTGCGGACAAAGATTGAAGACTCCACTAAACCATTGTATTCTGGGCCAACTTTAGAAGAAAATCCTTCCATAACCTTCAGCTAAAAGGAAAACATCAAACATAAAAGTCTCTTTTTAGATACTACAGTAGATATATTGTATGCATGTTACCAAATATAGCTTCCATCATTTTAGAAAAGTGCTGCTTGGCAAGCCAAATGCTTGGCACAACATGTCATTTTATGATGAGAGAAATACTTTCTTTTTTTCTGCATGACGTTTACAAACTACTCAGTGTCTTTCAGTTCCTGGCTACTTTCCAGTTTGTTCTCCTGCTGTGCAGTATCTCATAAGTCAGTCTTAAAGTACATTACTTTTTCCCCTCTTTGCTTGGACGCTATTTATAGGCCACTTTATAGGCATCTTCCACCTTCCTAATGATTTTTGGCTGTTTTGTTTGTTTTTCAGAATGATTCTGTTTTAGAAAATTGCTTTTCATTAAACTATATTAATCACAATATTTGCAGTGAGCACTGTGCTTTCGTACACTATCAGTGTAAATCATAGTTTGCTCTAACAGACGTAACTCCATTGTGGTATCCAATGGTAATACCATGGTTATTTGATGTGTAGTGTGGATCTGAATACCATAATTATATCCCATGTAGTTACATGGTAATCTATGGAGCCAACCATTCTGCATGTAAATTTAATTTTTTTTTTTTTTTTTTTTTAATACTATGTATTACATTTTGGTTTTATTCTGAGAAAAGTAACAATAATCAGTCACCACAGACAAATACAGGACAACTACAAGTTTAACTAAATACAACCTAAAATCTACAAGATTTTATACTATATACTAAAGTTATATACTAAATGTCTACAATGTAGTTCAGAAAGTGTTCTAGCAGGTGATGCTGTTGGCAAAGGCTGCTGGGTGTTTACGGAGCTGCATGAAGCTGACTCAGCATCATCTTCTTCTGTTTCTGTCTTCTTCATTTAGAAGCAAAAATCAAACATTTGCCTTTCTCTCTTTCTGATGCATGCACAGCACTGCACAAACTAAACTTCCCCTGAGGAATGTATTGGCCTGTACTTAAACTGGGCCAGCAGATTATAACTGTGGCTTCATCAGAATATGACAGACTATGAGCCTTTCCTCTGTACAGCTACACTATAATCTCAACTATAATCCTATTTTAGGATTATTCATATGAATGTACACAAATATCAGTTTATATTAATAAAGCCTTTGCCTTATGTTTTATATATATATATGAAGAGTTCAGAGTCCTCTAAATGCCATCCGAAATTTTCATCTAAAATGAGGATTTTTATCAGGCTTCTATATTTATGTTCAGTTATTTCACTTTAATAGCCTGGAAAAGGACCTGCACATTGCCATTAAGGTAAAATGACTCATCCTTAGCATAGGAGCTTGATAAAAATCATAATTTTAGATGAAAATTTCAGATGGCACTTAGAGTCATAGATGTATATATATGTATATATATATATATATATATATATATATATATATATATATATAATGTGTATATATATATATATATATATATATATATATATATATATATATATATATAATGTATATATATAATAAAACTTGTATATTTTATTCATTCATTACACACAGACTGATACATTTCAAATGTTTATTTCTTTTAATTCTGATGATTATAACTGACAACTAAGGAAAATCACAAATTCAGTATCTCAGAAAATTAGAATATTGTGAAAAGGTTCAGTATTGAAGATGCCTGATGCCACACTCTAATCAGCTAATTAACTCAAAACACCTGCAAAGCCTTTAAATGATCTCTCAGTCTAGTTCTGTAGCCTACACAATCATGGGGACGACTGCTGATTTGACAGTTGTCCAAAAAAAGACGACCACTGACACCTTGCAAAAGGAGAGCAAGACACAATAGGTCATTGCAAAAGAGGCTGGCTGTTCACAGAGCTCTGTGTCCAAGCACATTAATAGAGAGGCAAGGGGAAGGATTAGATGTGGTAGAAAAAAAGTGTACAAGCAATAGGGATAACCGCACCCTGGAGAGAATTGTGAAACAAAACCCATTCAAAAATGTGGGGGAGATTCACAAAGAGTGGACTGCAGGAGGAAGAGGTCCAGTGTAGCGTTTCCACAGTCAGAGATGGTTTGCGGTGCCATGTCATCTGCTGGTGTTGGTCCACTGTGTTTTTTGAGGTCCAAGGTCAACGCAGCCATATACCAGGAAGCTTTAGAGCACTTCATGTTTCCTGCTGCTGACCAACTTTAAGGAGATGCAGATTTCATTTTCCAACAGGACTTGGCCCCAGCACACAGTGCCAAAGCTTCAAGTACCTGGTTTAAGGACCATGATTTCTCTGTTCTTAATTGGCCAGCAAACACAGCTGACCTTAACCCCATAGAAAATCTATGGGGTATTGGGAAGAGGAAGATGCGATACATCAGACCCAGCAATGCAGAAGAGCTGAAGGCCACTATCAGAGCAACCTGGGCTTTCATAACACCTGAGCAGTGCCACAGACTGATCGACTCCATGCCACACCACATTGCAGTAATTTAGACAAAAGGAGCCTCAACTAAGTACTGAGTGCTGTACATGCTCATACTTTTCATTTTCATACTTTTTAGTTTTCCAAGATTTCTAGAAATCCTTTCTTTGTATTGGTCTTAAGTTATATTCTAATTTTCCTGGATACTGAATTTGGGATTTTCCTTAGTTGTCAGTTATAATCATCAAAATGAAAAGAAATAAACATTTGAAAATATCAGCCTGTGTGTAATTAATAAATATAATATACAAGTTTCAGTTTTTGAATGGAATTAGTGAAAAAAAAAAACTTTTTGATGATATTCTAATTATATGACCAGCATCTGTATATATACCATTTAATTGCTGAATAATTGCTGAAAAATATAAGGAAAACCATTTATGATTATCTATATACATGTACAATATTTAGGATAATATTTAGACATATTTTTACTTTAATAAAATTTTGTATGTTTTTTATTTGTATTTAAATTTTCCATCTATTTAGATTACATGGATTACCAGTTAAAAAAGTAATGTGATGCATATTTTCAATATCAGTCAAAATAAAAGAATGGATAAAGAGATTCACGTAATAGTTCTAATAACCCCAAAGTTTTTAAAAAACACAGTGAACAGGTTTATATAATCCTTAAGTAATTAAAGTTATTACGGTATATATAAATCTCCTGCATTTTTAACTGAATCTTGCATCAACTTGTTCCAATGCTAGCAATATTTAAACTGTTCATACATTTTAACTGATTACTTTTCATTGTTTTCAATGTTGATTCTTAGGATTTTTAATAAATTAAAATAGAATTAAATAAATAATATTTAAATGAAATCTAATAGATGTAAATGTTTAATGATTCATGAATGTATATTTGCTGTTACATACATACACGCACGTGCACACACACACACACACACACACACACACACACACACACACACACACACACACACATATATATATATATATATATATATATATATATATATATATATATATATATATATATATATATATTTGTGTGTGCGGGTATGTGTGTGTACATATGTTATAGCTGTCAAATATTATAAAATGTAAAAATTTGTAAAAATAATATTATAAAATAAATTCTTACGTTTTCAATCAGATTAGATTTCAATAAAAAGCCAGAAAGTCTTTGTAAGGGACGTATTTAGGGAAACAAGGATATAAGGATATTTTCAGGCAGTAGGAGAGAGAGCACTGGGGGAGTGGCTTCTGTTGTCAAGGACAACAGCATCAACACATAGCGTGGTGACAACACACACCCGCACCCTCCCACACAGACACACACACTCTCTCAGAGAAAGCCAACGAATGCGTCTGCATGTCTGAGTAAGTCAGTGAATCGATTCTTCCTCCAGTGGACCGAGCCAGACAGCAGCATATACCCAATTGAAGAGTGCCTCTCCTGGGCTCCAGTGGTGCTCAGAGCCAGTTGATTCCACAAGGGAACCACAGACACTGGCAGGAGGACTGGAGGAGGTGGAGGAAAGGGGAGGAGGGACGCCGGTTAACTGATTAAAGCCCTCTCTGTTTCTCTCTCTCTTTCATTCCCTCTGAGTGAGGAGAGACAACTCTAGGCACTGCATGCTGTAATCACATTGCTTCTGTGTAATTTGCTCCTCTCAATTACTTGTCCTTCCTCCCTTATTTTTGTCTTATTTATTTATTTTTTTACACTGCTGCAGTCTGGAGAAAAGGCAGAGCACGATTTAAAAGGACTTGTGGGTCTCTTGTGCTGCCTCCTTCTTTCTCTTTCTCTCCTTCTTTCTCTGTCTTTTTTTAAATGTAAGTGGAAGGTGGGATTGGGGGGAGTGGGGATAAACCGTTGTGGCCAGCTGGAGAGATGGGCAAGTCCAACAGCAAACTAAAGCCTGAGGTAGTGGAAGAGCTGTGCAGAAAGACCTACTGTGAGTATTCCTATTTAGTCCTTTCTTCCATGTCTAGTGCCTTTTTTGTGCTGGTTAATTGCAAGTTATAATTATTCGCCCTATTATTTTCCTTCTCTGTGGAAACAAGCCTGCTATAGTATTTACTTTTAAACCATCTTCCATAAAGTTGCAATTGGCTTAAGTATAAGCGGAATGTAACCAAGCTTTTGTACTGCACTATTGATTCTGTTTATTTGTGTGTGTGTGTGTGTGTGTCTTACCTGCCTGCTTATGAACGATTATGTTAGCTTTGAATTGAATGTGATCATCATTTCGTCTCAGGGGTCGTTGATTCTCCTCTGTCACTAATCATAAAATCATTAAGCGTGTTTTGACTGGCTTGCATCTCTGTTGCGAGAAGATAAGGTGCCTACATGAACAGCTGGCAGCAACTCACATGTCGATTGTCGAGTCAATAAGGTGTGGAGCTAACTGCAAATTGTGTTGCAACAATCCTTCCCTGAGGTGGAGAAAGAATATTAGCATTATCATTATCACATCAACTGGCTTCGACTTGATTTAGATTGCTGAAATGAGATGAAGCTTTGAGACCATGTTAATGCTGCGTATTAATCACAGTGAGAAATAGGTGAAGCAAATTTTAGAGGGGAAGGTAGAACAGCGATCATAATTATGACAGAATTAGGTCTACATGACTAGATTAGCAAACTGTTTAAGTGACCATTGTTTTGTTTTAGTGTAGAAGACTTTGTTTATTTCATTTACATTCATATGTATACAAACACATGGAAATGCAAGCAGAAGCAAAGAGGTTTCGTTATTTGTTGCCATCACACAGTGTGCAGTATTTTTCACACTATGCCATAATTAAGGATATTTAGATTTTCTTCATGACTTATGTTTCTAATAAGTCACAAATAAACACAAAAAAAACAACACACAACACACATGTCTCCCTGAAATCCTGAAGAATTCAACCAATCCGATGATGACTTCGACACTCCTGAAGTGTTTCCACTTTTGTGTCCCATACGCCTCAGACGTTTAGCCAACGGTCCGTGGGCGTGACGTCTGAGGCTCAGACTAGGTAACCTCTGACCTGTAAATTCCGTATCACAAAGACATTTGACCAGTAGTGGATTTAAATGTCACAGGTTGACCTCTTGGCTCAATACAAAGAACACAAATTCCATCTGCATTGCAGTGTTGCAGCAAAGTGCAGTGGATATATTTATAACTTAAGGTATGTTTTATAATTTGTAACTGAACATTTATTACAACTTAATTTCTGGAGAGTGACCTCATGTTCTGCTCTCCATATTTTTTCTTAATTTGCTTGGCTTATATTATTTTATATTCATCATTTATTCACTTATATGTTGTTTTTATAAAGAAAGAAAACCATTTTTAACAACATGAGAGTGAGCACATGGTGACAGATCTATCCCTTTATGTTTGTGAGTTATCTATCAAACTGGATTCTTGTTTTTGTTGTTACTATATAGTTAATTAATTACTTTTTAGGCCTACCTTTTAATGTATCAGTTCTCTGGGACATTATCAAAGAGCCACCTGCTACAAGTAGGTAACTTATTTACTATGTACTACTTTAAACTTCAGTGGAATTTAAGCACATTCTGAGCGGAAGTGAACCGTTCATGTTTAATGAGCATCCTCAGAGGTTGGATTTTGTGCACAGTGGGGGGTAAAGCAGGGCTGTAAGGAAATAATTTCCTGCTCCTTTGCTGCAGGGTTATATCAGAGTGTGAGCAGTTGAGCAGAAATCCAACAGACTTTCAATGAGACGATGTCTGCAATAGAACCCAAACATCAAAGATTCATGTCAGTCACAATTCAGAAAACAAGTGTTTTGATGCATTGGTCATGTAAATGACCTGAAGATGTGTGTGTGTGTGTGTGTGTCAATTGTTATTTATTTATTTATTTTTACTATGAGAAATCAGTTGAAAGTTTACTGTGAACTATTTCAACACTCTTTCTTCTTTCTATGCAGTGATCTAGTGTGATCACACCAATTAGTACAATTTTGCAATTTTAGGGATGTAAACCTAATGTCATATCATGGAATTCAAAGTGTGCCCAGGAAGAATCAGGTTTGAGTTGAATGTTTCTCTGTGGTCTCTGTGACTGATTCTTTTATATTGAGCTGATGAACAGGATGACCTAATGAGCAAATAAAAAAATGGATGCCTGCATCCTATTTTACTTCTGTAATGTGAAATTATGTGTAAAATAGGATATTCAGTAAGGAAAAATATATGGTGAGACTTGATTTTGGAATTGATTGGTTTGTAAAAAAAAAGTGGTTAAATGCGACATTCAGCCAGACTATTTGCTAGAATGTCATTTGGCTATTGGTTAACATTATCCAATAGCCTGCATGGACAAAGTGATGTCAGCAGAAATGGAAAGTTGTATCAGTTTTTGAAAACTATTTTTTTTTTTACTACATTTAACTATAAAAAATGTGCAAAATGATTTGCTTCCATTTAAGCAAATGAATGCATTTTCTTTTCTGGACCAGGATTGTGCATTAAGAAAGTAAACAGGGCCAGTTTTTATTTCATGTTCAAGTTAGCATGAATGGAATAACATTTTTCAGATTTTCAAAGTGATATTATTGGTCTAATTGTGAACAATTCATCCATACATGTTTATTCTTGCCCCTTTCTTACAATCAAATGCAAGCGCACATTCAAAACTTCCTCCATCCAGTCAACAACCAAACAACAGAATCAAGTCCCTGTCCTATATTATTTCTTTTTGTTACTTCAATTCCATTATAATTTTAAAGGCATACCCGATGATTTACTCACCCTTAAGCCATCCTATGTGTTTATGACTTATTCGGATTATAACACCGATTTTATTCGTCTGAAAGAAAAAGTTATATACACCTAGGATGGCTTGAGGGTGTGTAAATAAGATAATTTTCATTTTTCGGGTGAACTATCCTTTTAAGCAATTGATAAAGTTCTTAGCTCCCCAGTCATTAAAATAAATAGTGTACAATAAACACATCATGTAACAAACCTTTCTTGCAGAAAGTATGCATTTCACATACATAAATATAATTTTTTTTTTTACATATAGAGAATTAAGAGTGCATGAAGCATTGAAATATTTGCATTGCGGGCACAGCTTTATGTACACACACAGAAACAAACAAGCAATCTGTAATTAGCCATTAACAGGCCTTGTAGCCTCTCTTTTCTCTCTCTCCTTCTGTTCCCACATCCTTCTTCAGTTTTTCCTCCTCTCCAGTCCTTGTCTTTACTCTTTCAGCCTGGTTGCAGCTTGTCTCTTCTTGTTCTCTCTGCCTAGTGTCTACACTGTCTGTTCCACTCTCCTCTCAATCTGTGTGTCATTATCACTAGTTTCACATCAGCCATGTTCATCCTCTCCCCCTTCTCTCATCCAGAAATGTAACCTTTGGTCTCTCTAGATTGATTCCCTTGTATAATTGCAGACCGGCAGCTGTCGATTTGGCATAAAACATCCACAAGCTGTCTGTAATATCATAATATTTTACTCAGATTGTTTGTTTTTGTCATCAATTCGCACACTCTGTTCAGTTCTAGTTCATGTTTTATGGTCACCATGACGATGAGTTATCCACTGATCCAGTAAAGACTGCTAGTACATCTTCCACTGCTTCAAAAGAAGAATGATACATTTAAACTAATTAAGATACTAATTAAACACACATAAAACAGCTAATCAAGGTCTTCAGAATCCCTGGCTGTGTATGAAATTGCTCCCTTTACCCTAAAGCACAAAGTATGCTTTGCTTTTGTATGTGTGCGCTAGCACATGCGTACAGTCGAACATGTAGCCTTTCAAAGTAGGCCTATGCTCCATTTGATGTTTTGCGTGAACGCGGGCAGTTGACACATGTGCTTTTGAAAGCTTCATCCATGTCTAGTGTCTGGTCTATTTTTCACCATAATTTATGGCCAAAAAAATAAATAAATGTCCCTCTCGCTCAGAAGCGCTTGTCAATGTGGACATCTGTTGTTGCGGTGTCTGTTATTTTGTTGTTGGTGTTCTGTCTGTTTTCCCTTCTGTTTCATTTTCTATTGTGAAACAACACCCTGGAACAGTGTTGCCACCTTGTGGAACAACTGATTACTGCAAAACAAATTCAATGTGCATGTGCGACCTGCGTGTAGAAAGTACACACAGTTAAAAAAAAAAATCGGGGTGTGTACGTACTGTTCTGATGAGAAATTCTCTCACATATGCATAAAAAGTGAAGAATACTTTGGGCTTTAAATAGTGAACTATTTGAGGGGACAGCCATTTTTAATGGTGGACATTATCAAATGCACTCATTCTTTACCATAACACACTTCAATAATGTGTGTACAACTGATTTACACTCAATAACTAGTCAATACCCAATAATGCACTGCGAGGGTCATGCCGAATGAATTCACATGTTTTGCCAGAAGATGGCGCCTGCAGCTGAATCATTCATACATTTACCAAACTGCTTTTCCAATGTGGTTACTGCTGAATATCATACAGGTATTAATTTCTTTTTAAATTAACATTTAATAGTTTCAAATGATTATTAAATGGCAAGAACAAATTACACAGCAGCTCCAAATTCAAATTAGCTCACTCCTTTTCATTCACTTCTTCAACTGGATTATATTAGTGGACTAATGTAGGGAATGGTCAATTTGGGTATGGTGTCAATGTCAACGGTCGCCGTGATTATGCCAATTAAGATATGTTCCTGGATCAACATATTTTGTTGTCAAGGATGTTGATCCAGGAATATGTTGCACATGGTGAAATCACGATCACTCAATGTCAACAGCCAGTAGAAACATCATTGAAGCTGGTTGAAACTAAACTCAGCGGGACGTTGTCCCTCCGGGTGCACGATTGGACACCCCTAGACCAACACAAACATTCACATGTCAAAAATGTGCCGTTTTGTTTTTCACAAAGAGGGTTCTAATTGTTTTTCTGTCGCACTGCATAGAAAATTGAACACATGCATATAGGTATGTTTTTAAAAGAAGGCATCTGGTGATCCTGAAAGAGATAGACAGGATAACTCACTGGTGATGATGGCAACCAGGTCTGTCAGCAGGTCTGAAGTCTCCAGCAGAGCCTCTTCCCTTCCCTGCCTTCACATTGAGTTTATGTCCACAAATAAGGTTAATCAAATATCACAGTGGGTGGCCCAGGGTAGAGGCACTACAGCAGACGTGATGTGGAGGGAGATTTACCGAGAGTCTGCTTCACAGAATGTAGTCCACACAGGCAGCCTGGAAGGGGATGTCCTCTGATTTACGTAATCAGCAATGCACTGCAGTTAGCTCTCGATTTATGAGGTGTTCCTATTGATAAATTGACCAATTTTCAGTGTATATTGCTCAATTTAGTCACAAACACTGTGTGTTCCTAGTGTACTCTTTTGTTAGGAGGCTGTTTTGTAATTCTTATTGGTGAACTGAGGAGAGCACTGCAATCATTAATTTTATGTTCCAGGTGTTTTAAAGGCATTGTGTTTTATAATCTTTCTCAGCATGGGATTTTGTAAGGTGGCCTTGTTTTACCACTGCCTGCCGCTGTTTGGGTCCCCTTTTGGGCTTATATCAGTTTGAAAGCTGTAGAAAAAAATGTCTGATTTAGATTTTATGGGTGACTTCAGGTGAAACTGTCATCTTCAGAGAACTTCCAATACACAGGAAAGTGGAAAAATGCCCATGACCAGAAGCTGTCCAATTACTCTTCTACTGAATTTTTGTTGTTGTCTTGCATTCATGCATTTTCATAGGAGCAGGAAAACTTTCATTAGTCATTCATTTACCTAATTCTCACCTCCTGTTTTACCTCCTGGTAAGATCAAATATCCCTTATGAATCTGCTATGTGTCAGATGTAAGAAGGAAGGAAATTTATAGTAGAAACTGATGAAGTTTTCTCGGGACAGTCCAGCAATGTGCTTCAATGTTCCAATGAGATTTTAGGGGTTTCTATATATATTGGCCATTGTGGCTAGATGCAGCTGTGTCACTTCAGACTTAATGGGTTGGAGATCCTGAATCTATCTCTTATTTAATTATTATAAAAATTGTTCTTCTACAACAAAAAAAACAACATTTATTAAATGGGAAATGGGAGCAAGTCCACAAATAAAAAGAAGAAACTAACAAAACAAATGCCTGTGAATGGATTGAATGCAGAGGCTGCAGGATTAACATTAATTAAAAAAAAAAAATTAATAAGCCTCTTATGCTTAACAAGGCTGCATTAATTTAATGAGAGATACAGTATTATTACAAAATGTTGTTACAAAAAGATGCATATGTTGTTTTCCAATAAGGGTCCAGGTAGTTAGCAGAATGATAAAGTTAATGTTGGGTACTAGGATTGACAGTATTTTGGGCATGTACTGTATACGGATTTGTGTATGGTTCATTTTAAGATATATGCACAAAAACACCTTTGTGTCAGTATCTTACATTCTAGTGTGTCTTCCAGTCATTTGAGTTATAAATCAGACTCTGACAGTGTACTGGCTCCCAAGGCGGTGGATTGTTCATTATTTTTAGCCTGTCTCTGTCTTTTGCTCTTGTCTTGCTCTTTAGCTGGTCTTAATTTGCTGCCACGGCCCACGATAGCTGACAGTGAGGGGGAGTGGTATTGTAGAATGAGTATAAGTGTCCTGCGGCGTGACGGACAGATTAGATGAGATGTTTAGAGGTATGTTGTGGGCTGGGTTTTTATGGATTTGAGGAGTATATTATCTTGAGTATCTTATTTATTCTGTTTTAAAGGAGGCTTCTCTTCGGGTGTTTTTCTCCCCTCTTTTGTTCTTTGTTGTGGCAGATGGAGAAGGATGTAGTAGCTGGAGTCATGTTGGTTCATATGCACTGATGAGACACATCTGTGTTACCATGTGCCCTCTCGTCTCCCTCTCCAGACATCTTTTTGCTGTACCACTGGAATTCTGTTACCCTTTAGTTACGTAAATATTTTAATCCTTTATACATGTATTGTAATATTTGACTCCTTATTCAACTAGAGCTCTTTCTTCTTGTCAAGGTCTGTGTCAAATCCCTGTTTCAACAGTTCTCTTTCTCCTCCTCATCCATAATCAAAGACATTTTTAGCATCTTCATACAATTTATCTCCTTTCACCCTTTATTTTTCCCCGTTCTACCTTTCGTTCTACATGGATGCACGTGGATGTATGTGTACGTGTGTATGTGTGCAAACACAGTTGCAAACAGTACTTAAGAGTATTAAAATGTAATCACTGAACGAACACAAAGCGCAATGACCATCTGAGTAAATGTCATACTGAGAATATCAGATCCAAAAATGCTAAAGTGTTGCATCTGCACAATCCTTCAATATAGCATCTCACTGGGGCATCTCAAGACATGCTGTTCAAAGATTTAAACATAAGAACTATGTACTTATGATGTATGTTTCTTTGGATAAAGCAAGATCTAATCATAAAAGGCCAAACGCATCCATCTAGCACATATGTACAAAAAAGCCTCTAAATTCATTTGATAAAAGTGCTGAATGAATACATAAAATGTATAACTGTATTTTCATTTACAGGTCCTTCCACTGTAGCACTGGATCTAAAAGTGTGTCTGCTCATGCGTATGTATGAGGAATAAATCTTTGTGGAAAAAGCTCTCTCGGCAATGGCTCAGAGGCTGTCAAATGTAGTGACAGTGTAGTGACAGGCCTGATGTTAGCTGTGTTGACATGGCAGTCTGCCTCTAAGCAGTAAGAGACAGCAACAGCAGATCTCCTGTCAGGTTTCCACGTTTCCCTTTCTCCATTCAGCTTCTCAGCAGCAATATGATGTTGGTTACAATGCCAATAATTCACTAATTCCCTGATCTGCTTGTCTGTCTGTCTGTCTTTCCATCTTAAAAAATACTTTTTTTCAGCAAGAAGGCATCCAATAGAGCACAGCTAAGCATAAAGACTACAATCTTTTTTAATCGCAGATTTATATATAAATGAGGTGTTGTTTGTATGTGTTTGTGTGTGTGTGTGATTTTTTTTTTAAACCTTTAAATAACACAATGCTAAACCATAATTCAAAGTTTTACTTTGCAAACTTTAATTTTTTTTAAAATTGCACTCATTTTTCTACAACATGAATCACATTTTATTTCTACTTCCTTAAAATTAAATTCAAATGGTACTTGTACATCTCATTCACTACCTAGGGTCAGAAATTGATTTGGAACTTTATTCTGAGTTCAAATCTCAGTCACTACATTGGTCCTACAGCCAGACCAGCACCAAACCCACATTACCCAGCACAAACCAGCCTTACATGGACAGTTTTCATTAACTGTAGATGGAACAAAATCTAACTATGTCTTGTCTTGTTCTGTCTACAGTTACAGAGAAAGAAGTTCAGCAATGGTAAGTGTGCTCTTTATGTCTTCTCTCTGTACCCATCCCTCTCCTCCTCTCTTTCCTCATCATGACTCATCATGACTACCTGAGAGATAAACTGTAATCGAATCTGCTAATGTTATTACACATATGTTTAAATGAAATTAAACTTTCCATCCTTTGCAATTCCCAATGTATTCTTCTTTGCCATATACTGAGTGTTTGGTTCTTGGGCAGGAAATCCTGCATGAGTGTGAATTCATGTGGTTGTGGTTTCACTATAAAAAAATGTAATGCGTGGTTGTAGTTTCAAACACCTCTCGTCTTTACCTCACTGACTGACTCATTTCGAGAATATCTGCCACCAAGGGAAGGGATGATGTTTTACTAAAGTACCACATCATTGTAGATATTCAGTGCTACTTCAGAGCACAAATTTGGGCTGTGTTGAATCTCTGTCCTTCCTCTGTTCTCCATCAATTCTTAACTTCACACGCCAACATCTATACTCCTCCTGGCTGCTCTATGCCTCTCATGCCAGATGGGGAACGTTTGACTCTAGGCACTTACTAGAGAAAGAGAGAAGGATGAAGAAAGAAATAGAGTGAAAGAGCAAGAAAAGAAGACAAAAAGGATGGAACAAAGAAGAGCAACTAACAATCCAGATTAAAAAAATGGAGGCAGTCAAATAAAGTACTCAGAGGAAAGGGAAGAAAGTTTTCTGCTTTTCTAACATTTACAAAGGTGGCCCAGTCTTGTGTGACTGTTCAGAAAACCTTGTATTTTATATGCCAATCTCTTAGAGCAGGGCAAGGACAAGATTTGAATAGCCCTTACTTAGAGCAAGCCAATGAACACCCTATACCCTACCAAATCAGTGTGCATTAAGTAGAGCTTTAAGTTTAGATTATTGTCATGTAGGAAGAAAGAGAGCATTGAGCGATTTAAGAGATGTGATGAGAGCATTGTGTAAGAGATTGGTTGCTGGGGCAATACTCAAGTTTAGAGGTCAGTATATGGAAAATGAATAAAATTTAAATCAGAACTGTTAAATAAACATAATTTAAGCAATTATGTTTCTGAAACATTTGTGTGAACAATATATGATAGTAGTATATGGCAAATGATAGCATAAATTCCCAAAAAGTGTCCATCTGAAGAACTAGTTACATTTTTTCTCCTGATAACAGCTATTTAGTTTTGATTATTTAAAGGACTCAAGTTATTATTAAATTGTACTGCACATATGGTCATGTCAGAATTCTGTCATCAAGCTACTGTAAATCAGCATAATGTGAAAAATCATGCACAGCAAGCCCCTCTGAGGAGGTAATGAATGATTAGCTAATATAGTGGTTTTTAACTGCAACATACGCTGGAGAGTGTAATACTGATTGTGAGGGCCATTTTACAATGACTAAATATAGAAAATTGACTTTTCAGTGAGTGTCAGTGTTTTTAATTAACTTCTTTATTCCCCCCATGCTAGTAGCATTCAATATTTCATATAGTTAAGTTCACACACCTTGCAACTAGCAATTTGGGCCTCAAATACTGAGAGAGATTTCTAGAATGAGGTCTGAAATGCAGAAACTAAACTGACATGCCTGGAAATTAATTTGCAATTGAAGACTGATGTGCCCTGTAATATCCTGGGCAACCATTTTGCCCTTTGCCCCAAATTGCTCGGAAATTATCTGCAATGATAGTCCTCAAGTTTGTCAGGGATCAATTAGCATAGAGAAAACAAACAGTGCTGAAGTGTTGTTTGTGAAAATGACAGGATAGAGTGACAGAGGTTTAATTTATCTTGAAATACCCTGACTACATTTTTCTGCAACACTGTTAGCAGTGCATTCGGGTGCTAACAGTTGGTTCCAGACTCTTTATCTGCACAAGGGGTTATGTACTGGAGGAAACATGTCGTGTGTTTTGGGTTTAGGTGGAGAAAAATAGCTATGCATACCTCTTCAAATGTTTCCCCCACCATGCACACACACTTTCCTTTCTACTGGCAATTTACACCACGTACCACGATCCTGCATAAACCATTTTAATATGTAGATTTGGTGTTCAAGAAACATTTTTTTAAACCAATATTACTGTTGAAATTGTTAAAACAATTACTTTTTTTTACGCAAATTTAATGCATCCTGGATAAATGTGACCCTGACCCAAGACTTGAATAATAGTGTAAATTTGTGTGTTCTTCTATAATCTAATTCAGAACAGTCTTTCTTTTCTTCAGTTGTGCTGCCTCACGCCTATCTTTTTTATTTTTCCTGTCTGTGTGGCAGGTATAAGGGTTTTATCAAAGACTGCCCCAGTGGTCAGTTGGACGCAGTTGGCTTTCAGAAGATCTACAAGCAGTTCTTCCCCTTCGGTGATCCCACCAAATTTGCTACTTTTGTCTTCAATGTCTTTGACGAAAACAAGGTAAGGAGGCTAAAAATATGGAAAAGTCAATAAAAAGAAAAGCACTGTTACATTAAACCTACTGGGTCTTTTTAAAGTTGCAGTTTACCAAGAAATGTTTTGATTCATCATCTTCACTGAGTTGGAAAATTGTCATCACTAGAATCTCTCCCCGAAGAACTGTTTGGCTGAATATCAAAATAACATGTTTAAACACTCCATTCACTTTCATTTACTCAGTGACAAGACATTATGTCTTTCCATTTTAGTTTTAGATATGCAGCTTAAACAGATTTGACGAATGTACTTTTTTTTTTTTTTTTTTTGGTAGAACAATTTACTGTCAAAGTCTGAGCAAAATGATGATGCATTTAGAAGCTTTATAAGAGAATTTGACACACAAGAAACTGTGTGTGTGTGTGTGAGAGTCAGACATTGCCGGTCTGATGCCCCTGTAGACTATTCTCACTGGGACTGTCTGCTACAGTCACATCTTTAGACACACTTCCAAATCACTGTCAGAATGATATTTTCAATGTGTTAAACCTTCTGTGAGGTGGTACTGAACACAGGTAAGATAACATCTTTCCCTGCTGCTGTCTGCAGTTTTTTGCTGTGTCACTCTGCAGTTGTTTGCCCTCTTTGGTGTCTCTTTCATCTCAGTTTGGTGTGAGGCTGTGACAAAGCAGTATAAAATCAACCCTTTTTGTCACTTCTTTAGATTCCTTTTTACACTTTACCCATCAGTTCTCATGCTGTTTTTCTCTTGTGTATCCACAGGATGGACGCATTGAGTTCGCCGAGTTTATTCAAGCTCTGTCTGTCACATCCAGAGGGACACTAGATGAAAAACTCAGATGTAAAACCAGAATTCCTTTATATATCTCATAATATTAGTACATCAATGCATCAAATGTTCCTTATTTGTGCAGCAGATATGTATTCATTTATCTGTCTCAGGAAGGGACATTTGAGAACAGATCTTACCCACAGCGAATGTGCAACTTAAATGATCTGAAAAAGTCTACCAAGTCTTCATTTTATTTTCTCATCATGATTAATGCAAAGATGAGAATGTGAAAATAAACAGTAGAATAGTTTATATCCTACACTTATTCTCCGCTCATTGGAAGATACTACAGAGAGAGACTTTTCTTAATGTGCTGGTTTGTTATTGCTGTCACAGGGGCCTTTAAACTTTATGATCTTGATAATGATGGCTTCATAACCCGAGATGAGATGCTGAACATTGTGGATGCCATCTACCAGATGGTGGTGAGTCTTTTGCTTCTCACTGAACCGTAGCTTTCTGTTTCTATTGAGTTAATGAAAGGGCTTTCTTGGAAGGCCAACATGGTGTTTATTGTAAGCCTAAACTCAAAAAAATTATTATGAAGGTCTGTCAAATTGATAAAGAGACTGCAGTGGATATCTTTATAAAACACTGGCTTCCAGGAAGCTTAATCGCATTGGATGCCTTTTTTATTACACAAGACATTTTCTTGCTGCTCTGATCATATATAATTGGTATATTTAACTGTGTGGTAAAAGTTATGTAAGTTAACCATTCGTTCTATAAGAACGAGACATTTTCAGTAGATTTAGCTTTTTGTACCTCCATTTTCTGTCAACCAAATACATTTATGTTAAACTGGTATATTAAATAAGAAACACACTAGTAATCTTACATATTAAACATCTTACATATTGTGCATCTCTGCAGCAGACTATTTTAAGTACGTTAAGAGAATGGGGAAAAGGGTAACTTTACAGTGAGGTTTTTCACATGAACTAATCATAAAAATACATGTAAAGCATTAATCTTGCAAATTTGTTTGGACACTAACATTGTGTTAGATAACTTCAGTTACTGTTAAACTGAACTAACCAATGCTAAGCAATAGTATTTTCATAAATGAACTTTAAATTAATTTAATTTATTAATGATAACAAATACATTATACATTAAATTTACATATAACTACTTTAAAGTTCCATTAACATACAGCAGAACACTTATTATTATTTTGTTTTGCCCTTGGATGTTATTGAATGAACAAAATTAACCATATTTTCTATATTCACTGTATTGCTTACAGTCATCAATATTTTCCCCTTAAGTTCAGCTTGATGCATGCAGCAAACTGAATTGCTTGTATTCATTGCAGTCTTTTGTTTCTTTCTTTCATTTTGCTCAGTTGGCTGTTACAAAAACGTGTTTGACTTTATCTGAAGTGGAAAAACATATAAATAACAACATTTATATTTATTTTCCCCCTGATAAACTACAAACACAAATTATGTGTTTCCGACTGTGGTTGTTTCTTATCCTGCTATCAGAAGCCAGGAGTATAGGTATGTCCCAATAATGTATGCCTGATTTATATCTTGCAGGGGAACACAGTGGAGTTACCGGAGGAGGAAAACACACCAGAAAAGCGAGTCGACCGCATCTTTGCTATGATGGATAAGGTGAACTCTGGGCATTTATTTACTGTACTTATTGTCTTCTGCTGCTTCATTGTTCTCATGCACATTACTTGCAGAAATGGTTGACTGTATAAAAATAAATATGGAAAATGTACTGCATTTATAGTAAATTGCAATAACTCTTTTTTTTTTGTCATCAACAACATTTCAAACCCATGACATCCCACGACTGAATATTCATAGCTGTAGGTTCAATACCAATGGCTTATTTCTGCTGTGATTGAAACACAGAAGGCTTGCCACATGAAAGATTTAAAATAGAAGCTCTATTGCACTGCGTCTATATAGTACATCGAAAAGCCTTGAAAAAAGTGCCTTTGAAAGCACTGAGCTCTAAAGAGAAAGAAGAGATTTGAATGCATCACTAAAACCTGTCTTTCAACTTGATTCCCTGCATTTCTTCCACCAAAAACTGTATGTACCTAATACAATTATGTGTGAAAACAGTGACATGACTTATGACTAATTGTCTTCCTTTTGTCAACAGAATGCAGATGGGATGTTGACTCTGCAGGAGTTTCAGGAGGGCTCCAAGGCAGACCCCTCTATTGTACAGGCACTCTCCCTTTATGACGGTCTGGTGTAAAACCATCATAAAGTGCCATTCAGTGAGTTCCATTTCTCATTTTCCCAAATGCTGATAGCTATATACCATCCTGCTGACTACAGTGAATATTCTAAATGTGCACATCAGTGTAAATTTAGTATTATTTATATACTGTTCTTTATTAATTTGGGTTAGCTTTTACTTTTACTTTCTGGTTTTAATCTACTTCAGTTCTGTGTTTTTGTATTTATCTACAGTATATAGCTACGATTAATTTTTTTTTCAGTTTTAGTAATTTTAGTACTTCAACCTAATCGTATTTATTTCAGTTTGTTGCTAATGCATATTTTTTTATTTATTTAGTTGAAGTGTTTCATCTTATACTAATATTTTATTTTATTTTAGCTTAATTTCAAATACTTAAAATAGTTGATGATAATTACCACAATTCATTATTCATTCACCCACTCAGTTTAAATGTAATGTTTTTCATTCCTATCTATACACTAGGTAATCAATACAGCCCATTTATGTCATCCTGCTGGCACAGTGAGAGGAAAGCTGACCTGTCACCAATCTCTTGGACCTGCCAACATGAAGGTGCATTGTGGGTGCTGTTCTTAAGAGGGGTCAGCTGTCAATCACTCATCTCCATTGTCAAGACAACATAAAGCCATGCAGAACTCATTTGGGATGAGTGATGAACAGTAAAAGAACCTTTTTGTGAAGAAGGAGAGACACTCATGTAGACAGTGATTTTGAAGGCATCCACATCAGTGTTATTAAATGTAAAACTCAAATAATCTAAACACCATTGAATGAGTTCCTTATAGCTGTGGACATTGTCCTAGGATGGACCTAGCTGGATTTTGGTCTATCCTTCATTACATGATGAACAGAGATGCAGTTGCATCATTCCACAGAGCTTCAGCAAACACTGGCATTGAACAACATGCATTTAGTTGTATTTATTTATATGACCTTTCTTGTAAATTAGCAATCTTCAACAATAAACAAAAAACGTATAAATCTCCATATAAATCTCATGCTTACTCTTAAGACTTGACCGTTAATGTCTGACAGCCATTATATATTACACTGAGACTGTAACTACTCACATGCCACTGCTTTGCTTGACCTGTAGGCAGTCTCACAGTACACCTTGTGATGAAGAATGCAAATATTCTACAGTTTTGCATATTACTGTCATGACGATGTAGACAATGTAGGCGTATATGTGGTGCAGTGTGTTGCACCTCTGACTTGTTTGAAAGAATGAGATTCATTTTGTACCAGTAGCATACAGTATACAGCATTCATCAGCACTGCAGATGTCCACAGTGTTTGAAGTTCTGCACAGTGTTGGTGTATTTAGATTACTGATAATGTTAAAATTGCGCTGCTTTGAAATCAACCCCATTTTTTAAGCCCAACATACAAGATGTTAATGGGATCTCTTTAAATAAATTTTTTTTTAATGAAAAATGTCTTGGGGTCTGTTTAGGCATAGCTCTAAAAAAAGCAGTTTCGCAGAATATTGCATGTTCTAGCTAATAATCACCACCTTTTGCTTTAAAAGCGATAATATTTTATTTGTATGTAGAAACAGAACCAACACTGGTATTAGCAAACCAAAGAAAATAAATTTTCGGTTTGCAACATATTTTAAGAGCTAATTTTGCAGTCAGTCGAATTTCTGTATTATTATTCAGTCAGGGCTCATGAATATATCGTGCCTGAAGGCTTTAAACATTTATCTCCACACTCCACTTTTCAATAGAAATTGTGTAATGGACATGCAGTGTGAAAAGATTCCAGACTGAAAGGACCAAAAATGGAGATGGAAAGGTTCAAGCTGGCAGATAGAACCTTGCTGCTTGCTTAACATAATGGAACACTTGGCATTGTTCAATAATCAGTTAAACCAACCAGATTTTACTCATGGAAAATATTAGTCTCATGAATAATAATGGAAGCTGGTGCAGACAATGAAAGGCACCAGAAAATGAAAATGAATTAAGCTGTTTCACATTTATCTGACTGCTTCTATATGTTGTACATGGTTTATGTATTAAATCTGTAGTGTTACAGATCTGTAGTGATCAACAAACTCATATGTAACACATGATATTAGATACATGCTGTGGATATTACTAAACATCTTATCCTGACAGTAGTTCCTCCAACTAATATGAGAACTACGCTAACTGATTATACCAGATATCTGTTATATATAACTACGGGCACTTTTAAGAAATTTTAGATTTATGTAAAAAAATTTCATATGATGCTTATTTATTATTTCAAATGGAATTGTTTAATATACATATTAATTTACAGCATCTTACATTGCTTTGTAGTATTTACTAATCATTTTTATGATTTCTTCAACTAAATGTGCCTGTCCCACACATTTGAGCCCTTACCACAACAATGAAAAAGGCTTTCATTTATTATGACATTTTATCAAAGACAAACAAGTCTAGTTTCTATGGTTACAGAAACTAACATGTGAGCACATTGCTGACAGATTTGACCACCTTACTACATCACTCACAAGATCCCAAAAATATAGGGTAAATATAATGTCCTTACCATACAGCTTAGTAATTCTGTACTTTGAACTACCGTATTTTCCGGACTATAAGTCGCACTTTTTTCATAGTTTGGCTGTTCCTGTGACTTATAGTCTGGTGCGACTTATTTATCAAAAGTAATTTGTCATGAACCGAGAGATATGAACCAAGAGAAATTAACCAATAGAAAACATTACCGTCTACAGCCGCGAGAGGGCGCTCTATGCTGCCAGAGATGCTGCTCAGTGCTCCTGTAGTCTACACTGAAGACATAGAGCGCCCTCTCGCGGCTGTAAACAGTAACGTTTTATATTGGTTTTTGGTTCTAAATAAATGCGACTTATAGTCCAGTGCGACTTGTACGTTTTTTTCCCTCATCATGACGTATTTTTGGACTGATGCAACTTATAGTCCGAAAAATATGTTGTTGTTTTTTTTTTTTTTTTTTAATTGTATATTATTGTTTAATTTGTGTATATTTAGATGCTAAGAGTCAAAACTAATGTAGTAGACCTTGCTAGTTGCCAATTAACTGCAATTTGAGCAAACATTTTGTTTTCACAACATGTCTACCGCAACAAATTTAGGTGTAGTGGTAAAGAACAGTTCAAGGTTTACTTTATAATAAATTACAAATATTCAATCTGTTATGATATTTAAACATGACATTTTGCAACCTTAGATGAGACCAAATTCATCAACAATAAGATCAAAGAAATGCAGAGGAAATGAGAAATTCCCAGAGAGGTATGCAGAATATCTGCAGAAGGAAACAGAGAATATTACTCAAAGGCGGCAGTGGGGGTTAAATAAAAGAAACAAGAAGGCAAAACACAAAGTACTGCATGCCTCAAATCAGTTTGTTTCAACAGACACACCACCATCCCCATTTGATGATGACTTACATGCTGCTCCACTAGAACCCTCACCTAATGTGACAGCTGCTCTTAAAATGAAAATTCTGTCATTAATTATTCACCCTTATGGCGTTCCAAACCTGTAAGACCTTTGTTCATCTTCGCAACACAAATTAAGATATTTTGATGGAATCTGAGAGCTCTCTAACCTCCATAGACAGCAAAGATACTACCACGAATGACATGTGAGTGAGTAATTAATGACAGCATTTTCATTTTTTGGGTGTACACACCTTTGATTGTGGGCATAAAAAGCAAAAAAAAGAGTCAATCAAAGATGTACAACAAACTCAGAGATGCAAAGTACAAGCCGAAAAAGGCAGTAGTCTCGGTTGGAAAATGCAGGAAGCATTGTTTCAAACTTTTAAAGAAACCGTGCCCATAGACATCACCTGTAACCAAAACTTGTAATGACAGTTTTAAGTTCTTTATTGCAAAATTACTACAATCTTTCACACATGCAATACCCTCTTTTTTTTTTTTTTTACTGTTGTTCTCTGAAGTAGCCTGTTTTTGATTTCATGGCACTTTAAGATTGTATCCTTACCAACACAAGATGCCATAACCGCAGCTCTTTATTTTGCAAAAAAATATATTAACACTTAAGTTGAGATGATTTACACAGTGAAATTGCAACATCTGTCATAACAAGCTAATTATGTTATCTTTAGTGTGTATGGAAACAACTGACATCTTAGGTAAGTGTCTAAATTTTCCATGGTAGAGAAAACCATGAAATCCCCTATTTTGTATATTATTTTTAGCAGTAAAACTGCACAAAATTTGAAAAAGATATCGAAATATATTACATTTTTATAGAAATTAAAAAAGAAAAATGTATGCAATTTTGTTGCCCTTTTTATATGTAGGCCTATAACAGACTCTGATGGTTAAAATTCACAGGGGTTGATTTTTTTCCAAACATTTTGGAGAGTCAGAAGTGCCCGTGGTTGCAGAAACACCCATCTACACTTTCTTGCTGTCTGGGCTCAGCCACCTCACTTGACAGCCCATTAGTTTTAATGGGTTGCTGGCTCAGACCGTCAGCCGTTGGAATGTAGGGTCACCTCGCTTCTGTCATGTCATGCCTCGGTGGACAAGTTGTTAACAGCAGGTGGTAGGTATCAGTATGGCAGGGTGGGACTGTTTCGTGTTTACATGCATTAGAGACACTATCTCTGTTCAACAGATGCGCAGTCATTCTGAATGGTTACACTCCTCCCTGAACCTTGTTTTTCTAAACATATCTAAAATATTTTATCGGCTTTCAGGCTATGATCCAAACAAATCTGGCCTCACTGATATCTTTGGGTTTGAGGTTGTAATATATATATATATATATATATATTTATTTTTTATTTTTTATTTTTTTTAATTTTATAATTATAATTTACCATATCACTGTTTTACTGTATTTTTTATCAAATAAGAGAGAATAACAGACTTTTAAACGTTTAAACAAGCTACAAAATCTTACCGAATCCTAATGTATATTATTCGTTAATGACTGAACGTCACAGTTTGTTGGCAAAGTATGCCCCCTATTGGCCATCAAACAATTTGCGCCACATAAACACGTACTTGGGTTTGTGTGACTTCTAATTAAACGAGTAAAATATTTAAGCTACAACATAATTTGGGCTTCATGCATAATGAATCACAGCATTTTGCATAGAGTATTAAAGAAATGTATGTTTTGAAAAAGTGACAGGCGGCGGACACTCCCCCTGACTTCCTCCCGCTCGTGTTCCGCCCGCAACTTCCTGTCGCTGTAATTCCTCATTGCTAACGGAGTCTGTATCTTAGCCTAGCTACCCAACTCCACAAACAGAAAAGAACAACAACAAATTTACTTAAAATTAACGTATGATATTACGTTTTGGAATAATACAGCCGTTGAAATGTAAACGAATAGAGAGCTAATGAATATCTTGAATCAAATCGTTTCCGTTAGATTCAAATATTGTGGTGTGTTATAATGCTAGCTCGGGACTCTAGAAATTTGCCTGACGGCAGCTAGCGGGGAGTTTCGTTGTTTTTTTTGTGTCACTAATATTATATTGTCACCAGACAAAGTCAGCTTGTGAGTCAACTCCAGAAATGAAAGTTTCTCTTTAGTAGAGCGATATCGATTTGCGTTGACACCTGTTAGCTTAGCTAGCGCTGCTAACGTTAGCTAGCGCTCTCCTCACACTGATTCTGCTGCTGGAAATGGTGAGTTTCTTGTCTTCTCTGTTTATGCTTACTGTTAAGTTTGGGTTAATACGATATATTGTTTTTGAATAGCTGCTGGCCCTGTTCTTGAGATTGATTTGGTCATCAAATTTTATATTTTATTTTACGAGCTAGCGAATTTTTTAGCAAGTGTGTTTGGAAACCAGAGAGCTGTATTCTAGTGAAATGACAGCTCGTCAGTTTCTGTGCAGAAATCTGTGTTAGCATCTCAGCCAAGTTGTCATGGAGATCTCTCAATTTTGTCTGAGACACATTTTCTTCTTTGCAAAAAAATGTGCTATGTAGATTGCATTATCATTACTCTAGTTTGCATCACAGAGTGGAAAGTAGTCATCTATTATGTGAACTGAAAAAGCTTTTTCCTTTTGTAATGTTTTTGATGCAGCTATTGTGGTATTTTTCTTGCTCTGTTATGAAAAGTATTGTTTATTCCACATCATTGTTTTTCAAATGTAATGCAAAAAGTCTGATCTGATCGTTTTATGTGTCAACAGGTAGACGCCCTCATGTGCCCATGGAAAAGGCGGCTTTCGAGGGGTGGCTGGAGTCAGTTTCCGCCACCTTCCTGGCACTAAGTGACCAGCAGCGCAACCAATCGCTGGACCACCTCATCTCACTGAGTGGCGCCGCCCAACTGCGACACCTGTCCAATAGGCTGGAAGCGCTCCTGAAGCGGGATTTCCTGCGCCTGCTGCCGTTAGAGCTGGCCTTCTACCTGCTCCGCTGGCTGGACCCCCAAACCCTGCTCACCTGCTGTCTGGTGTGCAAGCAGTGGAATAAAGTCATCAATGCCTGTACAGAAGTGTGGCAGAGCGTGTGTCGAGACCTCGGCTGGCGCATCGATGAGTCCATCCAAGATGCGACACACTGGAAAGGTGTTTATCTAAAAGCCAAATTGCGTATGAAGCAGCTTAGGGAGGAGGATGCTTTTGAGACGAGCTCTCTTATTGGACACAGTGCTCGGGTATATGCTCTCTACTACCGGGATGGGCTGCTCTGTACAGGTGTGTACATTTTTTTATAGTTGTCTTTCCTGGAGGTGTGGTCAGAAGGAGAGATGTTAAAGTCATAAAATTCCTAACTCTTATTTCTGAATGCATCTTTTTGATCTGCATATGTTTTTGCATTGAGCTCGTTATTTTTAATCCAATTTCTAGCTCGATCTTCCAGTTAAGCGACATATTTCTTTAAACCTTTCCACCTTTTTTAAGTTGACCCTAAGCTTGCATTCACATCTGCCTCCATCCATGCATGTTAACCTGAAATGAATTGAGTACATGGTTTGCGTAAAGTTATGTTGGCTTTTTATAGATCGAACTGAATATGGATATAGTTTTGTTCTTTTTTCAAAGTCATATTTGCTCTCTTGCACCAAAACAACACTTCTTTGTGAGGGAAACCAAGTAGGCAATTAATTTCTAGTGCTGCCCCCTAATAAGTTGACTAGTTGACCAAAATTTTATTAGTCGCAGAACTTTTTTTAAATCCACAGGAAGTGGTGAGATCACGTAGTCAGTGACGACCATTAACTGCTGGATTTTGTAGTAATACAGTACATCTAAACACTCAAAAATCATTAATCGACTTCAAATATGACATATTATCTGAAATATGTTAGTAGCAACTTTACATGGCCACTCAATCTAATGTTAACCTAGAAAAAATGTGAGCTATTCAAGTATCTTAAAGAGTGAAATGCCTACTTTAAAAATGAAACCATTCAAATCTGAAAAAAACAAATATTCTCTGATTATGTAATCCGTATGAAACAAGCATATAGGCGCATCACTACTGTGGAGATGATGAGTCAGTGTTACTGAAATCACAAAAAGCAATAGTGTATCAATAGGTTATTAAAATGTTAATACAGTTTAATTTTACTGTTTTTCCCTGACACATTCATCATCATTACTTCTATCACTGTGTTGTGGCTTTATGATTGCGTTTGAGTTCTTATTAGTAGAGCTGCACAATAAATCAATTTTTTAATCACGATTACTAGTCGAACTGGAAAATCTTTAGTCAAGGGCAGCCCTATTAATTTCAGTAGGCTTACTGGTGAGGCATGGGTAAGAGACTTTAGATGTTACTTGTTTTTAATGACGATCACGGTTGTGCACTGATCAGAGGTGTCCTTACTCTTAGGTTCTGATGACCTGTCAGCTAAACTATGGGATGTCCGAACAGGGCAGTGCGTATACGGCATCCAGACCCACACTTGTGCCACTGTCAAGTTTGATGAGCAGAAACTGGTGACTGGGTCTTTTGACAACACCATTGCATGCTGGGAATGGAGCACTGGTGCCAAAATCCAGCAATTCCGAGGACATACTGGGGCCGGTTGGTGTCAAATTCAAGAAAGTTTTTCCAGCTAAATGGCACAAAGAGATGAACTTTAATAGTTGCTTTTGCCTACAATTTCTTTTTTGTTATTGCATTCCTTCATGGTTGTGTCATGTCATCAAGACATAGCGTATGCATAATCCTAAAGTTTTTCTTTTTTTTGCAGTATTCAGCATAGACTACAACGATGAGTTGGACACCCTGGTCAGTGGCTCAGCAGACTTCACTGTAAAAGTCTGGTCCCTGTCTTCAGGAACCTGTGTCAACACTTTTACTGGACACACTGAGTGGGTCACTAAGGTAAGACACTCAACCAGTTTTCACTGTGCCAAATTGTAGTGTATTATTTAGCTGTGTTTATTTATTTTGGAATTGAGTTTGTTGAACACCTGTATGGGTCATCTGTGCTTGTTTAGGTGCACCTTCAAAAAAGCCAAGTGGAGTCCATGATGCACAGTCCTGGTGACTACATACTACTGAGTGTTGATAAGTATGAAATAAAGGTAATATAAGTCACGTGTGCAAATATTTTTAGTTCCCCGAGTGTTTTACAAATTGTTGATCCTTGTATTAACTTAATATCTATTTCTTTTTTTTTTTTAATCACAGATATCACACAGTTCTCATTAAAACCAGTATTTTTATTAACTAACAAATATTGCTACAAGTGTGATTGCATCATATAATAATTGCGGTTAATAATGTTCACCGTCTGGTTGACTACGTCTTGTATTAAGTTTTCTGTAAATTCCATATGCACACAAACTGACAGTCATCACTTATAAGCTACTACTAAATATTGTAGAAACTTAATTTTCTGTAAAGTTGCTTTGTAATGATTTGTATCGTAAAAAGCACTATACAAATAGACTTGAATTGAATTGAATATTTTCGCAGCACCCCTAGTTGCATTGATGTAGTTACGTGAAATTCTGAGTTCATATGGATGATACAATGTATATCTGGTTCTGTTTGTCCGTAGGTGTGGCCTATAGGTTGTGAGATCAACTGTAAGTGCTTAAAGACTCTATCCGTGTCAGAAGATCGCAGTGTTTGCTTGCAGCCGCGGTTACAGTTTGACGGCCGGTACATTGTCTGTAGTTCAGACCTGGGCATATACCAGTGGGACTTTGCAAGTTTCGATGTCGTCAGGTACATTAATTTCTGCCCCTTAATCTTTTAACCAATCTACCAGTAACCCTGTTCAATCAACTATCCTTTAAATGTTTTATATTAGAGAGTGAACTGTATTTTTTTTTTTTTACTTCAAACGAATAAATGTTCTAAAATATTTGGGATTCTGCACTATTTCTAGACCATAAACCAAATCAGCAAATTTGTTTTATCAAAGGATAGGCATTTGTGTTTAATCTACTGATTCTTTCATATTTCAGAGTCATCAAACCACAGCAGGACCCCTCCAGTCTCTCTCTGCTTAGTTTTGGCGAGGTGTTCGCTCTGCTCTTTGACAACCACCACCTCTATGTTATGGACTTGAGGACTGAAGTTACCGTGGGCCGCTGGCCACTACCAGCCTACCGCAAATCCAAACGTGGCTCTAGTTTCTTACCGGGCGTCACCTCATGGCTCAACGGACTGGATGGCAAGAACGATGCGGGCCTGGTGTTCGCCACTAGCATGCCCGATCATAGCATTCATCTGGTTCTTTGGAGAGAGAATGGGTAGAAAGGCAGAGGTGGTGAATACTAGCCATGCGCTTTGAAAGCAGGCAGGACTTTTATGGACATGAAAAGAAGAAAAAAAGGGTGCTCTCGATTTGAAAAATATTACAGCCAACCAAGTTAGATAATGCATGGACCGAAGCGCTTTCCCCTACTCGCCTTTGTTTCTATTCGCATTAGGGGTTCACTCTTGCTTCACTCTCTTTCTTAGTCACTTGCAAAGCACGCATTCAGCACATTACGATCTATAGAAAAGAAGAACGCTGGAGATTTGTAGTACAGAGCTTAGTTTCTCTCTAATGTGAACAATCCAAGGTTTTTGTTTGTTGAAGATTTAAAAGAAATTCCCCACTTAACCTCAGAGTTTAGCTCCTTTTGATTTCACACCGGTGAGGTAGAGAAATGCTACTGCACCCCCGGAGCACAGATCGCGTCACAGCAAGCTTGATCAGTAGAGTTGGTGTGTTTTTATTGCACAGTCACAAAGAATGACAATGAAGTACTTTATGTTTGTTTGTTTGTTTGTTTCAGTGTTATCTTTTCAATGAATTTTCATTTCTTTACAAGTCAGGAATTTTGCTTTGGGCACAGAAATGTTGCCTTAAACCTATGATTTCCTATTGAAGTAATTGAATTTGCAGACCTCTGCATCCGTAGTCGCTGGCTTGCACCCCAGACACCTGTGTCGGTCATTTTGCGGAGTCTTGAAAAGGCTCTGATAAAATGCTATCTGAATGAATCAAATGGCTTTTGTATGAAGCTTTTGTATGAAGAGGTGGCTTCACACTGTTACTGAGCCTTGGTGTTATTTTTCATTCTGTTTATTAGTCATGTGCCTTTTTTTTAACACTTAAGCTTCAGCATTTACGGTGCGTCACATTTTGAAATCCAATTCTCCCTCAGTGACAGAATCAGTTTTATGCTTTTGTTTTTTAACCTATTGTAACCAACACCATAAGAATTAGTCTTACTACTATTTAGCCAGAATAGATCACACAAAAATATTTCTTGTGAATCTCATTGAATGTTAATTTTTAATCTTTATTTTTAAAAGACTTATCTTATTTTTGCATAATACCGGCTAACCAGGCTTTTTTTCACTTTAAATATCTGCTTCTGTAGTTCTGTATATCCCCCTGGAACATAGATCAGTGTAACTATCCCCCAAACCATCAAAACAAAGTATTCTGGGTTGATAGTTGAATGCATTTTTCACCATCTTGCTCACAAATTTCCATCGATAGATACCAGGTGAAATTATAATTAAATATAACTGGGGGTTACTTATGATGTCTGTATGCACTGGTCGTGTGTTATTTCACTGAACTGCAAACCTCACACAGTAATGCCATCCATCCATCATTAGCCAAATTCAGGTCTGTTGTTTGTATAACAAAATAACATGCTGTCTTACAAATAAATGACAGTAGCTAATGATAGAAGTTGACTTTCATTTGTCTTATGATATTTTGTAGTTTATGTGGTTTAGGTCAACATAACCTCTAAGTAACAGTCTTCTAACCAGAATTACAGGAGGCTTTCTCACGCGAGGAGGAGCATGTTGTATTCAGTTTGCCCACTAGAGGGCGATGCTGCAGCAAATATTTGGGTAAGAGACTGACGAAAGATCGTCTCAACAAACAATAAGTGAAATATATATAATTTTGTTTTAAATGGGGGAAAAAAGGAGGGAGAGTGAATAATGAATATTCATTTTGAGTGAACCGTTCCTTTAGTCACCGAAGAAGTGTGTAACAAAATTATTTAAAGCTTTTTCAATTTCAGTGTCATTATCTCAGTTTGACGTTCTCCTTCCTATCGGACTGATCTCAGTTTTCCCTTTTCTAGCTTGATTGTCTCAGCTAATTTATATTCCCCCCTCTTCTTTTTCCTTTCTTCGCCCTCTTTTTCTTCCCCTGAGCTCCCCCTCGTGCTCCTCCCCTCAGCCCCTCCAAAACTCATTGGAGGGAATTAAAGCAGAAGAATAACATGGCATGTCTCTCTCTTATTCCCTGTCTCTATACCTCTCAATCTCAGTGCCAGTGCAGAATTAATGGGCCATTTGGGCTAAGCATTATGGCGTAATCCCAAAATTTTAATTCACATCACAATTACCCCATTTTGCCATACAATAGACCTTTTTTTGTTGTTGTCCATGAACAAACAGGATAGGAAAATGCTTGAAAATATGCTTTATAAATGCTTAGATTGCACTGAACTACATTTTATAATCCACTTCAAAAGATTCCTTGTAAAATGCTTTCTCATACTTTTTATTTGGTCTAAGGTGGTTATATCCATTGTTAGGAGAGGGATTCAGACATGATTATAAAACTAGTTTAATATAATAGTTAAAGTTGAAAGAATTAATTATAAATACATTTTCTTAATTAGATTACATATTTTAGATATGTTTTTGTTATGCTAAAGGAAAAGAATTGGTGGGGAACATTAAAGTTAAAGGCTATGCTATGTTATTCTGTCAAATTATTGTTTAACTTCTTTTTTTAAATCTAGAAATGTTTGCCCAGTGACATTCCAGCAATGGAAATAAATATACCCCTAAAGTGAAAGTAAAATGCTTTATTTTGTTGTTTCAGTGCAGAAGGTCTTCTCATTTCCAAGACCACCCACATGAAAAGATTTATATCAGTATGCATTGAAACCTCAAGCAATTGCAATGCAAAGGACCATGCTGATGAGCTCCATATGCTTAAAAATTGCAAATTTCAATGCCAAACACAGTATATTAAGTCTTGACGAGATACATCTCTTCTAATCCTTTTAATGATTTGTGCGTGTTTAATTGTGAGTGCTCTAAACATACTGAAAAGGCATGTCTGCACTGTTTCTATTATGGGATGAGAGAACACACACACATACACACACACACACACACACTGGTGTTTATTTTCACCCTGTCCACAGACCAAACATGATTACAAGTTGAACAGTCAATATTTAGATATTGCGGTTAGGCCCTCAGCCAGGCTCTCTATTCTCCTCCCCTCAATGTGTGCTTGTCATCAGACAGGATATTCCCACTTTTACTGAACTGATCTCAGTATTGTGGCAATCACTGTAATTGTTACAAGACATTTCTGAGATGTAGCTGTCTGTGCATGACTTAGGGATGTAATGGTATGAGAATTTCTTATCATTATTATTCATTCATGTATTCATTTGTATACTTCCCTTAGCACTCGTTTAAAACCTCCCAGCTTTCCGCCATGTTTTCACTCAAGATCAAACTACTCTGCCTGCTGTGTGCACACGAGACTGTTACTTAAAAAAGTTTTATACTGGATAACATTTATTTATCCTCAGTTGTTCAGATCACGGCAATCGAATACAGTTATAATCAGGGATGTGCAGAAATTCCTCAGGGGCAGGGGCTTAAATTTAAACTAGGAGCAATGTAAAAAAAAAAAAAAAGATTTCTTTGTGCACAAAAAGTGTTCTCGTAGCTGCATATAAACCACATGGACTACTTTAGAAATATCCTTACTATCCTTCTGGGCCTTGAACTTGGCAGTTGTGTTGTTGTCTATGGAGGGTCAGAAAGCTCTGTGATTTCATCAAAAATATCTTAATTTGTTTTCCGAAGATGAACAAAGGTCTTTTGTGTTTGGAACAATCTAAGGGCCAATGACAGAATTTTTACTTTTGGGTGAACTATCCTTTAAATGTGCAATTTCTGTAAAACTTCCAAATGCACCACCCAATTGGGAATTAAAGGCAATGTGAGGAAAGCTCATCTCTGTAGACTTACACATCGATGTATAATTGCTAGTGATGACATTTGTGTAACCACGGAATGCTGATGCCTGCTTTAAAGATTTGAAAGACAAAGATCGTAGAGAATACAGGTGGTGGAACAATTTGGTAAAATAAGCCTCTTTTACCTTGTTAAATCCTAAAAACCTCTCAACACTCGGTTCCTTTATATTATTGATGAATAAGACAGCAGTCTTCCAAACTCATTCCTTTGAAATGCTGCAATGATCAGGTGGGAAACTAACATAGATGCAATGAAGATATGTAAACATTTCAGATTTTTGTCTATATTCATTTACCTATTCAGAAACTCACTGTCATCTGTGTTGATGGTGGTGAGCTAAAGGCCCAAACAATTCCATTCTCCTCCCCTCTCTCCAGCCCTCCACGGACAGACAATGGATCATTCACACTGCTCTGCCTTCATGTCACTGATTGGCTTACGGTAAAAACATTCAGGCCTCGTGGGAACTTTCCAGCTGAAATGATAATCCAAAGGGGGAGGGAAGTGAGAAGGACAGATACAGGCTACAATAGCCAACAGAGACCCTATTTGCATCTCATATCCCCTCCCCAAACAAATCAACAACAACATGGGCCTAATGAGAGGGACAGAGCTGGTGCCATTACACTGGCTGCAAAACAGAAGCTAATGGCTTTACTTCAGTGTTTCTGCATATGTGATCACACACTTAAACATGAATCCATGAAAATATTTAGTTTTGTGTGTGTGTGTGTGTGTGTGTGTTGTAATGAGCATGAGAGTTGTTACTATTGTACTTTTTATTTGATTAGAAAGTGTACACCAGAACTTGCGTTGATTTGTATCTTAGTGACCAACAAAATAGCTGCATGTCAGTTTCCAAAAATATGTTATAGTATAAGATCATAAATTGTACAAGAATGTAAAATGATCTACAGTACAGTGTGAGGTAAGTGCTCTGCTCAGGACCACCATGAATTCTCTTTTAATCAGCGAACATAGTGAGGCTTAATGGGTCTAACCGTCCTGGGACATGAGAGCTATGATGTCAGTTAGTCCACATGGAACACATTTCATTTGCTTCGTGATGAAAAATTGGTAACACTTTGCAGAAATGTTCTCTATGTTAACATTTCTAAGCAGCAGCTGACTGATATAGCTTTTTTTTTAATATGACAGATGCATATTGATACAGTAATACTGCAATGAATAAGGTTTTGATAACATCAAAATGGATGATTCTTTTTTATGGGATGTTGCCATGTTTATTATGAATGATTTATCAGTGCACATATAAGGTCCTGCAAGACTGAATCAAAAACATTAGCTCGCCAGTCCTCTTAAAATTATGACTCTTCTCTGATGTGAGGGTGGGCAATCTATCCCTTCTGCAACCTGCAACCTATAAACTTCTCTCAGACAAATAATAGAGAAAAAAAGTCACAATTTCCATTTGGACTTCATATCTAAACTATATGTTATTACTATGAATATATGTGGATTTGAAGTACATCCAAGAGCAGTGCTGATGTACATCAGTTTAAAGATTTTTACAATTCTGTCAGTGGGAAAGAAGCATGTGGCTCATTTTCAAAGTCACAGAAATTGCTTAAGTGCGTTTTTTTCAGTATCCTATTTCAATAAAGCATGAGCAAGAGAGAAATATTCAGCATGTTTGGGGCCTTCCATTTAGAATTATTAGTATTTATAAACTGTTTTCTGGCTAGCACAACTAAATATTAAATTACGATTGTTTCAAAGAAGTGATTAAAAGTGTGGTAAATTATTTTGAATTCAGTTTAAGAAAACAGCTTTACCACTTCAGCCCTCTGTTCTGTTCTATTCATTTACAGATGCTTTACTGTTTAAATGTTACCAAACCATTACTTTAGGGTCACGTTCACATTACAGGTTGGCCAACAATCCATTTAAAGCTTTTAGCTGAGATGGTTGACTATACAATATGGCTTTTTACACACACAAAAAGTTTTACAGACAAGATGAATGTGTGACATACTAGACCTTAGCCACACATTACAATCATGGAGTTTCAAAGAGGGAAATTCCATTTAAGTATTTGCTCAGTTCAACAGATGGTGTTTGTATAAAGAGCTTTAGAGAGGGTCTTCCTAATAAAAGACCCGAGGAATGGCTGCAACAGCTCATTCAGAAACATTTGCTTAAGATATGAACAAAGCAGACAGTTAAGCAAACACAGACCAGTGAGAGTAGCAGAAAGACAGTTAACAGCTGTTTCCATTAAATCAGCTTGGTGGAGCCAGGGCGTTTTGGCAACATACAAATATCATAGTGTGCAATCGCTGTGCCTTTGAGAGCTTCTTGATGAGGGAGGTCCTGATGAATATGTTTTTGGCAACGAGGTTTCAGTGTGTGTAATCATTTGTGACAGTGGTGGAGACGTGAAGACTGAGACTTTTTGAGCGCTGAGAAAGTCATGTGCCTTTTTCTGAAAAGAAAAAAAAAATAATAAAAAACTCTGCGTTCCTGATCTAGTGTTCTTATGACTTATTATCACCATGGGTGATCTGTCTTCATGTATTGTGATTTATTTACTTTGGTACTTTTCAATAGCTCTTTTGACCATGAAGAGAACTGTATAAAATAATATGATAATCATTAAAGGAATGGCACTTTTGTAGTTTATACCTATAATAGTTTTAAGCATGCAACTGGTTAAAGTTATGAAGGACAGAGTTGTCTGTTCATGCCTCAGACTTCATCTGAGTGAGAAAAAATTTGGCCCATTTCATTTCTGGCCTGCGTCCAACACTGACGTGATTCAGGCTAGATTTCAGCAGCATGCACAAAAAGAGCTAGAACTTCTCTGGAACTGAAATTATGCAAATTATTAGACACATCTCAGATCCAGGTTTTTCCACTGAAAGTTCTATTTAAGTTTTTCCTCTGATCGTAAAGCCTGGGTTACTTTTCAGCAAATAATGATAAACAGGTCTGACAGCTTGGCAAGAGGGGACAACCGACTCCTCAGAGAAATTCTGAAAACATTTCACAGCAGTTCTTTCTATAAGAAAAGGAAATGCCAACATCTTGCAGTAATAGTCTCGGCAGATTGAACAATTTCATCCTTTGTGAGGAGTGAAGCCTTGAGCTCTGCAGTTGCTTGGAGTCCTCTGTGTGTGAGCGAAAATGTGCAGGGCATATATTCTGTTTTCTCATTGTCAGGCAAGCAGTTTAATTTCTTGTTGTGTAAATAGTTTGTGATTTCATTGATCTATTATTTTAAACTTTCACGCTCTGCTAAATGAAATCACACAAGATAACAAAACTGCAGCACTTTTTTAATTTCCAATCAGTTCAAAATGTAATTTCTTTACTACAACAAAAACATGCTTGTGAGGAAGCTATGTTAGAAATGGATGTGCTGTATTACAGTTTTTCTGCGGAATGTGAGAATTTGCATGAGGCTGTTTGCTCCCTTCCTCCCAAATGGGCCATCTAATCTCTCTAATTGGAAAAAGGAAAAAAGTTGGAAGGTGGGAGTGGGGTAGAGGGCATTTTTGGCTAGCTGCCCGAGCTTTGTGGTTTGAGCGCTTCAGTGTGATAGGGTCAATGTAGCTTGGATAACACAGTCCACTCTGTTCTTCAAAAACTGCCCCTTCTTTTTTCGCAGATCTGGGCCAGGTGATGATCATAATCAGAGACTGAGAAATGGAAAGCACAGGATTATTCCATAATCGTGAGATATCCATAAAATGTTTAACATCTAATTATAATTTTATAGAATTATATAGTTTAACTGATTAAATCTCTAAAAAATGCAGACCTGAAACTACCTGGATGTTGAACATGAACAAGAAAGGGCTTTTTGTATAATACTGTGGATTATATAATGAGAGGACAGGAAAGTTTTGGGGTGAGAACAGAAGAAAAAAGAAAGAAGTGTGATGGAACAGCTGTTATTTTGCTCCATTTAAGCAATCAAGCCAACCAGAGAGGATCAAAGGATTGTTCATGCAGTCATCTGCTGACCAAATGCAGTGCCCAGTGCATGTCAACACAGAAATCACCTAAGTGAACTTCCTTCAAGTGTTCCTAATAGAGAAGCATGTGTCCACATGCCTTGACTTTTGGACAAATCTTTAATAGTTGTTATGAAGATTTTGGACTTATTGAATGAGACCCACTGACAACATATGAAGCTAGAATATTAACACTGAAATCATCGGATCATGCATCAAAATGGAGAAGCGGTGATTGCAAAACATCTTTGAAATCCTTTTGTTTAAACAGACAAATCCAATTATCCAAATAAAGCAAAATAAAACAACTGTCTGGAGAATGCCTGTTAAATTAATTATGGAATGTACAAACATGGAGAGACATAAACCAGTGCAAAATGAAACCATATTAAAAATAAGAACACACACAGACACAACTCTATGCCGTGTTGTTTCATATAGAAATCTTAAGTGAATTATGTTTTATTATTTTCTTGTGGGTAGTTAAAGCAAACTTGAACTGTGAATTCCCCTTAACATATAATGGATTAAGTTATTTCAAATTATCAATAACATTACATTTTTAATCAAACAAAATAAAATGATAAATTAACAGATAAAACATTGAACTCAAATATTTCCCTATAAAAGTTGTTTCTTCATGATATATCTTTGGAGTGCAGATACATGAATATTTAATAAAACAAATCTTAAGACAGGCTGAAGGCTAAATAACCTCAAAGAATTACACTTAATTAGGCCTATACTTAGAACTGAAAATATCTAAGCGTTGCTGTTAGGGTACTGTCTGATGACTGGACAGGGACATGCAATGCACTTTGATAGCCAAATATTCTAGCACTGTGCCACCGTAGGCGGGGTCTGAAGCTTTATCAAGTCAAATCACGGCCCGCACCTCCTCCACATTCTCGACCTCCATCAAGTTCTGACCTCCACCCTCCAAGTGACGTCAGAAATCACAACAACTGATCAGACCAATAGTGTGCTGCATGCATACTTCTGGGGTCCGGGTAACTGAACAGATCCAACAAGCCATCTCAAAGGAATCATAGTGAGTTGAACGTTTTCCTGCTTTGATATTTGAACAAGATGCAGTGCGAGATTGCTTTTGGAATGTTTCGATGTACTTTATAAACCGTTGATTGCTTGCTGGATTTAGTCGACTGCACAAAGAGCAGCGAGAATAAAGACTGGACGCGCGTCAAGATGTTGCTGCACGCTTTGCTTTCGCGGCAGTGAGCAAATGTGATTCGTTTTCAACCATTTGGTGTTTTGTCCATGGAGGAGTTTCGATACACATTTCCGCGGATATCGAAGGAACAATATGAGCATACTTAACTATCTGAAGGGGTCAGAAGAACGCGGCTAGACGGTGGGCATGGAACAAGAGGAATTGTTTATCTCAATCTCTGATGGAGAAACATTATGGGTAATAAACCAACAAATTGTAGGCTATCCCTTGACCTAATAATTAAATTTTAAGCTTCTGAATCATAAAGGAATGGCAAACTCTGGCACCTCTCCAGTCTTTCCACGGCTGCAAATATTGATTGTGTCCATCGGCTGTGCATTGGTATGTCATAGTCGTTCATCCACCGCATCACCGGCACACAACCAGCGTTTGATATGCTGGCAAGCCATCATCAAGTGCCAAGGAGAACAGGAGTGTCACTACGCGTACACACAGTATCTACACGCGTGCGGTCCGGTGATAAACGGCGACAGGAAGAAATGTCCCAGCCATTGCATTTCTTCCATCATTCAGCTCAATCTGACTGTGAACGGCCCGGCACTGGAGGACTGTGAGTGCGCTTCGGACACTCTGTGCAAGATGACCAAGAGAGCCATTGAGCCCTGTATGCCTAGGACGAGCCACATGGGCTGCACCGAAGCGCGTAAGCAATGTGAGAAGGATCCCGAGTGCAGCACCGCCATGCGGGACTATCTGTATCACTGCAGGAAGCTCTTCGGTGGAGAGCGCTGCTCGGACGACTGCCGGCGGGTCATCACGAACATGCGCTCCATCCCCAAAGCCCTGCAGCTGGACACTTGCGTGTGCGACGGCACAGAGAGGACCATATGCGAGTATGTCAAAGGCAGCATGAAAAACTTTTGCTTTAACGACCGGAATGGCGGGAGTGGCTTTTCAGATACCGAGGACGAACTGGAATATGACTACGAGACGGATTATGAGGACGAAGAGAGTGATGCGTGGGATTTAAGAGCACAGAAGAGTTTGATTGTGATGTCCACCATTTTGACACTTTCTTCCCTTGTTATAGTAAGATAGGGCATGTTTTCCGCATTTTTGGCCTGGTTGGAAATAATAAATTAAGCCCAAACACCCCCTCCCTCAGACGTGGAAGTAAAAACAAAAGATGCGCGCGCGTGTGTGTTGTTATATAAACAAGACGTATTTGTCGGAGTATTAAGACACTTGGAAAGTCTCAAGGTTACAAACAACAGTAGCGCTACGTGATCACTTTCCCGCGGTAAAAAGTAGCATGTGACTTATAACTTTATTGTAGATACTCCCAAAATTATGACAAGACTTTTTGTGTTTTGTATAGAATGTCTTATTAGCTGCCCCGCGTAAAGTAGCCTTTGTTTCAAAGGGCAAAACATGTTAGTCTCGAACCTTTTATTCTTTTTTTTTTTTTTTTTTTTGGATTCGATTTGATTTTATATATAAGCGCGTAAAATGTACAGTTAGACGAGAGAATCAGCCAACTGGGTAAAAATAAAGAAGAAAATGGGAGAAGAAGAAAACCAGAATCCCATAGTCCCATAGTGAAAGATTGTTTTTAAAAACCTAGTTAAGCTGCCAAAATCCGCACACTATGAAAAGGAGTAAGTTGTCCTTTTATGTAAAGAAAATTTTGGAAATATATGCTCTGCTATATATTAAGTTATTATGAACTATTGTGGAAACTGCTATTAAAAGAGATTAATAAATATTGTTTATTTTTGTATAAAAGATTGATTAGTGTAAAAAAAGATTATTGTAAATGTGTATAATGTTTCTATATCATATAATTGCGTGAATAATGTTGATAAACAATACCATGTAATACTGTTTATAATGTTCATAAAGATTGGCTTCAAATTATTCCAAAGATCATCTGACTTATGTGTCTGGTTATTTCAATATACAAACTAATACAACAACTTTGCATACAGATCTGATGTAAGGTAAATTAATGTGTTTTTACTTTTATTGTAACTTGAAAGCAGATTCATGAAATTATATAATATGCTATAAAATGAGCATTAAATATCCAAGTCATTATAAAGTAATTTAATCAAAAATGCTCTGTGTCTGTCATCATTAAAAAATCTTTAATTTCCACCTGACATCCCCTGCATGGGCATGTGCTAGTCAAACATCTTGGCTCCGTCTGTGCCTGCACTTGATCTTGTAAACATAAATGTTTACAGAGGGAGTTAGTCTAGGTTCCCAGAGACTCTCGACATCTAAGGAAACAAATGAGGTTGTCTTTAAACTGGATCAGAGTTGAGCATGTGCCAAGAGACTGGCTTATTTGTTCAAAGCCTGAGTGTTTATTTAAAGTCTTCACTCAGGCTGACAAGGAAAAAAGCAGTGTTCGCGTGAATGAAGCCTCAAGTAGCCATCACAAACGCACTCAGCCTGCTACTGTGTGTGTAAGTGGGCTTGTCACTGCTCAAAAGAGTTTGCTTCTCAGTGTGAGTAGCACTTGGGTAGTACAAATCTCCTCTTAGATTCCATATGCCTCTTTGTTCTGTTAAGTTTAATATAACAATACCAGCTTGATACCTAGTTAGCACTGCAAATACAAAAGAGCAATAAGGTATTATGCCATAAAATATAAAAGAATTTGCCCTCCCCCAAACACCTTAAAAAATGTCAGCTTCTCACAGAAACGAATCATTGAGAAAATAGTGATTTTTTTTTTAATGCTGTGTTACAAGAGTTCTAGAGATCCAAGATGGCAGCCACGATACTTAGTTCATTTCAAGGCAGACGTGGGTCTAGGTTTCTCAGTCTTATTAATGAATGAAGGAGAAGTCAAGTGGCACTTCTGTCATGCTAATACTAAACACACAATAGAGGCAGTACACAATGACCTGGCACTTCATTCTGTCTTCTAGCTGACACCTCTAGAAAGAGCAGAATGAACGTTCTGGAGAGAGCAGAAGGAGAAGATGGTACAATGTAAATTATGTCAATCTGGTCCAAATGGAGGAGGTTACTTTTTCAAAAACTATGTTCTACAAAATATTGATATGCCTTATTTGTATTTATACATGTTAATTCAGTTCAGTTTTTTTATTTAATCAGGTTAAAACTCATTGAGATTAGAATCTCTTTTACAAGAGTGACCTGGCCAAGAAGGCAGCAACAAATAGTAAAAGTATACAATCATATAATGTACAAAAAAAAAAATATATTTTTTTAAAACACTCATAAATCACAACAACAATTTACCAAAGGATAAAACATGTAATTTGTTTAAAGTAGTTTAAACTCATTTAGTGCGGTAATGTGGTAAGCTTCAGGGTATCCTGTATGTAAAACCTTTTTTCCCTATCTCTGTTCGAACCCTAGGAACTTTGAGATGCATCAAATCATTTGAGTGGAGTTTGTAGCGTCCGTTGGAGTTTGAGGAGTTGAGAGACAAAATAAAGTGCAAATCGACTTATAAATAAAACAATACCAATTAAAACTTCTTCGGGTATGCAAGGATGGTAACTCTGCTTTCTCATATAAAATGCAGTGATGCGTTTGGTAGCTACACCCAGTAATTTACATATTTTAGAGAGGGGAAATATTTTTTCCAGTTTTTGTTGAGAACAGACACCTTTAAACCGACAACACTGTTGTTAATCCAGTTATGTCCACAGATTTGAGTGTAAAGGAAGTGACAAAAAAAATTAGAAAATGTGTTTAAGATTCCTATTACTTTCAAATTCTTAATTTTTGTTTAACTTGTGCCAGCATGTGTACAAATTAAGTTAGCTTTCATGTAAGATTCAGGATATGATAAAAAAAAAAAATCTTAATAGTCCTCTCAACTGAACACAGTTCATCTACATCACAGTGTCACATGAGCAATGAGACATGTAGCAGTTTCTCTTTGTGGAAACTCTATCCATAGTACATTTCAGCTGTTGACATAAACCAAACATGAAAACATTTTGAAAGGGTAATGCAGGAGAAAAAAGAGGTTTGGTTGTCAGGCCAGTGGATGGGAAGAGGGGGTTGGTTTTTAAGGGGTTCTTAAAGAAGGAATTTGGGGGAAGGGCAGGCAATGAAGGGCTTTTCTGAATGACCCTACATGGACAAACAGAGGACCCCTCCACACCATCAGCATACTTTAATCTGCAGTAGTGAGCTGGACTGCATGGGTGCATATGACTTGATTAGTCTTCCATCAAGGGGATGAAGAAAAAGTGGGGAGCAGTGAAAAGAGTGTGAGAGGAGAGACAAAACTGTGCTGACATGGGGCATAGCTTAATTTTCACGGTTCTGAGACAGATGGGAAAGGTAATGTGGCGTGACGGCTCTTAGAAACTTCAATGGATGCCATGACCTCAGGGAAGTTAGAATCGACTGCACTGGGACATTTTAGTTTTTTTCTTTAGGGGTGAAGCCAGAGGTGCACCTTTTAGCTCATTGCTTTGAGATATTTAAACTTTCTTTCATTCACTCCGATCAATATTATTACATCTAAGCACACACACACACACACACACACCTGCCATATGGACATTGTTTTGATAGCACTATACAAATAAACATGAATTGATTTGAATACAATGTGGGGTTTTTTCTTTGTTTTTCTTGGTTCTGAGTGTTGTTTTTGTCAGTCCAAAGCCACTGTCATCACAAGTTGATGGGTATTGAAGCTGAAAGGAGCTTCTCAGAGACTCAATAGGGAGCTAAGAGTGCTACTCTATTAACCTGACCTCTAGAGGCCCGAGAAGAGTGAAAAGTGAGCCATCTACCTCGACATCATATCTATTCCTTATACGTTCATTTTACATACATTCTTTGTGTGCCCCCAAACATTAGTTATTGTTAAAAAAGCTATTCTTTAAATTACACATTCAAATATGCTTTAGTATTATATAAATAATAATATGAAGATGGTAATACATAAAAAATTTATATTGTGTAAGTAGATTCTAGGCATATCATTTAACGTCTGGTTAAGGTTACTATAAATTCACAGTCAAAGTGATCAAAGATGCAAAGGCCTCATTCACTGACATTCATCCTCTAGTAAATTCTTGTTTATTGGAGTAAATCTTGTGGCTTTACTAACAGACAGGATAATTACCACCAGTTTATTTTTGATTTTCATATCACCTTATTGTTATGAGTATGATATGAGACAGGAGGAAACACACTTTAGTTTAACTAAACTTAAATAGGTAATGGTATTTAGTAAATCAATAACATACCATGGTATATTTTAAAGTGACATTAAATTTACTTGTGAAACCATCACTGTATGTTACTGCCAAGGTAGGCAAAAAGTCAGCTAGGTATTATGAGAAAAGCTTACTTTCTGTAATGCAACTATTTTCGGTTGCACTATTGACCACAAGATGGCAGTGTTGTCAAACGTGTTTGTCATCTGAATGTACATGTACATGTAATTTGTATCTTATTTTATACACAACACTTTTAATGCCTCATGATTATTTGTGTATTTGAACTACTATATTAGCAGTAGTCTTCACGAGTTGTGTCTCCTCTGCAGATTCCTCCTGGTACACCGCTAGAATTGCACTTGCGCGTTCGTCTGCGACGCCCCCCGGAGCAGAGCGACCAGGAAGACCAGCAACCCCAGTTTCCCAGTTGTTCAAAAGACTTAGCTAGAAGTGATTGAACAGACAGAGGGAACATTCAACTCAAACCAACACAAATTAATTATATCAAAGTTTTTCAGGCCAGTGCACACAGAAACACACACCTTTCATCAGTTCCTTCTCAATGATCTGACACGCAACTCCTTCAGACCCTGGTAGGCACATGCATTTACACTCCCCATCTATCTGGATCACAGTGCCACCGTTCTGGCATGGCTGGCACTTACACACGCTGTACTCGGCCACATAGTCATCCAGGGCTCTTCTGAGATTTTCCCGTCTTGGCTGAGCATCAGGAAAGTCCAAAGGGATCGCGTTGTAGATGGGTTCAGGCTGTCAACACAACAATGAAAACAAATTGTGGTCCATTACAGCAGTTACCACACATGCATTGGGAAGTAAAAAAAAGGCGAGGTGAGTCTCACATCACTGTGAATGAGAGCTGGGAGAGTAGTGATGGTCTTTGCCCATTCCACATACTGATTATAGTCTAGGATGCCATCTTTAGTGAGCTGAGACTTCATGGCTACTGCTGAAGCCGGACTGCCCCCTTTCACTGCGATCAGCACTTTATCAATAACCCCCTTGGTGTCCTTGCCATCTAGTGAACAAAGTTGTGAGCAATTTAGCTTCATCAGAAAGCTTGTGGCTGATTAACTTGAAGGGATAGTTCAAAGAAAAAATATAAATTCTATCTTCAATTATTCACCCTCAGGTCCAAGTTACTGTAAATTAACTGTTTTTATTCATATAAATGAAAGTCAGTGGGGGCCAAAATAACACTGAACCCTTTCATTTTATTGCTCAGTTTTGAGTGAACAATCCTTCTAATAGCTTACTGTTAAAAATGTATACTCATACACACCTGTGGGTTTGTCTGTTAGTGTCTCACAGTCGTTTTTTGGTTTAATTTGACCTCCTCCTGTTGCTGCTTGAGTAAATTGGAAGTCGCCTCTAAGTCCAATCTCTAAACATTTCTTGACTGTGGTTTCTGTGACTTCTGCAATCAGATTCAGTTGAACCATCAAATAAAAACAAATAAGGAGACATTCAGGCTGAGAACGTGAGCTATGCTTCTTGTTAATGCCTTGTCATTGAATCATGTAGCCTATACCTTTGTCTCCATATCTGACAAAAACAAAACAAATTAAATTAGATTTTTTTACTTACTTTTTAGATTAAGGATATCCTCATTCATTATATAAACAAGTTCGTATTCTCCACCAGACTTTCCGTTCTTGGTGAAGTGTGTTCCATAGTCCTCTAAGAAAGCAAAATACTGGCCCTTCTCATATGTAAGTGGCAGGGCATCCACATCGTCCAGGAACGTTGAGGACACCTCCAGCCCTCGCTGTTTCATCCTGTAGGTTGCCAGCTCCACTCTGCCTTTCACTCTCATGAAGGTCTTTCTCTGAAAGAGAACGTGTTTGTAGTAAGCGGACTAAGAAGGTAGTCTTTATTATTTATACTACATGAGCAAAAGACATATATATATATATATATATATATATATATATATATATATATATATATATATATATATATATATATATATATTTTTTTTTTTACAGTTTAAAATTCCAGCCTGTTCTATGCCCATGGTGGCTCATGAGTCTAAGATGTGAATTATTCTGAATAAAGTGCAAATAGCTTTTCATAAGAGAACAAACAATAAACCTGAATCTCACCTTGGTTTGTGTGATTTCTGAAAGCTGTTTGATGATATTTGTTGTTGATTTCTTTGTGTCAAATCCTACGGACGCACTGAAACCTAAGCCAGGACCAGGTTTTTGGTCTGCACTAGAAACAGTGTCATCACCCTCACCAGGACCTGGAACTTCACCTTCCTCACCAGGACCTGGAGCTTCACCCTCCTCACCAGGACCTTCAGCTGCACCGCCCCCATCGGGACTGGCAACTTCACCACCTCCACCGGCACTGCCAGCCTCACCTGAACCAGAACTGGAAGGCTCAGTAGGTGTAAACTTGAAGTTTAAGCCTACTTCAAAAGATGTAGAGGTTTCCCTAGATATCTCTTTTATTAAAGAGTGAATGTCCTCATACATCTCCTTAGAGCTGCTCTCTTCCACTTTTGTCTGAAGATAAAGAAACAGGTAAAGGCTTTTAATTTTTTTTTTTTTTTAGATGGTTGTTTGTTACATCACTTACTCACCAATTGATCATTTTTAGTGAATGGGCTCTGTCAGAATGATAGTCCAAACAGCTTTTTAAATTAAAACTTCCTACCGGACAAAATAAGATTCCATGATAATGCTGTCATCGGTGAAAAAGTCACTAATGCCCTCTCACACCAAAACAGTGCATATTTATCTCTTGATTCAGATGAGAGAAATTTTAACTTGAGAAGGCAATATTATAGATAGATGTTTCCTATTTTAGCTGGATTAAATGGTTTGAAGTTAAAAAAAAAGAATCCTGATGAATTTGTTTATTAGGAAACACAGAGCCTTTTGTTCAGGAGATTATTGTGTTATTTTATCAGCTGTCATTCTGACGGCACCCATTCACAAGATATCCACTGGTGAGCAATTAAAATTGTCATTTTTAGGTGAACTATTCCTTTTATACTCAATAGCTTGGTAAAACAACATCTGACATCAGGAATACAGTAAAATAAGAGACCCACCTCATAGTTAAGAACTCCAACATTCCAAGGCAATCTGTTATATTCCAACGTGGATGGTTCTCTGATCCGGTTACATTGACCGTTATAGAATCTGTTATTGAAGGGATTCCTTCGAGGTCCTGATCCCAGAATGTTTATTCTGTTGAGACAGGAATTAAGCATCTTTAGGAAATGTGCTGAAGTTGTATATCCAGAACTGTAGTGATAATTGCAACATTTGTGTTGTCAGTCGTTATTTTTATTTGATTTCATAATTACAGTTAAAGACAAATGTTGGTTCCATAATGCCTAAAACAATTTCAAGAGTGTATTTTACCAGTAATGAATTGAGACCCCAATTTGAAATAGCAATATATTTTTTTATTTTTCAGAATATCTCTTGATCAAGTTAATGTATTCTTGCTGAATAAATCCTTATGTGCATTAATACAACATTTGTACATGCTGAACAAATTAACTTTAATTAAGATATTATGATCAAATTTAAGCTCTGACCCATATCCAGCATGCATGGCTATATCAGACTCAAATACAGCTGTCCTGCCACAAGGTGTCCTGATGGTATCACACTCATCTTCATCAGACGTATCAGGCTCTCCACAGTCATAATCCCCATTACACCTCAGACTTTTGCTTATACATATTCCTTAGGGCAGAGTAATATTCATAATATTGTACAAGTTCATACCACTGATTTTCTACTGGTCAGATTTGCAAAGAGAAAAAATCCTAACCTGATTCGCACCTCCATTGAGAGCTCTTGCAGACAGGTGGAGGGTCCATCTGGCATGTGGTAGATGGTTTACAGGGTTTCCGATCTCCAATTGGGTCTATGCACCTGGAGCCTTTAAACTGCCCAAAGACCTCAATACTTCTAGAGCGATGCTGTGTTACACAGACATAAGTGAATGCTTCACATTTCTTAATCTTTGAAAAATTGAGTTGTGTGACTTGTTGGATTATTGTGAAATCAGAAAAATTTGACATGACAATTTGAAAGACGTTATACATTCAGAAGTGTGAGACAGGTGACAAGATAGGTGTTTGAAGAGAAACAGAGAGAAAACAGGAATTACAGTACCGTCCTATTAGTGCACGGGTCGCAGGACGTCCACTGGGACCAGGCGCTCATTTTACAGTCGATTGAGCCGGGATCATTAATTTGACGCACCTCTCGTCTTGACCCTTGCCTTTGACAAAGATAAATTGTTATCACTTACAATTACAACTCCATTCTAGCGCATGACTTTGATTTAACACACAAACAAAACAAAAAATAAATAAACAAAGGTATTATTTCCCACATTTTCCAAATCTATTAGTGTAGAATGCTCTCCAATTTTAGAGGATTATACATACACATGGTCTGTTATGCTCTTTCCATTAACCTGATAAACAATGCATATTGTTACGCATAAAGCAGCTAAAGCCTTCATGGTGAAGCTTTGGATGGTCCTTTTAATGTGTGTAGGAATTTGTACACTTGTATTTAAGCATCGATACAAGGTTAATAATTAACACCAAGCTTTTTAGAATTAACAAGAAGTTTGGAAATGTGTGTGCCTCCAAAGGTTTGTGTATCTCTGTGCTTTCCCAGATTATCTGAAATCATGTGATAACTGTAACTATCTTATGTTTATCTAGCTGAGTATTTCAAGCTGTTTTTGCCTGCTATTACCTGATTTTCTGTCACAGAATCAGTATTTTCTTGTTTTAATACTCTGTATTAAGTACAAATAATCCATTCATATTATTTAAAAAAAAAAATAAGAATGTGCAAAATAAAAACTACCCATAAAATAAATGTTACCCAATCCTGGGAATACATTATGTTCTATTTGGGTGAACTATTTAAAAGGTAAATATGTTTAAATGATATAACAAATTCTACAAACAAATAACTAAAATACATTTTTCCTCAATTTAGTTCTACCTCAGGTCAGCTTAGTGTAAAACTAAATCCTTGTTTTTTTTTTTTTTTTTTTTTGACCATGAGACCATTGATTTAAGAGGCATGTTGAAATCTCAAACAAATACTATTGACATACCAGAAGTCCAAAAAGTGTTTAGTTGCAGGCTTTTGAGAATGTGCCTGTTTGTTTGGTAAATGTTTTATAAAAGTCAGTCTTGATAAATCCCATTTATTGATGTTTGTGATGAGAGGCATTACAGTATACTTATTTATTTAATTATTAATTAAGTATTATTTTATTACTTATAATCAAATTCCTTAAAATAAATTATTTGATGGTGTGAACATGTAATGAACAAAGAAAAGTATATACTTTAGCCTAGATTCCTGCTTTCAAAGTGAATGACCTATCAGCAGCATGCACTTCATCTGTGCCAAGTCAGCTGCCTTCCTCAGTCGTCTAATTCAAACATGTCACAAAACAATACAGCTCTGATGGGGTCTTTGTGTGGGGTCAAAGAGGAATGTTGGCCATGCAAAGTAGAGGTCCATGAACATCCTGTCCTGTACACTAGAACACCCCTTTTTAATGTTTCAGACACTTCCCCTCGGCTCACACAGGAAGATGGAGGGGGCATGAACTGCACTCCTCTCTTCTTTTCCTGTTTTCGGGGCACTGTGGGAGACTTATAATATATGGGCTATATCTGCAATCCAAAAAAAAAAAAGAAAAAAAAAAATCCCTCTAGAGACAGTAATACCTTGCCAGCTAATCTAGAATTACAATATTCCTCTTTTTTTAAACCCTATTATTATTATTGATTCCTGTACTTTTAACATCTTTAAGGAACCCTGAAAAAGTGCTCTACAAACAAAATGCATCATTATTATTAAAAATAATGAAAATGATCATTTTAGAGTAAAAAACTATATGGTCAAACCATAAATATATATACTTCATATGCAAATAGTCTGTGGCCTGGTTTCACAGACAGGGCTTAGATTAAGATAGGATTAGGCCATAGTTTAGTTAGGACATATAAGTAGATTTATTTTATAAATGTGCCTTAAAAACATTACTAATGTGCATCTTGAGACAAACAGTTACACTTACTGACATATTTTAAGATATGTTTGTTTAGTATTATTTCTATAATTATCCCCGTCCCCTCTACTCTTTTAAAACATGTCTTAAACTTTAGATTTGGATTGTGTGGTTTTTTTTATTATTTTGTTTTATTTTTTTACCCATTCGTTCTCTTCAATGTCAGCAGTGTCAGCAAAGGAAAGGTTATGAGGAAGGAAGGATGAACATAGAGCTGAATTTATTTTCTGGCATTCGGAATGTTCTAGGGTTTAATGAAAGGGAAATCTGTACATTGCAAAAGTCATGCAAACTTATCTGAGCTCTCATTTTAACAAATATTTCAGGAGAAATTGCCTATTGATATGAAAAAATATGTGTCCATATTATGCAATATATATCCAAGTTGAGAATATTTTGAAAATAATCTGTTTTAAAATTCAAAGTTGATCAATCACTAGTGTTTGTATAGCTGTAGGTGAGGTTATAAAGGCAGAGGTAAGGTGCGCGGTAGGTCTACCTGTGGGAGGCGCTCGGTAGCGGCAGCCGTTTGAGGAGGCTGAGGACCGCCTGTTTGGTTTAGGTTTCACACTCATTCAGACTGTCCACGGCGCTCATCTGCTCATCCTGAGTTCGTTATCAGTGTTTCAGGTGTGGAGTTCAAGAATGCATGATTGCGGTGAGTGACTGATACTCTGGCACTGCATCCTCACGTGTTACCTGTGGCGTTTTTTTCTTTGTCTGACCTCTCAGCTTGGTATGCGTGGGTATTTGATTTGATGGCAAGTAAAAGTGATTAATGGTAGCAAAAGTAATTACATTTCCCACGAAATGACTGTGAACGCTGTATATTTTCTTGTCTTATTTAGGGATTTCAGTTCACAGTAATAGCCTACAGCCTTTAAACTACAAATTAAAGGAGACGAAATAAACTAGTGATGTTTAAAATGACTCAATACGCGATTATGTGCTACGTTTATATGAAAACAAAAATAGACTACAAAGTTACATTAGCCTATATAATACATTTCAGAATCAGTGGTAAAAAAAGAAAGAAAAAGCAAATGTTTATTGAATGTTTTAAAACCAGAGGAAAATGATAATAAGTTATCTGACCAAGTTCAGAGGTTTCATTTAAACTTAAATTAAGTTGTTTTATTATTATTATTATTATTATTTTAAATTCCATGCTAATCAGCTATTAGTAATGTATTGGGTATTGCATGCTTTTGTGTAACTTCCACGCTTGTAATATTGCTGATGTGGAATTGTGCCTCTGTTTATGGACACCCAAAGATTGTTGCTGAATCCACTGTTTTTAATGAAACTTAACTGTTGTGACTTTTGGGTTCATTTAAGTTACTGAACAGCCAGGACCATGAGACATGGCCTCATCTGAGTATAAGAAACATTATGTTAGGTACTGCACTGAAAGGAGTTCCGTTGTAAGTGGAAGATTCAAGTCTCAGACATGTGGATCTCAGAAGTGTCTTCAAAACATTCAAGGGATTATATGGTCTTAGTTCTAAATTCTTAAAAGGGTTTGAATTCAGCAATGCAGAGTGCTCCTCCATCTTGAGCCTTACCTGGTTCATCTGGGTTAATGTGTAGATAGTCATAAGATTTCTTGATGTATTTGTCTGTGAATAATGTTCTCCGTCATCCAGGTTATCATAGAATGTGTTAAACATCCTTAAGCATCTCGGCATTCAGATGGAGAAATCTGTCCACATTTTCTTTGTGATTTAGAGAGTTAGAGATTAGGCAAAATCTGTTAAATGTTTTTTTTTTTTTAATCATTGTTTTATTGTGTGCTTGTAAGAGAGAGGATGCAGATTAATTGGGTGCTTGTTAAGCAGAAAACACTCATTATAGTGTCTTCTTGCACAAGAATCTTCATTTCGCTTATCACTCTTTTTTTTATGGTTGCCACATTACAGGCCTTTCAACACTGAATGACCCTCAACTCTGCAGTAATGAGAATTGTCTTATAGTAATTCTGCCACCGTTTTCCGCTCTACACAGCTAATAAACTATTCATATCTCTGTCTGTCAGCTGTTGAGTGTCATAAAATGTTACTCTTCTACCAGTTGAGAGCCATATTTTTTGGTTCTTGTGCTAGAACTTGATCTGCCAATATTTTTGTTATGTATATGAATCTGTATGTTCTCCCTAAGGAATTATGCTTTCGTCTTGTGCAAGATCAAAAGATTATGTACATGCAGCTCATGGTCACAATACAACTTTGAGTCAATTCTAAAACTTGAACACTGTCATGATGGCAGTTGATTTTCTTCTCTGTGTGGCCTCTATTGTAGTGCACCCTGCTATTTTCAGATCAGTTTGGTCATTCTCTTGCCTCTGTAAGCTTTTAACTCCTGCTGCATTACAATTCTGTAAACTCATAAGCTTGTGTCTAAGAGATTGGTCACGGCAAATTCATGTCAGATAAGGAAGAGATAATCTGAGGAAATCTGATTTTCTTCTCAAATTTAAACCGGGAAAAGTAATTCTGCTCCAAGACAAGTGCTGAAAGGAGAACGTTTGGGTAATCTTGAGGATCATGGGATTAGAAATGTTTTTTTTTTTTTAAGGCTGTAGAGCTGATGAGCTTGAAAAGGATTAACAGGTTTTAATTGCTCAACCTTTGATCTGCCCACCTTTGCTCTCTCTTGCCACTTTCTGCTGAGAAATACACAGCTGAACACTATTGGCTGCTTAAGGTATGTCTTCGAACCCATTTAAATTATATTTAATCTTTTCCAAATCCTTTATTGAATAAGACATAAGTTTCTTAACTGATTGAAATCTTTTCAGAAGTTTATGCTTCTGTTGGTGAATCCTATATGAGTGGTGTCTGTGAATATTTGGGTGAGATGAAAAATCCTTGTGATTTAAAAACCTTTTTTTTTTTTTTTTGCTAGAAGCTTATACATTTTGATTGACCGCTTTATTGATCCCATGTTTGAAATTGTGGAGTTTGCGGAGTTAAAATGTGGAGATTAGACATTGAAATAATAAATCTTCACTCAATGTAATTTTCCTATAAATCATGTATTTCAGGAATGGAAAACTTATTTGGCACTTTTTTTGTTTTGCGTACTAAGCTGGAAGTGTTTTTTTTTTTTTTTTGCTGACAGCGTTTCCTCTCTTTCCTCTGTCTTTTTGTCACTGACAGAATCTATGGGCCAAGTTAAATTGGTCTGTAGAGTTTTACATTTGTTTAATGCTTATGCAGCGGACGATTGATGTGAATTTGAATGATTGAGATCTTTCTGCGTGATGTTGGCGTTTAATCTGATAAACGGATTATAACCATGTACGTAAATGTTTCTTTCTGTGACTGCATGTCATGGATAAAAGAGAAGAGATCTTAGTCACATTTCACCTGTCTAATCTGTCAGCTTCTTTTGCCTAATATATTATTTTTTTCTCTACCCAGGTGCAGTGCTGAGAATGTGTGCTTGCTGAATATCCCACCTGTGTGCGTGGACTTGTTTTTTTGCCTCTTGGCTGGGTTTTGTCCCATCTTTTGCATTCATTCTCCTGTAACAAAGCACCCACCATGTCACAGCCACCTGAAGAAGAGCCTGTTACTGTGGCACCAGCAGAACCAGCATCAACTACTGAACCAGCATCTGCCACAACACCTAGAACTTCATTCTGGAGGGAAAAGAGAAAAAGTACAGTTTGGCCTCCTCTCTTTTAATATACTTTTAAATAGGGTTGATGTAATCTACAACAAACATGTACAAGTGTTTTATCTATTTATTTGAAATGTTAAATGATAAGCTTGTTCTCTTCTTCTACAGTCCCAGAGAAGACAGATGAGTTCCTGCTGGCCAGGTTTCAGGGTGATGGAGTGAGATATAAAGCCAAGCTGATTGGCGTGGATGATGTCCCAGAAGCCAGAGGGGACAAAATGTGTCAGGATTCCATGATGAAACTGAAGGTGCAGATCCAAGATTATTGCTTTAATTTCTCTGTTGTGTTTTTTTAAAAATTTATTTTAGTCATATATGATTTTGAAGTCCTTTTATGGTCCAGCTTTCTGTTAAACTGATGAGGATGCAAGGAAGGTGTTTACTGACATTTGATATTTAATAGTAAGTGAGATATGGGCCAAAGTGATGAGATGATAATTCTGTTAATGGTACAGTTATTATTATATGGATACTGTGCTCAATTCTTGTTTGTATACAGGGCATGGCGATAGCTGCTCGTTCTCAAGGCAAGCACAAACAAAGAATATGGGTGAACATCTCTCTAACAGGAATCAAAATTATTGATGAGAAAACTGGGGTGAGTAGTTTCCTGTACATGCTCCTTTTAAGCTGATTTATGAAATTGAGAACTAGCCATTTCATTTGTCATAAAATGTTCTGTATTGACTATAGTGTGCTCTCTGTCATCTCTTTCTCTCTCTGTTTCTAAGGTGATTGAGCATGAACATGTGGTGAACAAGATCTCATTCATTGCTCGCGATGTCACTGATAACCGGGCGTTTGGATATGTTTGTGGAGCTGAGGGCCAGCACCAGTTTTTTGCTGTTAAGACAGCTCAGCAGGTCAGGGTTTGTTCATCAGGCACAAAATCTTATGATAGATAACAAATCTGGGCACAGCATGATGGATGTTCAAGTGCAGTTATATAAATGCCTATTAATGTTTGAATGATATGTAATTCAAAGTGTAAGATGAACTCCTCTCTTCTACAGGCTGAGCCTCTGGTCATGGATTTGAAGGATCTGTTTCAGCTGATATTAAATATGAAGAAAAAAGAGCAGGAGGCTCCGCAGAAGGTGATGTGTATATATATATTTTTTATTACTTACAAACAAAAAAATCAGTTATTTAGATTATAGTATTTTAAATACATCTGTCTGAAAATGAATTTGGTGCTGTATATTTCATGCAAAAAGGATTGCAGGCTTGTCTAGATATTTGTCTGTTAGTAAGCTAAGCTATTTTATGAACTCGAGCATCTCCTAAACTCTGAATGCCTCTCCAATCAATTATGCTGAAAAACAGATTTCATTATATATTTTCATATAGTTTTCCTACTATGTTGAGATGCATTTTATTTACTGAAACCTTTACAACTTTCTAGGGTGGAGGAAATAGCACCGTGATTGAGGTAGGTATAAATATATTGGCAATATTTCAGTCAGTTATTTTGATGTAATCCTTTATTAATTTGTCCTGATGTTCTATCATCAGAATGGTGGTGATGCTTTACTCACCTTGGATGGTCAAGGAAATGCTGTAAAAGTAAGTGCTTGCAACATCATACAAATGTATATTATTGAACTTGAATCTTTAGAAAATAACCTAGAGGATGTTTTGTGATATTCTCAGACTGTAGAGCAGATGGACCTGTTTGGTGATATGTCCACTCCACCTGACATTCACTCTCCGACGGTAATGATTCTACAGTATACATACATTTCTGCTGTTTAAGTCGTTTATTGAATCATTTATTTTAAAAATATCTCTGGACTTCTGATTTACTTAAGTGTCTCTGGAATGAGCAAAGAGTTTGTCTTAATACATGTGGTTAGATTTCCAGTTTATACTCTGCACGATGTGAAGGTTTTTTTTTTCTTAACATACTAAATGCTTTGCCCTTAGTTTCCATTAACACTTACCAACTTACCAAAGGCATCCATCAGCTCTCATTTCTCTTTTAGGGGTCTCAAGCATTTGGATTGGCTGCTTTCTTTCATGACCAAAGCAAATACTCAATCACTAACAATGTTTTTTTTGCCAAAGTCCCGTTGGCCAGTAGATGGCACCCAAACCCAAGAAACTGGAAAGAGAACTCCTCAATTACACAATGGTGTTTGAGACCCTTACTATGGAAATGGGATAATTTAATGCTGGATGATTTGAAAATCACAGAAAAAATTTTCCTATTACGGTTTAAATATTTTCTTTCAGTATTTTTCACAGAATCTGCCTCTCATCTCATTTTTTCTTTTTCTTCTAAAACCAGCCTGACAGTGTTCTGCTCCTTGACTTTGCTTTAGTGATTGGCAATCAAGAAAATCCTATAATCTCATACTCATCCCCTCTCTCCAATACACCAGATGACAAACCTGTTTCATCCATATCAGATCTTTTGCCGACTTATAGTACCGATCCCTTCAGTGATGATCCCTTTTCTTCCTTGAATGATCAATCCGATTCCATGTTCTCTTCCAAAAATGAGTCCGATCTTTCTTCTTTCATTTTGAATGGGCCTTATTTGCAGCAAAGCCTGAGTGAAGGCTCCTCTTCAAACAGTCAGCAGCTTAAAGGACTGTCCACTGACCAATTGTCACATGAAAGCAAAGTAAACCAGCTTCCTTTAAGCGATCTGAATGACAGCAATTCCCCCTTTAGCCAGAATCTTTTGAGAACCTCAATAAACAACCCAGCATTCTTAAATGAGTTATACAAATCAGGTCCTCCTGTTCTCCAAACCCATTTAAGTATTGGATCAAGTAAATCAGTGGAATGGTTTGAAACCAACCTGCCAAATTCTGTTAAAAATGGGGGCTTGATGGTCCTTTGCCCCCCACCTCAAAGCTCGAAGTCTGGATGCATGCGGAGGAGAGAGAAGGTGAACATTTGACAGGAAAAGCTTCCTCTGAGAAAGTTCTCAGTCTGTATTACTGTGCACACCCAAATGCCTAGAGAGACTACAAGGACTGTGCTGTTTGGGATTACAGTAGGATATATATATATATATACAGAATACTTTAATGTACAGATGTACAAACTCCTATATGCAGTGAGGCTTGGGAAAGCATACATGGATGGTTTGTTTATTATCATTATAAACGGTCCTTGTAGTTTGTCTTATAGGACACTGATAGTTGGGTTAATGATTTATGGAAGGTGTTTGTTGTTTAAAAGAGGGATTTTTTTTGGCACATGGGAAAACTTGGATGGAAACTGCCACATTATATTGTGTTGTGGGACATGGCACTGTTGTCTTTGTCTTAAAAATTGATAATAGACTTTTTGTTCCTTAAGAAAACTACTTAGTGTAATGCTTATACACCATGGTCCTTATTCACTTCTTAACAGTAGAAGCCTTATGCATACTAAAATGTTCCTTTCCAACTTTTTAACAGAATTCAATTATGCATGCAAACAACAATGCCATGGCAGTCACTGAAAGCAATACTGTGACTAACTGACATTTCATGAGCTCTACTCAGAAATAGTTAATTGAAAATCATCTGATTGGCAGTATATTTTATTTTTGTTGTGCCTCACGTTAAATGTGCAGGGTAAGTATAAGTTCAACCAAGTATCTACATGCATAATCAAACCTAACATACATTTATGTTTTCCTATGGCAAAACTTTGGTATAAAATTTTACTTTTTCTCATCATTCATATTTTAAACTCCATATATCCTTTTTTATGCATGCTTCATCACATTTAGCACCGTAATTTAGCTAAAAAGCAGAGTACTAAAATGATTTTAAACAGATTGTGACCCCACAGTCACCTGGAAATCATCTGTTTGGAGCTGAACTATTTGCTCCACCAGCCCAGAATGAGTCTCAGCCCTCATCCATTCCAGCAGATCTATTCAACACCACACCATCCTCCACCGTCAATGCCCTGGGTATAATGCATTCTATCTGTCTATATCTAAACATTCTTTTATTTAATTGTTTATGTTGTTTGTATTTAATGTAATTACTGTGTTGCGTAGGGTCATTGTCTCTGGGCTCTACTTCTGTCACTCAGACTCCTGGGACAGCACTATGGGGTCAGACTCCCACAATGTTTCCTCCTCAGGGTGGTGTTCCTCAAGTAATAGTTCCAGGGCAACCAAACTCTTTTCCTCAACCACCTGCATTTGGAGGCCTGCCTGCACCTGCATGGGGGCAGCAAGGGGCTTCCCCTTTTGGTCCACCAGCTGTCACTCAAGCCTGGGGTCAACCAGGAATTGCAGCACCTGGTGGTGCCTGGTCCACTTCTTGTCCTGTGCCAAGCCCTTTTGCAAACCAATTTGCTCCCATGATGCCTCCTAATGCAATGATGGGTATGCAGCAGAGTGCAGTGGTTCCTCCTCGACCTCCACCCCGTCCTCCAGTGAAGGAAGATCCCCCACTGGTCAAAAGCGCCTTTACAGCTTTGGACCCCCTTGGGGAGAAAGAGAAGAAAACCGGAAAAGATATGTTCAAAAATTTCCAGATGGCTAAGCCCCAGAAAGCAGAAGAAGGAACTGGTCCGAGCAGCAATGGCTCATTTGACCAGTACTTTACCAGCAAGGTTGGCTTGGCTCAGGAGGTGGCAGATCATGATGATTTCGACATAAACCAAATCTCGGTTAACTCAAATGGTATTCATTTATTAACAGATGTATATAGACTATATAGAACATCACGATTTTGTTGATTTGATAAGTACAGTTCCTCACCTTGTACAGGGACCTCCAAACTTGCTCCTCAGCAGTCTACTCCTACTCAGGGAGCAGGTCTGACTCCGACCCTGGCCCAATCCACAGGCCTTTTGGATGCTGCCTTCACTCCTAATCCAGCCCCTGCACCCTCGAACCCAACTCCCACAGCAGGCTCAAACCTTTTTGATGACACTTTTGGATCTATCCCATTTGGAGCACCTCCCATGAATACAGTATGTTCTTTTGAATTTGAATTCTGAAAGCTGATAGTGTCAAAAAGGTACTCTAGGTTTTTCAACTGATACTGTGTTTTTGGGATTACAAATTTGTTGACCTTTTGAAATGTATTATAATTTTTTTTTCCTGTATGAATTTTGCCTGTTTTCTGTCTCAGAGCACTCCAGCCACTCAGACTGCTGCCCTTGCGGATGCTTTTGGAGACCCTTTTGGGGGAAATCCTTTTGCCTGAGACTGTTGGTGAGAAAATATAAAAACACTCAAATATTTCTTTAAATGTTTTGATATTTTATGTATTAAGTCTCTCTCTAAGAAATTTGTTATTATTATAATTTGTTACTATATTACCTGTTCATGTACTTATTTTAGTACACTCCCACTGATCCAGTGCTACCGAGCCAGAGGACCACACAAGCACTGTAGAGTTATGATCCTCATTCTACTACTGGGAAAAGAAATGTGCTCGTAAAACCCTTTTTGTTGTATTCTGTGCTGCACTGTTCTCATTCCCACTATATATCTGCTGTAGCTTCTCTGTATGTGCCTTTCTAAATGATCACAGATCAGTCCTTCTTCTCCAGCCCATTCAAATGAACCCATTTCAATCCCAAGTCATTAAACTCAAGAAATAAGATGAACTGTTTAAGTATGGTTCTTGTAGAGAGTTGAATAGAGAAGGAGAGGGAATAAAAGACAATGATCATTTTTGCGCACATGATTTTTCTGTATTCAAGTATCCTGAGCATAAATGACGAAGTAAAAGTGATTAATCCTAATGATTTGTCATTAAAGAATTTGAATAAATATCTGGCTTTGTGGTTTTTTTTTTTTTTGTGATCTTTGTTGTCAAATTCTCAATTTAACATCAGGTTGTAAAATCTGACCAATTATTAGTGTTATGCAATGCATCTTAGTATATCTGGCTCTAAATGTTGTTTACAACACTGAAGAATTCTCTAGAGCTGATATAAAGGCTAATAGTACATATTGTTGTAAAACAAAGTTGGTAACTATGGTGAAAGAAAGAGCACCAAGATGTGACCAGATTACAGAAGCTATTAATGCAATGAAACTATTGCTAGTGAACCCATTGTCATGCGCTAAGAATTTGCCATTAACCCTTCAGTTCTATTTAAACAGACAGGATGGCATCATTCGTGTATGTTAAATTGTTAACACAGGGTTGAAAGATTTGCCAAGCCTCTTTGTTGACATTTGGGATTGGATAAGTGGATAATTTGGGATCAAGGTTTAATAGACAAGAACAGTATAAAAGAAGTGAGTGGCAACTTTCTGTAACATTTCACAAGTTTACTCTGGCTGCATCAGCATCAGGTATTGGAAGCTCCAACAGTGTTTTTCAGTTTTGAAATTGTTTACAGATGCCTCGTCCTTTGTTTCAAAGAAATGGTTGCTGGGACCCTTTTCAGGAGAAGGCACAAAACCTTTTCAACCAAAACACTGACCTCCGCAACTTCCTTGAACCAAATGAGGTTAGCTGGATAGAATCAGCAAGGAAAAGATTGGGATTGACATCGACCTGGCCAGGATCAATGCGTATACCTCTCTTCAGCTCTTTTTGCACCGAGGCTCCACCTAAATCATGTACTGGATCAGAAGGATGCAATTCTGAATCTCTGTGTGAACAAACAAAAGGACCGCAAAACTGGAAAATCTGTCTAGATGTCAGTCCATTTTCTTCGGAGGAGATAACCATCAAAACCCAGGAGGGATATTTGGAGATTACAGGTATGATTTAACTTGATATGTCTGTCTTTATTTCACATGTAAAATGTATAAAGCAACATGTATTTACGTAAAAAAAATGACTAGCCTATGTAATGACATTACACGCTGCAGATTGAATTTCCTAAACACTTCAATGGCAAGTTCTTTTGTTTTCTCTCATAGGTAATCACGTAGAAAGACAGGAGCATCACAGATGGATCTCAAGAACCTTTACAAGAAAATACATGTAAGAGAGGTTTTTTAAACATGTTTACAGCTGTACAGAATATACAGTGTTACTCCATGATTATTCAAGGCTGATTTCAATTTTCTTGTGTCATTCACTAGGCTTCCGGCTGAATTAGACCTAAAACAGATCAGCTCCATGCTGTCTTCAGATGGTATTCTCTCTGTTGAGGCCCCATCACCTGGCTCTAACATCAGTCTCCCCGGAGAGACTGTCATCCCTATTCACATAATGGACAAACAGTTATCTGCAAAATCAGACGGGCAATGCCTAACCAGTAACTAAGTTACTGGTTAGGCACAGCTTGTCTCAAAATATATATGTGATAAAGGTAGTGTATGCGTTTTCATAACAGTTTGTTTTTGATGGCTAACATTAGAAGCATTTGTAAATACTGGTTTTGCAAGGGAATATTTATCATATTATGATCCATTACCAAAAGACTACAGTGACCGTAATATGCTTAATAGATCAGTTCGGCTGTTACTTTGGTTTCAAAACAATTATGCAATAATTTGTGCTGTATAAGAATATGTCAAAGATGATCACTCTCTTTTTCAGGCTATATTAAAAAAAAAAAAAATGAAATGGGGCTTCATAATGGGGATTGCACTGCATAATGCCAGGATAATCCTTTTGATTTTGAAAGGCTATTTTAATTAATCTGTTTTGAAAATGATACCTTGTATCAATGAATGTCATGACATAAGTCTAAAGAGGCTGTATACTGAAATTGATCAATATTTAGGAAAGCAGCTGAGTAGACATCTTCTTAGTCGTGGAAATTTTGATTATTTCAAGAGATTCGTTTATTTTCAGTTTGTTCACCGAAATTATTAACTCACAGATTGATTCAGTGACAATTTCTATATTACATAAATACAACAACAGGTGGCGCAAAAGAGTGTCTTATGTGTTTTTAAGTCAAGAAAAGTATTTACTTGTTACAAAAAAAAAAAAAAAAGGTCTTTATTAATATGTGTGCCTAATCTACTCATTGAGTAAGTAAAATACGTGTAAATATGTGGTTCGGATGACCAAAGCACAAGTTTTTTTTTTTTTTTTTTTTTTTGCATAATTAACGTTTTAATTGTTTAGTCAGACATTTACACATTCATAAATCTGGAATTATTTTAAAGGTGTTGTGGAGTTATGTTTATTGTCAACATGTTCAGGGGGGCCCAGAAACTGTAGCGGCAGCACATAACTAAGTCAAACATAATTAAGTCATTTTTATTTAAAAGACATACAACAATAATAAAAATAGTACAAAATGTACACAAAACAGTACAGTGGTCAAGTAAATTGTTCAAAGTGCAAAATATACCACAAAATGGTCTAAAATGTGGGTCAGCTGTCATACAATGGTAAAGTTTAAATTTCTTTCTTTGCTGGAAATAGGTGAACTACATGAGCCAAGCGCTACCTCTTCACCATCATTATCCTTGTGATGTGCACCAGTTTGGCCATTTCAGTCACAAACAAGATTTCTCTCGTTCAGACTCAAAAGCAACCCAAGACTTGAGAAATGAATGGGAGAAATTGCAATGTGCAAAATGGCGGAAAAATCCCTCCTCCTAAATGAAATAGCCAGTTGTTGAGTCAAAAGTCATTGTGTCACTGCAGCAGGTGTTAGAAGCTCTGGTTCCCTTAGAAACCTGAGACTAGACCAGCCAAAGTGCATGTGTAGGCTTAACGTGCTTAAGACTGTGCATACGCATTAGCTGGTCTAGTCTCAGGTCTCCATTGGAGCCAGAGCTTCTAACAGCTGCTGCAGAGACACAGTGCTGGTCTAGCCTGAAAAATAAGCTTTTTAAATGCTATTTGAGAATAAGAGAAAACTTTCAGTTCATCTCCGATTTTGTTGCCGATTTGAAAAATGAATTGTGAGTTCAACTAGCTGTTTTTGAGATTTCAGGATTTAGATAGGACTTGCTCTTGAATAAGCCGCAGAGATGCCTTGCAAATATGGCTATCGAGTGAACAGATTGCCTTGTATTTTTTACATTATTTGTTGTATTGTATTCAATCACTACAATCAGAAAATCACATGCTCCATCACATCTAATACACGAAGGCTGTTTGGTCAAGGTTTAGTCATTCTTTGACAGGATGAATCTGTCCACAGAGCTTCATATGCACTGCTTATAATGCCATACTGCGCTGGAAGGAGGGAGGGATTTTAGTGAATAAGAAATATGAGTCAATGGATTACGTGAATAAAAACAGTTTATTCACCTAAAAGATTCATTCAAAAAAAATGATTCGCTCACTAATGTAACATTACTCCATCCTCAAGACGATGGTGCTGCCTGGTATTTAAAGCCGGATAGCTGACACTAGATTCTCTGTGCTTTTAACTTCATACTACCATACTGCTTGCGTTGCTGGTCATGACACTGTCATTTATGAAACGCAAAACCTTCCTTATTTGGTTTCCTTCTTGGGGTAACCAAAATGAGGGAAGGCAGGTTTCTCCTTACCGTTGAACCCTGACTATTTTTGTATGTGTTCCACAGCTTTCATCAAATACTCATGAGAAGTCCTCAAATGACGTGTCTCAGGTATTCTATGCACCGTAAAAAAAAACCTGCAATATATTTTGCCAAATGCTCAGTATTTTCTCTTGTTCTATTACCTATATATGATTCAGTTATATCTCTAATTTAAGTTGGCCAGAGGATGTATCTTCAGAAAAGTACCGACACACTGCCTTTTTAGTATCCATAATATGACAAAACGTTTTGAAAAGTAAGATATGTGTTGCTGATTGATAATTAAGCATTTACCCCATGCTATAGATCTTCAGAAGAGCACATTTGATTATAAGTTATATTTTTTATTGTAGTGTTATATTAGACTCTGACCTGGATATAGTGTGCAAAATATCACACACTTACACACAAATATAAATTAATTTTTGTTTATATGTATATAAATTACAATGTTACAATGTAAACAGGTTATAAAAAATAAAAAAACTGACAGATTTTCCTTCCTGTATTAATGAGTCAGTTAAGCCTAATTAATGCATCACTGGTTGTATTTTACAGAGGATCAACCTATTAAAATGGTTATGATGACTGCTGTTAGTACATGTCAGATTAAATTAAGGGCTGGAACTGGGCCTGTAAATATACACCATATAACATAGCGGCATGTAGAACTGCCACTTGAAACCACCATTTAACTTACTGAGTGTGCACACAGTGTCCATGCCAAAAATATAGCCTGAGGAGTCTCCGATTACATGACAAGTCTGAAGCTATTCAGGAGGAAGGAGGGTGTTGAAATGGCGAGAATGCCAGGGAGCTCTGCAGGGATCACTCTCCACCGCCTGTGGTATGAACAAGTGTAATGAGTGACTGAAGATTTATGGCACAGTATAAAGTTTGTCAACATGTTCACATTTCAGTGTTACATGCACAGCATAAATGTGTGAACGTATCAGTTATTTACATATAAAGATTTGTAGTTCTTGATTTATTTAACTTATACATTTATTATTCTTTTTGGCAAGGTTTCACTTAGTATACTGTACATCTTAAGTATGTTAGGAAGTTAAAAAAAAATCTATCAAAAAATGAAAGCAATCACACTTGTTTTTGCCAAAGATTGTTTCTGCCAGTTTTAATAACATTATATGAAGTAATATGAAGACTGACTGTTAGCTTATGACTCTTTTACTCACTTCCTACAGCCCTATCCTACTAAAAGCTATGCTGAGAATGTGCAGGGCTCAGGGCTACACTCATTTGCCCTGCTATTAAAATTTAGGCAAATGTTATGCTAGTGTTGATGTCAGTTTCTGCATGAAAGAAGCCATAAAAAGTGTCACATATATTTCTGGGGGATGTATGTTAAGGTGATTACTATTCTCAACATAAGAAAAAGAAAAATTCAGTCATATAACGAAATATCAAAGTGGTAATATGGTGTGAATATTTATTGCACACGTATTTTCTGCAAAACATTTCACAAATGTTTGTGAAAATGGTTTACAATGATTGAATAAGAGATATGCTGTTGAGGTATTTGTACACTATGTTGTCAGCCGTTATTGGAACATAGTTAATGTGATGATTTACACATGTGCTTAGAACCTTGAGACTAATTGGTTACGAGTCATTGTCAGCAAAACATGGTCAACATCTCCAGGTCTCTTTGTTGTTAAATACAGTGTACTTAAAAATATTTAAAGGCAAAATATGTATGATTTTTTTTAATTAAAATATCCCAAAACCACTTGAGTACTAACATTATCTCAAATGTTTCGAAGAATGTTTAAATCCAGAGGAAAAAGCAGTTTTAACTAGTGACACGGACCGTGTCCACAGTGTCGTTGGGTCGCTTATCAATGATGTCATAACCCCTAAATTTTGTTTTGTAGAAAGCATATGGAAACTCCAAAGGCGCTTTAATATGTTGTGCGATTTAATAGACAGGTGATGACTGCACAGAGTAGCATTTTAAAAGAACTTTCAAATGTATCTAGTATGATAAAACAGCACTGCTTTTTCCCCACATACACACGACCAGATGAGTGGAAGTGGTCAGCTTTGGTGTAATAAAAGTTCTGCTGCTTTCGAGGCGTGTGTCATGCTCATTCAGCAGCCTCGTTTCACTTAGACAGCTTTCAGCCTGCTTCATTCTACTACACTAATAAATAATTAGCTCATCCTTGAACATGATTTCTGCATGAAATTTCGATATCTATTTCTATAACAATACCCTTTTTTTTCTTTACAAACACTCATCTTGAAGTCAAAAAAAAAAAATCCATTATGCAGTGCTGATGCTTCTGCATAGTGATGACAAAGCCAAACTGTTCTACATATGTCTCCTTGACGTTTACATAAAATAAGAACTAATCCAGGTGTCTAAGCCAGTTTTGGTTCATGCTGACTGGTGTATCATAATACATCTGTTGACACTGCATGCTTCTTTTGAATGGGGGTTTAATGTCATCAGAATGAATCAGTTACATCAATAAAATTGATTTAGCAAAAAAAAGTATCAAATGTATCTAAACTTTACATTCATCTAATCTTCACAAACAACACAGTGAAACACAAGTACAAAATGTATGTTCTGGACAAAAAATATCATATGCAGTACAGTAAGTCATTCCATCTTCAGAATGATTGTCAGTGCCAAGTGTTTCAACTGATCAATTGCTTGACTTCCATTTGTGCCATATTAGACATTAGCTAGCCATATTTAGCTTCTGCTTGGCAAGCAGAACAAATCAAATATAAGGCGGTATGGGCAAGCCCTGGAGACTGTTCAAGAGGCAGATGTGCTCAGGATTGTGGTGAGAACATTATTGACAGCTCTACTGTTTGCCATTTAATGTAACAGATACACTTACAGTAGGTGATAATTAGATAAAAATTGAGAAATTGATGACTATCAAATATATTTGCATGCAATTTTTTTCAGTATTACTAAATGAAAAGTGTTTTCATATATATTTATGGCAATACTATTTTGCTAATTAAATTAGAGGAAAACAGAAAAAGGTCATATGAATTTTAAATATATTGCAGGGCTGCTGGAAAAACATCACTAGAGGGAAGGAAAAAGGTAAATAATATGTTATGTTAGTAATAACTGAACAGCCATTTCACATTTCTAGTTCATGGGCTGTTATTTTTGAAAAGTAGTATTGCAAATGAATTGCCAATATGGAAAAAAAGTGTACAGTAATGAGGCTGTCTTGTAAATAAGAAATGAAAAAAAAAATGATCATCTCTTCTCTGCAGTAAGCCGCCACCATGAGTACAGACGCGGAGATGGCCGTTTATGGCAAGGCTGCAATTTACCTCCGTAAGCCTGAGAAGGAGAGAATCGAGGCTCAGAACAAACCATTTGATGCCAAAGCTGCTTGCTATGTGGTTGATGATAAAGAGCTGTACGTCAAGGGAACGATCAAGAGCAGAGACGGTGGCAAAGTCACTGTCATTGTGAATGACACTAAAGAGGTGAAATTTCATGAAAAATCTTGCATATTTAATTTTACATATTTGTTTGGTCTATCTAATTTAATGGATCAAATTTAAAGGAGAGAGTTGCAAAGGAGGATGACGTCCACCCAATGAATCCTCCCAAGTTTGACAAGATTGAGGACATGGCCATGATGACCCATCTCAATGAACCCTCTGTGCTGTATAACCTCAAAGAGCGTTATGCCGCATGGATGATCTACGTAAGTTCTGGAGCAAAGTAAAACAGCTTTTAAATTCATTTTGTCAGTGTTGTTGCAATCTGAACACTTCTCTGCTCATTTCAGACTTACTCTGGGCTTTTTTGCGCTACTGTGAACCCCTACAAGTGGCTCCCAGTGTATGATGCAGAAGTGGTGGCTGCCTACAGAGGCAAGAAGCGTATGGAGGCCCCACCCCACATCTTCTCTGTCTCTGACAACGCCTATCAGGCCATGCTGACTGGTAAGATCTGATTTATGTGATCTGAATTATTTCTAAGTTGATTTTGGTATGTCAAATTCACATTCAAATATATTTTTCTTAAAAAATCGCTGAAACATTATTACTTTTCATTTGCAGACAGAGAGAACCAGTCTGTCCTGATTACGTATGTATCTAGCCTACTCTACTGTTTGAGATGTTGAGAATGGTTATATTTTGCTCTGGTGGAACTTGTACATTACTTATCATCATTTCTCTTCTATTAAACCAGTGGAGAATCTGGTGCTGGAAAGACTGTGAACACCAAACGTGTCATCCAGTACTTTGCCACAGTTGCAGTTCATGGTGACAAGAAGAAAGAGCAGACTCCTGGCAAAATGCAGGTAAGAGATACAAAAATTATTCATAAGATATAAGATAGTTTTACAATAATCTCACTCAATATATGATATGTGAGTTTGTGAAATGTCTACAAACAGTTCAGAAATGAAAAAGAAAATAACTGAAACCCCTTCAAACATCAAACAGGGCTCTCTTGAGGATCAGATCATTGCTGCTAACCCTCTGCTTGAGGCTTATGGTAATGCCAAGACTGTGAGAAATGACAACTCCTCTCGTTTTGTAAGTCGAGCTATTTTTATATTCAAACATAATTTAGAAATATTTAGCTTAGATTTGTTGAGTATTTTTGTTGTTGTTTTATTAATACAGTACAGCAACTCAAATGTTAATTTTATTTTAAACAGGGTAAATTCATCAGAATTCATTTCGGCACATCAGGAAAACTGGCTAGTGCTGATATTGAGACATGTAGGTGGACATGATCTTATTTATCCATCCTCCACATTTGTCTGTCATGCTTCAGATGATTGTGACACAAGTACATTCTCTCAACAGATCTGCTGGAGAAGTCTAGAGTGACATTCCAGCTTCCAGATGAGAGAGGCTACCACATCTTCTACCAGATGATGACCAACCATAAGCCTGAGCTGATCGGTAGATATACATATTTGATTTAATATTTACTATTTTGCACAAAAAATATTGTACAAGTCTATGTAATAAATGCTCTGTGTATTTTACAGAAATGACGCTCATCACCACCAACCCTTATGACTTCCCCATGTGCAGTCAGGGTCAGATCACAGTGGCAAGCATTGATGATAAAGAGGAGCTGGTTGCTACTGATGTGAGTCAATGCTGTTTTAAATAATAAACTCAATGTAAACATGGCTAATCATAGAGCTTGTTCTTTTTTTCTGACATTTCCAGACTGCTATTGACATTCTGGGCTTCAGTGCTGAGGAGAAGATGGGCATCTACAAGTTCACTGGAGCTGTGCTTCATCATGGTAACATGAAGTTCAAGCAGAAGCAGCGTGAGGAGCAGGCTGAGCCTGATGGCACAGAGGGTGAGACTAAATAGTATTAATGTATCTGATTACATGCAGTGTTTGATTTGAGAGATCCATGTTTCTATTTTCATAAACAGATAATGTAAATAATAAAGGTTATTTTTTATTATTAATATTGCAGAGGCTGACAAAATCTCCTACCTTCTGGGTTTGAACTCTGCTGATATGCTGAAGGCTTTGTGCTACCCCAGAGTAAAAGTCGGTAACGAGTTTGTGACCAAAGGCCAAACAGTACCACAGGTGTGTGTAGTAAATTATGAAAATAACATATCTCCATCAGATTCATGATTGAATATAGCAAATCAAAAAGTTTTTAATAAAAATTCACTCTATTCTTACAGGTTTACAACTCTGTTAGCGCCTTGTGCAAATCTATCTATGAGAGGATGTTCTTGTGGATGGTCGTTCGTATCAACCAGATGTTGGACACAAAACAACAAAGAAATTTCTTCATTGGTGTGCTGGATATCGCTGGCTTTGAGATTTTTGATGTAAGAATGTTTTATGTTTATCTGTCTTTATGGAAAATAGAGTCACATTCAGCCGCTAGTAAATGATCCTGTTTCTTTCGCCAGTTCAACAGCATGGAACAGCTGTGCATCAACTTCACCAACGAGAAACTGCAACAGTTTTTCAACCACCACATGTTTGTGCTGGAACAAGAGGAGTACAAGAAGGAGGGCATTGTTTGGGAATTCATTGACTTTGGCATGGACTTGGCTGCTTGCATTGAGCTCATTGAGAAGGTTTTTACTGGTTTATGAACTTATTAATTTCCATTTTCCATTTTCAAAAGTATACATTTTTAATAATAAGCAACATTCTTTTATAAACAGCCCATGGGTATCTTCTCCATTCTTGAAGAGGAGTGCATGTTCCCCAAGGCTACAGACACTTCCTTCAAGAACAAGCTGTATGATCAGCATCTTGGCAAGTGCAATGCTTTCCAGAAACCAAAGCCTGCCAAAGGCAAGGCTGAGGCCCACTTCTCCCTGGTCCACTACGCTGGAACTGTGGACTACAACATTTCTGGCTGGTTGGACAAGAACAAGGATCCACTGAACGAGTCTGTTGTGCAGCTTTACCAGAAGTCTTCTGTCAAACTGCTGGCTACTCTCTACCCACCTGTTGTTGAGGGTAATAAAACATTTAAGTGTTAATTAAACTGTGCTAATTTAATTATCCAAACACTGATTTAATTTTGCACTTTCTTCTGGTTATTACATAATGTGTTTTCCTTTGTCTCTTCATCTGCATAGAGACTGGTGGTGGAAAGAAGGGAGGCAAGAAGAAGGGTGGTTCCATGCAGACTGTGTCTTCACAGTTTAGAGTACGTCTTTGTTTAAATCCAAATTTGAATAATGATGCAGTGAAAGCAATGACTGTACATCAGTTTGCTTGACTCTACATCAGAGAAATTATATATCAACAAGTCAGTCAATGTGCCTAATAAGTAAGCTGTAACTTTTCATGATTAACCAGGAGAACTTGGGCAAGCTCATGACCAACTTGAGGAGCACTCACCCTCACTTTGTGCGCTGTCTGATTCCCAATGAGTCCAAGATCCCAGGTAAAGTAATAAAAGGACCTCAGATATTCTGTCATTAATACAGTATTTTATGTCTTTTACTAATTTACCAAGCTCAAGATCTGAACTGTCCTTTATAGGTCTCATGGAGAACCACCTGGTTATCCACCAGCTGAGGTGTAACGGTGTGCTGGAGGGCATCAGAATCTGCAGAAAGGGCTTCCCCAGCAGAATCCTCTATGGTGACTTCAAGCAGAGGTAGCAGGGGCCACATGGAAAACAACATTTACTGTACAAAGCTCTTAATTAGAGGAAATTAAGCATTTTGATTAACCTTCAACAGATACAAGGTGCTGAATGCCAGTGTAATCCCAGAGGGACAGTTTATTGACAACAAGAAAGCTTCTGAGAAACTCCTGGGATCCATCGACGTTGATCACGACCAGTACAGATTTGGACACACAAAGGTTCATATTCTACTTTACAGCATTTAAAAAATGTAATAACTTATTGTATGAGGTAATTCTGTTTAAATCACTGTCATTTATTATATATTAAGGTGTTCTTCAAAGCTGGTCTTCTGGGTACTCTTGAGGAGATGCGTGATGAGAAACTGGCTGCTCTGGTCACAATGACTCAGGCTGTCTGCCGTGGTTATCTGATGAGGAGAGAGTTTGTGAAGATGATGGAGAGGAGGTGAGGAATGTCATGAAAGGAACAAAACCTCTGATTCTTATATTTATCTATTTCAGTTAGTATAAACCTTTTATCAGTGGAACTATTTATACCAATGATTCCTTCCCCACATTACTTCAGAATGTCAATGAATGATCAATAAGATTTGTTCCTCTCTATGGCAAAAAAATTATTTTGGAAAATATGTAAGATTTACTTATATTTACAACAACCATCAGAAAAAAAAAAAAACATGTATCAATGTACCGTTACCTATATTTTGAATTAAACATTGCATTGTGTTGTGATTTACAGTTAAAGAAAATGTCTGAAAACTAAATGTATAATATCTTGATAGAAATGTACCTTTTCTGTTTTTATAAAAAAAAAAAAAAAAATTATACCTCTAAGACGTGTAGGAAGTATTGTGTTGACAAGTATAAAAATAAGTCCATTCACCAGTTACTAATTATCTAAATGATTTAATTAGGGATGCAATTTACACCATCCAATACAACGTCCGCTCTTTCATGAACGTCAAACACTGGCCATGGATGAAGGTTTACTACAAGATTAAGCCTCTGCTGAAGAGTGCTGAGACTGAGAAGGAGCTGGCAACCATGAAAGAGGACTTTGTAAAATGCAAAGAAGATCTTGCCAAGGCAGAGGCCAAAAAGAAGGAGCTTGAAGAGAAGATGGTGGCACTGCTGCAGGAGAAAAATGATCTGCAGCTGCAAGTAGCATCTGTGAGTTTACCTAATTTAATTAACTGAAATATATCGCCATTAAAATTGAACAAAGTGGTTTCCAAAGAAATAACAATCTATTTTCCTAACAGGAATCTGAGAATCTGTCAGATGCTGAGGAGAGATGTGAGGGTCTGATCAAGAGCAAAATCCAGCTTGAAGCTAAACTCAAAGAGACAACTGAGAGACTGGAAGATGAGGAAGAAATCAATGCTGAACTGACAGCCAAGAAGAGGAAGCTGGAGGATGAGTGCTCTGAGCTGAAGAAAGACATTGATGACCTGGAGCTCACCTTGGCAAAAGTGGAAAAGGAGAAACATGCCACTGAGAACAAGGTTGGAGATTTTGTTGGTTTAAAATTAGATTAATAATTTTATATTATGATATGGTATATTAAATTAGCTCATTTAAAAAAAAAAAAAAAAAAAACCAGGTCAAAAACTTGACTGAGGAAATGGCAGCTCAGGACGAGAGCATTGGCAAACTTACGAAGGAGAAGAAAGCCCTCCAAGAGGCACATCAGCAGACCCTGGATGATCTCCAGGCAGAAGAGGACAAAGTCAACACCCTGACCAAATCCAAGACAAAGCTTGAGCAGCAAGTTGATGATGTGAGTCGTAATAATTAGGTTATACTTTGAATATATAATTTTGTATTTTTCATACCATGAGTAGAAGTAGTGGCTAAATATTAAATACATTATATTCATAAGGTGTATAAGTTGTCACATGTTAAAATGAATCAAATAATAATGGTGCTAATAATTAATCCACTTAATTAACATAATACCAACATCAAATTGCTTAGCTGGAAGGTTCCCTTGAACAAGAGAAGAAGCTCCGCATGGACCTTGAGAGAGCAAAGAGAAAGCTTGAAGGAGACCTGAAATTAGCCCAAGAGTCCATCATGGACCTCGAGAATGACAAGCAACAATCTGATGAGAAGCTGAAGAAGTAGGACGTTTTTGTAAACTCTTAGAAAAATAATGGTTATAATTTATTTAAAATCATTAATTGTTCCCCTTTTACACATAGAAAAGACTTTGAAACAAGCCAGCTGCTCAGCAAGATTGAAGATGAACAATCTCTGGGTGCTCAACTCCAGAAGAAGATCAAGGAGCTTCAGGTATTTTCTTTTTCTTTTTGCTGTTAAAGGCAATGGTAAAATAAAGGCTAATAAGGTTTTATTAATACCACTGTAGGCTCGCATTGAGGAACTGGAGGAAGAGATTGAGGCTGAGCGTGCTGCTCGTGCCAAGGTTGAGAAGCAGAGAGCTGATCTCTCCAGGGAACTTGAGGAGATCAGTGAGAGGCTTGAGGAGGCTGGAGGAGCCACTGCTGCTCAGATCGAGATGAATAAGAAGCGTGAAGCTGAATTCCAGAAGCTGCGTCGTGATCTTGAAGAGTCCACCCTCCAGCATGAAGCTACGGCTGCTGCCCTCCGTAAGAAGCAGGCAGACAGTGTGGCCGAGCTGGGAGAGCAAATCGACAACCTCCAGCGTGTCAAGCAGAAGCTTGAGAAAGAGAAGAGTGAATTCAAAATGGAGATCGATGATCTCTCCAGCAACATGGAGGCTGTTGCCAAAGCAAAGGTTTGACAATAGGTTCTTTTCAAGGAAATACATCAAATAAGGTTAAGATTCTTAAGAAACTAATGATCTTGTGGTTTACAGGCCAATCTTGAGAAGATTTGCCGCACCCTTGAGGACCAACTAAGTGAAATTAAGTCCAAGAATGACGAGAACCTTCGCCAGATAAACGACCTCAGTGCTCAAAGAGCAAGACTTCAAACTGAAAATGGTAACAATGGAAACAAAATCTCAAAATTCCAAATATACATATAAATGATAATTACAATTATAGTGGCAACATGTATTATTTATATACACTAAAACGATAATGTTGGCTTATGCAACTCCTCTTAGAGGGTTTTAAGCATGTCGTGGTTTAGTGTAATACAGTTAAACAGAAACCAGACTGACAGCAGTGCACCAAAATGAGTGCAAGTAGTCCAATTAGTTTATTCACTGTTGAGAACTGCCAATATGCAATAGAAAAACATTGCTTCTTCCATTCATTAACATAGATATATACAGCAATTCTTATATCTTACCAATATTTTGTAAATGTAAATCTTTAAAGGTGAGTTTGGCCGTCAACTGGAGGAGAAAGAGGCTCTGGTTTCTCAGCTCACCAGAGGCAAACAAGCTTTCACTCAGCAAATTGAGGAGCTTAAGAGGCAGATTGAAGAGGAGGTTAAGGTAATAGCATCGACACAAACATCATTTCCACTTACTATGCATCAAAGCTAATATTATGTAACTTTGTCTCCTAGGCTAAGAATGCACTGGCCCATGCTGTGCAATCAGCCCGTCATGACTGCGACCTGCTCCGTGAGCAGTTTGAGGAAGAGCAGGAGGCAAAGGCTGAGCTGCAGAGGGGAATGTCAAAGGCCAACAGTGAAGTTGCACAGTGGAGAACCAAATATGAAACTGACGCCATCCAGCGCACTGAGGAGCTTGAAGAGTCCAAGTATGAACATCACAAGAGCTGATGACTATGTGTTCATATGGAAAAGTCTTTCATGTTAAAACTGGTGTTTATAAATGCATTGTAGGAAGAAGTTGGCTCAGCGTCTGCAAGAGGCAGAAGAACAAATTGAGGCTGTGAACTCCAAATGTGCCTCTCTGGAGAAGACCAAACAGAGACTCCAGGGTGAAGTGGAGGACCTCATGATTGATGTGGAGAGAGCCAATTCTTTGGCTGCCAACCTTGACAAGAAGCAGAGGAACTTTGACAAGGTTAAAAGCAAAACAAAAAAGTCATCCTTTAATAAGATATTATTTTCAAAAAAGTTGTGTGGGCGTTATTTCAGCATGCTGTAAGTTGAACATATCTGATCTTAATATGAATAAATACCTCCATTGAAGGTCCTGGCAGAATGGAAGCAGAAATATGAAGAAGGCCAGGCAGAGCTGGAAGGTGCCCAGAAAGAGGCTCGTTCACTCAGCACTGAGCTGTTCAAGATGAAAAACTCCTATGAGGAGTCTTTAGATCAGCTGGAGACCCTCAAGAGAGAGAACAAGAATCTGCAGCGTAAGACTGAAACATTAAAAAGTAAATATATATGATAAATCAATGCTAATAATGATAAAGATTATATTTTTCCTTTCTACAGAGGAGATTTCAGATCTGACAGAGCAGCTGGGTGAGACTGGTAAGAGCATCCATGAGCTGGAAAAATCTAAGAAAGCAGTGGAGACTGAAAAGGCAGAGATTCAGACCGCCCTGGAGGAGGCTGAAGTGAGTATCTGGAGTTGAATATGAAATTCTGGCAGGGAACCATAATACTGTGTTATTAATTCATATTTTTGTTCTAAAATTTAAATATTGTGTTTTTTTCATAGGGCACCCTGGAGCATGAGGAGTCCAAGATTCTTCGTGTCCAGCTTGAGCTTAACCAGGTCAAGGGGGAGATTGACAGGAAGCTTGCAGAGAAGGATGAGGAGATGGAGCAGATCAAGAGGAACAGCCAGAGAGTCATTGAATCCATGCAGAGCACTCTGGACTCTGAGGTCAGGAGCAGGAATGATGCCCTGAGAATCAAGAAGAAGATGGAGGGAGACCTTAATGAGATGGAGATTCAGCTGAGCCATGCCAATCGCCAGGCTTCTGAGGCCCAGAAACAGCTCAGGAACGTTCAGGGACAACTCAAGGTATATGACTTCTCTTTGGTTTATGGGTTCAGTAACATGATTGTATAATCTAAGCTATGTAAAGTAAAGGCAAACAGAAAGTATATCAAAAGCTTAATGTAATTGTTATGTTCAGGATGCCCAACTGCACCTTGACGATGCTCTGAGAGGACAGGAAGACATGAAGGAGCAGGTGGCAATGGTGGAGCGCAGAAACACTCTGATGCAAGCTGAGATTGAGGAGCTGAGAGCTGCTCTGGAGCAGACAGAGAGAGGCCGCAAAGTGGCTGAACAAGAGCTGGTGGACGCCAGTGAGCGTGTTGGGCTGCTGCACTCTCAGGTAACAGCATTATGTATTTTACAAAGAAATTAATTCTACAATGAAAATAAGGAAATTGAGAGCCTCATTTAAAATGTTCATACTGTTGCTTTACATGTTATAGAACACAAGTCTCCTGAACACCAAGAAGAAGCTTGAGACTGACCTTGTCCAGATCCAGAGTGAAGTTGATGACACTGTACAGGAAGCCAGAAACGCAGAGGAGAAGGCCAAGAAGGCCATCACTGATGTGAGAAACAGTAGCTGCCTAATGATTCACAAAACACTTGTATGCTTAAAAATGTCAAACTAATATTTATCTATATCACTGCAAAAGGCTGCAATGATGGCAGAGGAACTCAAGAAGGAGCAGGACACCAGTGCTCACCTTGAGAGGATGAAGAAGAATCTGGAGGTGACAGTGAAGGACCTGCAGCACCGTCTGGATGAGGCTGAGAATCTGGCCATGAAGGGAGGAAAGAAACAACTCCAGAAACTGGAGTCCAGAGTAAGACTGCCTTCATTCTGATGTTCTACTTTATCCTAATATTTATAGTCTTGATGTGGACATTATCCAGTGTCTAAGCATGTCTAAACATTAAGGTCCGTGAGCTTGAGGCTGAAGTTGAAGCAGAGCAGAGACGTGGAGCTGATGCTGTTAAAGGTGTCCGCAAATATGAGAGGAGAGTCAAGGAGCTCACCTACCAGGTACTTATAAAAAAAACTTCAGGTCACATTAATCTGATTATCTTTTTGTCTAATGTACATGTATTATCTGCAGACTGAGGAGGATAAGAAGAACCTCAACAGACTGCAGGATCTGGTTGACAAGCTTCAACTGAAGGTCAAGGCTTACAAGAGGCAGTCTGAAGAAGCTGTGAGTACCTCTTTTAAGAACTAGAAACACCTTCTTAACATTTGAGACCTTCTGCTGCTGATATAATTGTGTGTGGATTTGCAGGAGGAACAAGCCAATACTCACCTTTCCAAGTTGAGGAAGGCACAGCATGAGTTGGAGGAGGCTGAGGAGCGTGCAGACATTGCTGAGTCTCAGGTCAACAAGCTCAGAGCCAAGAGCCGTGATGCTGGAAAGGTAATTTCTTTTTCTGATGCATATTTTTTTCAAACTTAACTACCTCATGTATTCTCTTTTATACTAATCATGTATTTGCTCACTCTTTTTTTTCCAAGGGCAAAGAGGCAGCTGAGTGAAAACTTAACATACCATGTGCATCTCTGAAACCGTAAAAATTAATAAACTTTCAAATTCAGCAGCTTATTTTTCTTGTCATTTTTGTTGATTTATTTATTGACTCACGATTGTTTATGATTTGTTATTACTGAAGTAATCATCATGATAAACCATAAAGACAATCAAGTAGTTTATGAAATGGGCTCAATAGTAAGAACTTTGATTTTTCAAATTTATCAAATACATGTCAAAATCAAAACTACAACTTCTGGCAAATCAATGTATTTTAAACATAATTCCATTGAACTTTATGAATTTAATAATATTATATACATTATATAATATATATGCAGTTTGTAAAGACACTGATATGTCAACAAGATTAGCGTAAAAGAATAATTAAAGCATTCATTTACAAAAACTAAACAACTTTTTTTTTTATATTAAAACCATAGACATTGTCGATTGTCCAGTACCAGTTAGTAATATTATTTGTACAGTTCTACTTTTTTTTTCATCTTTGCAGAAAGATGTTAGTTTAATTACACCACAATATAGATTAGCACACATGGCAGAATTGTATTTTTATTGTTACAGTTAATACTGAGCATTGTAATTATGAAGAAATAAACTAAATATCTGCCTACTTCTTAATACACTACCTATCCTAATGCAAACATCCACATTTCAAAATGCACTTTTGTAATGTTACAAAATATCTCAAATTAAGGATTTTAATGCCTTTTGTCGGAGACTATAGTAAATTTTTTAAATACATTTAAAGGCCTGCACTAATATACAGTCTAGTCATGAAACTCTATATGGCGCTTGGCTGACTGGTTCATGCTGCATTTGCAGCCAATGAGGTTACTAACTTGCATTTATATTGCTGGCTAGCATTCACTAGAGATTCCTACAGTGCACTTTTTTTTAGCTTCTCTGAAACCTTCCACCTTTCCCAGCTCCACCTGTATAGATCTGCTGTGAGTCGTCTTATATGTTATTCGTGTTGCAGCAGTATGTCTTAAATACTCAAGGCAACGCATCACCATAGCATTTTTTTTTTTTTTTTGTGATTACATTTTATATTCATTTAAAATTTATGATTATATACTATTATAGGCGGTCTGTCAAAAGTTTGGTATAATTTTTTATAATATGGTCATTTTGTGCTAATTATTAATTTGTGACAATAAAGTGATATGATTTGATTTGATAACTGTTGAAAACTTTGCTTCTTACTGCTTTTGTGGAAACCAAGAATGTCCCATTTCAGTGTTAGAACAGCACATTTCTTCAAAAGACAACGAGTTTGCAAGCATGATGTAAACACCATAAATTAAACATTCTCATAATCCAGTGCTCACTTATGCTTCAGTAACTCACATTCATTTACTTCAATCACAGCCTTTTGAACTTTCCATGCCTTCATTACATCTCACCTGGATTATTGCAACTCTCTATATCATGGTGCTTATTCCACTCTGTGGAAATTAAATTAAATTATAATGGCTTCCACTTTATCAGAGTTTTAATCCAGTCTCAAAACTCATTTGTTTGTCTCTGCGTTTAACATGTAATTTTATCTCGTTTTATTGTCTCTAATTGGTTAGTGATATTGTGTTTCTTATTATGTGTATTTGTATTGTAATTATTGTACAGCACTTTGGTCGGCCTGTGGGCGTTATTAAATGTGTTTTAGAAATACATGGAACACAGTAATCTGTAAGTCATGTTACAATTCTTGTTTTTCCCCAAATTTAGACCTCTTAAAATAATAAATAAGATTTTTCTTATTACATGTAATGTTTAAGACTTTTTATGGCATTGCATTTGATATTACTGAATTTAAGTATTTAAGACGTGCAAGGACTCTGGAATAGTATGTAAATGGAGTTTGAATTACTGTTTACCGGCAATAAAGTTGATGATAATGAAGATGAAGGTGATTTTGTTAATGATTACATGAACATCATATCCTCATACACTCTGTCAGTTATACATCCCATTATCCTTATAGTCTGAAAAAAAATAATAATTATTGCCTGGTTACGTGCACCAATCTATGTCAAACTGATCCAATTAAATATCTAAGGTGACAGTATCAGATACTCCTATTTGATGGAGCAGAATACATATTTGGAATATAAAAAGGCACTGTATGAAGATAAGGAGTTTATTGAGTGTAATAAACACAATCATGTTGTGGTTAATCAAATAAACATTATAAAAGATCAAGATTATCAAGATTTTATCAATCTTTATCATTGTTTGACATATTCATCTGAAAGTCATATAAGTTATATGTATTTAATTATTTTTAAATTGAAAATAGAAACATAAAAAAGACAGCCATGCCGTTTTACTGGAGCCAATTTTAGAACAGTATGGGTTCTAATATTGCAGTCACATACAGTTGTTTTTTTTCCTTATACATATAAGACCAACCAAGAAATCTGATCCATGAGTGTGCCTGTCCGTGAAATGTAAACTCATCAAGTGAAATAAATATTGTCATGAGCAAATAGCAAATGCAAATGATCTGTTATTCAGATTATAGCACACTGAATAATAAGTCAACAGATATACAATGAATATGAGATAAATATATAAATCCTGTCACACTGATTTGTTAATGTCAATAAGAGTTTAATAATACTAATAATAATAATTAAAAAAGAATAGCAGATAATTAAAAAAATGTAACCAACGATTCAAATACCTAATATTTGCAACTTATAAAAATCTATTTAATTGTCTGCTATAACTCATTGTTTGGTTTATATGTCTAGAATTTTAAATGTCTTTTTACTATAAGGAATCTTATTTTATGTGGAGGAGTGTTGTCAAGCAATACACATTAAGATACATAAAAAAGAATTACAAACTACAAGTTAAGTGTTGCCACTTTTTCAGGTAGACAAATAAGTGTAGTCTTTTTGCTGTTTTAATTTTAAAAGTTTAACTGATTATGTTATATTGTATTATTAAGCGTTAAGTTCTGTGGTTAAATTATTTTAAGTTATTCTAAAGTTGTTTCTATTTTTGTTATAACCTAGTTTGGATATTACCAAATGGTCCATCTGATCAATTTCTTATCAATTTTCAGCCATATTTGGCATTAGCCAAATTTAACTCCTGCATTGCTTGCAGAGCATGTACAGTATAAAGAGCCGGAGCACGACTGGAGACTGTTGCGTTCAGAAGTCCAGCCGCAGCTTGCTTGTGGTGAGAAAAAACTTTCATTTCATTTTCACGATGTACAAAGATTAAAAAAAAATTATGTTATCATATATATATTTATAATTATAAACAATTTGTAACACGCTACTAGTTGATATTTGTAGATTTTTTTTATTAAAAGGCATGACTTGTACATATAACATTGTACTTTGTATATTACAGTATTGCAGACTTTCATCAGAAGTGTGTGGAATTGTGGTAAGGTTAAGATGATATATTAAACTAAAGACATTTTATGGGGAAAAATAAACTGACTGAAAAGTGCATTAGTGCTCTGGCATAATACACTTGTTTTAGAATATATAATCAACCTCCAGGCTTTACTGCAGGGTTTCCTTAAATCTGGCCTTAACAGTGAACTCTGGTCTGCAGAGTTTAATTTAAACCCTGATCAAACTGGAGAACTTGTTACCTTTCAGGAGTCTTTTATTAGGGTTGGAGTTAAAACTCTACACAAACTAATTTTACATGAAGTAAAAAATTACTGATCTAATACTGAATTTCTGTGACAATCTATACATTTTTGAAGTGAGCTGCCACCATGAGTACGGACGCGGAGATGGCCGTTTATGGCAAGGCTGCAATTTACCTCCGTAAGCCTGAGAAGGAGAGAATCGAGGCTCAGAACAAACCATTTGATGCCAAAGCTGCTTGCTATGTGGTTGATGATAAAGAGCTGTACGTCAAGGGAACGATCAAGAGCAGAGATGGTGGCAAAGTCACTGTCATTGTGAATGACACTAAAGAGGTGAAATTTCATCATTCCACAAAAACGTTTACTTACATAATCTTAAACTTTTTTATGATTGTTCTAATTTAATGGATCAAATTTATAGGAGAGAGTTGCAAAGGAGGATGATGTCCACCCAATGAATCCTCCAAAGTTTGACAAGATTGAGGACATGGCCATGATGACCCATCTCAATGAACCCTCTGTGCTGTATAACCTCAAAGAGCGTTATGCCGCATGGATGATCTACGTAAGTTCTGGAGCAAAGTAAAACAGCATTTAAATTCATTTTGTCAGTGTTGTTGCAATCTGAACACTTCTCTGCTCATTTCAGACTTACTCTGGGCTTTTTTGCGCTACTGTGAACCCCTACAAGTGGCTACCAGTGTATGATGCAGAAGTGGTGGCTGCCTACAGAGGCAAGAAGCGTATGGAGGCCCCACCCCACATCTTCTCTGTCTCTGACAACGCCTATCAGGCCATGCTGACTGGTAAGATCTGATTTATGTGATCTGAATTATTTCTAAGTTGATTTTGGTATGTCAAATTCACATTCAAATATATTTTTCTTAAAAAAATCACTGAAACATTATTACCTTTTCATTTGCAGACAGAGAGAACCAGTCTGTCCTGATTACGTATGTATCTAGCCTACTCTACTGTTTGAGATGTTGAGAATGGTTATATTTTGCTCTGGTGGAACTTCTACATTTCTTATCATAATTTCTCTTCTCATAAACCAGTGGAGAATCTGGTGCTGGAAAGACTGTGAACACCAAACGTGTCATCCAGTACTTTGCCACAGTTGCAGTTCATGGTGACAAGAAGAAAGAGCAGACTCCTGGCAAAATGCAGGTAAGAGATACAAAACATTATTCATAAGATATAAGATAGTTTTACAATAATCTCACTCAATATATGGTATGTGAGTTTGTGAAATGTCTACAAACAGTTCAGAAATGAAAAAGAAAATAACTGAAACCCCTTCAAACATCAAACAGGGCTCTCTTGAGGATCAGATCATTGCTGCTAACCCTCTGCTTGAGGCTTATGGTAATGCCAAGACTGTGAGAAATGACAACTCCTCTCGTTTTGTAAGTCAAGCTATTTTTATATTGAAACATAATTTAGAAATATTTAGCTTAGCTTTGTTGAGTATTTTTTGTTGTTGTTTTATTAATACAGTACAGCAACTCAAATGTTAATTTTATTTTAAACAGGGTAAATTCATCAGAATTCATTTCGGCACATCAGGAAAACTGGCTAGTGCTGATATTGAGACATGTAGGTGGACATGATCTTATTTATCCATCCTCCACATTTGTCTGTCATGCTTCAATGATTGTGACACAAGTACATTCTCTCAACAGATCTGCTGGAGAAGTCTAGAGTGACATTCCAGCTTCCAGATGAGAGAGGCTACCACATCTTCTACCAGATGATGACCAACCATAAGCCTGAGCTGATCGGTAGATACACATATTTGATTTAATATTTACTATTTTGCACAAAAAATATTGTACAATTCTATGTAATAAATGCTCTGTGTATTTTACAGAAATGACGCTCATCACCACCAACCCTTATGACTTCCCCATGTGCAGTCAGGGTCAGATCACAGTGGCAAGCATTGATGATAAAGAGGAGCTGGTTGCTACTGATGTGAGTCAATGCTGTTTTAAATAACAAACTCAATGTAAACATGGCTAATCATAGAGCTTGTTCTTTTTTTCTGACATTTCCAGACTGCTATTGACATTCTGGGCTTCAGTGCTGAGGAGAAGATGGGCATCTACAAGTTCACTGGAGCTGTGCTTCATCATGGTAACATGAAGTTCAAGCAGAAGCAGCGTGAGGAGCAGGCTGAGCCTGATGGCACAGAGGGTGAGACTAAATAGAACTAATGTGTCTGATTACATGCAGTGTTTGATTTGAGAGATCCATGTTTCTATTTTCATAAACAGATAATGTAAATAATAAAGGTTATTTTTTATTATTAATATTGCAGAGGCTGACAAAATCTCCTACCTTCTGGGTTTGAACTCTGCTGATATGCTGAAGGCTTTGTGCTACCCCAGAGTAAAAGTCGGTAACGAGTTTGTGACCAAAGGCCAAACAGTACCACAGGTGTGTGTAGTAAATTATGAAAATAACATATCTCCATCAGATTCATGATTGAATATAGCAAATCAAAAAGTTTTTAATAAAAATTCACTCTATTCTTACAGGTTTACAACTCTGTTAGCGCCTTGTGCAAATCTATCTATGAGAGGATGTTCTTGTGGATGGTCGTTCGTATCAACCAGATGTTGGACACAAAACAGCAAAGAAATTTCTTCATTGGTGTGCTGGATATCGCTGGCTTTGAGATTTTTGATGTAAGAATGTTTTATGTTTATCTGTCTTTATGGAAAATAGAGTCACATTCAGCCGCTAGTAAATGATCCTGTTTCTTTCTCCAGTTCAACAGCATGGAGCAGCTGTGCATCAACTTCACCAACGAGAAACTGCAACAGTTTTTCAACCACCACATGTTTGTGCTGGAACAAGAGGAGTACAAGAAGGAGGGCATTGTTTGGGAATTCATTGACTTTGGCATGGACTTGGCTGCTTGCATTGAGCTCATTGAGAAGGTTTTTACTGGTTTATGAACTTATTAATTTCCATTTTCCGTTTTCAAAAGTATACATTTTTAATAATAAGCAACATTCTTTTATAAACAGCCCATGGGTATCTTCTCCATCCTTGAAGAGGAGTGCATGTTCCCCAAGGCTACAGACACTTCCTTCAAGAACAAGCTGTATGATCAGCATCTTGGCAAGTGCAATGCTTTCCAGAAACCAAAGCCTGCCAAAGGCAAGGCTGAGGCCCACTTCTCCCTGGTCCACTACGCTGGAACTGTGGACTACAACATTTCTGGCTGGTTGGACAAGAACAAGGATCCACTGAACGAGTCTGTTGTGCAGCTTTACCAGAAGTCTTCTGTCAAACTGCTGGCTACTCTCTACCCACCTGTTGTTGAGGGTAATGGGGAAAAAAGTGTTACTAATACTATTATGGTTATTAATTTAACCAACCTTTTACTCGGTTTTGCTCTTTCTTTCTTGTTTTTGCATTCATAAGTGCTCATTTGTATCTTTATCTGAATAGAGACTGGTGGTGGAAAGAAGGGAGGCAAGAAGAAGGGTGGTTCCATGCAGACTGTGTCTTCACAGTTTAGAGTACGTCTTTGTTTGAAACCAAATTTGAATAATGATGCAGTGAAAGCAATGACTGTACATCAGCTTGCTTGAATAAGTCAGAAAAGTCAGAAAAATTATATATCAGCTAGTCAGTCAATGTGCCTAATAAGTAAGCTGTAACTTTTCATGATTAACCAGGAGAACTTGGGCAAGCTCATGACCAACTTGAGGAGCACTCATCCTCACTTTGTGCGCTGTCTGATTCCCAATGAGTCCAAGATCCCAGGTAAAATAATAAAAGGACCTCAGACATTCTGTCATTAATACAGTATTTTATGTCTTTTACTAATTTACCAAGCTCAAGATCTAAACTGTCCTTTATAGGTCTCATGGAGAACCACCTGGTTATCCACCAGCTGAGGTGTAACGGTGTGCTGGAGGGCATCAGAATCTGCAGAAAGGGCTTCCCCAGCAGAATCCTCTATGGTGACTTCAAGCAGAGGTAGCAGGGACCACATGAAAAAAAACATTTACTGTACAAAGCTCTTAATTAGAGGAAATTAAGCATTTTGATTAACCTTCAACAGATACAAGGTGCTGAATGCCAGTGTAATCCCAGAGGGACAGTTTATTGACAACAAGAAAGCTTCTGAGAAACTCCTGGGATCCATCGACGTTGATCACGACCAATACAGATTTGGACACACAAAGGTTCATATTCTACTTTACAGCATTTAAAACATTTAATCATCATGCTTTATTGTATAAGGTTATTATGTTTAAATCACTGTCATTTATTATATAATAAGGTGTTCTTCAAAGCTGGTCTTCTGGGTACTCTTGAGGAGATGCGTGATGAGAAACTGGCTGCTCTGGTCACAATGACTCAGGCTGTCTGCTGTGGTTATCTGATGAGGAGAGAGTTTGTGAAGATGATGGAGAGGAGGTGAGGAATGTCATGAAAGGAACAAAACCTCTGATTCTTATATTTATCTATTTCAGTTAGTATAAACCTTTTATCAGTGGAACTATTTATACCAATGATTCCTTCCCCACATTACTTCAGAATGTCAATGAATGATCAATAAGATTTGTTCCTCTCTATGGGAAAAAAGAATTTTGGAAAATATTTAAGATTTATTTATATTTACATTACATATGATATTTATAATTTTTGTGTCAATACAGAATTCAGAAAAAAGTATCAATTGTACAGTTACCTATATTTTGAATTAAACATTGCATTGTGTTGTGATTTACGGTTAAAGAAAATATCTGAAAACTAAACGTATAATATCTTGATAGAAAAGTACCTTTTTTTATACTTTTTTTTTTCATTTTGTTTTTTTATACATGTAAGATGTGTAGGAAGTATTGTGTTGACAAGTATAAAAATAAGTGCATCCATCAGTTACTAATTATCTAAATGATTTAATCAGGGAGGCAATTTACACCATCCAATACAACGTCCGCTCTTTCATGAACGTCAAACACTGGCCATGGATGAAGGTTTACTACAAGATTAAGCCTCTGCTGAAGAGTGCTGAGACTGAGAAGGAGCTGGCAACCATGAAAGAGGACTTTGTAAAATGCAAAGAAGATCTTGCCAAGGCAGAGGCCAAAAAGAAGGAGCTTGAAGAGAAGATGGTGGCACTGCTGCAGGAGAAAAATGATCTGCAGCTGCAAGTAGCATCTGTGAGTTTATCTAATTTAATTAACTGAAATATATCGACATTAAAATTGAACAAAGTGGTTTCCAAAGAAATAACAATCTATTTTCCTAACAGGAATCTGAGAATCTGTCAGATGCTGAGGAGAGATGTGAGGGTCTGATCAAGAGCAAAATCCAGCTTGAAGCTAAACTCAAAGAGACAACTGAGAGACTGGAAGATGAGGAAGAAATCAATGCTGAACTGACAGCCAAGAAGAGGAAGCTGGAGGATGAGTGCTCTGAGCTGAAGAAAGACATTGATGACCTGGAGCTCACCTTGGCAAAAGTGGAAAAGGAGAAACATGCCACTGAGAACAAGGTTGGAGATTTTGTTGTTTTGATTAACAATTTTATATTATGATATGGTATATTAAATGAGCTCATTTGAAAAAAAAAAAAAACAGGTCAAAAACTTGACTGAGGAAATGGCAGCTCAGGACGAGAGCATTGGCAAACTTACGAAGGAGAAGAAAGCCCTCCAAGAGGCACATCAGCAGACCCTGGATGATCTCCAGGCAGAAGAGGACAAAGTCAACACCCTGACCAAATCCAAGACAAAGCTTGAGCAGCAAGTTGATGATGTGAGTCGTAATAATTAGGTTATACTTTGAATATATAATTTTGTATTTTCGTACCATGAGTAGAAGTAATGACTAAATAGTAAAGACATTAAATGTATTATATTCAAGGTGTATAACTTGTTACATGTTAAAATGAATCAAATAATAATGGTGCTAATAATTAAGCCACTTAATTAACACAATACCTACATCAAATTGCTTAGCTGGAAGGTTCCCTTGAACAAGAGAAGAAGCTCCGCATGGACCTTGAGAGAGCAAAGAGAAAGCTTGAAGGAGACCTGAAATTAGCCCAAGAGTCCATCATGGACCTCGAGAATGACAAGCAACAATCTGATGAGAAGCTGAAGAAGTAGGACATTTTTGTAAACTCTTACAAAAATAACGGTTATCATTAATTTAAAATCATTCATTGTTCCCCTTTTACACACAGAAAAGACTTTGAAACAAGCCAGCTGCTCAGCAAGATTGAAGATGAACAATCTCTGGGTGCTCAACTCCAGAAGAAGATCAAGGAGCTTCAGGTATTTTTTTTTCTTTTTGCTGTCAAGAGCAATGGTAAAATAAAGGCTAATAAGGTTTTATTAATACCACTGTAGGCTCGCATTGAGGAACTGGAGGAAGAGATTGAGGCTGAGCGTGCTGCTCGTGCCAAGGTTGAGAAGCAGAGAGCTGATCTCTCCAGGGAACTTGAGGAGATCAGTGAGAGGCTTGAGGAGGCTGGAGGAGCCACTGCTGCTCAGATCGAGATGAATAAGAAGCGTGAAGCTGAATTCCAGAAGCTGCGTCGTGATCTTGAAGAGTCCACCCTCCAGCATGAAGCTACGGCTGCTGCCCTCCGTAAGAAGCAGGCAGACAGTGTGGCCGAACTGGGAGAGCAAATCGACAACCTCCAGCGTGTCAAGCAGAAGCTTGAGAAAGAGAAGAGTGAATTCAAAATGGAGATCGATGATCTCTCCAGCAACATGGAGGCTGTTGCCAAAGCAAAGGTTTGACAATTGATTCTTAAATCTTTTTAAGGAAATGTAACAAATATGGTTAAGATTCTTAAGAAACTAATGATCTTGTGGTTTACAGGCCAATCTTGAGAAGATTTGCCGCACCCTTGAAGATCAACTTAGTGAAATAAAGTCCAAGAATGATGAAAACCTTCGCCAGATAAATGACCTCAGTGCTCAAAGAGCAAGACTTCAAACTGAAAATGGTAACAATGGAAACAAATTTTCAAAATTAAATAAATATACATATAATATACATATAAATATATTTATTTAATTATAAAAGATTATAGTGGCAACATGTATTATTTATATACACTTTAAAGTGATAATGTTGGCTTATGCAACTCCTCTTAGAGGGTTTTAAGCATGTCGTGGTTTAGTGTAATACAGTTAAACAGAAACCAGACTGACAGCAGTGCACCAAAATGAGTGCAAGTAATTAGCAATTAGTTTATTCACTGTTGAGAACTGCCACTACGCAACAGAAAAACATTGCTTCATCCATTCATTAAACTTAAATATATACAATTTTCTGCGCAATTCTTATATCTTACCAATATTTTTGTAAATGTACATTTCTAAAGGTGAGTTTGGCCGTCAACTGGAGGAGAAAGAGGCTCTGGTTTCTCAGCTCACCAGAGGCAAACAAGCTTTCACTCAGCAAATTGAGGAGCTTAAGAGGCAGATTGAAGAGGAGATTAAGGTAATAGCATTGACACAAACAGTATTTCCACTTACTATGCATCAAAGCTAATATTATGTGACTTTGTCTCCTAGGCTAAGAATGCACTGGCCCATGCTGTGCAATCAGCCCGTCATGACTGCGACCTGCTCCGTGAGCAGTTTGAGGAAGAGCAGGAGGCAAAGGCTGAGCTGCAGAGGGGAATGTCAAAGGCCAACAGTGAAGTTGCACAGTGGAGAACCAAATATGAAACTGACGCCATCCAGCGCACTGAGGAGCTTGAAGAGTCCAAGTATGAACATCACAAGAGCTGATTACTATGTTTTCATATGGAAAAGTCTTTCATGTTAAAACTGGTGTTTATAAATGCATTGTAGGAAGAAGTTGGCTCAGCGTCTGCAAGAGGCAGAAGAACAAATTGAGGCTGTGAACTCCAAATGTGCCTCTCTGGAGAAGACCAAACAGAGACTCCAGGGTGAAGTGGAGGACCTCATGATTGATGTGGAGAGAGCCAATTCTTTGGCTGCCAACCTTGACAAGAAGCAGAGGAACTTTGACAAGGTAAAAAAAAAATGTCATACTGTTAAGATACTATTTAAAAAAAAGTTGTGTGGACATTATTTCAGTGAAAATTATTTCATTATTTAAGTTAAACACATCTGATCTTAATATGAATAAATACCTCCATTGAAGGTCCTGGCAGAATGGAAGCAGAAATATGAAGAAGGCCAGGCAGAGCTGGAAGGTGCCCAGAAAGAGGCTCGTTCACTCAGCACTGAGCTGTTCAAGATGAAAAACTCCTATGAGGAGTCTTTAGATCAGCTGGAGACCCTCAAGAGAGAGAACAAGAATCTGCAGCGTAAGACTGAAACATTAAAAAGTAAATATATATGATAAATCAATGCTAATAATGATAAAGATTATATTTTTCCTTTCTACAGAGGAGATTTCAGATCTGACAGAGCAGCTGGGTGAGACTGGTAAGAGCATCCATGAGCTGGAAAAATCTAAGAAAGCAGTGGAGACTGAAAAGGCAGAGATTCAGACCGCCCTGGAGGAGGCTGAAGTGAGTATCTGGAGTTGAATATGAAATTCTGGCAGGGAACCATAATACTGTGTTATTAATGCATATTTTTGTTCTAAAATTTAAATATTGTGTTTTTTTCATAGGGCACCCTGGAGCATGAGGAGTCCAAGATTCTTCGTGTCCAGCTTGAGCTTAACCAGGTCAAGGGGGAGATTGACAGGAAGCTTGCAGAGAAGGATGAGGAGATGGAGCAGATCAAGAGGAACAGCCAGAGAGTCATTGAATCCATGCAGAGCACTCTGGACTCTGAGGTCAGGAGCAGGAATGATGCCCTGAGAATCAAGAAGAAGATGGAGGGAGACCTTAATGAGATGGAGATTCAGCTGAGCCATGCCAATCGCCAGGCTTCTGAGGTCCAGAAACAGCTCAGGAACGTTCAGGGACAACTCAAGGTATATGACTTCTCTTTGGTTTATGGGTTCAGTAACATAATTGTATAATCTAAGCTATGTAAAGTAAAGGCAAACAGAAAGTATATCAAAAGCTTAATGTAATTGTTATGTTCAGGATGCCCAACTGCACCTTGACGATGCTCTGAGAGGACAGGAAGACATGAAGGAGCAGGTGGCAATGGTGGAGCGCAGAAACACTCTGATGCAAGCTGAGATTGAGGAGCTGAGAGCTGCTCTGGAGCAGACAGAGAGAGGCCGCAAAGTGGCTGAACAAGAGCTGGTGGACGCCAGTGAGCGTGTTGGGCTGCTGCACTCTCAGGTAACAGCATAATGTATTTTACAAAGAAATTAATTCTACAATGAAAATAAGGAAATTGAGAGCCTCATTTAAAATGTTCATACTGTTGCTTTACATGTTATAGAACACAAGTCTCCTGAACACCAAGAAGAAGCTTGAGACTGACCTTGTTCAGATCCAGAGTGAAGTTGATGACACTGTACAGGAAGCCAGAAATGCAGAGGAGAAGGCCAAGAAGGCCATCACTGATGTGAGAAACAGTAGCTGCCTAATGATTAACAAAACACTTGTATGCTTAAAAATGCAAACTAATATTTATCTATATCACTGCAAAAGGCTGCAATGATGGCAGAGGAACTCAAGAAGGAGCAGGACACCAGTGCTCACCTTGAGAGGATGAAGAAGAATCTGGAGGTGACAGTGAAGGACCTGCAGCACCGTCTGGATGAGGCTGAGAATCTGGCCATGAAGGGAGGAAAGAAACAACTCCAGAAACTGGAGTCCAGAGTAAGACTGCCTTCATTCTGATGTTCTCCTTTATCCTGATATTTATAGTCTTGATGTGGACATTATCCAGTGTCTAAGCATGTCTAAACATTAAGGTCCGTGAGCTTGAGGCTGAAGTTGAAGCAGAGCAGAGACGTGGAGCTGATGCTGTTAAAGGTGTCCGCAAATATGAGAGAAGAGTCAAGGAGCTCACCTACCAGGTATTTATAAAAAAAAAAAAAAAAACTTAATGTCACATTAATCTGATTATCCTTTAGTCTGATATACATGTATTATCTGCAGACTGAGGAGGATAAGAAGAACCTCAACAGACTGCAGGATCTGGTTGACAAGCTTCAACTGAAGGTCAAGGCTTACAAGAGGCAGTCTGAAGAAGCTGTGAGTACCTCTTTTAAGAACTAGAAACACCTTCTTAACATTTGAGACCTTCTGCTGCTGATATAATTGTGTGTGGATTTGCAGGAGGAACAAGCCAATACTCACCTTTCCAAGCTGAGGAAGGCGCAGCATGAGTTGGAGGAGGCTGAGGAGCGTGCAGACATTGCTGAGTCTCAGGTCAACAAGCTCAGAGCCAAGAGCCGTGATGCTGGAAAGGTAATTTTTTTTTCCTGATATTTTTTCAAACTTAACTACCTCATATATTCTCTTTTATACTAATCATGTATTTGCTCACTCTTTTTTTTTCCTAAGGGCAAAGAGGCAGCTGAGTGAAAAACTTAACATACCATGTGCATTTCTGAAACAGTAAAAATGAATAAACCTTCAAATTCAGAAGCTTTCTTTTCTTGTTATTTTTTATTTATTTATTTATTCACTCACGGTAGTTTACGATTTGAAGTAAGCTTCATGATAAACCATCAAGTTCATCAAGTAGTTTATGAAATGGGCTCAATAGTATGAACTTTAATTTTGAAATTTATCAAATAAATGTCAAAATCAAAACTACAACTTCTAGCAAATTAATGTACTGTATTTTAAACATAATTCCATTGAATTTCATGAATTTAATGATATAAACAAATACATTATATAATCACGTATATAAAGTTTGTAAAGACCCTGATGGTGTATGTCAACAAGATTTGCTTAAAATAATAATTAAAGCATTCAATTACAAAAACATTTTTTTATATATATATATATTAAAACCATAGTCATTGGTCCAGTCCCAGTTAGTTATGTACTTTGTAGTTCAACTTTTTGTTTTCATTTTTGCAGAAAGATGTTAGTTTAATTGCACCACAATATAGACCTGCACTTCTGAGGGAGTACCACGGGACCCAACGCAACATGCAGGATGCAGTGTGGGACAGCTATTGATGGGCGGGAAGAGACTTATGTGTGTCGATGTGGGAGAATAAAATTATTTGTAGGACTTACGCAAAATTATCTAAATATAAAGTGTCTAAAGCATAAAAATGGTTATTTATATGTAGCACAAAAGAAAAAATAAAAACTAATATAAACTTTTTAAAATTATTGAATGAGTGCTCACAAATCGTGAAGTGAGGGGACAGAAATTATATATATATATATATATATATATATATATATATATATATATATATATATATATATATATATATATATATATATATATATATGCAGTACAGACCAAAATAGGGCTGGGACAACGCATCGAGGTCATCGATGACGTCGACGCAAAAAATACGTCGACGCAAAATATGCGCATCGATTCGTCGACCTGTTTTTATTACTCTAAAAAAACGTTTGAAAAACGTTTACCTTATGTGCGCTGAATATACGTGATGGCCGGATCAACATTCTGTCCAACGTTATATAACCAATCCAGGGGTTTTTCTGTTTTGATCTTTTTTTTTTTTTTGGCGTCTGTCAAAGCCTTATTTGATCGGTGAGTGATGTAGAATAGAATGACTGCTGGGCCTGACAGGGCGCATACGAGAGAGAGCCCCAGCTGAGCTCGCACTCACAGACTTCAAACAACACAAGCGCTTCTTGCGCTCTCTCTCCCTTATGCATATTAATCAAAATCATTAGACACAATAGAAAAAGGGCGGAAAGCCAAAGTTTCACGTGGAGCATTCTGAGATTTTTTTTTCTCCATGACAGGCTGCTGGCTCCTGCTGTTAATATATATATATAGAGATTAGAGACCAGGTCAATGGCACACGGAGTTCTAGCAGCAGACAGTTCTCTAGAACAACTGTTAAGAGGAGACTGTGTGACTCCGGCCTTCATGGTAGAATATCTGCTAGGAAACCACTGCTAACGAAAGGCAACAAGCAGAAGAGACTTGTTTGGGCTAAAGAACACAAGAAATGGACATTAGACCAGTGGAAATCTGCTCTTCCAATCTTTGGTTCCAACCACCGTGTCTTTGAGCGACACAGAAAAGGTGAACGGATGACCTCTACATGCCTGGTTCCCACCGTGAAGCATGGAGAAGGAGGTGTGATGGTGCTTTGCTGGTGACACTGTTGGGGATTTATTCAAAATTGAAGGCATACTGAACCAGCATGACAACCACAGCATCTTGCAGCAGCATGCTATTCCATTCGGTTTGGGTTTATTTGGACCATTTATTTTTCAACAGGACAATGACCCCAAACACACCTCCAGGCTGCGTAAGGGCTATGTGACCAAGAAGGAGAGTGATGGGGTGCTGCGCCAGATGACCTGGCCTCCAGAGTCACCAGACCTGAACCCAATCGAGATGGTTTAGGGGTGAGCTGGACCGCAGAGTGAAGGCAAGAGGGCCAACAAGTGCTAAGCATCTCTGGGAACTCCTTCAAGACTGTTGGAAGACCATTTCAGTTGAAGCTCATCAACAGAATGCCAAGAGTGTGCAAAGCAGTAATCAAAGCAAAAGGTGGTTACTTTGAAGAAACCTAGAATATGACATATTTTCAGTTGTTTCACTTCCATGTGAAATAAAAAGCTTTTGCAACATTATACACCATATCATTCAAAAGCTTAGAGTCAATATAATTTTTGTTTTTTTGGAAAATAGATTATAGAAATGAACACTTCTATTTAGCAAGGACTCTTTTGTGGGTTCGAGTCTCAGGCCGGCACACCACGACTGAGGTGCTCTTGAGCAAGACACAGAACCCCCAACTGCTCCCTGGGCACCACAGCATAAATGGCTGCCCACTGCTACGGGTGTGTGTTCACGGTCTGTGTGTTCACTGCTGTGTTTGTGCACTTTGGATGGGTTAAATGCAGAGCACGAATTCTGAGTATAGGTCACCATACTTGACTGTATGTCATGTCGCTTCACTTTAAATTGATCAAAAGTGATGATAAAGACATAATTTTTCAAAAGATTTATATTTCAAAATAAATGCTGTTCTTCTGAACTTTCTATTCATCAAAGAAACCTGATCAAATCAGAATATCAGAATTATTTCTGAAGGACTGTGTGACCAGAGTAATGATGATAAAAATTCAGCTTTTGAAATAAATAAATTACATTTTGAAATATATCCAAATAGAAAACAGTTAATTTAAGTAGGTTAGTAAAAATATTTTGCTATACTTTGGATCAAATAAATGCAGACTTGGTGAACAGAACAGACTTCTTTAAAAAATATTAAGCTTCTGTTCAAAAACTGTTGACTGGTAGTGGATACTATAGGCAACTTTATTTTTTCTCAAATTTTTAGCTTTTAATTGGCTTAGAAATCTATAACTGCTGGACAATAACAAATAATAACGATTTGTTAATATACTGCAAACTATTTTTTTATCACATAAGGCAGAATAGTCTCTATTCTGTAATAAATGCTGTGTCAATTAACACTGCATTGTTCATACTTTATTTATCACCTGCTGGAGATGACTTGAAAAACCATATATTGTTGCAATCGTATTTTTAATGTCTTCGTGTTTCCAAAAGATCCTAGGATTTTTGTGTGTGTGTGTGTGTGTGTGTGTGTAAAAACTGTTTTCATACAGCGATAGCTGGACACTTTTGCTCATATTAGGAGTTTCCTGATATGACTTGCGCGAGAGCGCCTCCGGCTTCGAGTATGAATGAAATGCACACTGCATGAGAGTTTAGCTCTGAGTGATGTCCATCTCGCTGTATTCTGGGTCCGAATAGAATATCAGATCATGTGCAGACTATCCCGACATTAAAACACATTATTAACTTCAACATCCAAAAAAGTTTCCCAGAATTATAAACGTAACGTTAACTAAAAGTGATGCACAAACTTCAACTTAGGCTTAGGCTTTTTAAAAAAAATTTTTTATCTCGGCTCCCTACTACTTGTGTCTTTTCCCTGGCATAGTTGTCCATCAGTTATTTGCATTCAGTCAGCTGCAAACATTGGAAGGGAGCTGAAACAGGCCAGGCGCGCATGCGGGAGTCACGTGGGCTTCGCCTGTCTACTTCGTTCACTATAAAACACATTTTTAAAATATAATTATGTATATATAGTAATGGTTATATTTTTATTTATGTACATATGTTAATAATATAACATATATATATTTTTTTAGCTACTGGGATGGTGCCCCGTGGGAATTGGTGCCCTACGCAAATTAGCGTACTCTGCCTATCGGTATGCACCTTTTTTTCTTGTCGTAAAAATGGGCGCGGCCATTTGTAAATTCTATGGTCCTGGCTTCCATAGAGCATCACAGTCCTGCCCACAGCCCGAGAGAGCTTAGGTGCCGGAAGTAGATTTCCCATTCATTTCTCCCATTGACTTTCAGAAAAATCCGTATCTAAAGACATTTAGAGCATATCTGAGGATAACCAGCTACAGCTGAACTCATAAGCATAAAACATATCATTTCAAGTGAAAAAATTAAGAGAAAAATCCCAAAAAAGTCAAAGGTACAAGAATGTGTACATATTTTCATTTAGAGCGAAGGAACTACTCATCCCATTATCCACCGTGCCTCACTGCCTTTTGAGCGACGTCCAAATCTGAAGATGGCCGCGCGAACATTTTCCTCCAGTGAATTTTATTTTATATAGTGAATGTGCAGTAATAGCAGTTCTTTCAGTATTAATTGTGTAAATAAATAGTGTTTTATATAGATATTGTGTATTGATTTTTATATTTATCATCGTGTATTTTATATATTGTTCTTGTGTGTAAAAGCGGTTAAGGATAATGTCAGCAATGGTGCATTGCTCTGTACCTGACTGCAATCATCGCTTAGTCATCAACACGTCATTGCCATTACACAAATGTTCAGTAAATTCGCAAAAAGGTATGCCTAGGCTAAATATTGTTTTGACAGTGGCATCATAATATGCTTGATATGACTCATACCATATGAAGGCTACAGTAGCCTAGCTAAAGTGGATGTTAATGCTAACTAACATTTCCAACCTCCCTGCAAAACTCACCAAAACTTTGTAGGTCTTGTCCCTCATGCTGGCCCTTACAAAACCCACAAGCTGACACTCAACTAATGTTACATGACCCTATCTGAAGTGGTTTTCACCCCTTTGAACACTTTTGTTTTCCTCCTTGAGAAAAAACATCATGGCAGCCAAGGAGATCATGATTGCACTGATAAGTCCACCGTGCAAAAACGCAACACAGGTTTTTATTTTGTTTTATTTTTTTATTAATGGTCTTCAGTCTTCACGGACCTTTGCGGGTAGGGGTGGGCGGATTGATCTAAATATCAATAGTATTGATGCCAACCCTGGTATTGGTATCGGATCGATACAATTGTAATTGAATCGATATTTTAATTTAAATATCTCTCATCTACGTTCATTATACTTTGCTCGTGTCTTCTACCTCTACAATCCTGAACAAACGCTGCTTTCACATTCTTCCTGGCCCACTTTGCTACTCCTCCCCCTCCTGCTGCTCTGCTGTGTTTCTTTTATTGTGTCGTCACGTGACTCACAACGCGCCGAGGAGCAGCGAACAGAGTGAGCGAAGCTGATAGCACATTCAGAAGGGGGGCTCAGGGAATGTAATTGTACAGGTATATTTGTTCTTTGTTTGTTCTTCAGTAATAATTGTGTGCACTTTATTTCATTTGCTTTTAAAAAACAGAAAAAAGGGAGAGATTTTTTTATTCTTTATTTTATTTTATTTTAAGGCTGTAAAGAATTCATTCTACAGTGTCTAATTACTAATAATTTTGTGGACTTCAATACATTAATAAAAATATTGCCTAAATAATTGATCATTCATTCACCTCAGAAATAATGACATAGACCTGCTGCACTCCCCTACACAAAAGCTTTTTTTTGTAAAAAGTATTGTATTGGTATCGGTATCGGCAATACTGACCCTATATGTATTTGGTATCGGTTCGATACCAAATTTTGCAGTATCGCCCACCACTCTTTGTGGGGTTTAAGTTAACCAGACGGTTACACGAGTTCCACCAATCAGATGCATCACTGTGGGATTGTGGGATTGTTCAGGATTGTGGGTAATGAAGTACTTATCCAACACATCGCGAATAAAAGGCATTTATCTCAAAACAAGGTTAGTGCCCCATGAACCTTTGGCGTTTATATGATCATATACTATCGCTTAGTACAGCCGTAGCTGGTTTTAAGTCTACCATGTATGGTTATGTTTTTATGGCTTATACCCCAACTGTCAATGCAGAAATTGTATTGAATTTTTTATTCCGGCACCGGCTGTGGGCGGGACTGTGATGCTCTATATATTCTTATTTTTAGCTGAACAAAACAGTTCACTTTGCTGTTTGATATTTAAAGTTGGTGTGTCTTATCATATTATTTTCATGTATTATCTTAATTATGAACACTGGTATGTAGTGCAAACAGTTCCCTTTCATATCCCTTCAATACAAAATACTATTAATGGGCCAGCAAGCACTAAATAGTAAATGTTAATGTGAAGGAAAGTCCCCTAAGATAAAGTCTCTAAAACCCTTTTCAAAAGGTCAAGGTTCAGTGACTGGAGGCTTCTAGGTAGTTTGAAAATGTTATGATACTCTAGGCAGCAAACACAGGGCGTTGAAAGGAGATTCCGGCATAACAAAGGCAGTCTTCACAGCAGCACTGGGCCCAGAAATCCAAATGGATAGGCCAGCAGCTAGAAAAGAGCACCAAAAATGACCACCAACGTCACAGATAGCAGAGGTCACACACACTGCAATGCGATAAAATATAGTTACGGCCCTTCAGGCAACATTAGCGAGTGTTGAGGGAAGTTTGAGGATAGCCACAATCTTCAGGACATCACCAGACACTGGAACCACAGGATGGATATTGCTGAGGCTAGAAGCAAACAACCACAATGAACACCGACACCATAGATACAAAGGGACACTCATTCACACTGTGTGGTAATTAAATATTACGGCCCCTCAGGCAACATTAGAGAGCATTGGAATAAATCCAGCTGCAGTACACCAGTGTTCAAACAGGGAGGCTTAGGAACTTGGGTTTCATTTGTAGACCAGGAGAGTCCTTTGAACACAATGACAGCAGATCAACTACCACCACCACCATGCACCCCACTTCTCTCTCAGAACCAGTTTTTATCTCCTTCAACCAAGGCATGGCCAGCTGTTAAACAATTAGTTGATAATTTCAAATCATCTGCAGCAAGGCAGAGGCAATATTAAGGTAACTCAACGACAGGAAGTATTGCCCAAATATGGGCAGAAAGGTGGTGCATGGTGACAAGTTCTAATAAACAGATTAAGTCACATTAACAGGGGAGGAATCACAATTCAAATATGGGCATAGTAATAAAAAAGGAAGCAGGTTGCCAGGTTTGTCCATGAGTAGGTGTCAAAAGAGTCAAGTAGGGCAGATTAAATAATAGCAACAACAAAACCAACTACAAATTTGATGCACACACACACACAGTGAATAACCACTACAATTCAGAGTGCAAATGTTCATGCACACAGTAAATACCACCACACATTGAGGCCCTAATGTCTCTGCTACAAATAAAAAAAGAAGTACAGAGTCCATCGGTGACATCTCGCCCCTCCTTCCATCTTATGGATGCCTCGATTTCCAAGGCTGGGCTGTTTGAAGAGGCGGTCACTTCGGTGGTGGAGAAATTTAGGGCAGTGAAGTAGCAATCAGCTACCTCTTCGAGCATCCCCTCAGACACTCTGTGCAATTCGGCCTTCAGAGTTCGATGAATGGCCCAAGGGGCTGGCAAAGAGGGCCCGTTTATGACGGCCCACACAGTTGCCACATTCTCACTAGCGGCGGGGCCAGATGTTCATCCTGTTGGAATAAATCATGCCATGAACACGCTTCAGGATTATATACAACGAAGCGCAGTGACTTTGACCCATGCATTTCGCATGCTTATGGATGCTGCAAGCTTTCTATGCTTGGAAATTCTAACACATGTGGAGACATTACAGCTGCAGGTTTTAAGGCCATTAACGCTTTTTCGGGCAACGTGTGTGTGCTTGCCCGGCATTCCGCAATGGTTGTTACGCATAATTTGTCACGGATACATCATTCAGTTTCATTCAGTACACCCCTCTCAGATGGAGTCAGGTTTTTACAGCCGGTTTTTTTTTACAATAAGATGGCGATTTACAACCAATATTGGATTTATGCCATTTGAATCTTGCACTCAGGATGAGCAAATTCAAGATGTTGACGGTAAAATCTATTCTGTCTCAGATTCAACCAAACAATTGGTTTGTCACGATCGATCTGAAGGATGCATACTTTCATATTCAGATCAACAAGAGACACAGGAATTTCCTCGGATTCGCTTTAGAGGGCAAAGCATATAAATTCCATGTTCTTCCCTCCGGCTTAGCCCTGGCTCCACGGACTTTCACAAAATGCATAGACGCAGTTGTGGCCCTGTTGCGGGTCCAGGGTGTTCGAGATCTTGTGGTGAATCATCTATGCAGCCTGAGCTAACGACATTTCCAAACATCACAAATTTCCAAAAGAGTGTTTTGATCCCCTCTCAGTGGATAACCTTTTTGGGGATAGATATGGACTCTTGCGTGGCAAGATAGTTTCCCCGCACATTCAGTCTTTCATGTCATGCCTTCTTCATTTCAAAGCAGGCCGCTCAGTGACAGTGAATTTGTGCCTCAGACTTTTGGGTCTGAAAAGCCAAAGCATTTCACCACATTGTTTTCCACATCGAACGATTTCAGTGACATGGAGGTGTGTTATGATGATAAAGAATTGGATGTCAGCCAAATTTCTTCAGAATGGAGTTTGACTAGGGGCCTGTTTCTGCCGATACACTTTCACGACAGACACGTCAATGACAGGTTAGAGGGCTGTTTGTCTACGACGGCCAGCCCACGGAACTTGGTCGGAGGCACAATGCAGCTGGCATATAAACAGATTGGAGTTGCTGGGGGTCTTTCTGGCCCTCCAGTATTTTTCCAGACTGCTGATTGGCCGTCATGTGTTAATCAGGTCGGACAACATAGCGGTTGTATTGTATTTGAATTACCAAGGAGGATAACACTCTTGACCCCTGTGTAGGCTGGTGAAGAACATCCTTCTATGGTCTCAGAAAAGATTTCTGTTGATCCGAGTGGTTCATGTTCCCGGACACTTGAACTTCGGAGCGGTTTTGCTCTTGAGACACAGTCTGGAGGAGGGAGAACGAAGGGTTCCACTGAAAAGTGGAAGAGGACTTATTCGCGTCGAGCATGACTACTCATTGCCCACTATGGTTCTTCCTACCCACCCACCCCCACCCCAATAGCCCCTGGGATTGGATGCTCTGGCACACAAATGGCCCAGGAACAGTTTGTATGCTTTTCCTACGATTCTGCTAATTCCAGCGGTGCCTTTCCAGAATACGGTTGGACAGATTGGAACAACTGTTGTTGGTGGCTCCGTGGTGGCCCACTGAGTCATGGTTTGCGGAACTGATCAATCTGTTAGTGGGCTCTCCATGGGAGATTCCCCTAAGACAGGACTTGCTGTCGCAAGCACGGGGAATGATTTGGCACACAAAGCCAGATCTATGGAAGCTGTGGGCATGCTCTCTGAGCAGGGTGAGTTAATATGTCTCGGCCTCTCAGTAGAGACTACCGAGACTATACTTAATTGTAGGGCAGTTTCTATGAGATGTTTATATGTTTTCAAATGGAAACTGTTTACTACCTGGTGTAGAATTCGTAATATGGATCAAGTTTACTGCCCTGTCGCTTCAGTACTGGAGTTTTTTCAAGACATTTTACAAAATGAGTAATACCAGCCACTCTTAAAGTGTACGTGGCAGCCATATCAGCTAATCACGCATATACAGACTGTAGTACATTGATATGTGTGACATCACCAATTGTACGTGATTATGTGACCTCCCTAACAAGCCCCGTCTCTCCCCCTCACTCTGGAGGTGGTGTAATGTGTACGTGCGGTCAATAAACCCACAGATTATAAAGCAGTGCTCTTTGCCAGTTCATTTATAACACACGAGTCAACATGGTGTCAGAAGTGTCCTACAACTACACGCGAAAGTGAGTTTAGTCTACACTGGAAAAGTGTCCATGCAAGTCTCTCGACTCGTAAATAACTAACTAGCCGCTAAGCTACGTAAACTGCTGCATCACACGCGCCAGCCATGGCAGGGGAATTCCGAAGACCCGATCCTCTCGTTTTCAATGAAAATATTGCAGAGAACTGGCGTATATTTGAACAAGAGTTTGATATCTTCATTGCTGCAGCTCATGGAGACAAACCACGTCGAACACAAGCTTTCATTTTCCTCCACCTCGCGGGTCCCGAAGCCATCGAACGTGAACGGTCCTTTGTTTATGCACAAGAGGTGAGCGTTCCCGGTGAAAATGACAGTGTCGTTATCATTACGCCGGCTGAGTCAAGGGAAGACCCTGACTGTTTAAAGAGAAAGTTCCGCGAGATTTGCGCTCCCCATATCAACATCACAATGGAACGACACAAGTTCAACATGAGATCACAGAAGCCCGGTGAGACTTTTGAATCTTATATCAGCGATTTAAAGCTGAAAGCAAAAAGCTGCAAATTTGGTACATTACAAGACGAACTCATTCGTGATCGACTAGTTTGTGGAGTAAACAGTGACATTCTAAGAAAATCAATGCTGCGTGATCCAGAACTTACTTTAACTAGAGCCATATCAGCATGTCAGATCTATGAACAAACTGAACAGCACACTAAAGACCTTGCAACACTCCAAACAACAACTGCGACGGTCAATGCTGTGCACCAGGCGTTTGCAAGAAGGACTAGACATTCCAAATCAAACCACAAACCAGATAGCAAAGCACCGCCGATCATAAAGAACTGTAACAATTGTGGTAGTGACCACCCAGCCAAAAGGGATAAGTGCCCTGCATTCGGTCAACAATGCAACGGCTGCAAGAAGTGGAACCACTTTAAAAAATGCTGTAGGTCCACTAAACCAAACCAAGCAAAACGTGGTTATACCAGAACGGTCCACAATGTTGAACCAGACCAGACAAACAGTGAAGAGAGTGATTCGTTCTTCATTGATGGAGTAGCTTCAAAGTCTGTTGATTCCATGACTGACCTAACACAAAAAAAGTGAACTGTACAGCACTGTACACGTATATGGCAAGCCAGTGGAACTAAAAGTGGACACTGGAGCCAAATGTAATGTAATGGATTTTAACACTTTTCAGCACTTGCGAAAAGAGGAAGAACTTAACGTGTTAAACACAACAAAGCTAATAGCATACGGTGGCAGTGAGCTACACACACTTGGCACAGTTGCATTACCATGCTGTCTAGCCAGACAGACTTATGACCTGCTGTTCTATGTCATCAAAAGCTCTGCACAGCCACTATTGGGTCTACCTGACTGTCTATGCATTGGACTTTTACACTTAACAAAGAAGTCCACCAGCTGAACACATCCAGTCAGGATGAATTCACAGACAGAATTCTCACCAAATATGCTGACCTTTTCAAAGATGAGGTGGGAAGACTACCTGTCACATATTCCATGAAAATCGACCCCACCATACCGCCAGTCGTACGACCAGCAAGACGCATCCCAGTCGCTATGCAAGACAAGGTGAAAAAGGAACTTCAACGGATGACTGATCTTGGTGTCATTACACCAATCTCTGAACCAAGTGAGTGGGTGTCTTCCATGGTTGCTGCTCATAAAAAAGACTCTAACAACATCCGAATTTGTATAGACCCGAGAGACCTGAACACAGCTATACAAAGACCCCACCACCCAATGAGAACAGTCGAGGAAGTTGCTGCCCAGATGTCAAATTCCACCATCTTTTCTGTGCTAGACGCAAAAAATTCATTCTGGCAAATATCCTTAGACCATAAATCATCACTACTTACAACTTTCAGCACCCCTTTTGGCCGATATCGATTCCTAAAAATGCCTTTTGGTATAAACTCAGCTAGTGAAGTCTTCCAACGCTCAATGGAGCAAATCTACGCTGGTTACCCTTGTGCTGTAATTGTAGATGATATATTGGTCGGTGGACGCACAGTAAAAGAACACGATGAAAACCTAGAAAGGGTGCTAGAGCGGGCGAGACAAGTTAATCTGAGGCTGAATCCACTGAAATGCAAATTCAGACTGAAGGAAGTGAGCTACGTGGGCCATGTCTTCAGCAGTGATGGCCTGCATGCTGATCCATCAAAGATCAAAGCTATCAGTGACATGCCAGAACCTACAAACACGACAGCTCTTCAGAGATTTCTTGGCATGGTCAACTACATGGGCAAGTTTATCCCTAACCTCAGTGACATAGCTGCCCCACTCCGCCAGCTCACACACAAAGACACAGTATGGTGTTGGCTGCAACAGCACCAGGATGCTTTCCAAGCCTTGAAAAAATGCCTCACATGTCCTCCAGTCCTGTCGTATTACAACGTCGATAGGCCTGTCACTTTAACATGCGACTCCTCTCAGTTTGGTTTAGGAGCTGCGTGCCTGCAGGACAACAAGCCTATCGCTTACGCCTCACGAGTCCTAACACAAACTGAAATGCGCTATGCGCAGATAGAAAAAGAGCTCCTAGCTGTAGTTTTTGCTTGCACTAAGTTCAATGATTACATCTATGGTAAACCAGTAACCATTGAAACTGACCACCAGCCTTTGGTGACAATCACCAGACGTCCAATACACAGCACTCCTGCGCGACTCCAACGAATGTTGCTCCAGCTCCAACGATACAACATCACCCTTATCTACAAAAAAGGAAAACACATGTATATAGCAGACACTTTGTCACGGGCGCCACAAGAATCTGTACATGAACAGGCCATGGAAGAAAATACCTTTGAGGTAATGAATGTTTGCAACATCTCACCATCACGTATGGATGAACTTAAACGCCAAACAGACAACGACGCCACGCTTCAGATGCTTGTCAACACAATCAGGCATGGATGGCCAACTAAACTGCACAGTCTCCCCCCAGCAATAAGACCATTTCACCCATACAGACATGAACTGATCACAGATGATGGACTTGTATGGAAAGGCCACAAAGTGATCATCCCTGAAACACTTAAGCTGGAGTACATGCAAATCGTTCATAGAGGTCATCCTGGAGCCGAATCTACCAAGCAACGCGCACGTGGCATATTCTTTTGGCCTAACATGACAAAAGACATTGATGCTTACATCACATCTTGTGCCACATGCAACAGCACCAAACCCCATCAGCAAAAAGAACCCCTTCAGCTGCATGCAGTTCCAAGCCTGCCATGGTCAATAGTAGCAGCTGACATCTTTGACTGGAACAGTCATCAGTTCTTGGTGCTTGTTGACTCGTATTCAGGATGGTACGAGATCGATCAGCTACAGAATTTGACATCATCAGGTGTTATACAAAAGCTAAAGAGACATTTTTCTGTCCATGGATCGCCTCACACCTTCATCACAGACAATGGGAGACAGTTTGTGAGCAAAGAGTTTAAAGACTTCGCCATGGCCTGGGACTTTGTTCATAAAACCAGCAGTCCATACTATCCTCAATCTAATGGCCTGGCGGAGCGCGCAGTCCGCAGCGCTAAACAACTCATGGAAAAGTCCAAACGAGATGGTACTGACATCTATCTCAACTTGCTGAATCTGCGAAATGTTCCACGAGATCCTAAGCTTGGCTCTCCAGCTCAGAGATTGATGTCCAGACAAACTCGCACCACCCTGCCACTCCACAGCTCTTTGCTGGAACCTTCACCTCTGGCTTCCAATGAAATTCGTGCACAGTTAACGAAGAAAAGACTCTGTCAAAAGATCAGTTATGACAAAAGCAGTAAACAACTGAGCATTCTTTCAAAAGGGCAAGTAGTGAGGATGCAAACCCCTCATGGTTATGACAGTAAGGCAGTTGTGAAGGAAGTCTGCAGTGAACCAAGATCTTACATTGTCCTGTCTGGAGGAAAAGAATATAGGAGGAACCGCAGACATCTCCTAACTGTGAAAGAGCCTAGGCCAAGTCAACTTGATGATAATGATGATGAGGGTCACCAGGTGATCCCTGGTCCAACCAGAGTGAATGATCCAGTTGTAAAAGTACCAGATGTACTTATTCACAGAACCACAGGTCAAGTAACCCCTCAAACACGAGCACAAAAGAAAGACAGTCCTTATGTGACACGATCCGGACGCACTGTATACCCGAACCCTAAGTACAAGGACTGAAATGTTTGATATGTTGCTGAATTGCACATTTATTTTATTTTATTGTTATCTTGGTTAATAATACCAGTTTCTTTATAGTGCAATATGTTTAATTTACATTTTATTAATTTACATTACATAATAGTTCCTGTTGGTCATTGCTACTGTTGCTAGTTTAAAATACCTTTGATGTTCTAAAGAAGAAATCTGATGTAAACACATCCAGAGTCTAATCTTGCTTTATGTTTAGAGACCATGCTTAGGAAAGGGGATGTAGTACATTGATATGTGTGACATCACCAATTGTACGTGATTACGTGACCTCCCTAACAAGCCCCGTCTCTCCCCCTCACTCTGGAGGTGGTGTAATGTGTACGTGCGGTCAATAAACCCACAGATTATAAAGCAGTGCTCTTTGCCAGTTCATTTATAACACACGAGTCAACACAGACGACGTTTCAGTGGGCCGTCATCCTCTGGTCCCTCGCTTTATGAAGGGTTTGCAATGGCTGAGGCCTTTCCGGCCTGCATGAGTTCCATCATGGGATCTATCTATTGTATTGCGAGGATTATCAGGACATCTGTTTGAGCCCTTGAAAACTGTGTCCGAAAAAATTCTGGCTCTAAAGACAGTCCTTCTTTTAGCTTTATCCTCCCTCAATAGAGTGGGATTTACAAACTCTTTCTGTTTCACCACGTGCATGGATTTTGCACCAGGATTGTGAAAGTTATGCTGCGACCAAGGCCTGATTATGTCCCTAAGGTCTCTTTGAAATATTTTTGCTTCTAGCAGGTGGCCTTGGAGGCTTTCTCCCCTATAGAGGCGGGAATAGGAGATCTAAGCCTTTTTCCTGTGAGAGTGCTAAGGGTCTATGTTGATTCCACAGCCCCATGGCGTGAGTCTGATTCATCTGTTTTGGACATAAAAATAAAGGTTGTGCTGTTACAAAGCAATGCATGTCCCATTGGCTGGTAGAGGCTACATCCTTAGTCGATAAGGTGCACAGACTCACCTCGCCCTTAGGAATTTGAGCTCATTCCACGAGGGCAGTGGCTTCATTGCAAGCTTTCCTCCGTGGATCTTCGATGGACGATATATGTGGTGTGGCAGGATGGTTCTCACCGAGCACTTTTGTCAAGTTTTACAGCCTGGATGTGAGGACGGCTCCTGGCTCCCGGGTTCTCTCCGCTTGAGCAGATGCTTTTCTCGGATCCCAGCTATCTCAGGTACGTCAGGCATGATGGTATAAGGTTCCCATATGGCAACGTCACCGCAGCATCGAAGTGACCTATGAAAGGGAACATCTTGGTTATGCATGTAACCACGGTTCCCTGAATAGGGAACGAGATGCTGCAATTTGGGCCATGCCGTACCTTGATAGCCTTTCCTTAGATCATGAAATCTGATCGAGATGTTTTACAGTTTACTGCACATTGTTATTCTCCTCCATATTTACCTATAGCGGCTAATGAACTGGAAGTCTCAACCATAGGTGGATAGGGAGCAGCTGTACTGATTGGCTGCCTGTTCAATATAGAATGGAATATAAAATCTTATTACTTGTCCATAAATCCTTAAATAATCTTATATAATTTTATCTGACGGACTTACTCCACCCTTACACTCCTAAGCATGACTTAGATCAGGAAACAAATTCCTCTTTAAGATTCCCAGAACCTTCTTGAAAACAAGGGGCAATAGTGCCTCTGATGGGTCTGGACCGGTTTTATACATTATATGGGCTGGACCCACTCTGTGGAATAATCTCCCGACCCAAAGTAAACTGGCTTCCACTTTATCTGAGTTTAAATCCAGTCTCAAAACTAATTTGTTTGTATCGGCTTTCAACATGTAATTTTATCCTGTTTTATCGTCTCTATTTGGCAGAGATGGGCATAAATACATGGAAATGTATTTAAAATACAAATACAAAATACTGTGTGGAAAAATGTATTTAAATACAAATACAGTATTTCGTAAATGAAAATACACAAAATACATGTGAAATTGAAGATTCAGTCCAGGTATCCCTATTAGGCTGAAATCTATATGGGCCTATTCTGAATGCCAAAAAGCATTTAGATGTGTGCAACTGCTTAGAATTTGTTTTAATTTTATATACCTCTTTCCTTCTGCAGTGTAAGAAATAAAAAACTACAAAAAAACACAAAAACTAACTTTTATTATGTTTTATCACTATCATTAAAAGCCAGTGTGACAGACTGGCATTCCAATGTGGCCCAGTTCTGTTTGTTTCACAATCTTAAAGTATCTGCCATCCAATATTCCTGACCTAACCCACCCAGTTGAAGTAGTTGATGGAATTTCGATGGGTGATATGACCAAAATCTTAATTTTACTTTACAGTAACAATATATGGCATGGTTTCACAATTATCAATATCAGTTTTGATACCACAGCAAAAACTGAATTTCAAACTCTTCTGATGCTTTTTTTTTTTTTTTACGCAAGTAGTATAGTAACTTTTATATTTGTTTAATGTAAAGTTTATTTGTTTCTATATACATAATTAGAAAATATAAAGTTTATCTAAAATAATTGTTTTTCACGACTTCCCTTAAAAAACAGGAATTGTTTGTTTGTTGTTTGATTGTTTGTTACATGTGTCTGAAATACTGCCCATCCTTGCTAATTGGTTAGTGATTTTGTGTTTCTTTTTATGTGTATTTGTATTGTAATTAATTGTACAGAACTTTGGTTGACTTGTGGGCATTATTAAATGTGTTTTACAAATATATGGAACATAGTAATTTGTAAGCCATGTTACAATTCCTGTTTTTCCCCAAATTTAGACCTCTTAAAATGATAATTAAGATTTTTCTTATTACATTTAATATGTTTAAGACTTTTTATGGCCTTGCATTTGATATTACTGAATTTAAGTATTTAAGACCTGCAGGTACTAGAACGAAAGGTTTTTTTTTAGCAACAGGGATGGTGCCCCCTGGGAATTGGTGCCCTATGCAAACTATAGCGTACTCTGCATATCGGTATCCACCATTTTTCTTGAGGTATAAATGGGCAGTTTTTAGTATGTGAATGGAGTTCGAATTACTGTTTACCGGCAATAAAGATGATGATGATGAAGGTGATTTTGTCAATGATAACATGAACATCATCTCCTCATGCACTCTGTCAGTGATACATCTTAATATTCTTATATGTAGTTTGATTTTTTATTATTATTATTGGTGGCAAGCACCAATCTATGTCAAACTGATAAAATTAAATATCTAAGGTGACAGTATCAGATACTCCTATTTGATAGAGCAGAATACATATTTGGAATATAAAATACCAATGTTTGAAGACTAATGAGTTTATTGAAATTGTTTTAGTGTAATAAACACAATCATGTTTTGGTTAATCATATAAATAAGCATGCAAAAGTCAAATAGGCTTAAATTAGTAGCAGGAACACAAGTAGAGCTAAGGTCTGCAATGTCACTACCCCAAATAATAACTCAGAGATTTGTAAGCATCAAATCATAGAAACCTTCACTGTCAAGACAAGAGCAAGATTTTATAAATCTTGTTCATTGTTTGACAAATTCATCTGTAATTATTTTGAATTTAAACTAAAAACATAAAAAAGACAGCCATGCCATTTTACTGGAGCCAATTTTAGAACAGTCAAAGTTCTAATAATGCAGTCACACACAGTTTTTTTGTTCTTATACATATAAGGCCAACCAAGAAACCTGATCCATGAGTGTGCCTGTCTGTGGAATGTAAACTGATCAAGCACAGCAATAAAATGTGAGATAAATATGTTCATGAGCATATAGCAAATTATCTGTTATTCAGATTATAGCACACTGAATAAGAAGGCACCAAAATATACAATGAATATGTGATAAATATATAAATCCTGTCACACTGATTTGTTAATGTCAATAACAGTTAATAATAATAATAATAAATAATAATAATAAATAATATATATATATATATATATATATATATATATATATATATATATATATATTTACTAATGATTCAAATACCTAATATTTGCACCGTATAAAAAACTATTTAATTGTCTGCAATGAATCGTTTTTGGTCTATATGACTAGCATTTTGAGATTTATTTTTAATATAAGGTGCTGTCAAGCAATACACAATGAGATACATCAAAAAGAATTACAAACTAAAAGTTAAGTGTTAAGTTAAAGATATATTTTTGTCTTTTTGCTGTTTTAATTTTAAAAGTTGAACTGATTATCTTATATTGCCTTATTAAGCGTTAAGTTTTGAGGTTAAATTATTTAAAATTATTCTGAAGTTGTTTCTATTTTAGTAATTACCAAGTATGGATAGTACCAAATGGTCCATCTGATCAATTTCTTAACAAAATTTTTGCCATATTTGGCATTAGCCAAATTTAACTCCTGCATTGCTTGCAGAACAAGTACAGCATAAAGAGCCGGAGCAGGACTGGAGACTGTTGCGTTCAGAAGTCCAGCCGCAGCTTGCTTGTGGTGAGAGAAAACTTTAATTTCATTTTCACGATGTACACAGTTTAAAAAAAATGATGGCATCTTATATATTAATAATCATCAACTATATGTATTTTTTTTTTTTTTTTTTTTATGAAAAAGCATAGCTTTAATCTAAAACATTGTACTTTGTATATTACAGTATTGCAGACTTTCATCAGAAGTGTGTGGCATTGTGGTAAGGTAAATTATGCTATATTAAACTACATTTTATGGGGAAAAATAAACTGACTGAAAAGTGCATTAGTGCTCTGGCATAATACACTTGTTTTAGAATATATAATCAACATCCAGGCTTTACTGCAGGGTTTCCTTAAATCTGGCCTTAACAGTGAACTCTGGTTTGCAGAGTTTAATTCAAACCCTGATCAAATTGGAGAACTTGTTACCTTTCAGGAGTCTTTTATTAGGATTGGAGTTTAAACTCTACATAAACTAATTTTACATGAAGTAAAAAATTACTGATCTAATACTGAATTTCTGTGACAATCTATACATTTTTGAAGTGAGCTGCCACCATGAGTACGGACGCGGAGATGGCCGTTTATGGCAAGGCTGCAATTTACCTCCGTAAGCCTGAGAAGGAGAGAATCGAGGCTCAGAACAAACCATTTGATGCCAAAGCTGCTTGCTATGTGGTTGATGATAAAGAGCTGTACGTCAAGGGAACAATCAAGAGCAGAGATGGTGGCAAAGTCACTGTCATTGTGAATGACACTAAAGAGGTGAAATTTCATCATTCCACAAAAACTTTTACTTACATAATCTTAAACTTTTTTATGATTGTTCTAATTTAATGGATCAAATTTATAGGAGAGAGTTGCAAAGGAGGATGATGTCCACCCAATGAATCCTCCAAAGTTTGACAAGATTGAGGACATGGCCATGATGACCCATCTCAATGAACCCTCTGTGCTGTATAACCTCAAAGAGCGTTATGCCGCATGGATGATCTACGTAAGTTCTGGAGCAAAGTAAAACAGCATTTAAATTCATTTTGTCAGTGTTGTTGCAATCTGACCACTTCTCTGCTCATTTCAGACTTACTCTGGGCTTTTTTGCGCTACTGTGAACCCCTACAAGTGGCTCCCAGTGTATGATGCAGAAGTGGTGGCTGCCTACAGAGGCAAGAAGCGTATGGAGGCCCCACCCCACATCTTCTCTGTCTCTGACAACGCCTATCAGGCCATGCTGACTGGTAAGATCTGATTTATGTGATCTGAATTATTTCTAAGTTGATTTTGGTATGTCAGATTCACATTTTTATATATTATTCACATAACAATGGCTGAACAATTATTACCTTTTCATTTGCAGACAGAGAGAACCAGTCTGTCCTGATTACGTATGTATCTAGCCTACTCTACTGTTTGAGATGTTGAGAATGGTTATATTTTGCTCTGGTGGAACTTCTACATTACTTATCATCATTTCTCTTCTATTAACCAGTGGAGAATCTGGTGCTGGAAAGACTGTGAACACCAAACGTGTCATCCAGTACTTTGCCACAGTAGCAGTTCATGGTGACAAGAAGAAAGAGAATGCCAGCAAAATGCAGGTATGAGATACAAAACTATGATAAATATATTACTCTGAAAGATATTAAAAATTAATACTGAATTACTCTAGTCTCACACAATATATGTTACAGTATGCAAAATTAAAAATGTCTGCAAACAGTGATGACACATACAAGAGAAAATAACTGAAACCCCTTCAAACATCAAACAGGGCTCTCTTGAGGATCAGATCATTGCTGCTAACCCTCTGCTTGAGGCTTATGGTAATGCCAAGACTGTGAGAAATGACAACTCCTCTCGTTTTGTAAGTCAAGCTATTTTTATATTGAAACATAATTTAGAAATATTTAGCTTAGCTTTGTTGAGTATTTTTTTGTTGTTGTTTTTTTTAATACAGTACAGCAACTCAAATGTTCATTTTATTTTAAACAGGGTAAATTCATCAGAATCCATTTCGGCACATCAGGAAAACTGGCTAGTGCTGATATTGAGACATGTAGGTGGACATGATCTAATTTATCCATCCTCCACATTTGTTTGTCATGCTTCAGATGATTGTGACACAAGTACATTCTCTCAACAGATCTGCTGGAGAAGTCTAGAGTGACGTTCCAGCTTTCAGATGAGAGAGGCTACCACATCTTCTACCAGATGATGACCAACCATAAGCCTGAGCTGATCGGTAGATACACATATTTGTTTAATATTTACTATATTGTACAGATAATATTGTACAATTCTATGTAATAAATATTAATATAAATGTATTTTACAGAAATGACGCTCATCACCACCAACCCTTATGACTTCCCCATGTGCAGTCAGGGTCAGATCACAGTGGCAAGCATTGATGATAAAGAGGAGCTGGTTGCTACTGATGTGAGTCAATGCTGTTTTAAATAACAAACTCAATGTAAACATGGCTAATCATAGAGCTTGTTCTTTTCTCAATGAAATTTCCAGACTGCTATTGACATTCTGGGCTTCACTGCTGAGGAGAAGATGTGCATCTACAAGTTCACTGGAGCTGTGCTTCATCATGGTAACATGAAGTTCAAGCAGAAGCAGCGTGAGGAGCAGGCTGAGCCTGATGGCACAGAGGGTGAGACTAAATAGTACTAATGTGTCTGATTACATGCAGTGTTTGGATTGAGAGATCCACATTTCGTTATACGTAATTTTTTATTGTTGTTGTTGTTGCTACTTTTACATGGCAGAGGCTGACAAAATCTCCTACCTTCTGGGTTTGAACTCTGCTGATATGCTGAAGGCTTTGTGCTATCCCAGAGTAAAAGTTGGAAACGAGTTTGTGACCAAAGGCCAAACAGTGCCACAGGTGTGTGTAGATATATATGTAATAACATATCTCCATCATGTCATTTGTGTTCATCTTGAAAATCATGATTGAATATAGCAAATCAAAAAGTTTTTAATGAAAATTCACTCTATTCTTACAGGTTTACAACTCTGTTAGTGCCTTGTGCAAATCTATCTATGAGAGGATGTTCTTGTGGATGGTCGTTCGTATCAACCAGATGTTGGACACAAAACAGCAAAGAAATTTCTTCATTGGTGTGCTGGATATCGCTGGCTTTGAGATTTTTGATGTAAGAATCTTTTATGTTTATCTGTCTTTATGGAAAATAGAGTCACATTCAGCTGCCAGTAAATGATCCTGTTTCTTTCTCCAGTTCAACAGCATGGAGCAGCTGTGCATCAACTTCACCAACGAGAAACTGCAACAGTTTTTCAACCACCACATGTTTGTGCTGGAACAAGAGGAGTACAAGAAGGAGGGCATTGTTTGGGAATTCATTGACTTTGGCATGGACTTGGCTGCTTGCATTGAGCTCATTGAGAAGGTTTTTACTGGTTTATGAACTTATTAATTTCCATTTTCCGTTTTCAAAAGTATACATTTTTAATAATAAGCAACATTCTTTTATAAACAGCCCATGGGTATCTTCTCTATCCTTGAAGAGGAGTGCATGTTCCCCAAGGCTTCAGACACTTCCTTCAAGAACAAGCTGTATGATCAGCATCTTGGCAAGTGCAATGCTTTCCAGAAACCAAAGCCTGCCAAAGGCAAGGCTGAGGCCCACTTCTCCCTGGTCCACTACGCTGGAACTGTGGACTACAACATTTCTGGCTGGTTGGACAAGAACAAGGATCCACTGAACGAGTCTGTTGTGCAGCTTTACCAGAAGTCTTCTGTCAAACTGCTGGCTACTCTCTACCCACCTGTTGTTGAGGGTAATAAAACATTTAAGTGTTAATTAAACTGTGCTAATTTAATTATCCAAACACTGATTTAATTTTGCACTTTCTTCTGGTTATTACATTATGTGTCTTCCTTTGTCTCTTCATCTGCATAGAGACTGGTGGTGGAAAGAAGGGAGGCAAGAAGAAGGGTGGTTCCATGCAGACTGTGTCTTCACAGTTTAGAGTACGTCTTTGTTTGAAACCAAATTTGAATAATGATGCAGTGAAAGCAATGACTGTACATCAGCTTGCTTGACTCTACATCAGAGAAATTATATATCAACAAGTCAGTCAATGTGACTAAGAAAGCTGTAACTTTTGGTGATTAAACAGGAGAACTTGGGCAAGCTCATGACCAACTTGAGGAGCACTCACCCTCACTTTGTGCGCTGTCTGATTCCCAATGAATCCAAGATCCCAGGTAAAGTATCAAAGGGATTACAGATATTGTCATTAAAACAGTATTTAATACTTTTATTAATTTACCAAGATCATGATCTAAACTGTCCTTTATAGGTCTCATGGAGAACCACCTGGTTATCCACCAGCTGAGGTGTAACGGTGTGCTGGAGGGCATCAGAATCTGCAGAAAGGGCTTCCCCAGCAGAATCCTCTATGGTGACTTCAAGCAGAGGTAGCAGGGACCACATGAAAAAAAACATTTACTGTATGAGGCTCTTAATTGGAGGATATTAAACATTTTGATTAACCTTCAACAGATACAAGGTGCTGAATGCCAGTGTAATCCCAGAGGGACAGTTTATTGACAACAAGAAAGCTTCTGAGAAACTCCTGGGATCCATCGACGTTGATCACGACCAGTACAGATTTGGACACACAAAGGTTCATATTCTACTTAACAGCTTTTTAAAAATTTAATGATCATGATTTTTTGTATAAGATTATTCTGTTAAAATCACTGTCATTTATTATATAATAAGGTGTTCTTCAAAGCTGGTCTTCTGGGTACTCTTGAGGAGATGCGTGATGAGAAACTGGCTGCTCTGGTCACAATGACTCAGGCTGTCTGCCGTGGTTATCTGATGAGGAAAGAGTTTGTGAAGATGATGGAGAGGAGGTGAGGAATGTCATGAAAGGAAAAAAAACTCTTATTCTTATATTTATATTTCTCTATATTTACATTTATATTTCAGCTAGTATAAACCTTTTATCAGTGAAAATATTTATACCAATGATTCCTTCCCCACATGACTTCAGAATGTCAATGAATAATCAATAAGATTTCTTCCTCTCTATATCAAAAAAGCATTTTGGCAAATATTTAAGATTTACTTATATTTACAACAACCATGTTTTTATTAGTTTGTGTTAATACAGAATTCAGGGGAAAATCATGCCACAATGTATTGTTACCTATATTCTGAAGTACACATTGCATTGTGTTGTGATTTAGGGTTAAAGAAAATATCTGAAAACGAAACTTATAATATCTTGAAAGAAAAGTACCTTTTCGGTTTTTATACATATTTTTTACTCACATTTTTTGATACATGTAAGACATGTAGGAAGTATTGTGTAGACACGTATAAAAATAAGTGCATCCATCAGTTACTAATTATCTAAATGATTTAATCAGGGAGGCAATTTACACCATCCAATACAACGTCCGCTCTTTCATGAACGTCAAACACTGGCCATGGATGAAGGTTTACTACAAGATTAAGCCTCTGCTGAAGAGTGCTGAGACTGAGAAGGAGCTGGCAACCATGAAAGAGGACTTTACAAAATGCAAAGAAGATCTTGCCAAGGCTGAAGCCAAAAAGAAGGAGCTTGAAGAGAAGATGGTGTCACTGCTGCAGGAGAAAAATGATCTGCAGCTGCAAGTAGCATCTGTGAGTTTTACCTATGTGAATTAACTGAAATGTATCTCCATTAAAATGTAACAAAGGGGTTTTCAAAGAAATAACAATCTATTTTCCTAAAAGGAATCTGAGAATCTGTCAGATGCTGAGGAGAGATGTGAAGGTCTGATCAAGAGCAAAATCCAGCTTGAAGCTAAACTCAAAGAGACAACTGAGAGACTGGAAGATGAGGAAGAAATCAATGCTGAACTGACAGCCAAGAAGAGGAAGCTGGAGGATGAGTGCTCTGAGCTGAAGAAAGACATTGATGACCTGGAGCTCACCTTGGCAAAAGTGGAAAAGGAGAAACATGCCACTGAGAACAAGGTTGGAGATTTTGTTGTTTTGATTAATAATTTTATATTATGATATGGTATATTAAATGAGCTCATTTGGAAAAAAAAAACAGGTCAAAAACTTGACTGAGGAAATGGCAGCTCAGGACGAGAGCATTGGCAAACTTACGAAGGAGAAGAAAGCCCTCCAAGAGGCACATCAGCAGACCCTGGATGATCTCCAGGCAGAAGAGGACAAAGTCAACACCCTGACCAAATCCAAGACAAAGCTTGAGCAGCAAGTTGATGATGTGAGTCGTAATAATTAGGTTATACTTTGAATATATAATTTTGTATTTTTCTTACCATGAGTAGAAGTAATGACTAAATATGAAAGACATTAAATGTATTATATTCATAAGGTGTATAACTTGTGACATGTTAAAATGAATCAAATAATAATGGTGCTAATAATTAATCCACTTAATTAACACAATACCAACATCAAACTGCTTAGCTGGAAGGTTCCCTTGAACAAGAGAAGAAGCTCCGCATGGACCTTGAGAGAGCAAAGAGAAAGCTTGAAGGAGACCTGAAATTAGCCCAAGAGTCCATCATGGACCTCGAGAATGACAAGCAACAATCTGATGAGAAGCTGAAGAAGTAGGAAGTTTTTGTAAACTCTTACAAAAATAATGATTATCATTTATTTCAAATCATTCATTGTTCCCCTTTTACACACAGAAAAGACTTTGAAACAAGCCAGCTGCTCAGCAAGATTGAAGATGAACAATCTCTGGGTGCTCAACTCCAGAAGAAGATCAAGGAGCTTCAGGTATTTTTTTTTTCTTTTTGCTGTTAAAGGCAATGGTAAAATAAAGGCTAATAAGGTTTTATTAATACCACTGTAGGCTCGCATTGAGGAACTGGAGGAAGAGATTGAGGCTGAGCGTGCTGCTCGTGCCAAGGTTGAGAAGCAGAGAGCTGATCTCTCCAGGGAACTTGAGGAGATCAGTGAGAGGCTTGAGGAGGCTGGAGGAGCCACTGCTGCCCAGATCGAGATGAATAAGAAGCGTGAAGCTGAATTCCAGAAGCTGCGTCGTGATCTTGAAGAGTCCACCCTCCAGCATGAAGCTACGGCTGCTGCCCTCCGTAAGAAGCAGGCAGACAGTGTGGCCGAACTGGGAGAGCAAATCGACAACCTCCAGCGTGTCAAGCAGAAGCTTGAGAAAGAGAAGAGCGAATTCAAAATGGAGATCGATGATCTCTCCAGCAACATGGAGGCTGTTGCCAAAGCAAAGGTTTGACAATTGGTTCTTACATTTTTTCAAGGAAATGTATCAAATATGGTTAAGATTCTTAAGAAACAAATGATTTTGTGGTTTACAGGCCAATCTTGAGAAGATTTGCCGCACCCTTGAGGACCAACTAAGTGAAATAAAGTCCAAGAATGATGAAAACCTTCGCCAGATAAACGACCTCAGTGCTCAAAGAGCAAGATTTCAAACTGAAAATGGTAATAATGGAAACAAAATATATATCTATATGTATACATAAAAAATTATTTTATTTAAATATAAAAACTTATAGTGGCAAAAAGTTTTATATACCGGGAGCAGTACATTTTAAAGAGAAAAATGTTAGCTATGCTGCTCTTCTTGGGTTTTAAGCATGTTGTGGTTTAGTGTATTACAGTCAAACAGAAACCAGACTGACAGCAGTGCACCAAAATGAGCGCAAGTTGTCCAATTAGTTTATCCACTGTAAAGAACTGCCACTACACAATAGAAAAACAATGTTTCTTCCATTCATTAACATAGATATATACCATTTCCTCCACCATTCTTATATCTTACAATTATTTTTGTATTTTGTAAATGTACATTTCTAAAGGTGAGTTTGGCCGTCAACTGGAGGAGAAAGAGGCTTTGGTTTCTCAGCTCACCAGAGGCAAACAAGCTTTCACTCAGCAAATTGAGGAGCTTAAGAGGCAGATTGAAGAGGAGATTAAGGTAATAGCATCAACATAAACACATCATTTCCACTTACTATGCATCAAAGCTAATATTATGTGACTTTGTCTCCTAGGCTAAGAATGCACTGGCCCATGCTGTGCAATCAGCCCGTCATGACTGCGACCTGCTCCGTGAGCAGTTTGAGGAAGAGCAGGAGGCAAAGGCTGAGCTGCAGAGGGGAATGTCAAAGGCCAACAGTGAAGTTGCACAGTGGAGAACCAAATATGAAACTGACGCCATCCAGCGCACTGAGGAGCTTGAAGAGTCCAAGTATGAACATCACAAGAGCTGATGACTATGTGTTCATATGGAAAAGTCTTTCGTGTTAAAACTGGTGTTTACAAATGCATTGCAGGAAGAAGTTGGCTCAGCGTCTGCAAGAGGCAGAAGAACAAATTGAGGCTGTGAACTCCAAATGTGCCTCTCTGGAGAAGACCAAACAGAGACTCCAGGGCGAGGTGGAGGACCTCATGATTGATGTGGAAAGAGCCAATTCTTTGGCTGCCAACCTTGACAAGAAGCAGAGGAACTTTGACAAGGTTAAAAGCAAAACAAAAAAGTCATACTTTAATAAGATATTATTTTCAAAAAAGTTGTGTGGGCATTATTTCAGCATGCTGTAAGTTGAACATATCTGATCTTAATATGAATAAATACCTCCATTGAAGGTCCTGGCAGAATGGAAGCAGAAATATGAAGAAGGCCAGGCAGAGCTGGAAGGTGCCCAGAAAGAGGCTCGTTCACTCAGCACTGAGCTGTTCAAGATGAAAAACTCCTATGAGGAGTCTTTAGATCAGCTGGAGACCCTCAAGAGAGAGAACAAGAATCTGCAGCGTAAGACTGAAACATTAAAAAGTAAATATATATGATAAATCAATGCTAATAATGATAAAGATTATATTTTTCCTTTCTACAGAGGAGATTTCAGATCTGACAGAGCAGCTGGGTGATACTGGTAAGAGCATCCATGAGCTGGAAAAATCTAAGAAAGCAGTGGAGACTGAAAAGGCAGAGATTCAGACCGCCCTGGAGGAGGCTGAAGTGAGTATCTGGAGTTGAATATGTAATTCTGGCAGAAAACCATTATACTGTCTTATTAATGCATATTTTCATTCTAAAATGTAAATATTGTTTTTATTTTTCATAGGGCACCCTGGAGCATGAGGAGTCCAAGATTCTTCGTGTCCAGCTTGAGCTTAACCAGGTCAAGGGGGAAATTGACAGGAAGCTTGCAGAGAAGGATGAGGAGATGGAGCAGATCAAGAGGAACAGCCAGAGAGTCATTGAATCCATGCAGAGCACTCTGGACTCTGAGGTCAGGAGCAGGAATGATTCCCTGAGAATCAAGAAGAAGATGGAGGGAGACCTTAATGAGATGGAGATTAAGCTGAGCCATGCCAATCGCCAGGCTTCTGAGGCCCAGAAACAGCTCAGGAACATTCAGGGACAACTCAAGGTATATGACTTCTCTTTGGTTTATGGGTTCAGTAACATGATTGTATAATCTAAGCTATGTAAAGTAAAGGCAAACAGAAAGTATATCAAAAGCTTAATGTAATTGTTATGTTCAGGATGCCCAACTGCACCTTGACGATGCTCTGAGAGGACAGGAAGACATGAAGGAGCAGGTGGCAATGGTGGAGCGCAGAAACACTCTGATGCAAGCTGAGATTGAGGAGCTGAGAGCTGCTCTGGAGCAGACAGAGAGAGGCCGCAAAGTGGCTGAACAAGAGCTGGTGGACGCCAGTGAGCGTGTTGGGCTGCTGCACTCTCAGGTAACAGCATATTGTTATTTTTCTTACAAAGAATTTAAGAAAATTGAAAGTATTGTTTAAAATGTTCAGCCTGTTGCTTTCCATGTTACAGAACACAAGTCTCCTGAACAGCAAGAAGAAGCTTGAGACTGACCTTGTTCAGATCCAGAGTGAAGTTGATGACACTGTACAGGAAGCCAGAAACGCAGAGGAGAAGGCCAAGAAGGCCATCACTGATGTGAGAAACAGTAGCTGCCTAATGATTCACAAAACACTTTCTTAAAAATGTCAAACTAATATTTGTCTATATTATTGCAAAAGGCTGCAATGATGGCAGAGGAACTCAAGAAGGAGCAGGACACCAGTGCTCACCTTGAGAGGATGAAGAAGAATCTGGAGGTGACAGTGAAGGACCTGCAGCACCGTCTGGATGAGGCTGAGAATCTGGCCATGAAGGGAGGAAAGAAACAACTCCAGAAACTGGAATCCAGAGTAAGACTGCCTTTATTCTGATGTCCTCCTTTATCCTGATATTTATAGTGTTGATGTGGACATTATCCAGTGTCTAAGCATGTCTAAACATTAAGGTCCGTGAGCTTGAGGCTGAAGTTGAAGCAGAGCAGAGACGTGGAGCTGATGCTGTTAAAGGTGTCCGCAAATATGAGAGGAGAGTCAAGGAGCTCACCTACCAGGTACTTATAAAAAAAACTTCAGGACACATTAATCTGAATATGTTTTAATCTGAGGAACATGTATTATCTGCAGACTGAGGAGGATAAGAAGAACCTCAACAGACTGCAGGATCTGGTTGACAAGCTTCAACTGAAGGTCAAGGCTTACAAGAGGCAGTCTGAAGAAGCTGTGAGTACCTCATTTAAGAACTAGAAACATCTTCTTAACATTTGAGACCTTCTGCTGCTGATATAATTGTGTGTGGATTTGCAGGAGGAACTAGCCAATACTCACCTTTCCAAGTTGAGGAAGGTGCAGCATGAGTTGGAGGAGGCTGAGGAGCGTGCAGACATCGCTGAGTCTCAGGTCAACAAGCTCAGAGCCAAGAGCCGTGATGCTGGAAAGGTGATTTCTTTTTCTGATGCATATTTTTTTTAAGCATAACTACCTCTTTTATTCTCTTTTATACTAATCATATATGTGCTCACTCTCTTTTTTTCAAGGGCAAAGAGGCAGCTGAGTGAAAAACTTAATATACCATGTACATCTCAGTAAAAATGAATAAACCATCAAATTCAGCAGCTTTCTTTTGTCATTTTTGTTGATTTATTTATTGACTCACGATTGTTTAAGATTTGTTATTACTGAAGTAAGCTTCATGACAAACCATTAAGTACATCATGCAGTCTATGAAATGGGCTCAACATTATAACTTTGATTTTGAGATGGATCAAATAAATGTCAAAATCAAGACTACAGCTACTAGCAAGTTAATCTATTTTAAACACTTCCATTGAACTTTATGAATTTAATAATATAAGTGAATATATTATATAATCATATATATGCAGTTTGTAAAGACAGTAATATATGTCAACAATATTAGCTTAAAATGAAAATTAAAGCATTCACTTTACATATACTAAACTATTATTTTTATATTAAAACCATAGACATTGTCGATTGTCCAGTACCAGTTAGTTATTTTATTTGTACAGTTCTACTTTTTTTTTTCATCTTTGCAGAAAGATGTTAGTTTAATTACACCACAATATAGATCAGCACACATGGCAGAATTGTATTTTTATTGCTACAATTAATACTGAGCATTGTAATTATGAAGAAATAAACAAATGATATCTGCCTACTTCTTAATACACTACCTATCCTAATGCAAACATTCACATTTCCAAATGCACTTTTGTAACGTAAAAAAATATCTCAAATCAAGGATGGTAATGCCATTTGTCAGAGATTATATGAGAAAGTATATGTAATAGCTGTGAAAATAAAATATGATCATTAAAATATGTATTCATGTTTGAATACAGGGTATCTGCATGGTTTTTAAACACCTTTACAAATAAATTTTAAAGGCCTGCACAAATAAAATGAATACTGAATGGGCGGGGTAGGGCAACGTACGGTAAAATTTTAAATAGTAAAATTAATGTAAAAAAACATGATTTAAATAATTTATACCTCACCTTGATTTTTTTTTTTAAGATACAGAATAGCCTAAGTCAAAATGTGATGACATTTATATTAATCATGTATGATTGTATAGTTCATTCTAATATGTTTTTTTTATGCTCACTTAACATTTCGAATTATTAATTTGTGAAAATAAAGTGATTTGATTTAATGTGATTTGAATTGATGACTGTTGAAAACATTGCTGCTTAATGCTTTCATGGTAACCAAGAATCTCCCATTTCAATGTCAGAACAGCAAATTTCTTCTAAAGACAACGAGTTTGCAAGCATGATGTAAACACCATAAATTAAACATTCTCATAATCCAGTGCTCACTTATGCTTCAGTAACTCACATTCATTTACTTCAATCACAGCCTTTTGAACTTTCGACACCTTCATTACATCTCACCTGGATTGTTGTAACTCTCTATATCATGATGCTTCAAAGACTCAAATTTCTGGTTTACAAGTAGTACTAAATGCAGCAGCTAGATTCCTGAAGGGATGTAAAAAAATGTCTCATGTTATGCCCCTTCTGGCTTCAGGTTCAGTATGGAATTGAATATAAAATCGTATTACTTATATTCCACCCCTACACTCCTAATTGATGACTTGGGTCAGGACACAATTCCCAGAACGTTGCCAGGTTCCCAGAGCCAGCTTGAAAACAAGGGGCAATAGAGCCTTTGATGAGTCTGGACCGGTTTTATACATTCTATGGGCTGGTTCCACTCTGTTAAATAATCTCCAGACCCAAATTAAAATGGCTTCCACTTTATGAGAGTTTTAATCCAGTCTCAAATTTCATTTGTTTGTCTCAGCTTTTAACATGTAGTTTTATCTCGTTTTATTGTCTCTAATTGGTTAGTGTTTTTTTGTTTCTTTTTATGTGTATTTGTATTGTAATTAATTTTACAGAACTTTGGTTGACATTTGGTGAGCATTATTAAATGTGTTTTAGAAATACATGGAACATAGTAATCTGTAAATCATGTTACAATTCCTGTTTTTCCCCAAATTTAGACCTCTTAAAATGATAATTAAGATTTTTCTTATTACATTTAATATATTTAAGACTTTTTATGGCATTGCATTTGATATTACTGAATTTAAGTATTTAAGACGTGCAGGAACTCTGGAATAGTATGTAAATGTAGTTTGAATTACTGTTTACCGGCAATAAAGTTGATGATAATGAAGATGAAGGTGATTTTGTTAATGATTACATGAACATCATATCCTCATACACTCTGTCAGTTATACATCCCATTATCCTTATAGTCTGAAAAAAAATAATAATTATTGCCTGGTTACGTGCACCAATCTATGTCAGACTGATCCAATTAAATATCTAAGGTGACAGTATCAGATACTCCTATTTGATGGAGCAGAATACATATTTGGAATATAAAAAGGCACTGTATGAAGACTAATGACTTTATTGAAATGGTTTTAGTGTAATAAACACAATAATGTTTTGGTTAATCATATAAATCAGCATGCAAAAGTCAAATAGGCTTAAATTAGTAGCAGGAACACAAGTACAGCTAAGGTCTGCAATGTCACTACCCCAAATAATAACTCAGAGATTTGTAAGCATCAAATCATAGAAACCTTCACTGTCAAGATTTTATCAATCAATCAAGGTTTTATCAATTTTGTTCACTGTTTGACACATTCATCTGACAGTCATATAAGTTATATAGTTTTAATTATTTTGAATTTAAACTAAAAACATAAAAAAGACACCCATGCAGTTTTACTGGAGCCAATTTTAGAACAGTCAGAGTTCTAATAGTGCAGACACACAGGTTTAAAATGAAATCTAATCCATGAGTGTGCCTGTCTGTGGAATGTAAACTCATCAAGCACAGCAATAAAATGTGAAAGAAATACATACATGAGCAAATAGCAAATGCAATTGCAAATGATCTGTTATTCACATTACAGCACACTGAATAAAGAAGTCAACAGAATATACACTGAATATGTGATAAATATATAAATCCTGTCACACTGATTTGTTAATGTCAATAAGAGTTTAATTGTAACAATAATAATAATAATAATAATAATAAAGCATAGCAAATAATTACACATTTTTAACCAACGATTCAAATACCCAATACTTGCAACTTATAAAATCTATTTAATTGTCTGCTATAACTCATTGTTTGGTCTATATGTCTAGCATTTTAAGATTTATTTTTACTAAAAATAATCTTATTTTATGTAGTCAAGCAATACACACCAAGATACATGAAAAATAAATGAAAAAGAATTACAAACTTATTTTGGTAGACACATAAGTGTTATATTAAACATAAGTTTTAGTCTTTTTGCTGTTTAAATTTGAAAAGTTTAACTTATTATGTAATATTGCATTATTAAGTGTTAAGTTCTGAGGTTAAATTATTTTAAGTTATTCTGAAGTTGTTTCTATTTTAGTTATAACCTAGTTTGGGTATTACCAAATGGTCCATCTGATCATTTTCATAACAAATTTTGCCATATTTGGCATTAGCCAAATTTAACTCCTGCATTGCTTGCAGAGCATGTACAGTATAAAGAGCCGGAGCAGGACTGGAGACTGTTGCGTTCAGAAGTCCAGCCGCAGCTTGCTTGTGGTGAGAGAAAACTTTCATTTCATTTTGATGATGTACACAGTTAAAAAAAAAAGTATGGCATCTTATATATTAATAATCATCAACTATATGTAATTCAATTATAGTTCATATTTGTATTTTATTTTTTAATGAAAAAGAATGGCTTTAATGTATAACATTGTACTTTGTATATTACAGTATTGCAGACTTTCATCAGAAGTGTGTGGAATTGTGGTAAGGTTAAGATGATATATTAAACTAAAGACATTTTATGGGGAAAAATAAACTGACTGAAAAGTGCATTAGTGCTCTGGCATAAGACACTTGTTTTAGAATATATAATCAACATCCAGGCTTTACTGCAGGGTTTCCTTAAATCTGGCCTTAACAGTGAACTCTGGTCTGCAGAGTTTAATTTAAACCCTGATCAAACTGGAGAACTTGTTACCTTTCAGGAGTCTTTTATTAGGGCTGGAGTTAAAACTCTACACAAACTAATTTTACATTAATTATAAAATTACTGATCTAATACTGAATTTCTGTGACAATCTTTATATTCTTGAAGTGAGCTGCCACCATGAGTACGGACGCGGAGATGGCCGTTTATGGCAAGGCTGCCATTTACCTCCGTAAGCCTGAGAAGGAGAGAATCGAGGCTCAGAACAAACCATTTGATGCCAAAGCTGCTTGCTATGTGGTTGATGATAAAGAGCTGTACGTCAAGGGAACAATCAAGAGCAGAGATGGTGGCAAAGTCACTGTCATTGTGAATGACACTAAAGAGGTGAAATTTCATCATTCCACAAAAACTTTTACTTACATAATCTTAAACTTTTTTATGATTGTTCTAATTTAATGGATCAAATTTATAGGAGAGAGTTGCAAAGGAGGATGATGTCCACCCAATGAATCCTCCAAAGTTTGACAAGATTGAGGACATGGCCATGATGACCCATCTCAATGAACCCTCTGTGCTGTATAACCTCAAAGAGCGTTATGCCGCATGGATGATCTACGTAAGTTCTGGAGCAAAGTAAAACAGCATTTAAATTAATTTTGTCAGTGTTGTTGCAATCTGACCACTTCTCTGCTCATTTCAGACTTACTCTGGGCTTTTTTGCGCTACTGTGAACCCCTACAAGTGGCTCCCAGTGTATGATGCAGAAGTGGTGGCTGCCTACAGAGGCAAGAAGCGTATGGAGGCCCCACCCCACATCTTCTCTGTCTCTGACAACGCCTATCAGGCCATGCTGACTGGTAAGATCTGATTTATGTGATCTGAATTATTTCTAAGTTGATTTTGGTATGTCAGATTCACATTTATATATATTATTCATATAACAATGGCTGTAAAATTATTACCTTTTCATTTGCAGACAGAGAGAACCAATCTGTCCTGATTACGTATGTATCTAGCCTACTCTACTGTTTGAGATGTTGAGAATGGTTATATTTTGCTCTGGTGGAACTTCTACATTACTTATCATCATTTATCTTCTATTAAACCAGTGGAGAATCTGGTGCTGGAAAGACTGTGAACACCAAACGTGTCATCCAGTACTTTGCCACAGTAGCAGTTCATGGTGACAAGAAGAAAGAGAATGCCAGCAAAATGCAGGTTTGAGATACAAAACTATGATAAATATATTACTCTGAAAGATATTAAAAATTAATACTGAATTACTCTAGTCTCACACAATATATGATACAGTATGTGAAATAAAAAATGTCTGCAAACAGTGATGACACATACAAGTGAAAATAACTGAAACCCCTTTAAACATCAAACAGGGCTCTCTTGAGGATCAGATCATTGCTGCTAACCCTCTGCTTGAGGCTTATGGTAATGCCAAGACTGTGAGAAATGACAACTCCTCTCGTTTTGTAAGTCAAGCTATTTCTATATTCAAACATAATTTAGAAATATTTAGCTTAGCTTTGTTGAGTATTTTTTGTTGTTGTTTTATTAATACAGTACAGCAACTCAAATGTTCATTTTATTTTAAACAGGGTAAATTCATCAGAATTCATTTCGGCACATCAGGAAAACTGGCTAGTGCTGATATTGAGACATGTAGGTGGACATGATCTTATTTTTCCATCCTCCACATTTGTCTGTCATGCTTCAATGATTGTGACACAAGTACATTCTCTCAACAGATCTGCTGGAGAAGTCTAGAGTGACGTTCCAGCTTTCAGATGAGAGAGGCTACCACATCTTCTACCAGATGATGACCAACCATAAGCCTGAGCTGATCGGTAGATATACATATTTGTTTAATATTTACTATATTGTACAGATAATATTGTACAATTCTATGTAATAAATATTAATATAAATGTATTTTACAGAAATGACGCTCATCACCACCAACCCTTATGACTTCCCCATGTGCAGTCAGGGTCAGATCACAGTGGCAAGCATTGATGATAAAGAGGAGCTGGTTGCTACTGATGTGAGTCAATGCTGTTTTAAATAACAAACTCAATGTAAACATGGCTAATCATAGAGCTTGTTCTTTTCTCAATGAAATTTCCAGACTGCTATTGACATTCTGGGCTTCACTGCTGAGGAGAAGATGTGCATCTACAAGTTCACTGGAGCTGTGCTTCATCATGGTAACATGAAGTTCAAGCAGAAGCAGCGTGAGGAGCAGGCTGAGCCTGATGGCACAGAGGGTGAGACTAAATAGTACTAATGTGTCTGATTACATGCAGTGTTTGACTTGAGAGATCCACATTTCGTTATACGTAATTTTTGTTGTTGTTGTTGTTGCTACTTTTACATGGCAGAGGCTGACAAAATCTCCTACCTTCTGGGTTTGAACTCTGCTGATATGCTGAAGGCTTTGTGCTATCCCAGAGTAAAAGTTGGAAACGAGTTTGTGACCAAAGGCCAAACAGTGCCACAGGTGTGTGTAGATATATATGTAATAACATATCTCCATCATGTCATTTGTGTTCATCTTGAAAATCATGATTGAATATAGCAAATCAAGAAGTTTTTAATAAAAATTCACTCTATTCTTACAGGTTTACAACTCTGTTAGCGCCTTGTGCAAATCTATCTATGAGAGGATGTTCTTGTGGATGGTCGTTCGTATCAACCAGATGTTGGACACAAAACAGCAAAGAAATTTCTTCATTGGTGTGCTGGATATCGCTGGCTTTGAGATTTTTGATGTAAGAATCTTTTATGTTTATCTGTCTTTATGGAAAATAGAGTCACATTCAGCCGCTAGTAAATGATCCTGTTTCTTTCTCCAGTTCAACAGCATGGAGCAGCTGTGCATCAACTTCACCAACGAGAAACTGCAACAGTTTTTCAACCACCACATGTTTGTGCTGGAACAAGAGGAGTACAAGAAGGAGGGCATTGTTTGGGAATTCATTGACTTTGGCATGGACTTGGCTGCTTGCATTGAGCTCATTGAGAAGGTTTTTACTGGTTTATGAACTTATTCATTTCCATTTTCCATTTTCAAAAGTATACATTTTTAAAAATAAACAACATTCTTTTATAAACAGCCCATGGGTATCTTCTCCATCCTTGAAGAGGAGTGCATGTTCCCCAAGGCTTCAGATACTTCCTTCAAGAACAAGCTGTATGATCAGCATCTTGGCAAGTGCAATGCTTTCCAGAAACCAAAGCCTGCCAAAGGCAAGGCTGAGGCCCACTTCTCCCTGGTCCACTACGCTGGAACTGTGGACTACAACATTTCTGGCTGGTTGGACAAGAACAAGGATCCACTGAACGAGTCTGTTGTGCAGCTTTACCAGAAGTCTTCTGTCAAACTGCTGGCTACTCTCTACCCACCTGTTGTTGAGGGTAATAAAAAATTTAAGTATTAATTAAACTGTGCTAATTTAATTATCCAAACACTGATTTAATTTTGCACTTTCTTCTGGTTATTACATTATGTGTCTTCCTTTGTCTCTTTATCTGCATAGAGACTGGTGGTGGAAAGAAGGGAGGCAAGAAGAAGGGTGGTTCCATGCAGACTGTGTCTTCACAGTTTAGAGTACGTCTTTGTTTGAAACCAAATTTGAATAATGATGCAGTGAAAGCAGTGACTGTACATCAGCTTGATTGACTCTACATCAGAGAATATATATAAATCAACAAGTCAGTCAATGAGACTAAGAAAGCTGTAACTTTCCATGATTACACAGGAGAACTTGGGCAAGCTCATGACCAACTTGAGGAGCACTCACCCTCACTTTGTGCGCTGTCTGATTCCCAACGAGTCCAAGATCCCAGGTAAGTATCAAAGGGATTACCGATATCTGTCATTAAAACAGTAATAATACTCTTATTAATTTACCAAGCTCATGATCTAAACTGTCCTTTATAGGTCTCATGGAGAACCACCTGGTTATCCACCAGCTGAGGTGTAACGGTGTGCTGGAGGGCATCAGAATCTGCAGAAAGGGCTTCCCCAGCAGAATCCTCTATGGTGACTTCAAGCAGAGGTAGCAGGGACCACATGAAAACAACATTTACTGTATGAGGCTCTTAACTGGAGGATATGAAACATTTTGATTAACCTTCAACAGATACAAGGTGCTGAATGCCAGTGTAATCCCAGAGGGACAGTTTATTGACAACAAGAAAGCTTCTGAGAAACTCCTGGGATCCATCGACGTTGATCACGACCAATACAGATTTGGACACACAAAGGTTCATATTCTACTTTACAGCTTTTAAAAAAAATTATGATTTATTGTATATGATTATTCTGTTATAATCACTGTCATTTTTATATAATAAGGTGTTCTTCAAAGCTGGTCTTCTGGGTACTCTTGAGGAGATGCGTGATGAGAAACTGGCTGCTCTGGTCACAATGACTCAGGCTGTCTGCCGTGGTTATCTTATGAGGAAAGAGTTTGTGAAGATGACAGAGAGGAGGTGAGGAATGTCATGAAAGGAACAAAACCTCTGATTCTTATATTTATCTATTTCAGTTAGTATAAACCTTTTATCAGTGGAAATATTTATACCAATGATGCCTTCCCCACATTACTTCAGAATGTCAATGAATAATCGATAAGATTTGTTCCTCTCTATGGCAAAAAAGTATTTCGGAAAATATTTAAGATTTACTTATATTTACAACAACCATGTTTTTTATTTATTATTTTGTGTTAATACAGAATTCAGGGAAAAAACACGTAATGTTACTTATATTCTGAATTACACATTGCATTATGTTGTGATTAAGGGTTAAAGAAAATATCTGAAAACTAAACGTATAATATCTTGACAGAAAAGTACCTTTTCTGTTTTTATATATATTTTTTACTTACATTTTTTATACATGTAAGACATGTAGGCAGTATTGTGTAGACATGTATAAAAATAAGTGCATTCATCAGTTACTAATTATCTAAATGATTTAATCAGGGAGGCAATTTACACCATCCAATACAACGTCCGCTCTTTCATGAACGTCAAACACTGGCCATGGATGAAGGTTTACTACAAGATTAAGCCTCTGCTGAAGAGTGCTGAGACTGAGAAGGAGCTGGCAACTATGAAAGAGGACTTTACAAAATGCAAAGAAGATCTTGCCAAGGCTGAAGCCAAAAAGAAGGAGCTTGAAGAGAAGATGGTGTCACTGCTGCAGGAGAAAAATGATCTGCAGCTGCAAGTAGCATCTGTGAGTTTTACCTATGTGAATTAACTGAAATGTATCTCCATTAAAATGTAACAAAGGGGTTTTCAAAGAGATAACAATCTATTTTCCTATAAGGAATCTGAGAATCTGTCAGATGCTGAGGAGAGGTGTGAAGGTCTGATCAAGAACAAAATCCAGCTTGAAGCTAAACTCAAAGAGACAACTGAGAGACTGGAAGATGAGGAAGAAATCAATGCTGAACTGACAGCCAAGAAGAGGAAGCTGGAGGATGAGTGCTCTGAGCTGAAGAAAGACATTGATGACCTGGAGCTCACCTTGGCAAAAGTGGAAAAGGAGAAACATGCCACTGAGAACAAGGTTGGAGATTTTGTTGTTTTGATTAACAATTTTATATTATGATATGGTATATTAAATGAGCTCATTTGGGGAAAAAAAAAAACAGGTCAAAAACTTGACTGAGGAAATGGCAGCTCAGGACGAGAGCATTGGTAAACTTACGAAGGAGAAGAAAGCCCTCCAAGAGGCACATCGGCAGACCCTGGATGATCTCCAGGCAGAAGAGGACAAAGTCAACACCCTGACCAAATCCAAGACAAAGCTTGAGCAGCAAGTTGATGATGTGAGTCGTAATAATTAGGTTATACTTTGAATATATGATTTTGTATTTTTCATACCATGAGTAGAAGTAGTGACTAAATATTAAAGACATTAAATGCATTAATTATATTTATAGGGTGTATAATTTGTCACATGTTAAAATGAATCAAATAATAATGGTGCTAATAATTAATCCACTTAATTAACACAATACCAACATCAAACTGCTTAGCTGGAAGGTTCCCTTGAACAAGAGAAGAAGCTCCGCATGGACCTTGAGAGAGCAAAGAGAAAGCTTGAAGGAGACCTGAAATTAGCCCAAGAGTCCATCATGGACCTCGAGAATGACAAGCAACAATCTGATGAGAAGCTGAAGAAGTAGGAAGTTTTTGTAAACTCTTACAAAAATAATGATTATCATTTATTTAAAATCATTCATTGTTCCCCTTTTACACACAGAAAAGACTTTGAAACAAGCCAGCTGCTCAGCAAGATTGAAGATGAACAATCTCTGGGTGCTCAACTCCAGAAGAAGATCAAGGAGCTTCAGGTATTTTTTTTTCTTTTTGCTGTTAAAGGCAATGGTAAAATAAAGGCTAATAAGGTTTTATTAATACCAATGTAGGCTCGCATTGAGGAACTGGAGGAAGAGATTGAGGCTGAGCGTGCTGCTCGTGCCAAGGTTGAGAAACAGAGAGCTGATCTTTCCAGGGAACTTGAGGAGATCAGTGAGAGGCTTGAGGAGGCTGGAGGAGCCACTGCTGCTCAGATCGAGATGAATAAGAAGCGTGAAGCTGAATTCCAGAAGCTGCGTCGTGATCTTGAAGAGTCCACCCTCCAGCATGAAGCTACGGCTGCTGCCCTCCGTAAGAAGCAGGCAGACAGTGTGGCCGAGCTGGGAGAGCAAATCGACAACCTCCAGCGTGTCAAGCAGAAGCTTGAGAAAGAGAAGAGTGAATTCAAAATGGAGATCGATGATCTCTCCAGCAACATGGAGGCTGTTGCCAAAGCAAAGGTTTGACAATTGATTTTTAAATCTTTTTAAGGAAATGTAACAAATATGGTTAAGATTCTTAAGAAACAAATGATTTTGTGGTTTACAGGCCAATCTTGAGAAGATTTGCCGCACCCTTGAGGACCAACTAAGTGAAATAAAGTCCAAGAATGACGAAAACCTTCGGCAGTTAAATGACCTCAGTGCTCAAAGAGCAAGACTTCAAACTGAAAATGGTAACAATGCAAAAAAAATCCTTCACTACCAAAATGCCTTAATATATATCTAAATTATGTTTTATTAACAAGATTCGGAAGGAGCCCGTCAGATACTTAGCCTAATCAATACAGGTGGACCATAATCAAGTAATCAATCCCATAGTATAAATATCGCTGACTTACCTTTATCTATTGATGGTTTATCAGCGTCCCTCCTCCACCCCATCTCCTCACTTTGAGTTCACTTTATAAATAGACGGGGAAGGGGGGGTACTCTAGGTTCGGGCCATTCCTGAGCTCGGAGCCCTTCCCCCGGACAGCACCCCAGATACGCATACCATGCCTCAGCTAATTATATGTAAGCGTGAACTTGTGAAATATATTTTATTTAAATATAAAAAACTAATAGTGGCAAAACATTTTATATATTGGGAGCAGTACACTTTATAAGTCATAATGTTGGATATGCAACTCCTCTTTGTCATGATTCTGCCCTCGTGTCCTTGATTTTTCCATAGTCTTGAGGCAGGATCATGACAGACCCGTGTTTTGTGTATAAGCACATGGCCTTGTCTTTGGGCCATGTGCTTGTGTTGTCTCGTTCCCTTGCCCCGCCCCCCTTGTTATCCTAGTTTTGTCGTGATTGCCTTACCTGTGCCACCTGTTGTGTCTTGATTAGTCTTATTTATATCCCCTAGTGTGCTCTGTCTTGTGCGGTTCATTGTTTCTATATTGTTACCCATTTTTGCACCTAGAAGAAGACGTTGTGAGTCCTGTGTTTGTTTATCTGAAGTTAGTGTTTTTGTGTTAAGAGTCTTTGTTTATCGTGTCGACCAAGTCTTGTTAAATCATTTAGTCTCTGCCCTAGTCATTGTTTTCCCCCTCGTGGGTTTTGTTTTCCCCTTTTCATGTATAATAAATCCTGTGTTTTTTACATCCTGCCTGCAATTGAGTTCATCCCTACCCTCCACATAACACTCTTAGAGGGTTTAAAGCAAGTTGTGGTTTAGTGTATTACAGTCAAACAGAAAATACACTGACAGCATTGCACCAACATGAGTGCAAGTTGTCCAAGTAGTTTATCCACTGTAGAGATCTGCCAGTACGCAATAGAAAAACATAATTTTTCCCATTCATTAACATAGATATATAACATTATCTCCAACACTCTTATATCTTACCAGTCATTTTGTAAATTTAAATCTCTAAAGGTGAGTTTGGCCGTCAACTGGAGGAGAAAGAGGCTCTGGTTTCTCAGCTCACCAGAGGCAAACAAGCTTTCACTCAGCAAATTGAGGAGCTTAAAAGGCAGATTGAAGAGGAGATTAAGGTAATAGCATCAACACAAACACATAATTTCCACTTACTATTCAACAAAGATAATATTATGTGACTTTGTTTCCTAGGCTAAGAATGCACTGGCCCATGCTGTGCAATCAGCCCGTCATGACTGCGACCTGCTCCGTGAGCAGTTTGAGGAAGAGCAGGAGGCAAAGGCTGAGCTGCAGAGGGGAATGTCAAAGGCCAACAGTGAAGTTGCACAGTGGAGAACCAAATATGAAACTGACGCCATCCAGCGCACTGAGGAGCTTGAAGAGTCCAAGTATGAACATCACAAGAGCTGATGACTATGTGTTCATATGGAAAAGTCTTTCATGTTAAAACTGGTGTTTACAAATGCATTGCAGGAAGAAGTTGGCTCAGCGTCTGCAAGAGGCAGAAGAACAAATTGAGGCTGTGAACTCCAAATGTGCCTCTCTGGAGAAGACCAAACAGAGACTCCAGGGCGAGGTGGAGGACCTCATGATTGATGTGGAGAGAGCCAATTCTTTGGCTGCCAACCTTGACAAGAAGCAGAGGAACTTTGACAAGGTTAAAAGCAAAACAAAAAAAGTCATACTTTAATGAGATATTGTTTTCAAAAAAGTTGTGTGGGCGTTATTTCAGCATGCTATAAGTTGATAAAATCTGATCTTAATATGAATAAATACCTCCATTGAAGGTCCTGGCAGAATGGAAGCAGAAATATGAAGAAGGCCAGGCAGAGCTGGAAGGTGCCCAGAAAGAGGCTCGTTCACTCAGCACTGAGCTGTTCAAGATGAAAAACTCCTATGAGGAGTCTTTAGATCAGCTGGAGACCCTCAAGAGAGAGAACAAGAATCTGCAGCGTAAGACTGAAACATTAAAAAGTAAATATATATGATAAATGAATGCCAATATATATAGATTATATTTTTCCTTTCTACAGAGGAGATTTCAGACCTGACAGAGCAGCTGGGTGATACTGGTAAGAGCATCCATGAGCTGGAAAAGGCCAAGAAGGCAGTGGAGACTGAAAAGGCAGAGATTCAGACCGCCCTGGAGGAGGCTGAAGTGAGTATCTGGAGTTGAATATGTAATTCTGGCAGAAAACCATTATACTGTCTTATTAATGCATATTTTCGTTCTAAAATGTAAATATTGTTTTTATTTTTCATAGGGCACCCTGGAGCATGAGGAGTCCAAGATTCTTCGTGTCCAGCTTGAGCTTAACCAGGTCAAGGGGGAAATTGACAGGAAGCTTGCAGAGAAGGATGAGGAGATGGAGCAGATCAAGAGGAACAGCCAGAGAGTCATTGAATCCATGCAGAGCACTCTGGACTCTGAGGTCAGGAGCAGGAATGATTCCCTGAGAATCAAGAAGAAGATGGAGGGAGACCTTAATGAGATGGAGATTCAGCTGAGCCATGCCAATCGCCAGGCTTCTGAGGCCCAGAAACAGCTCAGGAACGTTCAGGGACAACTCAAGGTATATGACTTCTCTTTGGTTTATGGGTTCAGTAACATGATTGTATAATCTAAGCTATGTAAAGTAAAGGCAAACAGAAAGTATATCAAAAGCTTACTGTAATGTTATTGTTATGTTCAGGATGCCCAGCTGCACCTTGACGATGCTGTGAGAGGACAGGAAGACATGAAGGAGCAGGTGGCAATGGTGGAGCGCAGAAACACTCTGATGCAAGCTGAGATTGAGGAGCTGAGAGCTGCTCTGGAGCAGACAGAGAGAGGCCGCAAAGTGGCTGAACAAGAGCTGGTGGACGCCAGTGAGCGTGTTGGGCTGCTGCACTCTCAGGTAACAGCATATTGTTATTTTTCTTACAAAGAATTTAAGAAAATTGAAAGTATTGTTTAAAATGTTCAGCCTGTTGCTTTCCATGTTACAGAACACAAGTCTCCTGAACACCAAGAAGAAGCTTGAGACTGACCTTGTTCAGATCCAGAGTGAAGTTGATGACACTGTACAGGAAGCCAGAAACGCAGAGGAGAAGGCCAAGAAGGCCATCACTGATGTGAGAAACAGTAGCTGCCTAATGATTCACAAAACACTTTCTTAAAAATGTCAAACTAATATCTGTCTATATTATTGCAAAAGGCTGCAATGATGGCAGAGGAACTCAAGAAGGAGCAGGACACCAGTTCTCACCTTGAGAGGATGAAGAAGAATCTGGAGGTGACAGTGAAGGACCTGCAGCACCGTCTGGATGAGGCTGAGAATCTGGCCATGAAGGGAGGAAAGAAACAACTCCAGAAACTGGAATCCAGAGTAAGACTGCCTTTATTCTGATGTCCTCCTTTATCCTGATATTTATAGTGTTGATGTGGACATTATCCAGTGTCTAAGCATGTCTAAACATTAAGGTCCGTGAGCTTGAGGCTGAAGTTGAAGCAGAGCAGAGACGTGGAGCTGATGCTGTTAAAGGTGTCCGCAAATATGAGAGGAGAGTCAAGGAGCTCACCTACCAGGTACTTATAAAAAAAACTTCAGGACACATTAATCTGAATATGTTTTAATCTGAGGAACATGTATTATCTGCAGACTGAGGAGGATAAGAAGAACCTCAACAGACTGCAGGATCTGGTTGACAAGCTTCAGCTGAAGGTCAAGGCTTACAAGAGGCAGTCTGAAGAAGCTGTGAGTACCTCATTTAAGAACTAGAAGGACCTTCTAAACATATTAGATCTTCTGCTGCTGATATAATTGTGTGTGGATTTGCAGGAGGAACAAGCCAATACTCACCTTTCCAAGTTGAGGAAGGTGCAGCATGAGTTGGAGGAGGCTGAGGAGCGTGCAGACATTGCTGAGTCTCAGGTCAACAAGCTCAGAGCCAAGAGCCGTGATGCTGGAAAGGTGATTTTCTTTTTCTGATGCATATTTTTTTAAAGCATAACTACCTCATTTATTCTATTTTATACTAATCATATATGTGCTCACTCTCTTTTTTTCAAGGGCAAAGAGGCAGCTGAGTGAAAAACTTAATATACCATGTACATCTCAGTAAAAATGAATAAACCTTCAAATTCAGCAGCTTTCTTTTCTTGTCATTTTTGTTGATTTATTTATTGACTCACGATTGTTTAAGATTTGTTATTACTGAAGTAAGCTTCATGACAAACCATTAAGTACATCATGCAGTCTATGAAATGAGCTCAACATTATAACTTTGATTTTGAAATGGATCAAATAAATGTCAAAATCAAGACTACAGCTTCTAGCAAATTAATCTATTTTAAACAATTTCTTTGAACTTTATGAATTTAATAATATAAGCAAATATATTATATAATCATATATATGCAGTTTGTAAAGACAGTAATATATGTCAACAATATTAGCTTAAAATAAAAATTAAAGCATGCACTTTACATATACTAAACTATTATTTTTATATTAAAACCATAGACATTGTCGATTGTCCAGTACCAGTTAGTTATATTATTTGTACAGTTCTATTTTTTTTTTTTCATCTTTGCAGAAAGATGTTAGTTTAATTACACCACAATATAGATCAGCACACATGGCAGAATTGTATTTTTATTGCTACAATTAATACTGAGCATTGTAATTATGAAGAAATAAACAAATGATATCTGCCTACTTCTTAATACACTACCTATCCTAATGCAAACATTCACATTTCCAAATGCACTTTTGTAACGTAAAAAAATATCTCAAATCAAGGATGGTAATGCCATTTGTCAGAGATTATATGAGAAAGTATATGTAATAGCTGTGAGAATAAAATATGATCATTAAAATATGTATTCATGTTTGAATACAGGGTATCTGCATGGTTTTTAAACACCTTTACAAATAAATTTTAAAGGCCTGCACAAATAAAATGAATACTGAATGGGCGGGGTAGGGCAATGTACGGTAAAATTTTAAATAGTAAAATTAATGTAAAATTAATTAATGTTTATTCCTCACCTTGATTTTTTTTTAAAGATGAAGAATAGCCTAAGTCAAAATGTGATGACTTTTATATTAATCATGTATGATTGTATAATTCATTCTAATATGTTTTTTTTTATGCTCACTTAACATTTCGAATTATTAATTTGTGACAATAAAGTGATTTGATTTAATGTGATTTGAATTGATGACTGTTGAAAACATTGCTGCTTAATGCTTTCATGGTAACCAAGAATCTCCCATTTCAATGTCAGAACAGCAAATTTCTTCTAAAGACAACGAGTTTGCAAGCATGATGTAAACACCATAAATTAAACATTCTCATAATCCAGTGCTCACTTATGCTTCAGTAACTCACATTCATTTACTTCAATCACAGCCTTTTGAACTTTCGACACCTTCAGTACATCTCACCTGGATTGTTGTAACTCTCTATATCATGATGCTTCAAAGACTCAAATTTCTGGTTTACAAGTAGTACTAAATGCAGCAGCTAGATTCCTGAAGGGATGTAAAAAAATGTCTCATGTTATGCCCCTTCTGGCTTCAGGTTCAGTATGGAATTGAATATAAAATCGTATTACTTATATTCCACCCCTACACTCCTAATTGATGACTTGGGTCAGGACACAATTCCCAGAACGTTGCCAGGTTCCCAGAACCAGCTTGAAAACAAGGGGCAATAGAGCCTTTGATGAGTCTGGACCGGTTTTATACATTCTATGGGCTGGTTCCACTCTGTTAAATAATCTCCAGACCCAAATTAAAATGGCTTCCACTTTATGAGAGCTTTAATCCAGTCTCAAATTTCATTTGTTTGTCTCAGCTTTTAACATGTAGTTTTATCTCGTTTTATTGTCTCTAATTGTTTTTTTTTTTTTTGTTGTTTCTTTTTTATGTGTATTTGTATTGTAATTATTGTACAGCACTTTGGTCGGCCTTTGGGCATTATTAAATGTGTTTTAGAAATACATGGAACATAGTAATCTGTAAGTCATGTTACAATTCCTGTTTTTCCCCAAATTTAGACCTCTTAAAATGATCATTAAGATTTTTCTTATTACATTTAACATGTTTAAGACTTTTTATGGCATTGCATTTGATATTACTGAATTTAAGTATTTAAGACGTGCAGGAACTCTGGAATAGTATGTAAATGTAGTTTGAATTACTGTTTACCGGCATTAAAGTTGATGATAATGAAGATGAAGGTGATTTTGTTAATGATTACATGAACATCATGTGACAGTATCAGATACTCCTATTTGATGGAGCAGAATAAACATTTGGAATGTAAAATGGCACTGTATGAAGACTAATGAGTTTATTGAAATGGTTTTAGTGTAATAAACACAATCATGTTTTGGTTAATCATATAAATCAGCATGCAAAAGTCAAATAGGCTTAAATTAGTAGCAGGAACACAAGTACAGCTGAGGTCTGCAATGTCACTACCCCAAATAATAACTCAGAGATTTGTAAGCATCAAATCATAGAAACCTTCACTGTCAAGACAAGAGCAAGGTTTTATCAATCTTGTTCGCTGTTTGACACATTCATCTGACAGTCATATAAGTTATATAGTTTTAATTATTTTGAATTTAAACTAAAAACATAAAAAAGACACCCATGCAGTTTTACTGGAGCCAATTTTAGAACAGTCAGAGTTCTAATAGTGCAGACACACAGGTTTAAAATGAAATCTAATCCATGAGTGTGCCTGTCTGTGGAATGTAAACTCATCAAGCACAGCAATAAAATGTGAAAGAAATACATACATGAGCAAATAGCAAATGCAATTGCAAATGATCTGTTATTCACATTACAGCACACTGAATAAAGAAGTCAACAGAATATACACTGAATATGTGATAAATATATAAATCCTGTCACACTGATTTGTTAATGTCAATAAGAGTTTAATTGTAACAATAATAATAATAATAATAATAATAACAAAGCATAGCAAATAATTACACATTTTTAACCAACGATTCAAATACCCAATACTTGCAACTTATAAAATCTATTTAATTGTCTGCTATAACTCATTGTTTGGTCTATATGTCTAGCATTTTAAGATTTATTTTTACTAAAAAGAATCTTATTTTATGTAGTCAAGCAATACACACCAAGATACATGAAAAATAAATGAAAAAGAATTACAAACTTATTTTGGTAGACACATAAGTGTTATATTAAACATAAGTTTTAGTCTATTTGCTGTTTAAATTTGAAAAGTTTAACTTATTATGTAATATTGCATTATTAAGTGTTAAGTTCTGAGGTTAAATTATTTTAAGTTATTCTGAAGTTGTTTCTATTTTAGTTATAACCTAGTTTGGGTATTACCAAATGGTCCATCTGATCATTTTCATAACAAATTTTGCCATATTTGGCATTAGCCAAATTTAACTCCTGCATTGCTTGCAAAGCATGTACAGTATAAAGAGCCGGAGCAGGACTGGAGACTGTTGCGTTCAGAAGTCCAGCCGCAGCTTGCTTGTGGTGAGAGAAAACTTTCATTTCATTTTCATGATGTACACAGTTTAAAAAAAATGTATGGCATCTTATATATTAATAATCATCAACTATATGTAATTCAATTATAGTTCATATTTGTATTTTATTTTTTAATGAAAAAGAATGGCTTTAATGTATAACATTGTACTTTGTATATTACAGTATTGCAGACTTTCATCAGAAGTGTGTGGAATTGTGGTAAGGTTAAGATGATATATTAAACTAAAGACATTTTATGGGGAAAAATAAACTAACTGAAAAGTGCATTAGTGCTCTGGCATAATACACTTGTTTTAGAATATATAATCAACATCCAGGCTTTACTGCAGGGTTTCCTTAAATCTGGCCTTAACAGTGAACTCTGGTCTGCAGAGTTTAATTTAAACCCTGATCAAACTGGAGAACCTGTTACCTTTCAGGAGTCTTTTATTAGGGTTGGAGTTAAAACTCTACACAAACTAATTTTACATTAATTATAAAATTACTGATCTAATACTGAATTTCTGTGACAATCTTTATATTCTTGAAGTGAGCTGCCACCATGAGTACGGACGCGGAGATGGCCGTTTATGGCAAGGCTGCCATTTACCTCCGTAAGCCTGAGAAGGAGAGAATCGAGGCTCAGAACAAACCATTTGATGCCAAAGCTGCTTGCTATGTGGTTGATGATAAAGAGCTGTACGTCAAGGGAACAATCAAGAGCAGAGATGGTGGCAAAGTCACTGTCATTGTGAATGACACTAAAGAGGTGAAATTTCATCATTCCACAAAAACTTTTACTTACATAATCTTAAACTTTTTTATGATTGTTCTAATTTAATGGATCAAATTTATAGGAGAGAGTTGCAAAGGAGGATGATGTCCACCCAATGAATCCTCCAAAGTTTGACAAGATTGAGGACATGGCCATGATGACCCATCTCAATGAACCCTCTGTGCTGTATAACCTCAAAGAGCGTTATGCCGCATGGATGATCTACGTAAGTTCTGGAGCAAAGTAAAACAGCTTTTAAATTCATTTTGTCAGTGTTGTTGCAATCTGAACACTTCTCTGCTCATTTCAGACTTACTCTGGGCTTTTTTGCGCTACTGTGAACCCCTACAAGTGGCTCCCAGTGTATGATGCAGAAGTGGTGGCTGCCTACAGAGGCAAGAAGCGTATGGAGGCCCCACCCCACATCTTCTCTGTCTCTGACAACGCCTATCAGGCCATGCTGACTGGTAAGATCTGATTTATGTGATCTGAATTATTTCTAAGTTGATTTTGGCATGTCAGATTCACATTAATATATATTATTCACATAACAATGGCTGAAAAATTATTACCTTTTCATTTGCAGACAGAGAGAACCAGTCTGTCCTGATTACGTATGTATCTAGCCTACTCTACTGTTTGAGATGTTGAGAATGGTTATATTTTGCTCTGGTGGAACTTCTACATTACTTATCATCATTTCTCTTCTATTAAACCAGTGGAGAATCTGGTGCTGGAAAGACTGTGAACACCAAACGTGTCATCCAGTACTTTGCCACAGTAGCAGTTCATGGTGACAAGAAGAAAGAGAATGCCAGCAAAATGCAGGTATGAGATACAAAACTATGATAAATATATTACTCTGAAAGATATTAAAAATTAATACTGAATTACTCTAGTCTCACACAATATATGATACAGTATGTGAAAAAAAAAATGTCTGCAAACAGTGATGACACATACAAGAGAAAATAACTGAAACCCCTTTAAACATCAAACAGGGCTCTCTTGAGGATCAGATCATTGCTGCTAACCCTCTGCTTGAGGCTTATGGTAATGCCAAGACTGTGAGAAATGACAACTCCTCTCGTTTTGTAAGTCAAGCTATTTTTATATTCAAACATAATTTAGAAATATTTAGCTTAGCTTTGTTGAGTATTTTTTGTTGTTGTTTTATTTATACAGTACAGCAACTCAAATGTTCATTTTATTTTAAACAGGGTAAATTCATCAGAATCCATTTCGGCACATCAGGAAAACTGGCTAGTGCTGATATTGAGACATGTAGGTGGACATGATCTTATTTATCCATCCTCCACATTTGTCTGTCATGCTTCAGATGATTGTGACACAAGTACATTCTCTCAACAGATCTGCTGGAGAAGTCTAGAGTGACGTTCCAGCTTTCAGATGAGAGAGGCTACCACATCTTCTACCAGATGATGACCAACCATAAGCCTGAGCTGATTGGTAGATGCACATATTTGTTTAATATTTACTATATACAGATAATATTGTACAATTCTATGTAATAAATATTAATATAAATGTATTTTACAGAAATGACGCTCATCACCACCAACCCTTATGACTTCCCCATGTGCAGTCAGGGTCAGATCACAGTGGCAAGCATTGATGATAAAGAGGAGCTGGTTGCTACTGATGTGAGTCAATGCTGTTTTAAATAACAAACTCAATGTAAACATGGCTAATCATAGAGCTTGTTCTTTTCTCAATGAAATTTCCAGACTGCTATTGACATTCTGGGCTTCACTGCTGAGGAGAAGATGTGCATCTACAAGTTCACTGGAGCTGTGCTTCATCATGGTAACATGAAGTTCAAGCAGAAGCAGCGTGAGGAGCAGGCTGAGCCTGATGGCACAGAGGGTGAGACTAAATAGTACTAATGTGTCTGATTACATGCAGTGTTTGACTTGAGAGATCCACATTTCATTATACGTAATTTTTGTTGTTGTTGTTGTTGCTACTTTTACATGGCAGAGGCTGACAAAATCTCCTACCTTCTGGGTTTGAACTCTGCTGATATGCTGAAGGCTTTGTGCTACCCCAGAGTAAAAGTTGGAAACGAGTTTGTGACCAAAGGCCAAACAGTGCCACAGGTGTGTGTAGATATATATGTAATAACATATCTCCATCATGTCATTTGTGTTCATCTTGAAAATCATGATTGAATATAGCAAATCAAAAAGTTTTTAATAAAAATTCACTCTATTCTTACAGGTTTACAACTCTGTTAGCGCCTTGTGCAAATCTATCTATGAGAGGATGTTCTTGTGGATGGTCGTTCGTATCAACCAGATGTTGGACACAAAACAGCAAAGAAATTTCTTCATTGGTGTGCTGGATATCGCTGGCTTTGAGATTTTTGATGTAAGAATCTTTTATGTTTATCTGTCTTTATGGAAAATAGAGTCACATTCAGCTGCCAGTAAATGATCCTGTCTCTTTCTCCAGTTCAACAGCATGGAACAGCTGTGCATCAACTTCACCAACGAGAAACTGCAACAGTTTTTCAACCACCACATGTTTGTGCTGGAACAAGAGGAGTACAAGAAGGAGGGCATTGTTTGGGAATTCATTGACTTTGGCATGGACTTGGCTGCTTGCATTGAGCTCATTGAGAAGGTTTTTATTGGTTTATGAACTTATTAATTTCCATTTTCCATTTTCAAAAGTATACATTTTTAATAATAAACAACATTCTTTTATAAACAGCCCATGGGTATCTTCTCCATCCTTGAAGAGGAGTGCATGTTCCCCAAGGCTTCAGACACTTCCTTCAAGAACAAGCTGTATGATCAGCATCTTGGCAAGTGCAATGCTTTCCAGAAACCAAAGCCTGCCAAAGGCAAGGCTGAGGCCCACTTCTCCCTGGTCCACTACGCTGGAACTGTGGACTACAACATTTCTGGCTGGTTGGACAAGAACAAGGATCCACTGAACGAGTCTGTTGTGCAGCTTTACCAGAAGTCTTCTGTCAAACTGCTGGCTACTCTCTACCCACCTGTTGTTGAGGGTAATGAAACATTTAAGTGTTAATTAAACTGTGCTAATTTAATTATCCAAACACTGATTTAATTTAGCACTTTCTTCTGGTTATTACATTATGTGTCTTCCTTTGTCTCTTTATCTGCATAGAGACTGGTGGTGGAAAGAAGGGAGGCAAGAAGAAGGGTGGTTCCATGCAGACTGTGTCTTCACAGTTTAGAGTACGTCTTTGTTTAAATCCAAATTTGAATAATGATGCAGTGAAAGCAATGACTGTACATCAGTTTGCTTGACTCTACATCAGAGAAATTATATATCAACAAGTCAGTCAATGTGCCTAATAAGTAAGCTGTAACTTTTCATGATTAACCAGGAGAACTTGGGCAAGCTCATGACCAACTTGAGGAGCACTCACCCTCACTTTGTGCGCTGTCTGATTCCCAATGAGTCCAAGATCCCAGGTAAAGTAATAAAAGGACCTCAGATATTCTGTCATTAATACAGTATTTTATGTCTTTTACTAATTTACCAAGCTCAAGATCTGAACTGTCCTTTATAGGTCTCATGGAGAACCACCTGGTTATCCACCAGCTGAGGTGTAACGGTGTGCTGGAGGGCATCAGAATCTGCAGAAAGGGCTTCCCCAGCAGAATCCTCTATGGTGACTTCAAGCAGAGGTAGCAGGGGCACGTCCTGATTTTGCCAAGTCCGATGTGTTCCTAGGTCAACATATTTTGTTGACCCTGGAACAACATTTTACTCCAAAAATATATTCTTAACCATATCCCTACACCTAAACCTAACCTTAACCATGAGTAATCCCTAAAATCAGAGGAAATGATAGATGAATGACACTGATGTACAAGCACCAAACACTGATTTTAAGCATAAACTTCACAAAATGTATAAACTGGTTCTTCAAATCTGATTGGTTAATCACAATGTTGTTCCAGGGTCAACAACGATGTTGTCCCAGGAACATGTCTCACTTGGTAAAATCAGGTTAGGCGTAGCAGGGACCACATGAAAAAAACATTTACTGTATGAGGCTCTTAATTGGAGGATATGAAACATTTTGATTGACCTTCAACAGATACAAGGTGCTGAATGCCAGTGTAATCCCAGAGGGACAGTTTATTGACAACAAGAAAGCTTCTGAGAAACTCCTGGGATCCATCGACGTTGATCACGACCAGTACAGATTTGGACACACAAAGGTTCATATTCTACTTAACAGCTTTTTAAAAATTTAATGATCATGATTTTTTGTATAAGATTATTCTGTTAAAATCACTGTCATTTATTATATAATAAGGTGTTCTTCAAAGCTGGTCTTCTGGGTACTCTTGAGGAGATGCGTGATGAGAAACTGGCTGCTCTGGTCACAATGACTCAGGCTGTCTGCCGTGGTTATCTGATGAGGAAAGAGTTTGTGAAGATGATGGAGAGGAGGTGAGGAATGTCATGAAAGGAAAAAAAACTCTTATTCTTATATTTATATTTCTCTATATTTACATTTATATTTCAGCTAGTATAAACCTTTTATCAGTGAAAATATTTATACCAATGATTCCTTCCCCACATGACTTCAGAATGTCAATGAATAATCAATAAGATTTCTTCCTCTCTATATCAAAAAAGCATTTTGGCAAATATTTAAGATTTACTTATATTTACAACAACCATGTTTTTATTAGTTTGTGTTAATACAGAATTCAGGGGAAAATCATGCCACAATGTATTGTTACCTATATTCTGAAGTACACATTGCATTGTGTTGTGATTTAGGGTTAAAGAAAATATCTGAAAACGAAACTTATAATATCTTGAAAGAAAAGTACCTTTTCGGTTTTTATACATATTTTTTACTCACATTTTTTGATACATGTAAGACATGTAGGAAGTATTGTGTAGACACGTATAAAAATAAGTGCATCCATCAGTTACTAATTATCTAAATGATTTAATCAGGGAGGCAATTTACACCATCCAATACAACGTCCGCTCTTTCATGAACGTCAAACACTGGCCATGGATGAAGGTTTACTACAAGATTAAGCCTCTGCTGAAGAGTGCTGAGACTGAGAAGGAGCTGGCAACCATGAAAGAGGACTTTACAAAATGCAAAGAAGATCTTGCCAAGGCTGAAGCCAAAAAGAAGGAGCTTGAAGAGAAGATGGTGTCACTGCTGCAGGAGAAAAATGATCTGCAGCTGCAAGTAGCATCTGTGAGTTTTACCTATGTGAATTAACTGAAATGTATCTCCATTAAAATGTAACAAAGGGGTTTTCAGAGAAATAGCAATCTATTTTCCTAACAGGAATCTGAGAATCTGTCAGATGCTGAGGAGAGGTGTGAAGGTCTGATCAAGAACAAAATCCAGCTTGAAGCTAAACTCAAAGAGACAACTGAGAGACTGGAAGATGAGGAAGAAATCAATGCTGAACTGACAGCCAAGAAGAGGAAGCTGGAGGATGAGTGCTCTGAGCTGAAGAAAGACATTGATGACCTGGAGCTCACCTTGGCAAAAGTGGAAAAGGAGAAACATGCCACTGAGAACAAGGTTGGAGATTTTGTTGTTTTGATTAATAGTTTTATATTATGATATGGTATATTAAATTAGCTCATTTGGGGGGAAAAAAACAGGTCAAAAACTTGACTGAGGAAATGGCAGCTCAGGACGAGAGCATTGGCAAACTTACGAAGGAGAAGAAAGCCCTCCAAGAGGCACATCAGCAGACCCTGGATGATCTCCAGGCAGAAGAGGACAAAGTCAACACCCTGACCAAATCCAAGACAAAGCTTGAGCAGCAAGTTGATGATGTGAGTCGTAATAATTAGGTTATACTTTGAATATACCATTTTTTATTTTTCATACCATGAGTAGAAGTAGTGGCTAAATATTAAATACATTAAATTCATAAGGTGTATAAGTTGTCACATGTTAAAATGAATCAAATAATAATAGTGCTAATAATTAATCCATTTAATTAACACAATACCAACATCAAACTGCTTAGCTGGAAGGTTCCCTTGAACAAGAGAAGAAGCTCCGCATGGACCTTGAGAGAGCAAAGAGAAAGCTTGAAGGAGACCTGAAATTAGCCCAAGAGTCCATCATGGACCTCGAGAATGACAAGCAACAATCTGATGAGAAGCTGAAGAAGTAGGAAGTTTTTGTAAACTCTTTTAAAAATAATGGTTATCATTTATTTCAAATCATTCATTGTTCCCCTTTTACACACAGAAAAGACTTTGAAACAAGCCAGCTGCTCAGCAAGATTGAAGATGAACAATCTCTGGGTGCTCAACTCCAGAAGAAGATCAAAGAGCTTCAGGTATTTTTTTTTTCTTTTTGCTGTTAAAGGCAATGGTAAAATAAAGGCTAATAAGGTTTTATTAATACCACTGTAGGCTCGCATTGAGGAACTGGAGGAAGAGATTGAGGCTGAGCGTGCTGCTCGTGCCAAGGTTGAGAAGCAGAGAGCTGATCTCTCCAGGGAACTTGAGGAGATCAGTGAGAGGCTTGAGGAGGCTGGAGGAGCCACTGCTGCTCAGATCGAGATGAATAAGAAGCGTGAAGCTGAATTCCAGAAGCTGCGTCGTGATCTTGAAGAGTCCACCCTCCAACATGAAGCTACGGCTGCTGCCCTCCGTAAGAAGCAGGCAGACAGTGTGGCCGAGCTGGGAGAGCAAATCGACAACCTCCAGCGTGTCAAGCAGAAGCTTGAGAAAGAGAAGAGTGAATTCAAAATGGAGATCGATGATCTCTCCAGCAACATGGAGGCTGTTGCCAAAGCAAAGGTTTGACAATTGATTCTTAAATCTTTTTAAGGAAATGTAACAAATATGGTTAAGATTCTTAAGAAACAAATGATTTTGTGGTTTACAGGCCAATCTTGAGAAGATTTGCCGCACCCTTGAAGATCAACTAAGTGAAATAAAGTCCAAGAATGACGAAAACCTTCGGCAGTTAAATGACCTCAGTGCTCAAAGAGCAAGACTTCAAACTGAAAATGGTAACAATGCAAAAAAAATCTTAAAATTGCATATAAAAAAAACATTCACTACCAAAATACCTTAATATACATCTAAATGATGTTTTATTAACAAGATTCGGAAGGAGCCCATCAGATACTTAGCCTAATCAACACAGGTGGACCATAATCAAGTAATCAATCCCATAGTATAAATATCGCTGACTTACCTTTATCTATTGACGGTTTATCAGCATCCGTTGATAAACCGTCCAAATAAAAAAATATTTTTTCCATTCATTAACATAGATATATAACATTATCTCCAACACTCTTATATCTTACCAGTCATTTTGTAAATGTAAATCTCTAAAGGTGAGTTTGGCCGTCAACTGGAGGAGAAAGAAGCTCTGGTTTCTCAGCTCACCAGAGGCAAACAAGCTTTCACTCAGCAAATTGAGGAGCTTAAGAGGCAGATTGAAGAGGAGATTAAGGTAATTGCATCAACACAAACATCATTTCCACTTACTATGCATCAAAGCTAATATTATGTAACTTTGTCTCCTAGGCTAAGAATGCACTGGCCCATGCTGTGCAATCAGCCCGTCATGACTGCGACCTGCTCCGTGAGCAGTTTGAGGAAGAGCAGGAGGCAAAGGCTGAGCTGCAGAGGGGAATGTCAAAGGCCAACAGTGAAGTTGCACAGTGGAGAACCAAATATGAAACTGACGCCATCCAGCGCACTGAGGAGCTTGAAGAGTCCAAGTATGAACATCACAAGAGCTGATGACTATGTGTTCATATGAAAGTCTTTCATGTTAAAACTGGTGTTTACAAATGCATTACAGGAAGAAGTTGGCTCAGCGTCTGCAAGAGGCAGAAGAACAAATTGAGGCTGTGAACTCCAAATGTGCCTCTCTGGAGAAGACCAAACAGAGACTCCAGGGTGAAGTGGAGGACCTCATGATTGATGTGGAGAGAGCCAATTCTTTGGCTGCCAACCTTGACAAGAAGCAGAGGAACTTTGACAAGGTTAAAAGCAAAACAAAAAAAGTCATACTTTAATAAGATATTGTTTCCAAAAAAGTTGTGTGGGCGTTATTTCAGCATGCTATAAGTTGAACATATCTGATCTTAATATGAATAAATACCTCCATTGAAGGTCCTGGCAGAATGGAAGCAGAAATATGAAGAAGGCCAGGCAGAGCTGGAAGGTGCCCAGAAAGAGGCTCGTTCACTCAGCACTGAGCTGTTCAAGATGAAAAACTCCTATGAGGAGTCTTTGGATCAGCTGGAGACCCTCAAAAGAGAGAACAAGAATCTGCAGCGTAAGACTGAAACATTAAAAAGTAAATATATATGATAAATCAATGCTAATAATGATAAAGATTATATTTTTCCTTTCTACAGAGGAGATTTCAGATCTGACAGAGCAGCTGGGTGATACTGGTAAGAGCATCCATGAGCTGGAAAAGGCCAAGAAGGCAGTGGAGACTGAAAAGGCAGAGATTCAGACCGCCCTGGAGGAGGCTGAAGTGAGTATCTGGAGTTATATATGTAATTCTGGCAGGGAACCATAATCCTGTCTTATTAATGCATATTTTTGTGGTGTAAATATGTAAATATTTATAAAAAATTAAAAAACAAATTTTTCATAGGGCACCCTGGAGCATGAAGAGTCCAAGATTCTTCGTGTCCAGCTTGAGCTTAACCAGGTCAAGGGGGAGATTGACAGGAAGCTTGCAGAGAAGGATGAGGAGATGGAGCAGATCAAGAGGAACAGCCAGAGAGTCATTGAATCCATGCAGAGCACTCTGGACTCTGAGGTCAGGAGCAGGAATGATGCCCTGAGAATCAAGAAGAAGATGGAGGGAGACCTTAATGAGATGGAGATTCAGCTGAGCCATGCCAATCGCCAGGCTTCTGAGGCCCAGAAACAGCTCAGGAACGTTCAGGGACAACTCAAGGTATATGACTTCTCTTTGGTTTATGGGTTTAGTAATATGATTGTATAATCTAAACTATGTTAAGTAAAGGCCAACAATAAACACATGTAAAGCTTACTACGTAATTGTTATGTTTAGGATGCCCAGCTGCACCTTGACGATGCTGTGAGAGGACAGGAAGACATGAAGGAGCAGGTGGCAATGGTGGAGCGCAGAAACACTCTGATGCAAGCTGAGATTGAGGAGCTGAGAGCTGCTCTGGAGCAGACAGAGAGAGGCCGCAAAGTGGCTGAACAAGAGCTGGTGGACGCCAGTGAGCGTGTTGGGCTGCTGCACTCTCAGGTAACAGCATAATGTATTTTACAAAGAAATTAATTCTACAATGAAAATAAGGAAATTGAGAGCCTTATTTAAAATGTTCATACTGTTGCTTTCCATGTTATAGAACACAAGTCTCCTGAACACCAAGAAGAAGCTTGAGACTGACCTTGTTCAGATCCAGAGTGAAGTTGATGACACTGTACAGGAAGCCAGAAACGCAGAGGAGAAGGCCAAGAAGGCCATCACTGATGTGAGAAACAGTAGCTGCCTAATGATTCACAAAACACTTGTATGCTTAAAAATGCAAACTAATATTTATCTATATCACTGCAAAAGGCTGCAATGATGGCAGAGGAACTCAAGAAGGAGCAGGACACCAGTTCTCACCTTGAGAGGATGAAGAAGAATCTGGAGGTGACAGTGAAGGACCTGCAGCACCGTCTGGATGAGGCTGAGAATCTGGCCATGAAGGGAGGAAAGAAACAACTCCAGAAACTGGAGTCCAGAGTAAGACTGCCTTTATTCTGATGTCCTCCTTTATCCTGATATTTATAGTCTTGATGTGGACATTATCCAGTGTCTAAACATGTCTAAACATTAAGGTCCGTGAGCTTGAGGCTGAAGTTGAAGCAGAGCAGAGACGTGGAGCTGATGCTGTTAAAGGTGTCCGCAAATATGAGAGAAGAGTCAAGGAGCTCACCTACCAGGTACTTATAAAAAAAACTTCAGGTCACATTAATCTGAATATGTTTTAATCTGAGGAACATGTATTATCTGCAGACTGAGGAGGATAAGAAGAACCTCAACAGACTGCAGGATCTGGTTGACAAGCTTCAGCTGAAGGTCAAGGCTTACAAGAGGCAGTCTGAAGAAGCTGTGAGTACCTCTTTTAAGATCTAGAAGCACCTTCTAAACATATTAGATCTTCTGCTGCTGATATAATTGTGTGTGGATTTGCAGGAGGAACAAGCCAATACTCACCTTTCCAAGTTGAGGAAGGCGCAGCATGAGTTGGAGGAGGCTGAGGAGCGTGCAGACATCGCTGAGTCTCAGGTCAACAAGCTCAGAGCCAAGAGCCGTGATGCTGGAAAGGTAATTTATTTTTCTGATGCATATTTGTTCAAACGTAACTACCTCATGTATTCTCTTTTATACTAATCATGTATGTGCTCTCTCTCTCTTTTTTCAAGGGCAAAGAGGCAGCTGAGTGAAATCCTCACCGGCTCCCATTTGTATATGAAAATGTGAAATTGTTCAATAAAGCATTTTCTTATGCTTATTAAGCTTAGTGTATTTTCATATTTGTTTCATTCAGTTAGATTACAGTATAAATGCTTCGTCTAAAGCTTTTAGTGACAGGTCAAATATTTGTATTGAACCAATATAAAAAACTGATTTTGCTAACCTATTAATTACTACAAATCATCTACCACTTATTAAATATTTAAGTGAATACTCTCATTACACAACTGGCATTTTAAATTAGGAAAATTGTGGGAAAACATTAAAATTGAATAAACAGGTAATATATGTAATTTCTTAGCACTGATCTGCACAGTTTAATATCATTTTCTGTTCAATTAGATTAAAAAATTTTCTAAACCACCCCCACTAACATATATAACTCATCTCACATCTATAAGTAATTACTTATACTTACCAATAAACAAATGTAACTCACTGATACAGTAAACAAGAATAGACTTTAACTTTTAAACTTTGTAAGCACACAGATTTGGACTGATAGAGAATGTGCAATATATTGCTTCTCAAGTCTTCTCACTTTGCTATGGTTTAACTTTTTTTTCCCCAGCCTTGAAATGGGGGAGTTATAATATTTTAGGCCAAATCTTAATATTTTGTGATCTTTTTTACATTTATAAATAGTTCATTCAACAGAGAAAATCTTTTGAAGTGAAAGTGACATGATGTGCAGCCAAGTGTTGTGTACTGTATATTGTATCCCTTAAAGTGAAGAAAAAGAGATGTTCATTCACTCCCCTACCTACTGAGACTCATAGCTTTGGGTACATTGGGGTTTCAAAGTCAAACTCTCTAACCATTAGGCAACAGCTGTCCATATAAGTCCAATTAATTTGTGTGAAACAAGTACGTTTAAAAAATTAGAAAAATTAAAATAAAAAAAGCATATAAAATAATATATTATTTCTTGTTTCATCAAAAAACCTACCAAGATTTAAAAAATGAGCTGCAGTCAAGTGAGATTCCCCAGACATAAAACACCAACAGGACTACCCATTAGTTCTCTGTCCATTATAAAGAATAGATGAAACCTAGACAAAGGCATTTTGTTTAAGTCAGCACAAGCTCTCACTGTATTTGGCTGTGTCAGTCTCAAGTAGCCTAATTTAAATACAATTTGTAATAGTTTCAGATGAATAAAGTGGATTATTTTGAATAATTAAGATTAGTTTTAATAATCTGAAAAAAAAATATATAGCTGTGTGAACTAGCAGTTTAATTATACCTTATATGACCTAACCTTTTTAAATGAGCCAACCGATCTCATTCATCTGCATGCATTTTTAATTTACTTCAGTCTCTTGAGGGGTGTGTTTTCTTTTCTTATTTCAAAGACTATAGAACAATCAAACAGCATTTGATAGCAGGCTCTAAAGGAGCATCTATTGCATGGACCAACTGATGAAAAATTAAACCTTAAAACTAGACAATTCAGGCAGTTCAACACCGTCCAAACACGTTCCTCTATGAGACGTGCTGTCAGGTTGACAGAGTCTAACTCCATACCAAAAAAAGAGATCATCTGCACTGGAGAGAGTCTGCTATTTCCAGTTGACCCGAAGTCCCAAATGGCTGAGGTGTCTGAGCGCCATGTCCCTGTGCTCACACAACTGATCCTGCACCTGAACCAGGATGAGCCAATCATCAAGATTAGGGCTGGGATAAAGTATTATTTTTTAAATGATTAATCTAGCGATAATTTTTTCGATGCATTGATTAATCTAACGATTCATTTTTTCAGACCGATTCGATTTCGATTATCTCCCCATTAATTGACTACTAACAATTTATACATGTTGATTTACATATCTGAATGAAAAAAAACATGAATTCCTTAACATTGCAATATATGCTTTATTGCTCTTAAAATTACAAAATAAAAGACTGACTAAGAATGCATAACTTTGCACTTGTATAGAGATAGCATTCAATAAAACCTTGAAGCCTTGAAAACACATAGCTTACTGAAACAAGCTTACTGAACACATAGGGCCTAGCTTACTGAAAAAAGTTCTTCTTTCAGATGAAAATAACAACAACTTGATGTCTAGCATTCAATAAAAAAGGTCACCCAAAATAATTGTTTAGAGCAATTGAAAGAATACAGTACCAATGTAAACTTGTGGGCTTTAAGCTAATACAGAGAGTGCTTTTCCAAAAAAAAAAAAAAAATTAACAGTGGGAGCCAGCCTGTCATGGAGGAAAAAAATAATCTCTGAGTGCTCCACGTGAAACTTTGGCATTCCGCCTTTTTTCTATCTTGTCCAATGAGTTTGGTTAATATGCACGAGGGAGAGAGAGAGAGAGAGAGAGACATCATCGATGACCTCGACGCGTTGTCCCAGCCCTAATCAAGATAGTTGAGAATGTGATCAGTGTTCTCTCATTGGAACATGGGCCACCTCTGCAACCTTCGTAAAGACGCGGCGCAACAGGGGCAGCCCGAAGGGAAGGACATTGTACTGATATGCCCATCCCTTGTTTGCAAAGTGGAGAAACGAACTGTGTCGAGGGTGAATCGACACATGAAAGTATGCGCCCTTCAAGTCGATTACTGCAAACCATATGCATTTGAAAATGCATCTCTGCATCAACATTTTGAACAGCTTGTGAAGGATCCGATTCAAAACTCAAAGGTCCAAGATTTTTTGTAACCCAATGCCTTTCTTAGGTACAATGAAGTAATATCGGCTGGAGGGGCCGGCTCTATCACCTCCTTTGCAGGACTTTGATTTCTGCCCGTAAGACAGGAGAATCACTGGTCAGCATGGAGGTGAACTGGATGCCCCTGGACTTGGGAAACGCAGGGTGAACTGAATCACATAGCCGAGTCTGACAGTCTGAATGAGCCAGTGAGACAGGCTGGGAAACACTAGCCAGGCTTCCAGAAACTATACAAGTGGGACCAAAGAAACCACAGATGTACCCACGGTAGGGCAGCATGGTGGAGTGCAGGGACCTGATTTGAAAGGCATAGTGTCCCGAGGTAGGTTCAGGGTGTGCAGTGCAACACATATTTGGCTCCACGGTTGAGCAGAGTGCACGGGTGAATGCTCCTCAAACCGGGCCCTGCTGCCCACTGGTGATAGTAGAGGGGGATGAGGCTGTCCAGGCATAGCATGAAAGTACAACTTGAATGGAGGTCCTTCTGTGTCCAAAGTTTATCAAAAGAATATAGGGAAAATGTTTTCACACTGACAGCTGTCATTGTAAGACAGTTAGCAACTTTGTTTATCTGAGCAACAGTAACTAAGAGGTGGAAAGTTTAAAGATAGGTCAATTGCTGAGCCGATTGCTGTAATTTTGTAACACGAGGAAGGTGAAATAGTCATTTTGCAAATCCCAGTTCAGCCCTAAATGTAGTAGCCCTTTATTGTCACTAGTCACAAGTACCCGCGAAATTAGCCATCAACCTGTCCATACATACATACATACAATATGACAGTGGGGTAGACAGGACAGGAAGACAGGGTATTTGAGGAAGAAATAAGTACAGCATAACATTAGGTAAGTGAGGAGAAAAAAACTAACACCCAGACTATGCTCCTTATGGGAGCACAGTATGAGAACAGGAAAAACACCTCTGCACAAAAAGCACATAATCAATACACCATAGACACACGACTTTGCAACTGGGTACGGAACTTGGGGTGGTTGAGGTAATCCAGCGCAGGCAAACAGCCATCCGGTCCCAGCAGCTTGAAAGCGCTAGTCACAGACCCGCCTGCCAGACTGGTGGAACAAAGCGGCGAAGGCGGGGCATGGGGGTTGGGAGGGTGAATGCATATCTGTATATGTGTAAGAGTTTGTGTATTTGTAGGCCTGGAGAGTTGAGATTCTCTCTAGATGCCTCAGTCCGCAGATTTTACAGCGTCACAGCAAGTTGCCATGGAGACGTCCTTGGTCAGGTCCTAGACAGAGTCAACAATCAGCAGGTGTCTGTGGGAGAGGGTGGAGGAATGCAAGAGAAGTCAAGCTGCCCTGCTCGCCTGGGAGATTTTTGTCATCCAGCCAAGGCTGGTAAAGAAAGCCAAAAGAAGATAAGATACCAGTTGTTTGGTCTAGTAGCCGCATTACTTTTCACGGTCACTAAGATTTTTCATTGTCCATTGGTCTCCAAATTCTCCAATTTCTTTTCCAAATCCGTGAGCTTCTTCATGATGTTATCCATATTGCGGTTAATAGTCTCAGGCTCAATGCTGACCGCTCTGCCCACTACTTCAATCATGACGGGCAGCCTTGTGAGGCTTTGGACGGCTGTTCCCGTCTTCTTAATTTTCCGATAACCCAGGGCAAAGCCTAATCCAATCAGCAGAAGACCTGTTATCATGGTTCCGAATAGGTAGATGTCTTCAATGTCCTCCACGGAAAGAGTCGCCAGACACACGACCCGCCAATTCGCCCACGAGTCCATCGTGTAGCCAGCTGCAAACGTTCTGGCAGGGCAGTCAGGTTCCCCCGAATCCAGGCTTCTCGTCGAGAAGATGGTGTCAATTGCGTTGAGAGACCAGTTTATCAGATCCATATTCCAGTTTAGGAGAGCAGTGCAGAGAGAGTCTCTCAAGTAGACAAGACAAGAGAAAAACAAGCGAAGCAAGGAAAGGCAGGGAGGGAGAGGAAAGAAATGCGACCGCTTCCGTTGAGAGCAAGAGAGAAGAAAGAACTTCTCTGTAAGGGCAGGGGCTCAGCACCAAGGTCACGGTTTTTTAGTCCCTTTGCACATTCTTCCGATGGAAATGCTTCCATAACATCTGGGCTATTGGAGGCTATTTTGCAGCACAAGAGTCAAACTCTACATGTATCTGGTTAGGTTTGCAAGGATGATAGACACCAAAGAACGGTAGGTACCAATACTCCTGGGGCCGTTATAGTGTTCTCTGACCTTGTGCACTTTCTGTATGTCCCAATTGAGGAGGACTAGTATTGAAGCATTTGGGTCCAAATCTGGAATCTTGTCTGCTAAATGCTTGAGGTGAGTGTGGTGTTCTGCGACCTCCGGTGTCGGGATCTCAGATCGATCGTCTGGGAGCATGTTGCACTCAATTAATGTGGGAAGCCGGGCGCTAATGTTGCCATAGAGAGACTCTACTATAAAGCAATCAGCTTGGCGTGCCCTTGTTTCTCCCACACCTGAGCAGGTTTTCAAGGTGTAAACTTTGGTCCCTGAATTAACGTTAAAGATCTCAGGAATTCTGTCTTTGCTAAAGACCTATTGCTTTGCTCTATCACAGCATAAGCTTTCACTGCTTTTTCTTTGTGTCCAGCAGGATAAATGTTTACTAGACAGATTTTGGAGCATGAGTTACCTTTACCACAGATCTCTGTACATTTAGACACAATGGCTTGCATAGGACCCCCGTCTGGGGTTGCAGAGCCTGGAGTTTCTGTTTTCCAGGGTACTGGTCCAGGGTGCAGTGCGGTTATGTGGTGGTCACTTATACACTCACTGCAATGTACACTTGTGTTACAATATTTCGCCATGTGGTTGACAGGTAACAAATGTTCTTTTCCTTCAGAAAAGCTTTTCTATCATCCTTGCGGAGAGAGTGTGGTTTGTTGTGAAGCGGGCACAGTTTATCTGGGTCAACCACCTTTTGCTCACAGGATTCACGATAGCCTTTTGAAGCCATTATTTCAGTTTTTCAAACAGATACTGCAGTTTTGAAGTTCGGCTTGTTCAGTCTTTTAGGCCTATAAACACTTGGGCTGGCAGAAAGTAAGGGGGCAAAGCTTGGGTCATTGAGGGTTTAACCTTTGGCATCATAGATGTGTACAGCTCTTAATAATTTAACTTGCTCTGATGATTTAGGGCCTACCAATTGGCAGAGGGGATGCAACTCCTCTCTTGGGGATAAATAGAGTCCTACTATAGCGTTCACAAAAGATGCCTTCCAAGCCCAATAATTTTCAGGCTTATCATCAAATGTCACCATCGCTGAGCTAACCAGATGTAGCTGGGGAATTGGACTCATTTGCACTGACAACAGGGCATGGAGAAGATACTGTAGCTTGGGCTGGAAAGGGGCAGACTCATTCATAGAGTGTGGCTGATATCTGTGATCAGTTGTAACTGGGGTTGGATACTGCAAGTGAGATGTGTAAAAGGCATTTTTGAACGAGCTTTGGGCATAAGAATGATCTGCTCTACTAGTGATGCCATACTGTGAGGGATGTGCCTCAGGTTGCTCTTGATATTCATATTCACTTTTCTCACTGTTTTGTATGCTGTGCTCTTTGACTTTATTTTGGACAAAATCACCACTGTATTTTACTCGCTGAGCTGCTGGAAGCGCTAGTGTGGTAGCTTGTGCGGGTATTAGCCGGCGCAGATGGAAATGTTGGAACACCAACATTGCTAACTGTACTTTGGTGTACTTTCCATCTGTCTTTTTACTATTCTGCCTTTACTAGTGTGTGTGAAGTAGCTTTACAGATAGCTAACAATCTCCAAAAAAGAACCCGGAAGCTTCTTGCTCAGTTGGTGTGTTTACTGGAAGGACTGTAAAACTGTAACATACAGAAAAATGAAAATGCATATTACAATCTCAATAGGGTGAATATACAATACAAATATAAAATATCTGCAAAAAAAGCAGATGCCATAGGAAAGCTAACAATACTAGCACCAAATATTCCTTACAAATTATGAAATGAAAACATGCTAAAATGACTCAATTTGATATCCAAAGGAAGCTAAAATCACTATCAAATAAATACTTACAGACAGATCTTTTTGGGAACCAAATTAACGATTTAAGGACTTTGACAAACTGGAAATAGACTTGTGGTGGAACTGTAAGGAGAATCACTGAACTACGGAAGCTACGCGTGGACAAAATGCAAGAAACTCATTGTTTGACACACTGAAATATGGGCCACAAAAGCACAGTCATCTGCATACTGCAGCACCAGGACCCGCTCTCTACAGAGTCTTTTGTTTGCATGTTACCCCCTAATATTAAAGAGGTTGCCATCTAGTCTGAAGTCAACTGCCACATTGCTGTGGTTTTCAATCTCATTGTGACACACAGAGAAGATGCTGGTGACACACAGGAGGAAGATAGTACACACCCCTGCCTCACACCTGTATGCACAAGGAATGGCTCGGACTCTTGCCCACCTATGGTCACCAGAGTAGTCATCATATCATGGAATTGGCGGAGGATGTAAACAAATTTATTGGGACAGCCAAATCTGAGGAGTATGTCCCATAGGAGCTCTCTTGTCTCTCTTTGTCTATCTGAAAGAAAATGCACCAATCCGTAGGTAAAATAACTGACAAAATGTACTGTTATTTTCATCACAAAATTGCACTGCAAAAAGCAGCAATTATACCTTTTAATGATGACAACCATGTTATAAGCTAATGTGGTAGAAAAAAATGTGCACACTAGTGTTTCAAATTCAATAAGCCACTTTGAAACTTGCAGTTTTCATAAATTTCTTAAATTGTCCTTTGACTATGGTAATGGATCCTTTTTCAACTCGCGGCCCACACAACCAAACACATATGTTTGCACGGCCCACTGCAAAAAAATTAACTGACCCCGCTATTGTTTGGTAAATAACTTACTACTCCAAAACTAGATTGTTAACTGTCTTTATTGAAAAAACTGGTAATGAACAGAAAATAACTCACAAATAGCTGCAAAACCGGAAACCAGATCCAGGCAGAGCTCGGCAGCGGGTAGACAGTCAGCGGGAGCAAGCAGTCAGGAGGGAACATGTTGACAGCCATTTATGTATGTTTGAATTTGCTGTTCTGTAGCATATGCAGCAAAAATATCTAAGATAAGTTGGTGGTTTATTCTTAGACCAATCAGCTCGAATAGTGGAAGCATAGTTACAGTTTAGTTTAATATGAATTTTTTGTTATTTAATTATATATGAAATGATGTCATTATGTTATGACTTAGATATTTTTACATATATTAACAATATTATTATTTCTTTTAATAGTAATTGGCGGCCCACCTGCAATACCATTGCATACCCACAGTTTGAAAACCACTGGACTATGATCTGGCCCACCATCTAGTGGCCAATCGTTTTTTCTGGCCCGATGCCAAACTTACTTGCCGACCCGTTTTATGGGAACGTAACCATATTGACGGCTCAAAAACAGGACTGACAACCATTTTCTACTGCTATCTGAATTTGGCTACAGTATACTTTTTTTTTTTTTTTTTTTTTGCTTTTAAAGAAAGGGATATTTGAATAGAGCATGATCTTAGTATGTGTGACTAAAAGGTTTTTTGTTTATTGATTTAACATATTATTTCTCTGCACAATTTTGGTGGTAATAAATGCATTTATATTAGATCAATTATATTGCATACTTAATCTATTTTAATCCTGAAACTTATACCCCTACATCATAAATTGAATCGTACAATAAAAATTTTAATTAACCAACATATGAAAAAATTAATGGACAGTTGCCCAGCTCAAATAGCACACTATTGTGGCCTTGAAGGTATATATTCAGCCACTCAGTTTCTTTTGGAGCTATTGCTGTCATGGCATAAGTTCCACACAAATAGTGGAAATAGTTGTATAGGCTACTTTTTGAATATGCCTTTATCCAAAGCAAAGTATTGCATTCAATGTATACTCTGCCTGTTTTATCCATTCATTCATTTGTTTATAAATTTTTTATTATTTATTTATTATTATTTGTGAATCAAACCCATGACCTATATTCAGAGCAAGATTCTGCAATGAGCAATGATCACAATATATTAATGAATGATCCTGGGTAACGCCCAAAACCGACGTACCTCGGCATTACCTTGGATTGTTCATTTACATATCATGATCATGAAAGCTCAAATCTGCTCTCGACCTAATCTACTCAGGAAACTGGCCAGCACAAGCTGGGGTGCAAGGCCCCAGACACTAAAGACCACTGCACTTGCTCTGTGTTATTCAACAGCAGATTACTGTGCACCAGTCTGATCCAGATCATCCCACACTAAGCTAGTAGACGTTCAGTTAAACACGTCTATGTGCACAATTACTGGCACTCCACGTTCTACTCCTCTTCTATGGCTGACTGTTCTCAGCAACATACTCTTGTAGTTCATCAGAGACGTGGAGAGACTCTGGTAGATCCGTGGTGTTTTGACTGGATTCAGGAAGATCAATGGTGACTTGACTCTGCTCATGAAGATCATTGGTGACTTGACTCTGCTCATGAAGATCATTGGTGACCTGACTTTGCTCATGAGGATCAATGGTGACTTGCCTTTGCCCATAAGGAGATAGTCGGTGACTTGACTTTGCCTATGAAGAACACTGGTGACTTGACTTTGCCCATGAAGATAGTCGGTGACTTGACCTTGCCCATGAAGAACACTGGTGACTTGACCTTGCCCATGAAGAACACTGGTGACTTGACTTTGCCCATGAAGATCACCGGTGACTTGACTTGACTCCTGAGGTCTAACTGTGGTAGTGCTTAACTCATGAGTGTCGATGGTGACTTGATCTGACTCTGGAGTGTCAATGGTGACTTGACCTGACTCTGGAGTGTCAACGGTGACTTGACCTGACTCTGGAGGGTCAAAGGGAACCTGACCCGACTCTGAAGGGTCAACGGGAACCTGACTCGACTCTGGAGGGAACCTGATTTGACTCTGGAGGGTCAACCGGAACCTGACTCGACTCTGGAAAGTCAGGAAGGTCAACGGGAACCTGACTCGACTCTGCAAGGTCAATGGGAACCTGACTCAACTCTGGAAGGTCAACGGGAACCTGACTCAACTCTGGAGGGTCAACGGGAACCTGACTCAACTCTGGAGGGTCAACTGTGGCTGTCATCTTGTGCAGAGGGGCTGGACAGGCGGCCATCTTGTGCCATGGTTCTGGGCCAGCGGCCATCTTGTGCAGTGGCACTGGGCTAGCGGGCAAATTGTGCTGTGGCGCTGGGCTGCCAGCCACCTTGTGCTGTAGCGCTGGGCTTGCGGCCATCCTGCGCAGTGGCGCTGGGCTGGTGACCACCTTGTGCTGTGGAGCTGGGCTGGCAGCCATATTGTGCAGTGGTGCTGGGCTGGTGGTCCTCCTGTCTGTAGACCCAGGTCTAGAGTCGGCCATCCCACCGGGAGAGACAGATGTGGCTGGGGTATCCCACGGAGACCGATGTTGTAGGTACAAAATGAACACCCAAAAATCAGAGGCATCCAGCTGGTCCATTTCCCCTACTGGCACAGGGTTATCCAGACCGGCGTTGAAAAGGTCTTTCAGGGCAGTATCATTATATCCCATTACACCTGCCAGGGTCCAGAATACTTGTGCCACACCAACCACCTCATTCCCCTCTTGACGGAGGGTGGTTAATTTGAGGAATTTTGCCCTCCGCTCCTCCACACTGGCTGGGGAACGGACACGAAGTCCCACACCGCTGGATCTAGACATGATGGAGTCCTTCTGTAACGATCGGGAACACAGGAGATTAGAGATCCAAAAGCATTGTGAGTTTTATTAGTTAATCCAAAATCAAAATCCAAAAACAGGCAAAAGGTCATAACCAGAAATATCCATCCAAAAACAAAACAAACAGGAAACAGGAGACAAGAAACTATAACCAAAAGGGAATGCGAGGAAACTAGGTGACGGAAAGTAAGGACTCCATAACACAGACAGAAAATAGACAGGTATAAATAGGAAGGTAATGACTATGAAGTGAAGACACCTAAGTGCAATCAACAGGTGTGCAATTACTGTGATGAAGGGACAAGGCCTTGTGGGAATTGTAGTGCCTGCGGTGAGGTGCCTTTGGGGAAGTGAGACCACTAGTGGAGACCCAGGGAAACACAGACCAGACACTGTGACACCTCCCACGATTGATGACTGACAGTGTTGTTGAAGTGTTTGTTGTTGGATGTAATAATGAGCATAGCAGATGTAATAATAAACAACCTGCCCACTCCCGCCATAAAAAACATATGTGATCCAGCTTCACCTAAAGAAGAAGTGAGTATAAGGTTTTTTTAATAAATCTTTGCAAATCACCTTTCTCTCAGAGAACTGCTGTCCACGGAAGAGAGGGGTGGGGTGAGCAGAGCTAATTGGCATTTAAAATGGCATGCAACAACATAACTTGTTCTGAAAATCGAGCATTGCGTTAGTTCAGTCAGACCACGTTAGTCACGCTTGCATCAGCTGACAGTCAGCTGTTCTTGACGTGTACCAATCCAGTCTTGACATCTATCACCTGCAGTCTATTTAAATTCCCATTCTTCAGTGTCTCTTCCATCGCATCACTGCTTGCAATTTAACTCCCTCCTCCAACACTGAACCTGTAAACCGATCTAACTTTGTTCTTTCTTTACAGTCTCTTCATTGGAAGAAGTCTATATCATATTTTGTTTACAACTCACATAATTGTGAATTGTAATTATGTATGCTTATAATGGTTCTGTTATTTTCCCCTGGGGGAGGGGTTCTTGCTGCTCTCCCCCTCTGTCCAAGCATGGCTGCATGGACGGGCATGTGGAGTGTTGCCCAGAACATAACCATACCGTCAACACTAACTGTATGCAATTACAATTGTCATAAATATACTTGACGGAAGTGGTCCTGATTGAAAGAGGAGTTTTTGGCAAGGTAAAAAGGGTGTCGTTTTATACCATTGAGAAATTTGAACCAAAGTATGAATTTTGTCAAATTCTTTTTAAAGACTTTTCATTAAGACCCTTAAGAATCATATAAACGTGGAAAATGGGCATCTGGTGACCCCTTTAAATAACCAACTGCCTATGACCAACTTGTCCATGGTAGTGACAATTGCTAAAAAAAGAAATTCCCTTTCTCTTAATGATGGGCCTGTTGCACTCACGTCTTTGGTTGTGAAATCTTAAAAAAAGGGGAGGAGATTTTAGCTTTAAAGGTGCCATAGAATGCATTGATACTAGGGGTGGGACAGTTCGCGGAAAAAAATCTAACCGTTCAGTTCTCCACACACGGAGTCCCACTTGCTGGGACTGCGGATCAATTTAAATATGACAAAGCATCTGTAATATGGTTTGGTTTGCTATAAATAACACGTTAAACATACAGGGTTCAAATAATATATGCTTCTGTTTATGGATGTGCATTCTGGCTTCCCAGACATTACAACAACAGTGATGAAAAAAAAAAAACCTTGGACAAACCATCCACTCTTGTTCAATGCGAATGCCATATGCTGGAATATGAGCAGTCATTTATTCCGCCCTCACCCGGGTGCTGATAGCGCGCCCACAGGTGAGAAATGAACAGCACATGTTGATATCTATGTTTATACTAATCTAATTTAAGCTTTGCCAGTTGAAACATTTAAGAGCCAGAGGACACAAGCTCACCTGCACAGTGAGAAGGTTTGTGTGTGCGCTCATCCAAAGGATGCAAACCAGTGTCTCAGAACACATGCAAATATTAAGCTCTCTCTGAAGTATTGTGTTTAAATGGACAAATTCACACAACAATTATGTCAAAATGCCCATCTTGGTAAGTATCCTACAAAAGTATCCTGAACTTACTGTATCATTACACTGGATCTGTGTCTCTCTTAAAGTGACAGTCTTAAAGGTGCTGTAGGGAACTTTTGTAAAAAAATATTTTTTACATATTTATTTAACCTGTCATTATGTCCTGACAGTAGAATATGAGACAGATAATCTGTGAAAAAATCAAGCTCCTCTGGCTCCTCCCAGTGGTCCTATTGCCATTTGGAGAAACTCCATCGCTCCCTGTAAAAAATAACCAATCAGAGCTGCGGTCCGTAACTTTGTTTGTGTTCAAAATGTAGAAAAATTTATATAATAAGCGAGTACACCATGAATCCATTTTCCAAAACATGTTTTTGGCTTGTCCTGAATCACTAGGGTGCACCTATAATAAGTGTTTATATTCTGACTATTTTAGATTGCTTCGGGGAAACCGCGGCGGAGTAACCCAGTACCTTTGTGATTCTTCATAGACATAAACAGAGAGAAGTAGTTCCGGCTACGATGTTCTTCCGCAAGACACAAGCAGTTCTGTTTATCAACCACTAGAGCGTCAAAAGTTCCCTACCGCAGCTTTAATATTAATCGAACAACAATAACAAAGAAATCATTATAAGATATATTAGATATATTATAAGAATTCTTTAATTTATAGAGTCCAATATGCAATGTTGTTTTACATCTGATTACTTTATTCAATTTCTTTACCTAAAAACTAATGATAGACCTACCTAAAAACCCCTGAAAATCACTGTTTATTTTACTTGTATCTTTACTCTATTGTATTTATTTGTGTTGTTGCTTGTTGTTAGAATATTCTTAATTATTAATATTTTTGGAAACCATGACGTTAAAACCGTGAAACAAACCGAACTGTGAAAAAGTTGAGCCGTTCCACCCCTATTTGATACAATATTTTATATTGTTCTCTGATGTCCCTAGAATATGTATGTATTAAGTATTATCTAAAAATACCCCACAGATCATTGTTTTTTTTTATAACTTCTTGAAATTGCCACTTTTAGGGTATGAGCCAAAAACTCTCTGTTCATGTGTATGTCCCCTGTAAATGAAAAATGAACTGGTGCTCCTGCCTCCCTTCTTAGTTTTGCCAAGTCTTTTCCCGCGAAATTGGGATACTTTAACACTGTTGCTTTTCAAGTCAGCAGGAGGGTTTTGTTGCGAAAACCTGGCAACTCCCTTCTCAGAAAAGTGCGGAGCTTCAGGAGCTCATGCACACAGGCATACAGGTGTCACGGTGACCGTGTTACTGACCTCAAACATTGCTTCCACACGCAATTTTTAATTACCACATTCATATTCATGATCATTCTGGTAGCACAGTGAAGGCAGCATTGGTGAAAAAAAGGCAAAGACAATGGTAGCTTTATCAACATTAGTCTTATGGAGAGCCAAAAAAGCTCTTTTGTAAAACAAAATAAGACGCGAGATGCTTACTTTGTCTGGAGTCTGGACGTTTGCGCATTGGAAGCATTGGTATCGATCCCTTTTTCAGAATCAGTCTTTGCAAGACTCCAGCGCTGAACTGACCCTCGTTTGTGAGGCAGTTGAGTCCAGTATAAAGTGTTAGCACAAAGTAAACATTTTTTCATTTTTTCCCCCAAGAAATTTAATTCGAAAACTAAACGTAACCACTGTGTCCTCAGCAGTCTATGTACTCTATGTTCGTTGGTGAATCACTATTAGATCAGAATCCCGCCAAATGTATTGCAGTAGTGATGGGTTGTTCGTGACGAACCTTTCTTTTTGAACGAATCTTCTAGGTGAATGAATCGTTCTCGTTCACGTAATCCACTGACTCATATTTCTCGTTCACTGAAATTCCTCCCTGCAAAAATGCATAAATTAATTTGCATAAATGCTAATTATGCCAGAAAACCTTGTGCTTTTGTTCATCTGAACAACTTAATTAGACTTTATATATTGAATGCGATTATGCACACATTTTAAAGGTGCCATATGCAAAAATTGAGGTAAAAATATCCATATCATGACCTACACGCATCAAAAGAATGAGAAGAAATAAGGGCGATGATGTCATAAAAAAATGTCAAGTTATAGTGCTGCAGAGATATCAACCTTAATTAGCATTAGCATTACTAGCCCCGGCCCGACAGGTGTCGTAATACCAGTTTCGGCCATGGGAGGCGGTATGCGGGCAACATAACCACCAGCCAACCTGCAATACACGAATAACTCGCACGTCTTGTGGGCGTGCCTGAACCTGATGTCAATCATGTGGAAAGTACAGCACAGTACTTCATTTCAGTTCAGTGAAGAGAGAGAAATTATGGCTCAAGCCCTTGGCAAGAGACCACCACCCGCTACAGGGAAACAACCGCGCTCGGAATCACAAATCAAATCCGATAAGAAAAGGAGCCGAACCAGAGTAAACATCGGCACTGCTTTTAATCGCTGGAGACAACTGATGGACCTGAAAGAAATGAGGTTCGACTCTGAACTTGCAACATTTCTTTTGGATTGGTAAGTTAGATGCTGTTAGTATTTCGCTAGAAGTTTGTTTTATATGTTTGTTTATTTGTTTTCAGGAAGTTATAACACAGAAATGTATCGAAGGCTGTTCGATAAACGTGCTAATGTTATCATTGCTGTTTAGCATTTGTATTAATCTATGATGTGTCCCTGTTTGCGTACAGGGACATAAAAAATAAATTAAAAGTGATATGTGGACCAAGGTGTCTGAGATTGTTAATTTTAAGTAAAGGATCATAATATTTTGTCCACAACAATATTTAATGAGGTTAACTTATAACTCCTTGTGGTTAGTCTGCACGAGATCAACAAGCTTGTTTGCTTTGCGGCCGCTTTAAATACAAAATAAGCATTCGATCTACGTTAGAGCGTCTGAGCGCTCACAAATCTTTCTGCAGCGCCGTGAGCAGAGCGGCAAGATCGATTTTTGACGCTCTAGACGCCGGCGGTTGGAACGCACAGTTAGGCTTTGGCTATGGCTGTAGTGTTGTTGTGAAAGTAGGGGCGGAGCATAGATTCAAGATTCAAGAACTTTATTTGCCATTTGTGCTTGCACACATAGGAACTCTTGTGCGGTTGTTGCTCAGAGAGTCAAGTCAAGTTTAAAAAGACACACAAGGAAAACATAAATCTACAGTATCTATAACACATATACATTGTAAATTGCACTAAACCCATAAAAATGTAGATTTTCATTCTGAATTGCACTAGTATATTGCATCTTGCACAGGCCCCAGAGATAACAATAATAAGTTACGTTATAAATAACTGAATAAAAATACACCGGTATATTACACAGGCCCCAGAGATAACAATAATATTATAATGCAAAAGTTACGTTATAAATAAATAAATCAAATACACAGGCATATTACACAGACCCTATAGACAGTAGTTCATTTTGTTTTGGCCAAGAGTCTCACTGTGGCTGGGAAAAAGCTCTTATAAAAACGTGATCTGTTTGTGATAATGCTGTCCGCTCGTCTGTGCCTGAGATTGTATGTACAGTTTTTGTGAATGAGCAGGGAGTGAGCTGGATGTAGTGTGTCTCTGATAATTCTCTCTGCTCTTTTCTGACAACGCTGTGTGTAAATTGTGTCCATGGAGGGGAGTTCTGTTCTGATAATCCTCTCTGCAGTCTTTATGACTCTTTGCAGAGCCTTCCTCTCTGTCTGTGTGGTGTTTCCATACCATACAGTGATGCCTGTGGTGAGGATGCTCTCTATCAGTCCTTTGTAGACCTGGGTGAGAGGATGACAGTGCAGACCAGCTTTTCTAAGCAGCCTGATGAAATACAGTCTCTGCTGAGCTTTTTTCACTGTGGCAGCAGTGTTCAAAGTCCAGTTCAGATCTGATGTTACTTGCAGTCCCAGGAATCTGTAACTGTCGGCCCTCTCCACCTCAGTCCCCTTGATGATGAGGGGCTGCAGGGGGGGTGGGTTTTTCCTGAAATCCATGATTACTTCTCTTGTCTTGTCTGTGTTAAGGCACAGATCGTTCACCTCACCATATGTGAGAATGTCGTTCACCAAACTCCTGTAGCCCGACACGTCCCCCCCCTTGATGAGGCCCAAAATGGTGGTATCATCCACATACTTAATGATGATGGTATTGTCCCAGAGATCACAGTTTACCAACCGTGACATATATAGGTAATTTTGACCTTGCGCCAATAGTTTTGGTTAGAATACATCACATCCGGTCGGGCGGTTGCATATGGTCTAGCCGCAGAAGTTAAAATATTTGAATGCATCCGAAGCTCAAAACGGATCTGAAATTTCCACATACGCATATGATCGAAACTCCAAACAGCTCCTGCACTACTTTCAATTGGAAATGAATGACTTCCAGTCTGTCCTTTGTCAGAGACAGTGGGAAACCACATTGGAGTAACGTCAACTCCCCCTTAGACTGATTGGCTAGTGGAGCAGCTGTCAATCTAGAACTTGTGGCCCAATGGTGGCGCTGAAGCCCGCCCTGATTTAAATGAAACTCTAACTGCAACATTTAGAAACGAAAGCAAAGGATGCGGAAACAATTATTACAATTATTACTTTTTGTTACATGACCACATTGTTTATTTAAAAAGAAAAAATGGGATACTTTAAAAATGTTGTTTTTCGGTTTTGTGCATTATTATTTTACACGTGTTTTACATTTTTTTTTTTTTTTTTTCATCTGTGACTGCAATACATTTGGTGGGATTCTGATCCCATACATCCCAACCAAACGGCAAAAGAGACTAAAACTGCAATTCATCAACTGGCCTCTTGAGGCTGGCTGCAAAAGGTAGTCAGTTCCATAGATTTCCCATGTTAAAATGGCCAACTTTACAGCAGAAAAAAATTTACAGCCTGGTTCAAAAAAATTTTTGGACTAAATAGCTAATTTTGCCCTTCATGACAACTGTGAGGGAGGTGAATTTTTTTTCTGCCAGAGAACAGTAATGGCGGACCAGCTTCTCACTCAGGACTGTGTATATGCTAATAGGGCAGAGAGCGTCACAAATGAGTGGGACTTTCACAGACTATGTCGTCATAGTCTAGAACTGCTTGTGTGGAGAGACTGTTTATGATTTTTTGGAAATATAAAACAACAAGTAAGTGGATTTTTTACAATTATAGGCTGGTTGTTTTCACATACTCCAGCAGCACAGCTGTTTTCAAACACCTTATAAAAGTGATTTTTGCATTCTGTGGCACCTTTAACCCAGTCAGCACTTGATCCTATGCAGTTTGTGTATAGATCAGGTAACATTAGAGGAGTGGAAGATGCCACTTGTACCTTAACAAACATCATTTTAAGACATTTGGAAGGTATTCATGTACGTTTGTTTTTTATTGATTTTGTGCAGAGATAGTGGGGACCAGAATTTATGAATATATGGTGACCAGGAAAGGCCATTTAGTCCTTTCTGATGTCGCCCACACATTGTGTACTGAATTTCAACTGCTTATTGTTATTTTGTACGTGTTGAGGTGCTGTATATGTACGTTGTGTACATAAAAAATTGCCTTTAAGGATAAAGTTAAACTTTTTTCTTGCATCAGTGGAGGAAACCTTTATGAACAAGCTTTTTACATTATTGATAAAGCTATTATGTGTATTAATGTTTCAGTATTTATTTAAGTGATGTCATTTAAAAAAAAAAATAATTCATTAATTTATTTGAGAATAAAATTGCTCTTAAGATCCCTCCAAAACAAATTTCTAGTGAGCACAGATTTATTTCAAAAGTTTATTTCAAAATATTACATGTAAATCTACTGAACAATCATATTATATGACTTCAGTGGAGGTTCCCAGCTTAAGGGTTTCACTCTTCTTTGGCCTGAGACAAAAAAAAAAAAAAGACATACAGTAAAGTCATGTAAATACTCAGTACATTTTTCAAGCATAAGCTGAATACTGTATGTTTCTTCCCAGTAAATGCAAGAAAGCATTTTTTACTGTTTTTAAATTTTTTACTTTACTGAGAAAAGATTCTGCTATTATGCAGCTTACCTTTCCAGCATCACGGCTCTTGGCTCTGAGCTTGTTGACCTGAGACTCAGAAATGTCTGCACGCTCCTCAGCCTCCTCCAGCTCATGCTGCGCCTTCCTCAGCTTGGAAAGATGAGCATTGGCTTGCTCTTCCTAAAAAGTAACATTTTTAGTATGTATCAAGTAAATAAATGCCTACCGGTAATTATTATGCTATTATAATGTTCAGATTTATTTAACATACCGCCTCCTCAGCCTGCCTCTTGTAGGCTTTGACCTTCAACTGCAACTTATCAACCAGATCCTGAAGTCTGCTGATGTTCTTCTTATCCTCCTCAGTCTACAAACAATAAAAAATATTTCATAGATTTGTATGGATAAACCTAAAGATATGGTCAGGTATGATCATACCTGATAAGACAGCTCTTTCACCCTCCTCTCATATTTGCGGACACCCTTAACAGCATCAGATCCACGTCTCTGTTCTGCTTCAACTTCAGCCTCAAGCTCACGAACCTATGATAGCACATAAATAAGTGAACAAATGAATAGTTATTGCCCGGTTAGTACTATTGGAACCTTAGATGATGCTTTGAATTTAGGAAAAACTGTAAGCAACACCTTCAAGAGATTAAATCCTAAAATTATATTTTATATATATATAAAAAAATTACTCTGCTCTCCAACTTCTGGAGTTGTTTCTTTCCTCCCTTCATGGCCAGATTCTCAGCCTCATCCAGACGGTGCTGCAGGTCCTTCACTGTCACCTCCAGATTCTTCTTCATCCTCTCAAGGTGAGCACTGGTGTCCTGCTCCTTCTTGAGTTCCTCTGCCATCATTGCAGCCTTTTGCAGTGATATAGATAAATATTAGTTTGCATTTTTAAGCATACAAGTGTTTTGTTAATCATTAGGCAGCTACTGTTTCTCACATCAGTGATGGCCTTCTTGGCCTTCTCCTCTGCATTTCTGGCTTCCTGTACAGTGTCATCAACTTCACTCTGGATCTGAACAAGGTCAGCCTCAAGCTTCTTCTTGGTGTTCAGGAGACTTGTGTTCTATAACATGGAAAGCAACAGTATGAACATTTTAAATGAGGCTCTCAATTTCCTTATTTTCATTGTAGAATTAATTTCCTTGTAAAATACATTATGCTGTTACCTGAGAGTGCAGCAGCCCAACACGCTCACTGGCATCCACAAGCTCTTGTTCAGCCACTTTGCGGCCTCTCTCTGTCTGCTCCAGAGCAGCTCTCAGCTCCTCAATCTCAGCTTGCATCAGAGTGTTTCTGCGCTCCACCATTGCCACCTGCTCCTTCATGTCTTCCTGTCCTCTCACAGCATCGTCAAGGTGCAGCTGGGCATCCTAAACATAACAATTACGTAGTAAGCTTTACATGTGTTTATTGTTGGCCTTTACTTAACATAGTTTAGATTATACAATCATATTACTAAACCCATAAACCAAAGAGAAGTCATATACCTTGAGTTGTCCCTGAACGTTCCTGAGCTGTTTCTGGGCCTCAGAAGCCTGGCGATTGGCGTGGCTCAGCTGAATCTCCATCTCATTAAGGTCTCCCTCCATCTTCTTCTTGATTCTCAGGGCATCATTCCTGCTCCTGACCTCAGAGTCCAGAGTGCTCTGCATGGATTCAATGACTCTCTGGCTGTTCCTCTTGATCTGCTCCATCTCCTCATCCTTCTCTGCAAGCTTCCTGTCAATCTCCCCCTTGACCTGGTTAAGCTCAAGCTGGACACGAAGAATCTTGGACTCCTCATGCTCCAGGGTGCCCTATGAAAAATAAATAAGTTTAAAAATATGCATTGACAACAGTGTAATGCCAAGAATTGAATATTAATCTCAGGATACTCACTTCAGCCTCCTCCAGGGCGGTCTGAATCTCTGCCTTTTCAGTCTCCACTGCCTTCTTGGCCTTTTCCAGCTCATGGATGCTCTTACCAGTCTCACCCAGCTGCTCTGTCAGGTCTGAAATCTCCTCTGTAGAAAGGAAAAATATAATCTGTATCATTTTTAGCATTCATTTATCATATATATTTCCTTTTTAATGTTTCAGTCTTACGCTGCAGATTCTTGTTCTCTCTCTTGAGGGTCTCCAGCTGATCTAAAGTCTCCTCATAGGAGTTCTTCATCTTGAACAGCTCAGTGCTGAGTGAACGAGCCTCTTTCTGGGCACCTTCCAGCTCTGCCTGACCTTCTTCATATTTCTGCTTCCATTCTGACAGGACCTTTAGTGAAGATATTCTAAGTTCAAGTTTATTTCGAACATCTTCAACAAAACCCATTTTAGCAATGATTTAGGAAGAGAATATCATAAAATATTTTTTTTTTTACCTTGTCAAAGTTCCTCTGCTTCTTGTCAAGGTTGGCAGCCAAAGAATTGGCTCTCTCCACATCAATCATGAGGTCCTCCACTTCACCCTGGAGTCTCTGTTTGGTCTTCTCCAGAGAGGCACATTTGGAGTTCACAGCCTCAATTTGTTCTTCTGCCTCTTGCAGACGCTGAGCCAACTTCTTCCTACAATGCATCACCAGTTTTAACATGAAAGACTTTTCCATATGAACACATAGTCATCAGCTCTTGTGATGTTCATACTTGGACTCTTCAAGCTCCTCAGTGCGCTGGATGGCGTCAGTTTCATATTTGGTTCTCCACTGTGCAACTTCACTGTTGGCCTTTGACATTCCCCTCTGCAGCTCAGCCTTTGCCTCCTGCTCTTCCTCAAACTGCTCACGGAGCAGGTCGCAGTCATGACGGGCTGATTGCACAGCATGGGCCAGTGCATTCTTAGCCTAGGACACAAAGTCACATAACGTTAGCTTTATTGCTTAGTAGTCAAAATTATGTGTTTGTTTTGACTATGCAATATTACCTTAACCTCCTCTTCAATCTGTCTCTTAAGCTCCTCAATTTGCTGAGTGAAAGCTTGTTTGCCTCTGGTGAGCTGAGAAACCAGGGCCTCTTTCTCCTCCAGCTGACGGCCAAACTCACCTGTGTAAATTTAGACTCAGATTGTGTTAATGTTCCCAACAGTTAATATCAAAACAAACTGTATAAAAGCAAAATGAAAAATGTATGCTTTCTCGAAAAATACTTTGGTAGATATTCAGTGCTGAATAATGTTATTAATTTCTTTGCGATTGTTTTTGGTTACCATTTTCAGTTTGAAGTCTTGCTCTTTGAGCACTGAGGTCGTTTATCTGGCGAAGGTTCTCATCATTCTTAGACTTTATTTCACTAAGTTGGTCCTCAACTGTGCGGCACATCTTCTCAAGATTGGCCTAAAAATGCAAAAGTAATTAGATGTTTGAAAAACTTCAAGACATGTACTTTATTCTTTAGGCATAAAATTCCCAACCTTTGCTTTGGCAACAGCCTCCATGTTGCTGGAGAGATCATCGATCTCCATTTTGAATTCACTCTTCTCTTTCTCAAGCTTCTGCTTGACACGCTGGAGGTTGTCGATTTGCTCTCCCAGCTCGGCCACACTGTCTGCCTGCTTCTTACGGAGGGCAGCAGCCGTAGCTTCATGTTGGAGGGTGGACTCTTCAAGATCACGACGCAGCTTCTGGAATTCAGCTTCACGCTTCTTATTCATCTCGATCTGAGCAGCAGTGGCTCCTCCAGCCTCCTCAAGCCTCTCACTGATCTCCTCAAGTTCCCTGGAGAGATCAGCTCTCTGCTTCTCAACCTTGGCACGAGCAGCACGCTCAGCCTCAATCTCTTCCTCCAGTTCCTCAATGCGAGCCTACAGTGACATTATTAAAACCTTATTAGCCTTTATTTTACCAGTGCCTTTAACAGCAAAAAGAAAAAGAAAATACCTGAAGTTCCTTGATCTTCTTCTGGAGTTGAGCACCCAGAGATTGTTCATCTTCAATCTTGCTGAGCAGCTGGCTTGTTTCAAAGTCTTTTCTGTGTGTAAAAGGGGAACAATGAATGATTTGAAATAAATGATAACCGTTATTTTTGAAAGAGTTTACAAAAACTTCCTACTTCTTCAGCTTCTCATCAGATTGTTGCTTATCATTCTCAAGGTCCATGATGGACTCTTGGGCTAATTTCAGGTCTCCTTCAAGCTTTCTCTTTGCTCTCTCAAGATCCATGCGGAGCTTCTTCTCTTGTTCAAGGGAACCCTCAAGCTATTGGACAGTGATAAAATATTTTCAAGGCTAAAAAAAAACAAACAGTTAATTTAATTAATTAATGACATGTTTATTTAGTAACTCACATCATCAACTTGCTGCTCAAGCTTTGTCTTGGATTTGGTCAGGGTGTTGACTTTGTCCTCTTCTGCCTGGAGATCATCCAGGGTCTGCTGATGTGCCTCTTGGAGGGCTTTCTTCTCCTTCGTAAGTTTGGCGATGCTTTCATCCTGAGCTGCCATTTCCTCAGTCAAGTTTTTGACCTGTGTGAATTTTTTGTTGCAAATTAGCTTTTTTTTTTTTTTTTTTTTTTTTTTTACAATACATAGTCTACATCATAATATAAAACTGAAAAAAATCCTATCTTAAACCAACTTAATCTCCAACCTTGTTCTCAGTGGCATGTTTCTCCTTTTCCACTTTTGCCAAGGTGAGCTCCAGGTCATCAATGTCTTTCTTCAGCTCAGAGCACTCATCCTCCAGCTTCCTCTTCTTGGCTGTCAGTTCAGCATTGATTTCTTCCTCATCTTCCAGTCTCTCAGTTGTCTCTTTGAGTTTAGCTTCAAGCTGGATTTTGCTCTTGATCAGACCTTCACATCTCTCCTCAGCATCTGACAGATTCTCAGATTCCTGTTAGGAAAATAGATTGTTATTTCTTTGGAAACCACTTTGTTCATTTTAATGTCGATATATTTCAGTTAATTAAATTAGATAAACTCACAGATGCTACTTGCAGCTGCAGATCATTTTTCTCCTGCAGCAGTGCCACCATCTTCTCTTCAAGCTCCTTCTTTTTGGCTTCTGCCTTGGCAAGATCTTCTTTGCATTTTACAAAGTCTTCCTTCATGGTTGCCAGCTCCTTCTCAGTCTCAGCACTCTTCAGCAGAGGCTTAATCTTGTAGTAAACCTTCATCCATGGCCAGTGTTTGACGTTCATGAAAGAGCGGACATTGTATTGGATGGTGTAAATGGATTCCCTAAGAATAATTCATTATTAAATGTTATAATCATCATTCCACAGGTATTATTGATATTATCTTTATTCATGACATTCCTCACCTCCTCTCCATCATCTTCACAAACTCTCTCCTCATCAGATAACCACGGCAAAGAGCCTGAGTCATTGTGACCAGAGCAGCCAGTTTCTCATCACGCATCTCCTCAAGAGTACCCAGAAGACCAGCTTTGAAGAACACCTGAATATACAATAAATGCAGTGATTTTAACAGAATATTTTTATACAAAAAATCATGATGATTAAATGTTTTAAATGCTGTAAAGTAGGGGTGCTCCGATCACGATTGGCCGATCGTTATGCGCATCTCGTCAGTAAAGCCGGTTTTCTAATCAGCTATTAATTCCATCAGGTGCGTGATTTGTCATAGAGCAGCTGTTACTACACAGAGCCGTTGTTAATAGAGAAGATGCGCAAATCACGTTAATTTTCAGTGTTTATTGGCCCATCTTCTCAGTTAACAACGGCTCTGTGTAGTAACAGCAGCTCTATGTGAAATCACGCACCTGATGGAATTAACCGCTGATTAGAAAACCGGCTTTACTGACGAGATGCGCATTAACGATCGGCCGATCGTGATCGGAGCACCCCTACTGTAAAGTAGAATATAAACCTTTGTGTGTCCAAATCTGTACTGGTCGTGATCAACGTCGATGGATCCCAGGAGTTTCTCAGAAGCTTTCTTGTTGTCAATAAACTGTCCCTCTGGGATTACACTGGCATTCAGCACCTTGTATCTGTTGAAGGTCAATCAAAATGCTTAATTTCCTCTAATTAATAGCTTCGTACAGTAAATGTTGTTTCCATGTGGTCCCTGCTACCTCTGCTTGAAGTCACCATAGAGGATTCTGCTGGGGAAGCCCTTTCTGCAGATTCTGATGCCCTCCAGCACACCGTTACACCTCAGCTGGTGGATAACCAGGTGGTTCTCCATGAGACCTATAAAGGACAGTTTAGATCATGAGCTTGGTTAGTTGACATTATCATTTTTATAAATATTACTTTAAAATATTGTTAATGTCAAAATATATGTAAGCCCCTTATAACTATACCTGGAGTCTTGGACTCATTGGGAATCAGACAGCGCACAAAGTGAGGGTGAGTGCTCCTCAAGTTGGTCATGAGCTTGCCCAAGTTCTCCTGTTTAATCACCAAAAGTTACAGCTTTCTTAGTCACATTGACTGACTTGTTGATATATAATTTCTCTGATGTAGAGTCAAGCAAGCTGATGTACAGTCATTGCTTTCACTGCATCATTATTCAAATTTGGTTTCAAACAAAGACGTACTCTAAACTGTGAAGACACAGTCTGCATGGAACCACCCTTCTTCTTGCCTCCCTTCTTTCCACCACCAGTTTCTATTCAGATAAAGATACAAATGAGCACTTATGAATGCAAAAACAAGAAAGAAAGAGCAAAACCGAGTAAAAGGTTGGTTAAATTAATAACCATAATAGTATTAGTAACACTTTTTTCCCCATTACCCTCAACAACAGGTGGGTAGAGAGTAGCCAGCAGTTTGACAGAAGACTTCTGGTAAAGCTGCACAACAGACTCGTTCAGTGGATCCTTGTTCTTGTCCAACCAGCCATTAATGTTGTAGTCCACAGTTCCAGCGTAGTGGACCAGGGAGAAGTGGGCCTCAGCCTTGCCTTTGGCAGGCTTTGGTTTCTGGAAAGCATTGCACTTGCCAAGATGCTGATCATACAGCTTGTTCTTGAAGGAAGTGTCTGTAGCCTTGGGGAACATGCACTCCTCTTCAAGGATGGAGAAGATACCCATGGGCTGTTTATAAAAGAATGTTGTTTAATATTAAAAATGTATACTTTTGAAAATGGAAAATGGAAATTAATAAGTTCATAAACCAGTAAAAACCTTCTCAATGAGCTCAATGCAAGCAGCCAAGTCCATGCCAAAGTCAATGAATTCCCAAACAATGCCCTCCTTCTTGTACTCCTCTTGTTCCAGCACAAACATGTGGTGGTTGAAAAATTGTTGCAGTTTCTCGTTGGTGAAGTTGATGCACAGCTGTTCCATGCTGTTGAACTGGAGAAAGAAACAGGATCATTTACTAGCGGCTGAATGTGACTTATTTTGCCATAAAGAGAAATAAACATCAAAGATTCTTACATCAAAGATCTCAAAGCCAGCGATATCCAGCACACCAATGAAGAAATTTCTTTGCTGTTTTGTGTCCAACATCTGGTTGATACGAACGACCATCCACAAGAACATCCTCTCATAGATAGATTTGGACAAGGCACTAACAGAGTTGTAAACCTGTAAGAATAGAGTGAATTTTCATTAAAAAAGAAATGTCTTAAAAACTCTGATTCGCTATAATTAGTCAAATATAATCATGATTTCCAGACTGAACACACAGACATAATGGAAATATGTTACCTCATATATTACTACACACCTGTGGAACAGTCTGGCCTTTGGTCACAAACTCATTTCCGACCTTGACTCTGGGGTAGCACAAAGCCTTCAGCATATCAGCAGAGTTCAAACCCAGAAGGTAGGCGATTTTGTCAGCCTCTGCAAGTTTAAAGGGTAGAACACATCCATACATCTCTTGCCTTGAAAACTATTTTTTCTTCTCTAAAATAGAAAGAATCAGTGTTTTTGATTCTCTTAAGCAAGGCACTGCATGTGATCACACACAGAGCTATTTAGTCTCACCCTCTGTGCCATCAGGCTCAGCCTGCTCCTCACGCTGCTTCTGCTTGAACTTCATGTTACCATGATGAAGCACAGCTCCAGTGAACTTGTAGATGCCCATCTTCTCCTCAGCACTGAAGCCAAGAATGTCAATAGCAGACTGGAAATTACAGAGAAGAATGAACTCTATGATCAGACATAATTATATAGAATGCGTTAATAAAATAAAATAAAAACACCATTGACTAACATCAGTAGCCATCAGCTCCTCTTTATCATCAATGCTTGCCACTGTGATCTGACCCTGACTGCACATGGGGAAGTCATAAGGGTTGGTGGTGATGAGCGTCATTTCTGTAAAATACACAGAGCATTTATGAAAGAGTAATATCTGATATTGTCTGAGTATTTACAATATTATCAAAACATTGAATCAAATATGTGCATCTACCGATCAGCTCAGGCTTATGGTTGGTCATCATCTGGTAGAAGATGTGGTAGCCTCTCTCATCTGGAAGCTGGAATGTCACTCTAGACTTCTCCAGCAGATCTGTTGAGAGAATGTACTTGTGTCACAATCATCTGAAGCGTGCCAGACAAATGTAGGATGCATAAATGAAATTAAATCATGTCCACCTACATGTCTCAATATCAGCACTGGCTAGTTTTCCTGATGTGCCAAAGTGAATTCTAATGAATTTACCCTGTTTTAAACAAAATAAGATGACACATAAATAACAGTAATGATAATAGTTTTATAGAAATCATTGAATAGGAAAATCCAGCACAAACAACAAACTGTACTGTAAATGAAAGTGGTGAACTTACAAAACGAGAGGAGTTGTCATTTCTCACAGTCTTGGCATTACCATAAGCCTCAAGCAGAGGGTTAGCAGCAATGATCTGATCCTCAAGAGAGCCCTGCATTGGTTGAAGGATGTTTTATTATTATTATTATTATTATTATTATTATCTTGAATACATATATTTTTAGGTAGTCTCATACCTGCATTTTACCGGCAGCCTGCTGCTCTTTCTTCTTGTCACCTTGAACTGCAACTGTGGCAAAGTACTGGATGACACGTTTGGTGTTCACAGTCTTACCAGCACCAGATTCTCCACTGGTTTATTAAAGATGAGAAGAACAACATTGATAAAATATACACACTTTTCAGGAGACAGAAGTATACAGTATGGTTATATTTTATTTTTTATATATCTATATCTATCTAAATGAAATGAAAATACTTACGTAATCAGGACAGACTGGTTTTCCCTATCTGTTGATTGCAAATGTGTACAATTTCTGGTAAATATTTATTTTTATACACAGCAACATTTAATTAAATCTATAAAATTAACTTCCGTAAGGCCTTACCAGTCAGCATGGCCTGATAGGCGTTGTCAGAGACAGAGAAGATGTGGGGTGGGGCCTCCATACGCTTCTTGCCTCTGTAGGCAGCCACCACTTCTGCATCATACACTGGGAGCCACTTGTAGGGGTTCACAGTAGCGCAAAAAAGCCCAGAGTAAGTCTGAAATGAGCAGAGAAGTGGTCAGATTGCAACAACACTTACAAAATGAACTTAAATGCTGTTTTACTTTGCTCCAGAACTTACGTAGATCATCCATGCGGCATAACGCTCTTTGAGGTTATACAGCACAGAGGGTTCATTGAGATGGGTCATCATGGCCATGTCCTCAATCTTGTCAAACTTGGGAGGATTCATTGGGTGGACGTCGTCCTCCTTTGCAACTCTCTCCTATAAATTTGGTCCATTAAATATAGCAGAAAATAAATAAAAATATGTACATTTATGTACAGAGAATCTTGTTGAAATGTTGAAATTTCACCTCTTTAGTGTCATTCACAATGACAGTGACTTTGCCACCGTCTTTGCTTTTGATTGTTCCCTTGACGTACAGCTCTTTATCATCAACCACATAGCAGGCAGACTTGGCATCAAATGGTTTGCTCTGAGCCTCGATTCTCTCCTTCTCAGGCTTACGGAGGTAAATGGCAGCCTTGCCATAAACGGCCATCTCCGCGTCTGTACTCATGGTGGCGGTTTACTAAAATTTTAAGAAATAATTAATATTGGTAATGAAATATACAGTCCACATAAAGAATTCACAGAGGGTCTCATGTAGGTCAGGTCTTTATAAATGTATACAGTATTAAAAGGTGAAGAAGCTTAATTGATGGTGTGCCTGATTGGATCTGCTGCACAAGATGCATTTTACTGATACATTTTATTTCATAAATATAAATTGCATAAACACAAATGAAACAGAAATGTTTGCATAAACACAAATGAAACAGAAATGTTATCTCTTTTATTGATGTTTACCACTATGTACATACACTATGTGTATCTAGTCCCACTTAAAATCTGGTGTAAAACCTTTCGTTTATCAAAAATAGTAGCACATCTACAATAAGCCTACATAAATTTGACAAAAGACCTGCTAATATTCAACCAAATTTGTAATGCATTAACACAGTGTATTGCTACCACCTACCTTCCTGCTCCTGGATACCAGATGAAATTTTCACAGCCCTGCCAAGAAATTCAGTTAAATATAGACTATATTTAATCTTAAATGTAAATGTGAATCAATGTTTATTTTCCTTTAAAATAATATCTTATGAAAGACTTTATCTTCTGTTATATCAACTGGTTTAGCTCACTCACATAAGTAACAACATAAAAAGCAAAGTACTTCAGTTTCTTACCACAAGTTGGAACTTCTCTAGTCTCCTGTAAGACTGATCATGCTCTCCTCCACACTTATATTGAGGTCAGTTTGCACACTAAGCAGAGGCTATATATGGACTAGCTTTGGAGTCCTAATTTATGGTAAGAAGCTGCATCTATTCTCAGTCATCAACCTATATAACAGCCTTATACACAGTTATAGTTATCACATAAATTTGACAACACATTACATAAAAAGACGTTCACATTTCTATTAAATTACATGATCATTTCCTCTCTGTATAGGCATAGGACTGTGCCTGATTTAAAGAATATTCATTGGGAAATAAAATTATTTAATTATATATTAGGGAATTATTTTGTTGCCATTTAAATTGCAATAATATCAAAACATATAAATGACACATTTAAGATTACATTTTTGTAACTCAAGAACACTTAGTTCAAGTTCAAGTCCATTTTATTTGTATAGCACATTTACAACAGCAACTAGGCTAACCAAAGTACTTTACAGGAGAGAAAATTATAAAAACATACACAGAAAGCAAACCGGATAAATATATGAACAACCTGTTTAAAAAAAATACAGAATAAGAGTAATCAGTACAGTAAGGAAAACAAATAGGTTTTTAGCAGGGACTTAAAAACATACAGGGAAGGGGCCATTCTATGTGCTAAAGGCAGGGTATTCCAAAGTCGTAGCCCTGCCACCGAAAATGACCTAATATAACAGATGTACAAGCCTGTATAATAACGATTAACAGGTTACCCAATCTCTCATTAAAAAATAACATGTTAGTTCACTGCCAGTGTATGAGTACTGAAGTGTCTATTTATACCTAATGCAAAATGATCCTCTATATGATTGGGATGGGTAAATTATACTACTTGACTAGGGGAAGGATTCAGTGATTCATGAACACTGTGCTTTGTCATGAACAGTGTTTTTATTTTATTGCTATTTACTGCAGTGTTTCCCTATTTTAATGTAAAGCATCTTTACGCTTCATTAGGAGACATTTGTTGTATAACCTACAAAGTAGTTTTTTTTTTTTTTTACATAAATTTGAAATTAATATAAAACATTATTATTGTTGTTGTTTCAATTAGGGATCCCAACATTGATACATTGATACATCTTTCAGTAAAACATGTCAAATTGCAAAGATTCAAACTTTTTTGTCTTGGGAAATTAAGAAGGCAAAGTAAACCCAAAGTGTGTTTACTTAATCTGCACTTTTTAAAGTAAATATACCAAATATGTATAAAGAAAATCACTACTTATAACAAGGAAAATCTGATTATCTGTGGTTCTGATAAGAAATAATGTATTTATAAACTGAATTAATCAGTTTAATCTTACATTTACAGAGCCAGAGGTGTCACTACTGGGAGAAACTGAGTACAGTGGGCCCAAAACTATAAAATAATCACCCCAAGGGCCACCACAGTTTCTACCAACCTTCTAAAAAACCTTTCTATTTGTTGTTCTTGATGTTGATCCAGGAACATGTTCTACTTTGTGAAATCACACTCACCACTAGTGCACATAACCCTTAAACTAAGCCATCAACTGTCATCATTATGAACTTGTTCACAATACATTTATTTAGGGTACATGTATTTGTGCATCTAAGTAGCTTTTTTTGCTGTAAATAATTTAGACTGTCTCATTTTTTAAACCTGTTATAGTGAACGGTGTGGTGCCAGGCATGTCGATTTAGGCTACTTGTGTCCAAGAGACATATACTGTAACTTGTAAACTCAACATAACCCAACCCCTAGAACTAATGAAATATTAATATTTTATTTTGAATGCTGAATAACAAAGACAGTGCAGCACCATGATTATAGCTATTACTCACTCAATCATCTCTGTGACATTTTAAATAATAAGTTATCAATATTTGTTGAAGATATAGCCTATATAAGAACAAAAGATAATAGACCATTCACTGATGGTTTCTCATTTTTATTTAACATTTGTATATATTATAACTGTTGTTATATATATTTACTTCTCCGCTTCATTTTATGTTTCTCTTTGCCCAATAATTAATGTTCTGTATCAGCATATTAGTTTAAGACTTAAAGTACCAGAAATGTTTTGTAAGTAATACCTGGCAATCATATCAATTACGTCTATTTCTGTAGACATACTTACTTCAGTAGGTGGCAATAAATGAGCATCTTTATTAGGCTACATACAGTATTAGCTATCACAGCGGTCAAACATTCGGGTACACACTGCACATGCAGGGCGTGACCTGCGGGAAACAAAAGCACACCACGTCTTGGTGAGTTCTTCATGAACTGCAGGCAAGAATGGGGCAGGTCGTTAGTGAGAGGACTGTTGACGGATTCATGTCAGATACCACTCATCAAATAAGCAGTGTGTAGGCTCTTTTGGAGCCAAACACTCGAGGGCCAGGTCCTCTACCACCTTAGACAGGACACAGATGAGCTTGCTGTCTGGTCTTGGCCTCACTGGTTGAGAAGGGGGAAGGGCTTTGGGCTCCCCGCAAGAGCCTCCCCACTCTTCTGCATCTGATGCCACCAAGGACATAGAGTCATTGGCAGAGATGTCTTCGATGATGACATCTTCCCTTGAAGCACCGAAAAATCAAGTTACTTGCAGTAGATAAGGGGCGCCGATCATCCTGTGTAAAACAAACCAGCGACATGAGGCATCACAGGGATGGTGGTCATTTTGGTGCTGACCCACTGTTCCACCACTTGTGCCTGCTGAAAATGACCCACTGCTCCGTTGTTTCTTTCTCTTAGGCAAGAAAGGAAACGGGAGTACAAACCAGGGGGGGGGTTGTACCACCTTGATTGAAGAAGGGGACAGAGACAGGAGAGGATCAAACACTCACGGTGGGAGCATGATCATTCAGCAAGCGTAGCCTCTGCATGGATGTTGCCCAGGCAGGTGATGCTATTACTGTGCCTGTCTGTCTCACACTCATGGCGTGTAATTTGCAACAATGTGCCCTGAATTTGGTCCAGGAAATTTGCTCAGTAATTTGCTATTTTCAAATGTGCCGGATGGCGGCAAGGAAATCTTTCTCTGCCGGGGGCTATTTGACAGCGTTGTGTAGAGCTGGGGCTTATTCCTTTCTTCGGCTGCCTTGCAGAATCAGCGAAGAGATGATCCTCATCGAGTAAGGAGAATTATTCTAATGAAATAGTACTCTGAGCCGACTTAAACGGTTTGGCTCCTTCCTCTCTGGCAGGTTAAAGCAAACGAACATGAACAAATCAGGCTTCAGTACATATTAATACAGGAGTTTTCCCCATATGCATTCAAATGCAATTGGAGAAATCAATCGATATGGAACTATCATGTATTTTACATAATAAGCTTGGTCATTTGGTACAGTCCATGTAAAGCACACAACAAATTGAATAATTTTCCGTTGTAAAGCTCCAATGATGCTCATTCCCATCCTGCAAAATGTATCACTTCTCTTAAAGGGATATCTCACCCAAAAATGTTAATTGGGCACGACTAACCTACTAGCAAATCGTACCTTATAAGCCCCTTTCACACTGAGAATCTGCATAATACATGAGTAATATGTCCCGGCAATTGTTCCTGGATAATTTGATTATGGTTAATTCACATTGCCAGTGATTTCCCAGAATCTGTGCATTTGTTTACACACAACCTGTAAAGGTCCTGCAAAGACACGTCAGATCAGGATGTAACGTGTAATATACAAGTCGAAAACACTAACTTAAGTTCACTTAAACTGGTGAACGATCTCAGCTTCAACACATATAGTGAGAAACTACCTGATCTCTGCTTCATTACAGTTAGCACATATTTTTTTTTGTCGCGAACGTGAATCTGGCTTCAAAACACCCATTAAAAGAGTTGCACAATAACGTGCATCTTCACTACGATACACTCTTTATGGCATTAGTTCTAGCTTTTGTTCACACAAAGCTCATTCCTGGACTGAACCCTGCAATGTTACTAGGTCCCCAACATCCCGGAATCAATCCCGGGACGTGTTTGCATTTACACAGAAGGCAATCTGCCAATGTTCCAGCAATTTTCTGGGTCCAGTCATCCATATGTTCTGACCCAATATGTCACCTTCATTCAACACTGAAGGAATCCTGATTTTGGTCAAACCACAAAACTAAATCTTGATTGAGAGTAAAATCTGTTCCAGGAGAGCAGAGCAGACTTTCAGAACATAGTCTGTGCAGAACATCTAGTGCAGGTGCAGACTCAATGATGTGAAAGACAAAGGTACAAGAAAACGCTGCATGAATATAATAGCGATCCAAAGTTTTTAAGTAACAATAATCGTTCCTAATAGGTTTTTAAGCAGTCTGGTCAACGCATATCATGTTATGTGTTTCACTTCCTTCCAATCAACAAACCATAGTTTAAAGCATCTGCAATAAGGTGGAATTATTTTGGATTCAAACGATCTTGCTCTAAACTTTTGCAACGTTGATGGTAAAACCCAGTATATATTGTAAGTCAACAACATGGACATTCACTGAGTTTGCACTGGACTGCAAGGCTTTAATTCACAATATAATGGGACAGAAACAAAATAAGTATTTTAATATAAATTCTAAGTTAATAATCGTAATTGCAATACCAAGCGCCTTGTATGGAATAGTTTTATTAATAAAACAGCTAAATCAACAAGCAGCAAGTGCCTGTCTGGACATGTATAAATGTGAAAGAAATTAGGACTATTCTGGGGACATTAGACGTGATGGTAAAGTCTTGCAAGATGGAAGAAATGGGGTGATGTTACTTGAGGCAAGGGTACCAGGACATTACCTTTTAGAGGTTAAGCCATAAATGATGATGTCAAAGATGCATCTAGTTCATTCCCATTTAAATTGCAGCTGCTGGAAACTGACACAGATAGTTGTATGATCTGTGGGATACATGTTAGACATGGGGTGGGGGGGGGGTGTAAAATGCCTTTCACTTCATCTACCATATAGCAAAACCATGTGCTTGGAAAACACATTTGTACTTCAGAAGCAAACAGAGATACACTCATGTTGGTGCTCTCTGTTCCTGATACTGATAAAGAATGCCTTTGTGCTTCTTGTACTATACATTGTTGAAAACACTTTAGCTCATAACCAATGAGAAAGTGATCCTAAAGAAGAAAGTAGCACAAGTTCAGGTATGATTTGCATGGAATAATATATCAATCATTTGTAATCAGTTTAAACATACCCTGAGTCATTGAACAAATAGCTGATGTTTGCATCAATTTCAGTAGTAAGTACAACTAAAATACTGGTCCAGGGGGCTGTTTCATAAAAGTTGCTAAGAAAAGCAGGGATTAATGTCATTGATGTCGTTCATCGATCAAATCGATCCACTATGGCAAACAGCAAATATATTTTTGCTGTTTAATGCATTTGAGACATTGTGTTTTCCTCAGTGCATAACAGACATGTTACAGTTATATTCTTGATCTGTAAATGTTAGAAACTCGTGAAAATATATTGATTTTGCTGTCAGGAGTGGGCGAGTCTTTTCTGATCTGACTATTCTGCCATTGCTGGGAAAGATCACAATTCTGCAGCTGAACTGAGTGAACTTTCTGTCTGTCTGTCTGTCTGGTATATAAATAGAGCTTAAAGATGCATTAGGAGATCTTGGAAAATGCTAACATTAGCCTGATAGCACTGAAATGAACGTCCCACCCTCCCTGCAATCGCCGTCCAAAGCCATGCTCACAGACCAGAATACCAGAGACAACGTTACTACAGTAGGCTACATTAGTGGATCCCAATTCCAACCCATGTTCCGAAGTGATGTAAACCCCTGTTCGGGGAGTAGGGAGCAATGAACATGGTATCGTTTCCGTATCAGTTTGTAATCTGAATCAGGTGTGTTAACTAAACTGGATAAGCAAAATATGTGCACAAGGACTGAAATAGGAACTGCTGGGCTACATCATGTGTCATTCACCAGCGAGAAAACTTTAAAAGTACTACAATACCAGGAAGAAAGACCGGGTTTGTTGATCTTTGTATGCCATTCTAGCTCTGTCTGCACAGCCTGTGTGAATGCACTGATGACGTATCCTGTCTGCGCCAACAAGGTGCGCAGAGGTATGCAGATATATATGTTGACTGGCAGGTACTGTACGAAAGCCATTTAAAATGCTCACACCAAGTAACCTATCCTACAGAAAAGCATTACAAACGTTTAGATCCGATTACTTTTCTTCTCTTTTAGAAGAAAACAAACATAACCCCAGGTATTTATTCAATACAATGGCTAAATTAACGAAAAATAAAGCCTCAACAAGTGTTGACATTTCCGAACATCACAGCAGTAATGACTTCATGAACTACTTTACTTCTAAAATCAATACTATTAGAGATAAAATTGTAACCATTCAGCCGTGTAACCATGCACTGTAGACCCCCTGAGGAACAGTTCCACACATTCTCTACCATAGGAGAGGAAGAATTGTATAAAATACTAAACCAACTGTATAATCATCTAAACCAACAACATGTGTGTTAGACCCTATACCATCTAAGCTCCTAAAAGAGGTGCTTCCAAAAGTCATAGATCCTCTTCTGACTATTATTAATTCCTCATTGTCATTAGGATATGTCCCCAAACCTTCAAACTGGCTGTTTATTAAGCCTCTCATCAAAAAAACACAACTTGACCCCAAAAAACTAGTTAATTATAGGCCAATCTCGAATCTACCTTTTCTGTCCAAGATACTAGAAAAGGTGGTATCCTCACAATTATATTCCTTCTTTTGGTATATGTGAGGATTTCCAGTCAGCATTTAGACCGTATCATAGTACTGAGACTGCTCTCCTTAGAGTTACAAATGACCTGCTCTTACCATCTGATCGTGGTTGTATCTCTCTATTAGTTCTATTGGATCTTAGTGCTGCGTTTGACACAATTGACCACAACATTCTTTTGCATAGACTTGAACACTTTGTTGGCATTAATGGAAGTGCATTAGCATGGTTTAAATCGTACTTATATGACCACCATCAGTTCGTAGCAGTGAATGAAGAGGTATCATATCGATCAAAAGTGCAGTATGGAGTACCTCAAGGCTCAGTACTAGGGCCGCTACTCTTCATGCTTTATATGTTACCCTTGGGAGATATCATCAGGAAACATGGTGTTAGCTTTCACTGTTATGCTGATGATACTCTGCTCTATATTTCTTCAACGGCACGATGAAACACACCAATTTGAAAAACTAATGGAATGCATAGTCGATATGAAAAACTGGATGACGAGTAATTTCTTACTGCTAAATTCTGAAAAACATAGTTGTTAATTATAGGACCTAAAAAAATCTGCATGTAATAACCTACAACACTAAGTCTTGATGACTTAGAAAGCCACGTTTCTAGCATTTGTAAAACTGCATTTTTCCATCTCAAAAATATATCTACTTTGAATTACGGCCTATGCTCTCAGTGTCAAATGCAGAAATGTTAATCCATGCATTTATGACCTCAAGGTTAGATTATTGTAATGCTTTATTGGGTGGTTGTTCTGCACGCTTAGTATACAAACTACAGCTAGTCCAAAATGCAGCAGCAAGAGTTCTTACTAGAACCAGGAAGTATGACCATATTAGCCCGGTCCTGTCAACACTGCACTGGCTCCCTATCAAACATCGTATAGATTTTAAAATATTGCTTATTACTTATAAAGCCCTGAATGGTTTAGCACCTCAGTATTTGAATGAGCTCCTTTTACATTATAATCCTCTACGTCCGCTACGTTCTCAAAACTCAGGCAATTTGATAATAAATAGAATATCAAAATCAACTGTGGGTGGCAGATCCTTTTCCTATTTGGCGCCTAAACTCTGGAATTAACCTACCTAACATTGTTTGGGAGGTAGACACACTCTTGCAGTTTAAATCTAGATTAAAGACCCATCTCTTTAACCTAGCTAACACATAACATACTAATATGTTTTTAATATCCAAATCCGTTAAAGGATTTTTAGGCTGCATTAATAAGGTAAACCGGAACCGGGAACACTTCCCATAACACCCGATGTACTTGCTACATCACTAGAAGAATGGCATCTACGCTTATATTTGTCTGTTTCTCTCTTATTCCGAGGTCACCGTAGCCACCAGATCCAGTCTGTATCCAGATCAGAGGATCACTGCAGTCACCCAGATCCAGTACGTATCCAGACATGATGGTGGATGAGCACCTAGAAAGGACCTCTACATCCCTGAAAGACAGCGGAGACCAGGACTACTAGAGCCCCAGACACAGATCCCCTGTAAAGACCTTGTCTCAGGCGAACACCAGAACAAGACCACGAGAAACAGATGATTCTATCGGACTTTGCTGCAGCCTGGAATTGAACTGCTGGTTTCGGCTGGTCAGAGGAGAACTGGCCCCCCGACTGAGCCTGGTTTCTCCCAAGGTTTTTTTCTGCATTCTGTCACTGATGGAGTTTCAGTTCCTTGCCTCTGGCTTGCTTAGTTGGGGTCACTTCATCTACAGCAATATCATTGACTTGATTGCAAATAAATGCACAGACACTATTTAAACTGAACAGTAGAGTTGGGTCCGAGTCCACCTTTGTCGAGTACGAGTCAAGACCAAGTCCACAAACATCGAGTCCAAGTCCGAGTCCGAGTCCAAAAGGGGCCGAGTTGGACTCAAGTCCGAGTTCTTAAAGGCCGAGTCCGAGTCGAGTCCGCCCGAGTCCAGAAAGTAATTAATTTAAAAAAGATTATGAATTGGAATTGTACATTTTTACATTATATTAATATTTTAACCTTTCAACCCATTAAACCAATGGCAATATAAAAATGTAATAAAAAAATACCACTGTTACATCTAGTCATTGCCATTGAACATTTTTATTTTATGTCAACAGAACTAGTTTCCTATCAAAAAAGTTTTCAAAGGTTTTATTGTATTACAAGTGCATGGAAATACAAATGAACCTATTTTATTATTGTATCACACTATACTGTCCTCCAGTTAAAGATGACATTTCAGTTATTTAATGCCTCTCCCCCACATTTGACCTAGGTAAAGTGCAGCCAATGAGGAGATCCTTAATGATGACATTATGAATTTCTTGTTGTCTTGGAGAACTTGCATCATAAAGTTGCATTGCTTGTTTGGTCAGTTCTGGTCTTGCAAATCCTGCAATGCTGAGCTGTGCAGCATCCGTTGATTGCTGCTGCTGTCTCTGGTAGTCGGTTGCATCGGTTATCGGATCACCAGTAAACTGAACCGAAAACCGTTTCTTTCGGAGGCGTCCGATTTGAGAACCGATGAACTGATGATACTGCGCATGCGTGTAATTTTTCAAGTATTTTGTTAAACATCGGAAAGTGTGATAAACTATAAAAAAAAAATATGTATATATATATATATATATATATGTTTTTTTTTTTTTTAAGATAGGGGCTTCATGTTTCTAATCCGTATATTGTAGATTATGTATGGGCCAAAGGGGTTTTCAGGGAAGTTGGACAATAATTAAGACTCTAAAGACTCCATGTTTAATATGAATAAGGGATGATTTATGAAATATCTGTACTGTATTTATAGTTAATGATGACAGATTCACAAACTGTGTGGCAATATGGAAAAAGTCCGTGCCAGGTCTTTTACCCTACCCTTAATTAGGAGGAGGTATGGAAAATGGATATATAAGGAGGACAAAACGGAAGCAGGGGGTGTGTGAAAAAACAGACAGACAGAGGTGTTCAGTTTGTGTCCTCATTGTTTCGGGAACTGTGTCAAAAGTGGAGTGTAAAACCAAAACTAACAACATCATATCATCCACAAACAAATATGACTGAAAGAATTAATCGCACCCTTAAGTGTATGATCTCTGCCTATGTGGACAACAATCACAAAAAATGGGACCAGTACTTACCAGAACTCCGTTTTGCCATCAACTCTGCTGTTCAGGAAACTATTGGAATGACCCCTGCAGAGCTTCATTTGGGGAGGAAGCTACAAAGCCCCATGGACAAATTGCTGCATGGCACTAATCTTACTCCGGACTGTCCATCCTATGACACAGTTCATCATCTTGCTGAACTCCAAACCAAGGCTATGGAATGCAGTAAAAAAGCACAACAGAGACAACTCAGAAATTATAACAAGAACAGACGAGACGTTACTTATAAAGAAAAAGACCGTGTGTGGATGAGAAATTTTCCACAGTCTAGTGCTCAACATCACTTCACCGCTAAACTGGCACAAAAATGGAAAGGCCCTTACCGTATTTTGAAACAGGTGGGACCAGTGAACTATTGCATATCGCTGGAATCCACAGGTGAGGATGTTCGCACAGTGCATGTATGCAACATTAAACCATGTTTTCCCACTGCCGCAGAGCTGGAATTCCAGGAAAAGAGGAGAATCCTTGAAATTTTCAATGAATCTTCTGAAGAGGAGGAGTTTTTTGGATTTTAATCTTTACTTACTACTTTTTCTCAACCATAGGTTGTCTTCTCCAGGGGGGGGGAGTGTGGCAATATGGAAAAAGTCCGTGCCAGGTCTTTTACCCTACCCTTAATTAGGAGGAGGTATGGAAAATGGATATATAAGGAGGACAAAACGGAAGCAGGGGGTGTGTGAAAAAACAAAAAAAAGAAAATCTGAGTGTTACCTGACGGCTCCATGACTGCGGCTGCTGCAGCTTATTGTGCGGGATTTGTGGGTGAGCATAGACCGGGTGCGATCCGAAGAAGATTGGTTTCGCATGACGGCCGGTCGCAACCTATCTGCATATCGGCGCGACAGATGAACCCAGTTCACTTGCTGCAGGTACTTTAAGATTTTAGCACCTTACGTAAAGTCACATCGGACATTCAAACGTCCTAACTTTTGTTTCCCCATAACATTGTTTATGCAGCAGCTGGCTGGACGCCCCTAACGCAGACTGATTCGTGCCGCTGATTTTACACACACACACACACACACACACACACACACACCCGCTCAATCAACGGGATTAATATGGGTTTTGTGTAAACTTGGACTACGACTTTTTTTTTTGTCTTTTCTTTGTTTTTTTTGTTTGGTTTAAGAATTTAAGGACTGTTATTTCCTTATTTTCCTTTATTGTACTCTTTCCTTTTTTCGTTATTTTCCTTCTAAACAAAAAGTGTCAAAATGAAGGGAAGTGAAACATTGTAATTTTGTTTGTGTTTTTTTTTTATTTTTGAATAACATCTTTTGACCTGAGAAAAAACTGAATCTGGTTGTGAGTGTTATTTAAAAGTATGTGTTTTTGTGTGGCTGGTATGGTACATTGTGTATCTGGTGGGTTTTAGTTGGGCTCTATCTTGAGTTATCTGGGAACCTAAAAACGAAAATAGTATAGATTGACTTGACAAATTTTGGTCTTGTCTGGCGCCCGAAAAAATATTTAATTTTAACTAACTGGGAAAAAAAAAGAAAAAACCTAGTTAGGTCTAACTGGAGGCCCGCCACCGCTACATAAGTGGCGCCCGAACAGGGACGTGAACCATATATATGTATAAAACTTTGGCTTGAACCCTAGAAGTGTGAAATTGTGAACTGCAGAGTTCTACTGCTTCAGCATTGTTAACACTTTAAAGTTCTGTGGTTTATGTACATATGTATATAAAGTTGTTTTTGAGAAGAAACATTCAAGTAATTTTGTGAAACCTGAGAACTGTGAAAAGTTTTTTTTGAAAACTAAAGAGGTTTGTTAAATTGATACCTCCTGGTGTTAATTTTGAAATCTTGTGGGGTGAGATTGTTATAATGAAACAAACCAAGTGGGGGTAATTCATTGTATGTAACTTTATTTTTTATTTATACATTTGAGTGACATTGCACCACACTTTACATATTAAACCAACACGCATTACAAGTATGGCCACTACCCCACCTTCCCCTTCGACGTCAGTGGAGATTGAATCCCCCCCAGATATAGCAACTCCAGTATGGCCTCCTGCGCACCTAAGATCCGTTCCTTCATCTCATGTTCCAACTTTTCATTTTATGCCAACTCAGTTCAGCAGTCCCCATCCCAGGTCTCAGGTGCAATTTTCCTCCCTACCTCCAGGTGGCACTGCCTCAGTTGAATCTGCTCCTATGCAGTTGTGCACAAGTGCATCCAATGAAGCTTCACCTCCTTCCTCAGCACAGCATGACCTCCCTGGTTACCTCCCTACTCCTGGAAGGGAAATTCACCATCTCACTGCTCATGTGCAAGGAAATTGGGACACGTTACTTGAACATATGCGAACTCATGAGAAAACTGTTGGTGAACTTACCCAAGAACTTAAAACAACGTCTGCACACCAGGACACCTTGATTGCTCAACTTGCTAATAAATTGGAGCACCACCAGCAACAAGTGTTCATGTGCATGTCTAGAAATAAAGAAGATATTAAGGGAGAAATTGATCAACTTGTAAAAGCCGTGAAAATTGACATTTCTAATGAACTTCATAAAGCCCAAACTACTTTTGTGTCTGAGGTGAGGTTTATGATGGAACAACTTCAAGGGGAGCTCCAACAGGATATCAAAACCTACTTAGTAACTCTTCAGAGGAATCATGACCAAATGTCTACAGAGCTCACCCAGTGCACTCAAAGCACCAAAACCCTATGTACAGGTATACAAGATCTACAAACTGAAATGGAACGAAAATTCAACAATCTAGACACACAAATGGCTGGTTTACAAATGAAAGAACAATCATCACCATCGTCCTCTGACATTGATCTACCTGCAGTGCATGCAGCACCGCCTCCCATGGTAAAGAGTGACCATCTTAAGCTCACATTTCCTATGTTTGGTAGACAGTCGGATGATGCTGACCCATTGCTGTATCTCACCCGGTGCCAAGACTTCCTAGCGCTGCATCCTCTTACCGATGCTGACATCTTGGCCACTTTCCGCTCTGTCCTTTATGGCACCGCCCGGGACTGGTGGGAAGTAGCACGGTCATCTGTAAGTACATGGGATGAATTTCAAACTGCTTTTCTTTCTGCTTTCCTTTCAGAGGACTATGAGGACGAACTAGCAGAAAGAGTCAGAACGAGAACACAAGGTGAAAGGGAAAGTATAAGAGACTTCGCCTTTACTTACAGAGCTCTTTGTAAGAGATGGAAGCCCACCATAACCGACAGCGAACTGGTAAAAATGATTTTAAAGAATATTAAGCCATACCTCACTAGCCAGCTACGCAGTAGAGTAAGTAATGTTGACGAACTGGTGAGATTAGGCCAACAGCTTGAAAGAGACTTCGAACAGCAACAGCAGTATGAAGGACGAATGGGTCTCAAGCAACACATGTCTATGCCCCAAAAACCCATTTCCAATCGGCTAGGAGAGAAAGAGAAACCACCTTTAGTACAGTGTTGGCGATGTAAAGGACATCACTCACCTGGACACTGTCCTCACTTTGTCTCTGCTCAGTCACTTCAAACCAATCGATCCCACTCCGCTAGCAGTAAGCAGACAACATTTCCAGCTCCCAAAGCTGGCGGTCCGCTTATCAATCACTCTGTTTCTGCCACGTTTACCAAAAAGACCCCAAAAACATGTAAGAATACACCACCTCCTGCAGCTGTGCCGCAACAATTAGTTGTACCCCTGAGTATTGCTACCTGGAAGGGGAAAGCCATTGTTGATACGGGTGCAAGTTACACTCTTCTTCATGAGAATCTTTGTAAAGAGCTCGGTGTACAAAGACTTCTTCCATGGACCCGAGGTCCTCTTTACTTGGCGAATGGAGAAGCAGAAATTCCATTAGGATGGGTAAATATACCAGTCACTCTTCATCACAAAGTTTTCAACATACCTGCTGCTGTTCTTCCTGCTAAAGCTCTAGCCTATGCTGTGGTACTAGGTTTGGACTTCATTTTCTCCAGTGGACTCCAAATCTATGTGGCAGACCAAAAATACTCCTTTAAGAGCAATCCAAAGGAGGATTTTCCCTTCCAGCCTGGAAATGCCAGTGCACCAGCTATCTATTTCCAACCTCAAAAGGAAAAGAAAGAAAGTAAAAGTTCCAGTCTATTTTTACTGAGTTCTGTTCCCCCTCCGCAAAATGTCCTATGTTTATCGCCAGCTAATCCTGATGAGAAAACCCTAATTAATACTGTTGTAAGTGCTGCCGACTTACCTCCTGAAGACAAGCAACAGCTACGTCAGATTCTGGAGTCCAACCCGCAAATCTGCACACTTCGTCTGGGACGGACTAAAGTCCTTGAGCATCACATCTATACCACCCACCAAGTGCCTATCAAGCAGCGACCATATCGCACAAACCCTGCCAAGCAGGCTGTCATAAAAGAACAGTTGGAGGAGATGTTGGCTGCAGGTATTGTGGAACCGTCACATTCTGGATGGGCCTCTCCTGTCGTCTTGGTTCCCAAAAAAGACGGAAGCCTCAGGTTTTGTGTGGATTACCGAAAGGTTAATGCCAGTACAGAGAATGATGCATATCCTCTGCCCAACATTACTGAAATCTTGGAATCTCTTGCTGGAGCGTCCATTTTTTCCACCATTGATCTTAACAGTGGATATTGGCAGGTAAGCATGGATCAGGAAAGTAAACAAAAGACTGCTTTCATTACCCACTCAGGTCTGTTCCAGTTTAATGTAATGCCCTTTGGGTTAAAAAATGCCCCTGCCACTTTTCAGAGATTAATGGAGTGTGTACTCGGAGAATTGCGTGGAAGCATTTGTTTTGTCTACATTGATGACATAATTATTTACTCTCCATCTGTAGCCCAGCATTTCTTGGACATTCAGGCTGTTCTTCACAAGCTGGAATTAGCTGGCCTAACAATTAACCTGAAAAAAAGTAAGTTCTGTCTACCAGAAATAACATTTCTAGGACATGTTGTCAACACCAAAGGAGTGTCTGCAGACCCAAGCAAAGTAGAAGCCATACAGTCTTATCCCGTGCCTACCAACATCAAAGAAGTCCAGCGTTTTTTGGGATTAGCTGGGTGGTACCACCGGTTTGTACCAAACTTCTCTAGAATTGCTGAACCTCTGAATGCACTGAAAAAAAAGGGATGTACATTTCACTGGTCTGTACAATGTCAAAAGGTTTTTGAACATCTGAAATCTTGTCTTACCTCTCCTCCCATCCTCAGCCATCCTGACTTACAGTTTCCTTTCACAGTCTACACAGATGCCAGCGACACAGGTTTAGGTGCTGTGTTGACTCAGAAAAAGGAACAGGGAATGGAACAGGTAATTGCGTATGCCAGCAGAACCTTGACCAAAGCAGAAATCAATTATTCTACTACAGAGAAGGAATGCTTGGCTGTAATCTGGGCTCTCGAGAAATGGCAGCACTACTTGGAGTACAAACTGTTCACAGTAATCACAGACCACTCAGCACTACAGTGGGTAATGTCTTCAACAAAGACTACAAGTCGTCTCATTAGATGGGCCTTGCGACTTCAGAAATATGATTTTGTTGTTGAATATCGAAAAGGGAAATTGAATATGGCACCTGATGCTCTGTCTCGAATGCACACCAGTTGTAGCCTTTACACCAGCCAACAGGAGAAGCCAGAACTTCCGATGTCTCCTGCTGACATCTGGGATGAGCAGCACAAAGATCCTGAGATCATAAGCATACTTCAAGCCTTAGCAGATAATGACTCTACTCTAACAGACCAGTATGAAGTACTGGAGGATACTCTCTACCACAAAACTCACCGGTCAAACAACGAAGTTCATTACAGAGTGTACATTCCTGATAGCCTTGTATCATCCATTCTACATCACTATCACTCAAATCCCTGGAGCGGCCATGTGGGTATTTATAAGACCTATAAGCGTATCTATGATGTCGCATTCTGGCCTGGCATGTGGATGGATGTCAAGCAATACGTTAAAAGATGCATTAAATGCCAGACGTTAAAAGGAGGAAATCGGAAACCTGCAGGAAGACTACAACAAACTGTCACTACCCATCCCAATGAAATGATTGGTGTAGACATTATGGGACCTCTGCCTCGGAGCACTCAGCAAAATGAATACCTCTTGGTCTTCGTAGACTATTATTCCCGTTGGGTGGAACTTTTTCCTATGCGCAACGCAAATGCTCAGTCTGTTGCATTACTTCTACGGAGAGAAATTCTGACCCGATGGGGGGTGCCGGACTTCATCCTATCGGACAGAGGTGTTCAGTTTGTGTCCTCATTGTTTCGGGAACTGTGTCAAAAGTGGAGTGTAAAACCAAAACTAACAACATCATATCATCCACAAACAAATATGACTGAAAGAATTAATCGCACCCTTAAGTGTATGATCTCTGCCTATGTGGACAACAATCACAAAAAATGGGACCAGTACTTACCAGAACTCCGTTTTGCCATCAACTCTGCTGTTCAGGAAACTATTGGAATGACCCCAGCAGAGCTTCATTTGGGGAGGAAGCTACAAAGCCCCATGGACAAATTGCTGCATGGCACTAATCTTACTCCGGACTGTCCATCCTATGACACAGTTCATCATCTTGCTGAACTCCAAACCAAGGCTATGGAATGCAGTAAAAAAGCACAACAGAGACAACTCAGAAATTATAACAAGAACAGACGAGACGTTACTTATAAAGAAAAAGACCGTGTGTGGATGAGAAATTTTCCACAGTCTAGTGCTCAACATCACTTCACCGCTAAACTGGCACAAAAATGGAAAGGCCCTTACCGTATTTTGAAACAGGTGGGACCAGTGAACTATCGCATATCGCTGGAATCCACAGGTGAGGATGTTCGCACAGTGCATGTATGCAACATTAAACCATGTTTTCCCACTGCCGCAGAGCTGGAATTCCAGGAAAAGAGGAGAATCCTTGAAATTTTCAATGAATCTTCTGAAGAGGAGGAGTTTTTTGGATTTTAATCTTTACTTACTACTTTTTCTCAACCATAGGTTGTCTTCTCCAGGGGGGGGGAGTGTGGCAATATGGAAAAAGTCCGTGCCAGGTCTTTTACCCTACCCTTAATTAGGAGGAGGTATGGAAAATGGATATATAAGGAGGACAAAACGGAAGCAGGGGGTGTGTGAAAAAACAAAAAAAGAAAATCTGAGTGTTACCTGACGGCTCCATGACTGCGGCTGCTGCAGCTTATTGTGCGGGATTTGTGGGTGAGCATAGACCGGGTGCGATCCGAAGAAGATTGGTTTCGCATGACGGCCGGTCGCAACCTATCTGCATATCGGCGCGACAGATGAACCCAGTTCACTTGCTGCAGGTACTTTAAGATTTTAGCACCTTACGTAAAGTCACATCGGACATTCAAACGTCCTAACTTTTGTTTCCCCATAACATTGTTTATGCAGCAGCTGGCTGGACGCCCCTAACGCAGACTGATTCGTGCCGCTGATTTTACACACACACACACACACACACACACACACACACACCCGCTCAATCAACGGGATTAATATGGGTTTTGTGTAAACTTGGACTACGACTTTTTTTTTTGTCTTTTCTTTGTTTTTTTTGTTTGGTTTAAGAATTTAAGGACTGTTATTTCCTTATTTTCCTTTATTGTACTCTTTCCTTTTTTCGTTATTTTCCTTCTAAACAAAAAGTGTCAAAATGAAGGGAAGTGAAACATTGTAATTTTGTTTGTGTTTTTTTTTATTTTTGAATAACATCTTTTGACCTGAGAAAAAACTGAATCTGGTTGTGAGTGTTATTTAAAAGTATGTGTTTTTGTGTGGCTGGTATGGTACATTGTGTATCTGGTGGGTTTTAGTTGGGCTCTATCTTGAGTTATCTGGGAACCTAAAAACGAAAATAGTATAGATTGACTTGACAAATTTTGGTCTTGTCTGGCGCCCGAAAAAATATTTAATTTTAACTAACTGGGAAAAAAAAAGAAAAAACCTAGTTAGGTCTAACTGGAGGCCCGCCACCGCTACAACTGTGAGTTTGTAGTAAACAGAACACGAGTAGAGCAGCTGATGATACTGAACTGCAGCATGTGCCGGTGTCCTGACATTTTATCCTACCCTGTCAGATTTTCCTACCCGGGTTTTGAGCGATTCTCGTTCTCGAGTCAAGAACCGGTTGTATCAGTTTTCAGATCATCAATAAACTGAACCGAAAACCGTTTCTTTCGGACGCGTCCGATTCGAGAACCGAGGAGCTGATGATACTGCGCATTCGTGATTCAGCATGAAGCCGAATGACTCACAGCGCGTCTGAACCGAACTGATTCTTTTGGTGATTGATTCTGAACTGATTTTGTGCTAATGTAATGAGTGCGGGTAAACCGAGGGCTTGAATGAAGGGCAATCTGACGAAACGTAAGTTCATTTAATAACAAACACATCGCAATGGATTATGTATCCGGTGAACTGTTTTTTTTTTCAACCGGTTTATTGAATCAAACCGTCCGAAAGAACCGGTTCGCGGAAAAGAATCGAACTTCCCATCACTAATCCACACTGATATCCAGTGAGTGGTGCGTGTGTTTCGTCTGCAAGCATGAGACTTCTGCCTGCCGGTGTGGTGCAGTAAAATGACAGAAGGGGAGACATTCATTAATTTATCATTTCAATTTTATGCTGGTTTTATTGTTACACATGACGTGGACTCGACTGTACTCTGAATATTTTCCGAGTCCAAAATGTTCAAGTCCGTGTCAAGTCCGAGTACAAATTCACCCGAGTGCGTGACAAGTCCGAGTTCATTCAAAATTGGACTCGAGTCCGGACTCGAGTCCGAGTCCAAGTTCGAGTACCCCAACTCTACTGAACAGTGATGACATCACTGAATTCAATGATGAACTGCCTTTAACTGTCATTTTGCATTATTGACACACAGTTTTCCTAATGAATGTTGTTCAGTTGCTTTGACGCATAGTATTTTATTTAAAGGGCTATATAAATAAAGGTGACTTGACTTGTCTTGTCTTGACTCGACATAAATTTCTTGGTCCTACGTCTTCGACCGAATATATAAATACAGATAAAAACTAGAAGAGACTACAAGCATAACAAAAATGTTTCTGAAGACAATCACCTATTGCACCTTTAAAGGGATAGTTCACCCAAAATGAAATGTTATTATTAATTACTCACCCTCATAAGACTTCATCTTTGGAACAAAAATTAAGATAGTTTTGATGAAATCCGAGAGCTTTCTGGCCTTCCACTGACAGCAATGTAACTGAAATGTTCCCTGGCCAAGAAACATACTAAGAACAGCATTAAAATAGTCCATGGAACATCAGTGTTTCATTTGAAATTTTACTAAATCAGGAGAATACCTTTAGTGCACAAAGAAAACAAAAATAATGAATTTCAATTCTTCTTTCTGTGTCACCGACCTATGCTATTATTGCGAGTACCACAAAGATGTTTTTACTACTTTTTTTGCCCTGGGAAAATTACAGTTACATTGCTGTCTATTAAAGGTCAGAAAGATCTTAGATTTAATCAGATTTAATCAAACATGAACGAAGGAAGGTCTTACAGGTTTGAAACGACAGAGTAATTTAAGACAAGTAATTTATGACAAGTAATTTAAGACATAATTTTCATTTTTGGGTAAGCTATCCCTTTTAACATATGTAACTTTGTTAATAATGTTGAAATAAAAAATTATTTAAAACAATTATTGGAAGTGTATAAGTTCAGCTTTATGCATATTTAAGCCAATTCACAAACACTGATTTAGCATGTTCAATAGATGAAAACAATGTCTGATAGATGCTAACAGAAACTGACAGACAAAATCTGATGAACGATATTTGTTGTTGCAGTGTGAATTGGCCTTAAGTAGGTGGGAAAATTACATTGTTGTGGCAGCAAAATGTTTTGCATGCATGTCTAGAAAATGTACACTCTGCCAGAAGTAGAAAACACCCTTCTTAATAATGGGTTTGGCTATTTCAGTAATATAATAATAATAATAATAGTAATAATAATATAAAAACTGCAAAGTCAAAGATTATTTATATAGCACCATTTATGCAGCCACAGCTGACCAATGTCATTATAAGTATTATAAAACATGATAAATAAAAATGAGAGAAAAAGTACACAGAAATAAAAAATAATAAATATATGAATAAATCAGCAGTAACTTGAAAATTGGTAGCAAAGGAGCAGATCACAGACTATTCCATAGTTTTGGACCCACAAGCCACAATGACACCTTTGTTGTAGGCTGAACCGTGGAATAGATATAAGTATTTGTGTCCCTGATCTAAGATCTCTGGAAGTTTTGTGTAACACTTAAGCACGAATCACCCATTCAAAGGCTTGGAGACAAATGAAAGACTTAACTTCAGTCAGCAAACAAAGATGGAAAAAGCAAGATCTAACCACTGAATTTTCTTGCATGTCAAGTTTCAAGTCACACAGAACACCCAGATCGTGAACACAAGTGTTCACTAATGATGTAAGAACACAATCAAATCCTACAGTAAAATAACATTCTAAAGAAATTTGAGCTTTCAGATGTTTGGGTTCATACACAGTAAAAATAAATTATTAAGTCTAGAGCCGAAGAACGTAATGGCCTGCTCAATGCCATTAGGGTTGACTAGTTTTAATGGTTTTTACCATGCTTGAAATTAAATCTTTAGCAAGCAACAAGTACATCAAGCACTGATGTTGGGTGATAGGGTCGGGTGTTCAGGTCTTGGGGTGTATAGATAGTCTAGTAATAATTTTTATTTAGAACCATATTATCCTGAAGAAACCATTTTTATGCCACAAAGGTTCTTTGTGTTAACACTCTCAACAGTTATTTGACATCCTTCTTAAAATGACCCTCCTACCAGTCATACTGTAATTTTCCCCCATTTTATTTTATTTTACAGAGAATGTAAGTGTGAACATTTTTGTTTCAGACAGAGATATTGAATTTATGATTATTTATGCATAAACAACTCTACTACCACAACGATCTAATGACTTATACAGGTGCTGGTCATATAATTAGAATATAATCAAAAAGTTTATTTATTTCACTAATTCCATTCAAAAAGTGAAATATTGTATATTATATTCATTCATTGCACACAGACTGAAATATTTCAAATGTTTATTTCTTTTAATTTTGATGATTATAACTGACAACTAAGGAAAATATATATAGTAAATAATATGTATATATATATATAGTATTATTATTATTTGTATTGTATTTTTTTTACAATACAAAATGTAAAACAGATTTACTTACTGTGAAATGAAATAAAACAGTATCACAATGAATGAGGAGAAAAATATTTTAAAACAATATTTTCTTTCTGTCAGTGTTTACCGTAGGATCCAATTAAAGACAACAATAACAAATGGTTCCTGTGCATTTAATGAAATGCATCTTTTTTCATTTGATTTTGTATGTGTCTGCACATAAACACTTTCTGTACATAAATACATACTTAAAAAAAAGTAAAGTGTCACACCACACCACATTTCATTATATACATACATACATATATATATATATATATATATATATATATATATATATATATATATATATATATATATATATATATATATATATATATATATATATAATATTCAGACCTCTCCAACTTAAATTTTTCTATTGACTGATCATATCAAAAAAATGTAATTAGCCAAACTGAATTAGTGTGAATTTTATTTTATAAATTCAATTAGTCCAATTGAAAAATATAAATTTGACCAGTCGCTAGACATTTTTGAGTTGGAGAGTTTTTTTATGTCCATATAACATAATTATTGTTTTAATAATATTTTTCTTTCTCATGCATTCAATACTAATTGGCTTTGAGCTATAAATTGCAGGTTTTCAGTCCATGCAAAACTTAGGATGTTATTAAAGAAATCAATGCTGCTAAGCTCTTTACCGCATTAATAGCTATTTCCTGAATGTTTAAAAACTTGCTTGGCATCCTATTTGCAAGTTCTTGCAAATGTTGCCAAATGCCAACCGTGACGTTCTCTGCTGTGTCCTGCAGCTCAGTCTTGTCTGAGCCAAACATTCTACAGAAACATGAACTATATATATACTTGCTCACATGTCCGTATCTCTTACAGGACAAGTTGCATATGTTTGTGTGATGCAAATAACAAAAAAAAAAGTCAGAGGGTGGAGTTAATCCTTGTTCATTTATAGTGAATAATCCTATAGAAAAAATATAAGAAAAAAATTTTCATTATCAACCACTATGGCATATGGTTCTCAAAAGAAAGCACTGTGAGCTAAGTTGATCATACAGAGAAATGAAACAATGAAATGTCAATGTTCCCCACATGCTCCACTTATAGGTCAACAGCTAACAAATGGTCACTGTGTGTTTAATGAAATGCATATTTTTTCCTGTAAAATAATAGTTTGTATGTTTCTAGATTTTAACACTTTCTATACAGTACATGCATTTTTTTTCTGTGCATGTGTTAATATATGACCTTCCGGTAAACACAGACACACATTAATTTTCTGTGAATTGTGGGTACTTTCCATAGACTTTTAACAACCCTACCCTAACCCTACAGAAAAACTGTTTGCATTGTTACACTTTCAGATAAACATCATTTACTATTTTTAATAATAATTAAGAAAACAATTACAGCAGGAAAGTCACACATTTCACACTTTTTACACCAGTGATTATTGGTAGCGTGAATCCTTGTTCATCTATGGTGAATAATTGTATAGAGAAATATATAAGTAAACATATGTTTAAGTATCAAACTCTATTTATTACTTTCTCAAAAGCATTATGAGCTAAATTGATCGTAGAGACCATCGGTGGCAATGGTGCTATATCAATGGCAGTTACTACCCTGCCTGAAACTAATTAAAAAATTAATACATTTTGAAGTAATAATTTTTCTTTATTCAGGTCAAAGAAAGACATTTTCAAGGCATGTTATTTAAGATTTTTTAAGGCACAAGTGTGCCATGTGTAAATTCAGGCCTGAATTTCAATGCTGTCAGAGTGTGTCTTAGAGTCTACTGTAAAGAACTCTGTATTTGAAAGAACTGCCAGTAATGTGGCAAACCTTCTGTGGAGGAGCATGCAGTCAGGCTTGGCTTCACAGACTCTTTAAATGCATTAGGATGAGGCAAACTCCACACCTGCTTTGTTTTTACTGCTTTCGGATAGCTGTAAATAGTCTGAGATCAGCAGCCCATCAAGGCTTCCCAACAGCATTAACTGATAGCCATAAACCTGCCAACAACTATTAAGCTTCTCATCACTCTCAGTTTTAAATACTCTCGAGGGGGTATAGTGTTTAGCTCAAACATAAACCACGAATGCAAAACATAATTAATAGATAGCATAGTGTTTTGAGTTCTAAAATAAAAGTAAGAAGAGCATTACATGGTGTAACATGTTAAATGTCAAAACCCATGACACCGCAACAGTTTGTATTTAGCACTTAGAGCTTATAAGTACATCAATCATCTTGTTTTATAGCCATTTCTAACTTTTAGATTCAAGTGATATTTTAAATGATCATCCATAAACTGAATAATTCAGCTGCAAAACATTGCAGTAGACAGAATATTCTATTTAGTCTACTCTTTCTTTATGCTTTAAATGTTTCATTCGTGTTTATCTTGCTGTGTTGCATGTTCGAAGGAAAAAGATCTAAATCTTTTTATGACCATGCACAGTCATCCAGGCTTTCCATTTATTGACCATGATCCATACAAGGTCCTGAATTATGGTACAGTGAAGTGTCTCTTATCAAATGCCTCCTGGCATGTGAAAAACATCTGAACCTGACATACTGTACCTTACCCTATCTGGTTTCCGCTTTCAAAGCTACATTTATTTCCAACCATGCCAACTGTTAACATGGAGTTCGAACAAACAGCTGCAAGCTTAGCTCAGCATTAACTCATTACCTTTCATAGACATGGCTTAAATTAGTTTACTGCAGGTCTGAGCTTTGCATATTTGTACACTTAATACTGACCTACAGTGGCCACAAGGGTTCGTAGAAACCGTGGAGACCGTCCACGAAGCCGTAGGGTGTCCTATTCGTCATTTTAACTTTCAGAAGGATGCTCGCGAGCGCCCCTTTAGTGACCGCTATGCGCACTTCTGCAGCTTAAGCTGCATTACGTCACGAAAGAGTGGACTTTTGAAGACTGACGGCAGGTTCTTTGTGGGATTGAGATCAGGGGTGCTTCACTGTTGGCAAAACACAGGACTCATGGTAGCGTTCACCTTTCAACGTTTGAAATGCATTTGACCACTCTACACAATAATCCATCATACCTGCTTCACGTGTGACAACTTCCAGACCGCTATACTACTGCTCTGAGCTTGGTCCGCCCCTTGGGCTAAACAACTCCATTTGTTATTGCGCCCCCATATGCTCAATTTAACATCTGGATTAAAAAAAAAAAAAAAAGTTTAAAATCAAATTTTCAAGACCATTCTAGCTTTGTATTTGTTAATATATAAGTTATGCTTGAATCAATCTGAATATTTTGAAAGATTCCTTAAAAAAGGTTTGAATATTTCCATTTCTCTAATCAGTGAACCACATGTAGGTTGGCGGTGTTTCTGAAAGGAATGTCTCCATCTTGTGGACAGTGGAGGAACTGCATATAAGATTAATTAATGTGTACACCCATTGTTATATAGGGGTTAATATCGTTTGAGTAGGCTGCAGTGGAAATTGTTTGATTTATGTTTTAAATGCCTATATTCTCTCATTTGTATAGCAGTGTAGTATTAATTGTGTTCAATTGTGTTTATAAAATCCATGTGTGAAATAATTGAGTTATTAAACTCCCAAAAAGGACAATTAATGGAAGCCTGTTTAGCTGGAATGTCTAAACCCTTGACAGCCTAATTGTTTGGTGTTTAAAGAACAACAATCTTTACGATTATGATTATAATCACAAAGAACTTCATCAGCAAAGAAGAAAACCGGACTGTGTCCAAACTACTGCATCAAAAGTGACAGCAAATCTCAATATTCACAATGAAGACCCCATTTCCACAGACACACACACACACACACACACACACACACAAAACGACCACAGAGAGTTTCACATAGCTAATACTTGAATCACAGACACCAGTACTAAGTGCAGAAAAGGTTCATCATAAACCTGGACAGTTGGACCATCAAGATGAAATTTAACATCTGCCTTGGCCAGATACATCACATGAAAATGATCAAACCACTGAGGGTAGTTTTGGAGAAAACAGTCTGAAGCATTATTAGCAGATCTTTTTTAAAGACAACTTTCTACTAGAGACTATTTATGTGAATCTGTTCTAAGAACTTTGGAAGTTTTTCTAAAGGCAAATGGTGGTTAATCACCTTAATAATAAAATATTACCCATGATATTTTCCAGGTGTTCACATAATCTTTTTTTTTTAATCCTGTAAGTGTACATTAATAAATAAGTATATAAATAATAGGCCTGCAAAGTTCCCATATTACAGTCTTCCTCATTTTCTAGGTTTTTTAAATTTACAAACGAACAAACTTTAACTACACTAAACATACTACATAAAGGATGAGGGAGGAGAGATGAGGGAGGAATAAGTGCTAAAAAACAAATCAAAGGTGGTTATCTGATCAGGATGTGAAGCCATAATTTCCTTGAAGTAGCATTGAGAAGATAGTGTATCAGTTGCTTAAGGGCATAATGAACTGAACTACTGAACAATATGCAAAACACACAGAAAGGCAGATATTCCATTTCATTAACATCAGCAATCACAATCAATGAATAAATAGTCTTTCCATCAATCTATAACTTTTAAGAAACTGCTCAGTGTATCTCAGCATGACGTTAGCCAATCAAAACTTCATTGTTTTATTTGTTAAAACATCACGGCAGTTTAAACAATGGCTTTGTTGGGGAAGAGGCCCTAAATGACAGTAACAGGAAGCCAACCCGATGATAAAACATTTTGAGACACTCATGAATAATTTGGGTAAAAGTCAGAGTTTATAAAAGATAGTAGTTGGTCAGGCCCAAAGTATATTTTATTACACACCACAAATCTGCCTATAAAGTACATGTTGTTGTGAAATAAAAATCAAACCGAACCCCTTCTACTATTTCCTGGAGTAGTGTCTTTCTTAAGGACAGCAAGCCATGAACTCTGTTACACAGAGGTGTTCGCATTATAGCTCCACCAAATATGTAGGCTGTCACATGATGCATGAGAATATAAGTTGCTTTCTATTTTACTTACAAAAATAAGTTTGCATTCCTCTGCCTTCATTGAACAAGAGTTCCATAGATCTTTGTTGGCAATGATTGATCAGTACATATGTAAACCCTATTTAGGTTATCATATACAAATATTTATATAAAATTTGTACAACACAAATTGCAACATTTTCCCTGTTACAAGAGCAGTGATAAGTCCACATTGAATGAATCACAATTCAACAAATTGTGCAAAATAAGGAAAACGAAAACATTCATCAACATAACTTAAAGGCATTTGGCAATTTGGCGGGTGTTAATGTCAAAGATAAAGCTTATGTTCAGTATCAATAGCCATGAAAACAAAACTGCTATGACCACTTTTATTTGTACACGGCTAAAATCTCGGACAGATTCATGCTCCACTTCACAACCTGAATTTGTCTTTTAAAGTGCATGCAATAATACCAGTAACTCTGACAGAACTGATTCAATGTAATAAATCCACATCCTGATTAAACTAATGCCAATTAATTTAGGATACTGAACAATGAATACATTTTCTGTTTTTTTGTTCTTTTTGTTCTTTTTCTAAGTAAAAAGAAATAAAGCGTGGGTTCCACAATATGAAATCAATTAAATGCTCTTAATGTATTCACCATATTTTAAAATCAGACACTGCTTCAAAATCTGCTTCTGCGTAAAGTTTTCATCAACATTCTCTGTGATACATACAAAACAGCTAATAGCCACGGTGAAGACACAGGACACATTCTACTGTCGCAATGTCCTTTGATGAAGCCAAAGGCATTTCACACTTCATATCCACCTAACATGATGGCATCATACTTAACATATCAAAGTGCTTTCTTGTACTAAAATATCCTGAATTAACTAATTTAATACCAAAAGTGGGACAATGGCATGGAGAAAAGGTCAGTTTGTCTAGATATTTCTTCTGGGTTTATGAGCTACGTGATGCATCACCAAGCTACTTTTGTGTCTGTGGCTGTTTAGTTTCTCATCTCTGAATCTCAGGGAAGTTCTCACAGCCCATGCGAGTTTTAAGATATTGATCCAGCATTGTCACTGTTTGGATGATCTTGGAGAATCCGACAATCAGGGACAGTGCAGGCACAATGTGTCCAAGGACATCAGTATTGAACAGTCCCTTTGACCTCTGTTGGATCATCTGGCCTCATCATTGGGAAAGTCAAATGAGGCCAAGCTTCCGAATCCTAGCCGCGCGCTCTCCATATCAAACATCTCCAGTTCTCGCTCCTGACGCTCAAATAAATGCTTGATTTTTTCAGTTCGCTCTTTATGAAGTGAGGCCAGCTCTTCTTCAATCTGTGGGCAGGGGTGTTTGATTTATTAATTTAGTATGATTTATTAATTTGACCAGTTATGGGCAAACCTATCCGATGAATTACAGAGGTACATTTACTGAAAAAAAACTCACCTTCTGTTCCAAGTGAGCCCGGCGCAAGGACGCCTTCTGTTCCAACTTCTGCACCTCACGCTCGTGTTGGGCCTCCATCTGCGCCTTTGTTTTGTTCTGGTAGGCATCGAGGAGCTCCATCTCCTGATGCAGCTGCTGCCTTAAAGCCTGACATTCAGCCTCCTGCTCTTCATCTAAACGTAACTGAGAGAGTTTCATGTTGCAGTTATTATCTCAAACACTGGTGGGATTTATTGCATGGTTAATATTGTGAGCTCATTAAAAAAAAATGTTTCATTAACTAAAATAAAATGATAAAGGAAAAACTTGTTTTCTGCCATAGCACTATAATAACTAAAACGTAATAAATTAAACCTTAAAATGCTACAAAATTACTAAAACATTAAAATTTACATGTAAACAGAAAATATAGAAATAAAGTCCAATTTAAAATATCAGCAAAAACTGTAATAGTATATCTTATGTAGTATTGAGTAATGAGTCATCTTCCATAGTAGTCAGTCATGAATACAAACAATATTGCTGACATAACAATACAACATATGCAATATAAAACTTAACAATAAGATCAGTTTTCATTTGGAAAACTGGTCGTGCAAGTAGAATTTTTGGCTTGGTTTTGGAAATTAATTTCCCTCTATAGCCACTAGATGGAAACCTCACAAATGGTCTTGACAGGTAGCTGCTTTTTTAAATATTTCTCACTGATAAGAGAAATGTGAGAAAAGACCATATGACTCTATATGAAAACAGTCTCTATTGTAACAGGTTCTCTCTATTTCTAAAAAAGCAGTGTAATTTTTTGTATGTGTACCAGGTAATTATCACATTATAGGGACCAAATATCCCCACAAGGATAGTAGCCTAATATCTACTTGAGGTAGGTTTAGGTGTAAGGTAGAAAATACAGTTTGTACAGTATAAAAACCATTGTGCCTATGCAATGTCCCCATAAAACATGGAAACACAATGTATGTTTGTGTGTGTGTGTGTGTGTGTGTGTGTGGGTAAACCCTAAATTAACTAATGAGTACCGTATGTTTCAACACATTTATCAGGTGAAGGGTCTAAGATTCAGGTTTATAACCTAAGATACAAGTACACAATGTGTGGTTTCACCATTAAAGGGTTGTTTTCTTCTGGTGACTGTGTACTTTACCGATTGAGAGGCCATCATCTCATTAATACTTTGCTCATATTGTTCTGCCAGCTGTGCGAGCTTGCGGGTCTGTTCCTCCTTCAGAGACTTCAGGATGGCTTTGTGGTCACTCTTCGGGGAGACCTCCAGCTGATGGTTCCTCAGAGCTTTGTACTGCTTGTTTTGCACCTTACAGGTATCTTGGAATTGCTTTTTGATCTGCATTTCCAATGTCTGTAACGAGAGGAGATTAATGCGTCATACAAAGGCTAAATACAATTATACTTTTGGCTTTTCTATTGTTATTTCTCTTTCGTGACCATTTTCTTTCCTTTATATTTTTTGTTAGTTCTACCTGCATTACAATTTGTGCAGTTTACCTTAAGGTTCCTGGGCTGCTGTCGGCGTTCCAGTGCATGCTTCCTGTGTAGCTCCCTCTGGCGTCGACTGTTGTACTCCTCCTGGTTCTCCAACTCAGTTTGATGCTGGTGGCGCATCAGCTCAAAGCGTAGCCTTTGTAAGGTTTGTAGATGCCGCTGTTCCAGCTCTTGGGTGGACTCATCCTGCCTGATCATCAATGCATGCTCCATTTCTTTTTGCATCTTCTTCTTGTTAAGCTCCTTTAACATGAAGAGCAAATAATTTCTGATTAATATTTAAATAGTTTGTACAACACCAAGAAAAGGATAAGGTTTTTAAAACTAACTTTATGTCTTTGTTGTTGTTTTTTTGTAATTTTGAAAATTAATTTCAGACTTCAAAATATTATATACACACTACTGTACCTTTCAACAGTTTGGAGTCAGTGAGATTTTGAAAGAAATGAATACTTTTGTTCAGCAAGGATGTGTTAAATTACGTCAAAGTAACAGTACATACGTCACAAAAGATTTGTTTCAAATAAATGCTGTTCTGTTTAACTTTACGCTCATTTATGAATCCTGAGAAAATATTCCACAAAAACAAAGATCCACAAACATTTGAAGCAGCATCTCTTTTCAATATTGATAATAATTAGAAATATTACTTAAGCACTAAATGAGCATATATTAGAATGATTTCTGAAGGATCATGTGAAGGATCAAAATTCAGCCTCGCCACCACAGGAACAAATTTCATTTTAAATATATTAAAATAGAAAACTAGAACAATGACATGAATACAAATGAAATACACCCAAACTTTTGAACGGAAGTATATACTGAATGTATATTTTTCTTCAAACGATAACCTGTATATCAGTCAGATGTCCAAATGAAACCTCAAAATTCACAAGAACAAAACAATGTGCCTGAGACATTGTTTGTTGTGACTCATATTATTTCTTGCCTCCCGTATTTGCTCCTGTTCAAACTCGTGCTTTTTGATAAGGCTTCTTCTTTTTAGAGCACGGCAGCTCCTTTCGTAAACCAGTCTTTGCTGGTTCAACAGCTGGGCCTCCTCCTCAGCCTGGGAGCGCTGCATTGTTTCCTTATGCCGAGACAAGCGCTCCTGTTTCTCCTCTTTTGGTGTATCGGAGTCTTCATTCATTTCCTATTGTATGTAGAACAAATTAGATGATTTTTACTGCAAAAAAAATGAATATAGCCATTTATAGGTAATATGAAACAGTATTTTGTTATTAAGGGCCTTTTGACAAAGATGCCCTTACATAAAAAGGTGTTCTGGGTTTATACTGTGTTCTGTGAATTCATTGACTGTCCTGATCTCACCTCTTTCATTCTTTCTCTGCATAGTCTGTACTGCTTTTTCTGTGTGTCCAAGAAGGTGGTCAGTTCCTTCTTCTGCTGGACTAAGATCTGTTGCTGGATTCTTTTTTCTTCAGCTGCCGAGGATTTCATCTTTTGAGAGACAACAGAAATAACATCTGGTTTTGCAGCGTTTAACCACTTACAAATTAATCATCTTGGTCCAAAGGAGGATAAGTATCACAAAATTTCAGCTATGCATTAGTAAAGTAAAATTACTTTGTCATCACAGTGATTTGAGTCTTATCAGCCTAATGCTACATGTGAAAATTTTATTACAAATTTGTCAGAACTCCTGGTCTTAATGCTGTCTGAACCCATGGCTTGTTTAATATATATATATATCGACTTGCAGACAAAAATGTGACATCTTTTAAATTTTTTATGACCCTGCCCACAAAGTGTATGTAGGAGCATGCACCTCCTTATCCAGTTGTGCAGCTTGCTTCTTGGCCAGCCGCTCTAATTCAATGTAGGTGTTATTGGCCTGGGTCTCCACATCCTTCTGCAGCCGGAGCTTGTGCTCATCCATCTCGGCCTTTAGCCTGTTCTCCAGGGCAATCAGCTGCTTCTGGTGCTGCCGCCGCATGCGCTTATACCCTGACATCTGCTCGCGCCGCACAACTTCCTGCTCATGCTCCTGGATCTGCTCACTGACCTGCAAACACACAGTGTGTTGGGGGGTCAAAGGTCAGGCAAGGCAAGCAAGAAAACTAAAGTTTATTTTCTCTTTTCATCTTTTTAAACCATGAGATGTAAGATCTTTAGGTAACTGTAAATTAAAAGTTTACTTTAACCTTAAATTGACCATTTCTGTGAAGTGACTTTCTTGTCGTGTCTCCAAAATTGTGATTTATTCAGAATTCCAAATGCACAAATATGTAACCCTACATAAATTATATTACCAATAAAAATGAGAGTATTATGTAGAGTAATTATGTATTTAATGATATCCATTGTTTGATATATTAGGCCTTTATGGTTTATATATATTTTCAGTTTTTATAGTCTTTTAAAAATGTTGTTTTTTTAACTAACATGATGTTACAGAATGGATCATTAAAAAATCTCCATGTTTTTAAGAAATATCAATGTATAAAACTTTGACAAAAGGCACTAATGAATACATGAAAAATTATGCATAATGTGTTTCTCACTATCAAAATTTTAGGTTAATATTTATATGCATGCATAAAGACAAGTAAGCAATATATTGTGATCTCCCTGTTTGGTGTTTCACTATAATCATATTATGGTTATGACTGGTTCATTATACATGATCCTCAGCCTCATCCCTCAAATTACAAATATTCCATCTAGTTTGTCACTCAATATGAGATCATAAAATCTGCTTGCATATACAGATTTTCAAAAAATAAATCAAATAGTAAAATCATTTCAAATTTTACATTTCAGCACATGTCAGCTACCAGATATTATGAAGCCTGCCTTACACGTTTCATTGAGCAAAACAGAGGAAATGTCAGGGTAGATCTCACAAATGGGGAAGACCTCGTTATTTTTTACCACAGGCATCTATTTTGCCTTTTACTATTAGCATTTAGCTTCGTTTCATTTTATATTGAAGAAATGTATAATTTCATAGCTAATCAGCTTCATCTTGATGGGTTGAACACCCTGTGCCTGAGTTAAATATAATGGCTATAATAGTAGCTAGTACTGACTGAATCAAAATGCAAATATGAAACAAAATATGGTGTTTTAATGATGAACTCAAACTCTCTCTTTCTCTCTCGCTCTCTATACTGTACCTATATGTGTTCTTAGTTTGCATTCTACAAAGGATCTACATATGTAGAGAGAGAAAAAACGCTGTACATCATGTCCAGCTCCAGAAAATAGCTCCGAATACCAGCAAAATGAATATCTTTACTACAACGAAAATTAAGCGTAAAATAAGGCAGCGCTCCGGAGATAGAAAGACATGGGGGGGGGGGGGGGTTGAAAAAGCGCTTATTAACAGGATGTGGTTGCCATGGCTACTGATGTAGGGTTGAGTGGATGACCATGGCAGGCCTGCATTTCTTATGCACAAACGGCGAGCAGAAGAGGAGAGATAGGCTGCCTACCAAAGATGCTGGTGTGATGATGGCAAAGCGTTGGCGGATGCTGCTGCTGCTGCTGCAACGATGGCGAGCCCGGCTCTTGTGAAAAGAAGAAGGCCGCAGCTCTGGCCTGATGTCCCTGTCTCCAGCCTCATCCCTCACGCAAGCATGCTTCTGCAGGGGGGAGGAAAAGACGAAGTGAGTGGGGGTGGGCGCTAACCGAGCGCCCTGCTGCTGCTGATGCTGAGGCTGAGGATGAGGATGATGCCGCTGCGTCTCCCTGCTGCCCGCATACAGCCTGCTGCTTCCAGCGCATCCTCTTCAGCCTTCATCGGTTACTGGCGTGTGTCGCTCACTGGCATCGCGATGGATGACGCTCGGTACGGCAAAAGCGGGAGTCCGGAGCCTCTCTTCAGACTAGCGGCTGCACTTCCTGAGAAGAAGGAGGAGGAGGAGGAGGAGGAAGCAAACAGATCCGGTGGGATAGAGTGAGTTACGCAATGCCCACCACGGGCAATCAGCGGGAAGAACGAGTGCGCGTCTTAAACTTTTAAAGGTTTCCAACGCTACGAGCTATAAAGTGCACTTGGTGATTTCTGTGCTAATTTAAAAAAGTTTTACGTGTAAAGAAGCAATAGTGCCTTTGAGTGATGCAGTCATAAGTATCTTTTAGGTCTTCTGGAAGCTAGGCTCTTTTACACACATAGGCTCTAATACTAAATATAATATAACCTCTAATTTATATTTAACTCATACATTTAATACTTTTTTCATTCATAGATTTATACTGTAAATTTCGGCCAACTATTTCAATTATTACACAATTAGAACGACCTTATCTTTTATGATTGCACTGTTAAACACACATATTGATAACATGACAACTATTGTTGTGTATTTGCAGTTCGTACACAAAATCAAGATTCCACTCATTGACTAGTAAGAGAGCTGTATGCTCCCTTGTTACAAATTATCATTATTCTTAACTCTGTTGCAACAAGATTCTGCGTACTTTTTTGAGGTGAAAAGTCTAAATAGGTAATTATGAGAAATACTTGAAGAGGACTGGGGGATTTCCTAGGACTGTCAAGTAAAGCATTTCCTGTGTGGTTAAGAGGTTAAGAGAAATTATCTTTGATCTTTTTTGTCGCTAATAAAAAAGCAGACCTGTCTGCACTAATACTGCTGAATTTACACAGTCTCACTTCCAAAGAGTTGGCTAGAGTTGGTAAACATAAGAAGGGGGGTGCCTTGGAAGAAAGTGGCCCTATACAGTTCTGAAGACTGGGCTGCCACACCCACATCCAAACCCCAGGATGTTAAAACAACAATACCAGTACAGGGGAAAGTGACCACAATCAGCATAAAAGGGCAAATCCAACACTTCCAACTTCTCCTCCTTCCCACGACACTTTACCTATAATGTTTGTTTTTTTTTCGGTAAGAATTGTGGAAAGTACCAGGTACTGAACTACAATTACCTGTGTTTTGCTGAGAAGACACTGATTTCCCCTTTGACTTACCACATCAGTGTCCCACTTATGCAGGAACAACAGACTTCTTACCCAAGAAATTACATTTATTTGCCTAAGCATAAGAATATATTTTTACAGATGTGGCTGTGAGCTCAGCCTTTAATTGGGGGGCTATAGTAAATTTGTGCAAGTTCTAATTTTTTTTACTCTAGGGATTCCCTTGTAGGTCAGAGTCATAACGATTCAAAATAAAGCTTAGGTCAGTTAACATCAGATACATATTTTTGTCGACTTTAGTCATGCTGCATGCTTCAAAAATGCAATTTCATCACTCAAAAGTTAAATAAAAGTGCAGCAAATCAAAACACATCAAAGTCCTTGTCATCTTCCTTCCTTGTCTGAATTTAATAGGTGGCTGAAATGTCCAACTTTGTGCTTTTGCAACAAAAGATCGAAAGGTATCACTGAAAATCTAGTGTTGAGAAACTACCTTCCTTTTAATAGACCACTTCCTGTGGAACCAACAGGCATAAAGTTCAGAGCAAGGGTGGATGAGCACTGTGCTGGATGGTGGTTCCTTTTCTAATTTTTGTTGTTTTTGGCATTATTTTGACACATTTAGAGCAATGTTATTGACTAAACACGATAATAAACACAATGTAATGTCAGAAAAGACTGATCTCAAAATCCAAGGGTATTTGCATAAAAATGTTAATGAATAGAAGTAATCTGCTTGTTTAGTGTTATCGCAAATACATAGCATTGTGCAACATAAAATAAGATATGAGAGGTAAGAGTAAAATCTCATCACATTTATGTGTCTGACATTGAATGTAAATTAACTATGACAAATATACACTGTAAAAAATAAGTGTAATTTTAACTGTAAAATTTTGTAAAAACGCTACGGAAAAAAACTGATAATAGGTTAACAGTAAGTTCCCGTACTATATACAGGGAAAAACTGTAAAAGATCTAACAAAGCATTTAATGTAAATTTACAGTAAAATTCTGTTAATTATACAGCTTTTAGAAGTAAAAAAAGAACAAATCAATGTATAATTTACAGTCTAAAACTGTAAACTGATATTCCCAGAATTCCCTGCGTGACACTCCACGTTTGAAAGTATTTTGTTTAAATAATCATGTTTTTAAATAGTTCTTGTTATCAGTTATGTACATTTGAGCTTTATGTTACATCTTCTGTTGCTTAATGAAAGTTTTTTGCATTATTTAAGTATCACGTGTGTTACCATGATGGTGTTTTGTGTTTCCATAAATGTGCACCTTCTATATGTTAATATATACTTCTGCTTGTGGTGAAGCTACTTGTGATGAGCTTTGATACTTCATGTGGCTTTCTCTTATACAGTACCATCTTTATTATTATGGTGGTTGTCAGTATTTTCAAGGTACAAAACAGATTTAATTTTGTGTGTTGTAGAATTTACTGGTTTATATTCACATTTTCTTGTTTGTAAATTACAGCTTTATATTGTAAAATTAACAGTTTTTGACGTAAATGTGTTTACAGTTTTCTGTATTTTTACAAAATTATTCTGGCAACCACAGCTGCCAAAAAGTTTTTGTAAAAACAACAAGAAATTTTTTACAGTGTACATGATTGCTCAACCTATCCAGACTCTGCATCACGTAAGGAGATACAGCTACACAATAACTGAGTGGTAACTAAAGTAGGAGGGAACATTACACATAGTACATGTGATAATGAAGACGCAAAAAGAAAAAAAAAATTCTGGGAACTCTTGTTGCCTCAGAAAGCTGGCTGCGTCATTTCCTTCCAATGACAAATGTGCGGTTTCAGTCTTTAAAAACTTTTCAGAGTTGTGATCATGACCAGTTTGAAACTTGGTCTGTGAACGGAGAATGAACTGTCATGTTAGGAACATGGTCTGCCTATCTCAGAGATCACAAGCAAAATTCAGTAAGTATTACATCCACACTGCACACATAACAATATGCTTACAGGCATGCTTAACAATGGTCAGACATGGAACATTGTTAATGCTGTGATTTGATTAAAAACCCAATACAATATACATTAACAAAATATGCATATTTGTTAAAGTATGTTGCATCTGATCGCTTTACATGAATACTGATTATATACATGTGTACTCATATGATGGAAATCTGGTCATTCTGACAGCAGTGAATGTGAAGCTAAAGATGTACTACTGCATGTGAAAGGATCACCATAAAAAAAGGAATATGTTTTGCTGAAAATGACTTTAATTGCATTTTTACTATTATTCAGGAATAATCATCCTTATCCTCATCTTGATTGCTGTTGAGTTAGTGCATCCAACAATGCCATGCAAGCATGAGAACTGCAGCAAAGTTCTTCACCGTAGTCTGAAGCTCACCAAGTCGATGGCCAAAAGGTCAGCAGAGATCTTAGAAACATATGTAAGTACTCTCTTTCTATATATTTAAAAAAAAAAAATTAAGTATAATTGTTAACCTTGCAAATGACGTTTACGTCAGCGGTCCTAAATCAGTTGTGATTGGTACAACACTGAAGAGATGCTCTGACAATGTGAGCCTAATATGGTCAACAGTTGCTTGGGTGGTTTCAACATACAGTGAGGTGATTCCTTCCATTGACAAAACTGGGCTATTTTGAGAGTGGGTGAGAATATGTGGGAACTGTAAATTTAGCTGTTTGACAGTATATACAGTACATGAATAGTCATCAAATGTGGAAATGAGTCTTTCAGATGAATAGGTAAATATAGGTTATGCAAAAGACAATCAAGACACTGATTTATTTGGTTGGACACTTGGTTTATTTTCAAGAATCAGTTTTTGTCTAAGCCTCTTAACCAGGCCTACTATGGGCCTCAAAATGACTATAAAAGATTTATCGTAAGACAAAACAACTAAAATCAAGATTGACTGATAAGAAACAGGGTTCTTATAGACTCTTGTCTCCTCTCAATCAGAAAACCAGTCAAGGAGATTCTGCGGACCTGATCTGTGATATGCAAATGGACAATGTTCCAGTATCAACCATCTCTGGCCAGACCATGTCAGAGCGCATCTTGAGTGTTTATACCCACCTGAAAGAGTTTCTTCCGCACATGAAGACAGTGATGGAGCAGCAGAAAGACTTAAATCCTCCAACAAACCTTGTGGTGGAGGGGCTTCACAGTATGATTACACATGTTCACCACATCGCTCTGAGGGTGAACTGTATCTTACAAATCCTGCAGCCAAATATACCCATTCCTGAGCCAGCTGAAAGGCCAACGGGAATTCCCCCCGCGCAAAATATTTTCCAGCAGAAAGCCTATGGATGCATTGTTCTATCTCGTCTTCAGGAGCTCCTTAGCCAAGCAGTTCAAGAACAGAAGTCTCTTAAGGGAAAATTGTGCAGAAAGAGGAACAAAGATCAGTTCTTGATGAACTGATGTTCTGTAGCATAAAACAATATTGACGTAATTTATTCATATTTATTTTTGTACATCTTAACTGTTGAAGAGATACCCAGAATATGTTTTGTTGAAATATTTATTGATATAATTTATTTTTGTCCTAACTGCCATATCAATATACTGTATGTATGTAAGTTATTAAAAAAAAAATCTTAAAAGGACAAGAGTGGATAATGTTATTTGGCTGTCATAGACTGTTGTGGTTCCTTGATTTATTTGACAGTAAAAATATTTCAATTTGATTTAGTTATAAAGCAACAGCCGGCATCAAAACTGTAAGCAGAATGACTACGTGTTGGGTTTTGACCTGCAAGAAAGAAGGCTCAGAACCACTTTAGTTACTCAGGATTTCCTAACAACACTCTATGATGTTATATATGTCGTCACTTGTAATTGTTTTGATTACAAAGAAATTTGCAGTGATTAAATGTGACGTCACATGTTAGCCATATTGGCTTTTGTGGTCAATACAAACGTCTATAGCATGATCTAAATAAACTAGTAAAATGTATATGTCTGAGACGTCGCCTTCAGTTGAGACCATTTTAGAAGATAGGAAGTGCAAGAGACTGATATCAGCCCTTAATGACGCATTCATTTCACCACATCAGAAAGGGGGAAAAACTGGCTAGCCGTCTACTCTGTCACAAGGTATGAATGTGTGTGTGTGTGAGTGTGTGTGTATGTGAATCTCAAACCATTCCCCTTATAATTAAAAGACTGTGCTCTATACATTTCGCGAATGATTTCTGTGAATGTCCTGAGTATGCATGTATATATATATATATATATATATATATATATATATATATATAAATATTTTGATACTTATTTATTTGAACCCAGTAAGTGCAGTATGTCATGATGTTAATTACTTTGCATTCCACCTTCAAAATAAACTAAACAAAAATAAAACTTCTGTTCTTGTTCTTATACTGTCTACAAATTTCGCAAAGTTGCACACATGGGCATTCAAAAGTGCTTCTTCCTTTCTTTCCATTTAGTATATTGCTGACACTTTAAATAACATCAAAATCATAGCACAATAGTAACATCATAGCACCATATCACACTAAACAACATGCAAAACTACATAACCAATAGAGACACATGGTATCAATAAATAATGATAAATGTATTGTCTGATTTATTAATTAGATGTTGTGAGTGGGTGATTTTAGTTAAAAAAAAAAAAGCCATCTTAGGCACTTTGCCCTAGTCACACGCTTCTGTTAAAATAGAAGTAGGAAGATTCATTATAGGTCAAGTTGTGCATGGCAACGTTTTTTCAGGAAAACGGGGACAAGAAAAAAAAATGCAATATCAGCACCCAACCCCCAAAAAGCAATGTCTTTTACACTTATCTCAATTAAATATTTAGATGCATTGTCATACTGAATCAGTGGAGGTCCTTCCCAGGACACTACATATCAAAAGGATAGCAGTCCCAAAAGTTCCACTGAATCCTGCTAAAATGTCATTAATGCAAGACAAAAAAAAAATTCATAAAATAATTGGGAATTTTATTTAAAAAACAAATAGGGGAAAAAAATAAGGGGAAAAAGCTAAACTGTACATAATGTAAACCACTGGGAGACCACAGAGTATCGTCATTCACTGTAAAAAGATTTTTATTATAAAGTATTTTTCAAATGACAATTTTAATAGTATTTTCACACCATAAGCACAGGGGAGGAACCTTTATGATGTAGCCATGCACCAGTCCATCTTATTTAAGCATCTAATTTTGTGAAACACTAGCCTAAGCCTCAGACGATCTGGACTAGGAAGGACGTGGACCCACTAAGATGTATCCCTCTGTTTGGTAAGCAATCTTTATTCAGAAGCCTAAAAATACAAGTGCTCTGTGCATACCAAAAACTATGCACAGTGTAAATCTGAGAAATCGCCAGTGTCTACGTTTTGTCTGGGCTGTCCTGCCTTCTTACTTATCATGCAGATCCACTAAACTCTTAAATTACATAATCCAGAGAGTTTTTCCACTAGTTCTAAACCTAATGGCAGGAGTTTTTAAACCCCTTTAATCAGCATGTTGTTCATAATGATCTCTAGCAGCTGAATGGCCCTGGAAACGTCTGTCCTGAAGCTGCAAAACATCTGTAGCAAACAACCCGGTGATGTTTGATATGAGATGCTGCATCAAACTTCCTGATGTCTGAATGCTGACTTCTGTAGAAGCACAGATGGGGGTTTTGTAGTGGTGCCAGCTTACTAGCAAACCAAGGGAGTGGCACATCTTTTCATGAAACTGAAAAAAGAGGGTAGTGTGTCACAGCTTTTCAGAGGCAGCTTGTGGTGGGGAAGACCCCCTAATCAAATAACATACAATCAAAACAGGTGCTTGTGTGAGAACTTCTTTCCTGTCTAGCGCTGGCAACCTCACTTGACACTTTCACATGAAATATGAAAGTGATCATAGTCTTTTTACCGTCAAATACTGAAGAAATCTGAGAAATGCTTTGAATTGTCAGGGGAAAAAAATAGCAGTGCATTACAAAAAGTCTTCAGCGTTTCAAGATACCGTTTTATTGTGGTAAATGCAAGTTGCAAGTTGTTTCAATACACAGTGGGTGCATATACAGTCTTTTTGTTTTTTCCTTTTTAAGGTTAACAGAAGAAACATTCATTCATTTTGAGATATTTTTGCACTTTCACAGAGTAAATGCCAGTTTCATTTTTGCAAATAAAATGCTTTACACAGTTTATTTCTTAACCTACATCTGTACCATCCATGTGCTATTTATAAATGCTAACAAAGCACAACTTCAGCTCTATGGGCGAACTCCAAACAGAAGGGATCATCCCTATGCCCTACTCCCTTCGAAGGGCAGAGCCTATGAAATGTGTTTTTTTAAGGGGTATAGGCCATTACTGTCTCATGTAAGTGTTTCAAACTCCCTTGGCGAAGGGAATGACTGACCAAATGTTAGCTGGACAATTATTTTATAATTTTATTCAAATATTCTCTAATTGTGTCTTATTTACTATTAAGCTTCTTCAAACGTAACTTGTTTACACTACCATCTTAATATTACTGACGAAAAATATTTTGTATTAAAATAAAGTTAAATTTAATAAGCATATTATACTTACATTTGTATGTGAGGTCTAAATTAACAACAACTTTGCCTTAAAAAGCATTGCAAGATATCCTAACTGAAGATCACACGATCACAAACTGAAATCACGTCAGTGAAGTGACCATCGCATGGTCCCTTCGCTAACGGACTTCTGGAAAGGCACTTTGCGAAGGGATTCAGTTGTTCACTTTTGTTTGGAAATTCCCTACAAATGGCGTCCCCTTCATGAAGTGCTCTCCAAGGGCGCAAAAAAGCTGACTGGAATTTGCCCTGTGTCTCTGCTGCTGATATTAATTGAATTCTTTGGTGTCCATTAGCAATTAGACATTATCATTATCATAGTGTCATTAATTAATTTTGTATTGTTTGTAATGTAATGTTTATTGATACACTTCTAATTGCCCTTGCAAGACGTGCTGAAACATGCTTATTGGTTGTACAAGTACCTGAGTATTTCTATAGCGACACACATGAACAAAGCTGTGACATTAGCGATATCTGCTGGTTGATAGGAGTAACTGCAGTTCTTTTTTGAGACTAGATTCAAGTATTGTTTTAATTAAATTGCACATATTGCTATTGCTATGTCACAGTGTCAATAATATGATTACTCTATTCAGGATTATTATTTCTGTGAAAATATATTACAATTGCATTCAGTTATAGTATTGTATAGTAGGGTAGGTTATTTTAGAATAATTGGTTATTTTAGAATAATTGGTTATTTTAGAATAAAGAGATAATAAAATTAATTTAAAAAAACAAGTAAAATAAATGAATACATGCCTGCATAGTTTTAATTTTATAGTACCATAATTGTGTGATATGTGCATGCAAAACAAGGAGTTTCAAATATCAATGCACACTTTTCTTATTGCTTTTCAACCTTTGTGAAATACACACTCTGCGCATCCTACAAATAGTTCATAGAACTAGAGATCTATCCAAACTATTCTAAACCAGCCTCAGCTAATAAAGTGCTTATTTTACTGGAAAATATACATTACAGGCAGTACCTAGGCAGAATGATGCTTGCAAAAAACAGTTGTGTCCATGTTTAAGAAGTGAATGTGCATTCTCGTCTCAATTTCAATTCCTTTAAGAATCTGTTGAGCAGGAAACCAAGAAAGAGAGTGTTATATCAGTAAAGCAAGTCTTACATGATCAAATTATACAACTTCTTATGTTTACACATGTTGTATGTGATAATGTTTAAAGCAATGAAAAACATAATATTTGCCTTATAAAATAGGCAAATGCTAAATGGCCATATGACCATATGGCTTGTGCATATAAATAAGAAACAAATTGACAAACCTTCAAAAAATGCTCAAATGTTATTCCTTCATAGAACTCATCAGGTGCCTGAAAAAAAAACAAGCATACAGACAAATTAGCAAGTGTGTGTGTGTTGGCATGTTTTTGTGATATATCAGGACACAACTCTGAATAATGACATGGGTATGACACAAGTATTACAAGGAGAGGGTGACTTAGGAGGACATTACCCATGTCTCCATTTTATACATTTTATAAAACGCTTAGAAATCATACAGAATGAGTTTTTTGAGAAAGTAAAAATGCAGTTTCCTGTGAGGGTTAGGGTTAGAATTAGGGCCATAGAATATGGGGTGTCCCCACTTTTCACAAAAACAAACATGTGTGTGTGTGCGTGTGTGTGTGTGTGTGTCTGTGTGTAAAGACTTCAATACTTTAGGGATAAATTCTTCCATATGGTGACATACAATCAAGGAGATAATAATTTCCTATGTTAATTATATATCAAATGAATAAATGGACGAATGAATTTCTCCAATTCTCAAAATACAAAAAGGAGAAACCTAGAACATCCCAGGTCACTCACTTAACAAAAAGGGCTTCATGTGGCATCATTTAGATGAATGGTTTTTATTATTATTTTACTGAACTCAAAAACCTGAAAAATTCTTATACATTCTTAACTTTACAGATATATTGAATTAATATTGATATACTTTCTCCATGAAATGTTGGTGATAAAGCCTCTAAATAACATACCATAGGGCCTACTGAGATACTGGCAACCTCCAGCATTGCAGCATCTGCAATGCCCTTAGCTGTCTCTCTTCCAAGAGCTCCACTACGGGACAACAACTCCTCTACAACCTAGAGAAGAGAGACCACAACACTTCTGATAATCTGTGGAGATAATCATGAACTACCCACATGTACACATATTTTATAAAAGATAGATTTAATTTCACAAAAATTGGTAATTTCTTACATGTCTGTATTCCTCCAGTGTTATGGTTCCATCATTGTCGGTGTCATGCATGTTGAACAAGACTATAAAGAAAGAGAGTACTTTATCAATTCTGTTGTGACTTTATGGCTCAGTTGACTGGTATTTTATCTCCAAGTATCTTAGTTTCCAGAGAATGTTTTGAATTTCATTTCTGCATGCCCTTACAGCGCAGTTTGGCTCTTCTCATTTCTTCTTTCTGCTCCTCTGTGATATTATGGGCTGGTGCTCTGAAGTACGACATGACTGTAAGGAATTCCTCAAAACCAATTTCATCCACAGATCCCACATCATCTTTCTGGAAGTTCCTGTGAAGAACAAGTGGGGATAGTAATGTGTTATTGCTCTACATCAACAGCTTTGCTGAAACCTAAATATTAAACTTTAATATTAATCTACAGGTTTGCAGATGATTTTGACCCTTGGAAGAAACACACGCTTAAAAAACTACACAATGTTGTAGCATGCAGATCTACATATTGCAAATTTAAATATTTATTTATAAGGAAGATGTAGATGATTTTTTTTAAAGAATTTATTCAGTCAGTCTATTACAATTAGTTATATAAGAAAATTATATAAAAATTATTGGGCATGAAAAATTATTGATAATAATAATATATTTATATTTATATATAATAATATATAAATATAAATATATATATATATATATATATATATATATATATATATATATATATATATATATATATATATATATATATAAATATAATTTTATACAATGCCGTTAAAAGTTACTTCTCAAAGGAACAGAACCACAAAAGCCACCTTTGGCTTTTGTGTCAAAATACTTCCCTTTATTATTAAGGTGCTGATTAACATCTGTTTTGAATGAAGACAGTGCCACTGATATTTGTGATGTTTCTAATTAAACTTCAAAAATGTGACATATTACTCAAAGGCAATCTCGAATTCGGAGGCAGTAGGAGGTCATTTCAAACAATACATAACTCTTGTCACTGTTAACACCAAACATATATAGAAATACAAATAAGCACAAACCTTTTATCGAAGAAAGCTTCTATAATCTCGTACCGAATTGGGTTGCTTTCCAGGTCTTGTATTGTTTGAAGGTCATCTCTCCTTTAGATGAGCACACAAAACAATTAGGTTTGATAAGTAAATGACAGGCATTATGCTTTGTACTGTATGTCCTGTTATGTATGAATATATGTTGTATAACCAAGCAAACCACCTAGGCAGAAACATGAATCAAGTACAGGTGCATCTCAATAAATTAGAATGTTGTGGAAAAGTTGATTTATTTTCTGTAATTCAACTCAGATTGTGGAACTCGTGTAAATAAAATAAAAATCAATGCACACAGACTGAAGTAGTTTAAGTCTTTGGTTCTTTTAATTGTGATGATTTTCGCTCACATTTAACAAAATCTAAACAAATTAGAATATGGTGACGTGCCAATCAGCTAATCAACTCAAAACACCTGCAAAGGTTCCCCAAGCCTTCAAAATGGTCTCTCAGTTTGGTTCACTAGGCTACACAATCATGGGGAAGACTGCTGATCCGACATTTCAGAAGACAATCACTGACACCCTTCACAAGGAGAGTAAGACACAAACGTTCATTGCTAAAGAAGCTGGCTGTTCACAGAGTGCTGTATCCAAGCATGTCAACAGAAAGTTGAGTTGAAGGAAAAAGTGTGGAAGAAAAAGATACACAACCAACTGAGAGAACCGCAGCCTTATGAGAATTGTCAAGCAAAATTGATTCAAGAATTTGAGTGAACTTCACAAAGAATAGACTGAAGGATGGGATCAAGGCAGACAGAAGTGTCAAAGAAATTTGGCTACAGTTGTCGCATTCCTCTTAAGCCACTCCTGAACCACAGACAATGTCAGAGACATATTACCTGGGCTAAGGAGAAGAACTGGACTGTTGTTCAGTGGTCCAAAGTCCTCTTTTCAGATGACAGCAAGTTTTGTATTTCATTTGGAAACCAAGGTCCTAGAGTCTGGAGGAAGGCTGGAGAAGCTCATAGCCCAAGTTGCTTGAAGTCCAGTGTTAAGTTTCCACAGTCTGTGATGATTTGCAGTGCAATGTCATCTGCTGGTGTTGGTCCATAGTGTTTTTTTGAAAAACAAAGTCACTGCACCCGTTAACCAAGAAATTTTGGAGCACTTTATGCTTCCTTTTGAAGACCAACTTTTTTAAGATGCTGATTTGCCCACACTTGCCCACGCTGCCAAAAGCACCAAAAGTTGGTTAAATGACCATTGTGCTGGTGTGCTTGACTGGCCAGCAAACTCACCAGACCTGAACCCCAAAGAGAATCTCTCTTTGTCAAGAGGAAGATGAGAAACAAGAGACCAAAAAATGCAGATAAGATGAAGGCCACTGTCAAATAAACCTGGGCTTCCAGACCACCTCAGCAGTGCCACAAACTGATCACCTCCATGCCACGCAGAATTGAGACAGTAATTAAAGCAAAAGGAGCCCCTACCAAGTATTGAGTACATGTAGAATAAATGAACATACCAGAAGGCCAACAATTCACTAAAAAAATTTTTTATTGGTCTTATGAGGTATTCTAATTTGTTGAGATTTTGTTAAATGTGAGCCAACATTTTCACAATTAAAAGAACTAAAGACTTTAACTACTTCAGTCAGTGTGCATTGAGTTGATTTATTATACAAGTTTCACAATTTGAGTTGAATTACTGAAATAAATGAACTTTTCTACGACATACTAATTTGTTTCTAATTCATAAACAATTAAATAATAATTTAATTCAAATTTTTCTAATAGTTAATACCAGCAAAACGTTTTTTTGTTTTTTTTTTTATTCTTGAAAGACATGTTGAACAATCATTCTGTTGCAACACTCTGCAGAATGCTTCCCCCACACAACTACTTCTTGGAGATTACCGTAATGTTTCCTCATTTTGGCTGAGCTGCTTAAAACGATTGTGGAGAATTGCGATCTGCTCCAGTGAAACTGAAAGAGAATGAAAATAATGGAGGTGATGACTTACCAGATGGCACCATGCACTATGTGTGAAGTTAACACAACTGCTAAAACTTCAAGACACCACACACACGTAGCTGTTATCTGACTGACTCCCCTAACTGAATTATGAATGATCACATGAGATCACATGTACTTCAAGAGATCAGTCAACCAAAATACAAAGTTCTGTCATTATTTCATCACCCTCATTTTGCTCCAAACCCATATGACTTTATTTCTTCTGTAGAGCACAAGGGTGATTTTAGAGACAGGTAGCATCAGTCATTGTTCACTTACATGGAAGAAGATTAAAGTGAGTGGTGATTGAGAGGTCATTGAGGCTGCCAGAAAATATCTCCATTTGTCATATGGCTTTGGAACAACAATAGTGTGTAAACAATGAATGGCTGCATATTTTTAGGGTAGCCTACACATTTTGTGGTTTAATTCCATATTTTGGGTCTGCAGTACAGAGGTATCAATCTAAGCATCCATAAACATTAAAAATTTGATATTTTCTGAATTTACAGTTTTGTCTTCCTATGTAGGCTACACATAAACAATTATGAATGCTAATAACAAAATACCGGTATATCAACATTAGCCTACTGGAGAGTTTTCCAACAGGTAGGCTTATTAAACTAAATATGCAGTACAGTAGCTCTGAGCTGTAAATTACAAAAGATGTGAAAAGAAGATATAGTTATTTCCGACATGTCACTAAATGATTTATATCACTACACAGTTCCTGTGTAAATGTTGCTGCGTTTGTCAGATATTAAGTAACGGGCTATTAATTAGATTACATATAAACCCTTCGTAATAGTTATACTCACAGCCTGTCTTCTGTGACAGGGTTCGATATGGATGGTCATCCGGTAAAGACTGGAAGCTACCCATCACGATATTGATACAACACCAGTAAGTTTGTCTGCGAGTCTGTTCCTCGATCTTCCGGGGGTTTAGGTTTCACTCATGCGCCAGTGTTTGCCTTGCAGAACAAACGCATGCAAATTGCATTGTGACTTGTGAAAATGAGAACACGTCCCCTGGGTCCTAGCGCCGCATAAACATCCTCTGCATCAAACGCTGTTCTAAGAATTGACGCCTGCTTTGCTAATCCAGTTTCTGATCGCTGATCACGGCCAAACCAGATATTACAATAGGATCAAATATTGTGTCTACATAATGAACAATGAAGACTGAAGCGAACGGCGCCATCTCGGCAGCATTCATTCATAATACATGTCACCCTGACAGCAGCAGCAGTAGGCTACAGCTTTCTAGAAAACAGAAATGAAACACTGACATTTCTGAGAAGGCCACAGAAAAGCAGCCTTTTATAAACTGATTGTAAAATAGCTAAGGAATAGATTTACATATTATTTTGTAACGATAATATGCTTAACGGGTACGCATTATGTTCTAACCATGAAATATTTTTATGTAAAAGTTTTTATTACATGAAATAGCTTCAATTATACGAATCCAAAAAAGTATTTGAAAAAAAAAATTGGGGTGGGGGGTGGGGGGGTATTTAGGAAAACGTTGCCATATGGCAACAGTGTACATCAATATAGAAAATGGCCAAAAATGTAGTTTTTCTATTAAATTATGATTATCTTTTCTATTTAAATTGATATTTCTTTTAGATATTGATAGATTTTTATACTTGGAACTCATGCAAACCAAAAGTAAGTAGGTTCCTTTCATTTAACCTTCAAAATGGTACTTAAAAGTACTATAATAATGCTTGCATACAGACAAAAAAATTCGCTTTTGTACCATATATGCATATCAAATTCATCAACTGTTTATTGTTTTACATCCACAAAGTTTCCAACAACAAAAACAAGTCTTTTTGAAAGTATTTTATACAAGTTAAGTAAACGCATGGTAGCTTGAAATATGCACTAATACCATGTAGAACATGAAAACATAAAATACAGGTATTACGATAGGCGGCTATCGTTACGACCTTCGGGTAACTAGTCCAAGTCTGTAACCATTAGGCCACAGCTGGCCCTCAGTGTGGGTTTTCCCCTGTCCATCCATGTGCACCTGTCTCAATCAACTCATGTCACATTTCATGACATCCCATGAAACTGCAAAAAGCAGTTCCTTTCAGCTGTGATGCAAAGGTGTAAGTCACATTTGCTGCACTTCATGTGGACGATCTCCCTGCAGCCAGGGTATTTGCACTTCCCTTTCTTCTCCATTACAGGCCAACTCTGCACTCTTCCTATTGCCCTTTCCATAAAATATAGCTGTATTCATTTTCTGAAAAGAAGACATAATTTTGTTATTTATACATAAATACAACTATACTACAATAAACACTTAAAAATCATTAAATAACTGTGATAATTTTATTAATGCTACTATCTATAAAATATCCCAATGGGGAAATAAATTACTGCAATTCCACTGTGGTACAGAGTTGCAAAATGGCAACTTTGATATTTTCTTAATTTACAGTAAAACTATGTTAGACAAAATTAATTTGTGAATGAAAATATCTAATTTACCAGAACCCAGAATTCACTGGCATTCGTGTACCGTATTTTCCGGACTATAAGTCACACTTTTTCATACTTTGGCTGTTCCTGGGACTTATAGTCAGGTGCCACTTATTTATCAAAATTAATTTGACATGAATCAAGAGAAATGAACTAAGAGACATGAACCAAGAGAAAACATTACCGTCTATAGCCGCGAGAGGGAGCTCTATGCTGCTCAGTCCTCCTGCAGCCTACACTGAGCAGCATAGAGCGCCCTCTCGCGGCTGTAGACTGTAATGTTTTCTCTTGGTTCTAAATAAATGCGACTTACAGTCCAGTGCAACTTACATATGTTTTTTTCCACATCATGACGTATTTTTGGACTGATGCGACTTATACTCAGGTGCGACTTATAGTCCGAAAATGGGGAGCTACAATTGTCCCACCTTAGGCAGTGTTCCATTTCAGTCCTTAACACTGATGACATTTTTTTTTTTGTATTTTTTTTTTTGTATTTAGCTTTAGGCAATTAGCACGAAATTAACCACTAAAAAGATAGAGAAACCCATTAACTAATTTGTCTGGCTTTCCAGAACAAATATCTAAACATTCTTAAAAATGACTTAACATTTTAAATCTTGTTGTCTGAAAAATATATCAAAAGTTAATGCAAGAAATAATTTTTTTTTTTTTTTTTTTTTTTTTTTTTTTACCCATTGCATTTTTTCTCTAGTAAATATATCATGATTTAAGAATCTTTAGATATTTTTAATAGCGGAAAACAAGACAAAAATACTAAAAATATTTTTCCAGTACAAATTATTAAGGCAAGGTATGAGCTAAGGTAGTCTATACTTTAGGTAGTAACTTTATGCTAAATACCTCTATTTGTAAAGCTACTTTGTCTACAAGACTCGATTTAGATTTCATAGAATTGATATTAAAGCCTACTATGGCTGAAAAGGAGTACAAAAGTAATACATTTCATTAAATTTAATTTCGTTATGTATCAATCCACCACACGATGGCAGTAAAGATCATAACATCAACCCATAAATATGTTGGCCAGTAGATAGCTACACTTTTTCACTTTGAAGGCGCATAATGTATATCAAATACCAATAAAACGGACAATGACGGAATAAACCAATAAAACTTTAAAATGACTTGTGTTCGCATGCATTTCTGGCCTTGTGTGGTTGTGGAGCAGTAACTGCCAAACATTCATTGGCTACTTACTGATCCAGGGAGTACTTAAAGATTTTGTTTTGCAAAACGTATAAACAGAAACAGATTAATCATGATTATTTCAGTGCTTTTTCTGTTACCTTTTAGTAGAGACAACCAATATTACAATAATAATATTACATCTGACAAAAAAATAAAAAATCTAAATATTGAGAAAATTGTTTAAATAAGTTTAAATATATTTACAGTAGGACATTTACAAAATATCTCCATGGAACATGATCTTTAATATCTTATTGATTTTGGTATTAAAGAAAAAATTATCATTTTGACCCATAAAATGTAAAGTTGGCTATTGCTACAAATATACCCATGCTACTTATGACTGGTTTTGTGGTCCAGGGTCACATCTGAATCCAACTGAGCTTAAACATTATGAGAGCTTAAAATAAAGCTGACAGTCTGACCCAGTTTAAATCCAAAGTGTGGAGAACAGTCGGTAAAAACACTTAAAACCAGCCTTGACCTGGTCTGAGCTGCACATTTACGTCCACTTGAGACAGCACACACAACAGCAAAAACCAGAGCAAGTGGTTGTATCTTCTCTGAGTTACTTCTTCCAATGCATTGAAGAACTGTCATTCTGGAGAAGCCTAACATGGTCTGGAACAGCAACAGAATCCGAGTAAAAATCCGTCAGATATTTTGATGTTAATAATTTACATAAAACTAATTATAGGCCTCAGGTTGATTTTTTCTGTTTTCAATTTCCAGATAAGCCACATGAAGTCTTTTGGAATAGATCACTATAGCTCTAGGACATTTTGAATGCAGCTGCCACCAGATCCACATTTCCTGCAGAGACATTGTCAGTGATGAGCTAAATATTTTTTGCAGAAGATCAATACTGGTTCACATAACACCTACATGACATGGCAAGACTAGAATTTCATTTTTATTTGTTGACTAGTGCTGGTATAGAATTTAAAACGCAGATCTTAATAGATTAACTACAACTGGTACAATCTGTGTTAAAGGCAATAAGGAAATATAAATTACAATAGTGCTAGTTGAAACATAATAGTTAAGGTGGCTTATTTAAGTAATACTGGTGATGCATGAGAATGAAGGGAATGTTCTGATGCAAAATGTTGACCATTAATTCTTTATTTACAGCAAACCTTTGCTAGATTTGAATCTCATTTATTTAAATCACAAGAAACTATTTGGTCTTGCATGAACACCAGAAGAATCCAGAAAATTATTTTACATTTAAAGGTAAAATACTGTAAAAAATTCTACAACAAAACCTATTGATTGGTTAATTTTGTTTTATTTATTTTTTACAATAAAATACGGTTCAATTTACAAGATTTGGAAGTGAAAAACATGAGACATCTTGTCATTTACAGCGATGAACCATAAATTGGCATTCCCAAAATTATTTTCATTAAAATAACAGTTTCTTTTCTTTCTCAGTTTTGCACATCAGGGTTTGTTACATAATGTGTTGTTAAATAATTTTTATTGTATTATTTTAACACTGTGTGTTATCATGATGGTGTTTTGCATTTGTGTGTACTTTGTACTATTTACTTAAGCTTGTGGAAAATCTGTGATGAGCTTTGATTCATAATGTGGCTTTTTTTATTACCAGCTGTTGATGTCAAAACACATTTTAGTGCTTCAATAGGTTTGTATATTAACATTATACATGTTTTTAAGTTAAATCTATCAAACATTATTTAACTGTAAATTTCACAGATTTCCTTTTTACAGAGTAAACATTGTTAGTGATATCCCTTGTCTAGTGCTTTCAATAACTTTTCACTACTAAACTATTTTGCCTAGTGCCTCTAATGTTAGAATTAACCAACAAACCTGCTACCAATAACAGAGTTCACATGCAGTTTCTGCATAAACAACATTCAAGACAAGTATAACCCACATTAAAGAACAAACATTACTATTAGTTTAAGGAATTACAGGGTAAACAAATGGAATAATTCCAGTGCAAATCCCGGCTCTGGCTCTAGGCCAACTTCTGATGCTCCTCACGCTTCGGCCGCCCCCACCAGCGGAGAGAGTCACTGTCTGTGTCTCAGTACCCCCAGGACGCCCTCTCATTCAGAGCAGCTGTTGTCTGAGAGCTAGAGGCAGCTCTCTGACACTCTGTCAGACTTTCCTCTTAGAGCTCCTCCTCTGCATGCCAAACAGGCAGCGTGTCCTCACGTTCTCATGATGGTGCTTTCATTAAAAGCAAGTATCTTCAATTAAATCACCATAAAAGTGTACTGAAGGCACAGAATTGTGCCATGACCTCCACTATTTGAATTGTTAGCCCAAGCTAGGTATGCAACATCTAAAAATTGGAATTGTTTTTATTTGAAGCTTTGTTATTATTCGGGAAGCAGAGAGCTGCCTTCTCTCATTGTCAGTTATGTCAACTTTTAGCGAATAGGAGTGGACAACATGTCCTTGAGCTTTAGTGCAAAGCCACAGTCCAAAGAAAAGAAATGTATTGCACCTTCAAACAGACAGCCTACTTCTTCGCAAAACAGCGTTATGTTTCAAAGCTCATGAGAGCGTCTTACGTATCGACCTATGTATTCCATCATACCTTCCTACAAAGCATTCAAAGAGGACAAAAACAGATTTCATTTGCACAAACTATTTAAAAATAACCATGTCCAACTCTATTAATATATTGAATAATTCTCTGGCAAATACTGTATTAGTCCACTAGAGTACCATGCATGCAGAAGCCTTATGTGCTTTTTTTGCACTAAAAAAATATTCTTGTAGCATCATAAAATTAAGGTTGAACCACTGATGTCGCATGGAACTTTTAACAGTGTCCTTTCTACCTTTCTGGGCCTTGAACATATTAGTTGCATATGCAGGATCAGAAAGCCCTTGGATTTCATCAAAAATATATTCATATCTGTTCCAAAGATGAACAAAGGTCTTACAGGTTTTGAATAATGTGAGGGTAAGAAATTAAAGACAGAATTCTTACTTTTGGGACAACTATCCCATTAATGCTGAATGTAATGTATGCAACCTTTAAATCTGGGCCCTGATGATAACTGCTTGATATCAGAAATGGGAAACTCATGCTCTGTTTTAATCTGGGCATTACAAGTCACTCCTCCCCTACATATTCCATTTCACTCTTCAAACTTCCACTTAGAGAAATTATAACGTTTCACTATAATTTACACTTAGGTACAAAACACTGTGCAGGGCATTTTGAAAAGTTGAAGAAAAGACATACTAATGCATTTTTGTTCCCAAAGATTGTCCATGAGAATTGTGAGAGCCATAGTCAGATCTAAATGAGCTGTTTCAGAGGCTGCCTACTGTGACAGCTCACACCAGATAAATATTTTAATCACACATGGTAGAAAATATCAAACCAAGAGCACTGCACTTGAGAACAGGATAAAAATATATGCCGCTGACCAGCACCAAACCTCTTCTACAGGAGTTTTTACAAGAGTCAGACTTCTTCTTCATTATGAAGGCCTTGGAACCACATTCTGTAGACTATTATAACATCTGCGGGAAGTGATACAGTTCATGATAATATCAACAACAATTTGGAATGACAAAGACGTGTCAAATTTCATGCAGCTAGTAGCATAATTTGAAATGTGACAATAACAACTCTAAAATCTACAAAACTTATATACCTTATGCGTTAAAGAAACGAAAGTATAGCTGTCTTTAGAATTTTGTCTTTGAACATCTGTTTTTTGGTAGCTCTAGCATTGCTGTTGAGTAATTTGCTGGTAAAATGGATTTACTTTAGTAATGAAAGTTAATGAAAGTTATGTGCATTGTAATGAATAAATTAAATATTATTCAAAGCGGGCATCATAACAAATGTTAGTACAGTAAACCAGGAAGATTTTAAAATAAGCAATTCATTCATAAATTTATACGACCTGACCTTTATGCTGTTGAAATACAAAAAGTTAGACAGAAGACAATGAAAAGGGGCACATGTCGGTATTCACGGTAACTGCATTATAAGCTGTTTTACTGTGACATTTTAAAATTTTTAATAAACATGTGCTACACTAAAGGTCAAATGCAGGCTTGAGATAAGAGCATATCAAATATTTTTGTATGAAGTGGAGTTTTAGACAGGAGCTCCTCTGTAAATCCTATTAGTTTGCCAAAGGGGACAAGCATACTCCCAAATTTCAAACATTTTCGAGACCAGATTGCGCTGGGTCATAGAACAGAAAGCAAAATTATTAATCAGATCCAATACTGTGAGTGCAGTTAACTGTACAAAGGATTATTCTTGATGACTTTTAAGTGACTGTGACTATAATTTACAACATTATGCTTAAGTAAATATTGTAAACTATTATAAATAATAAATATTGAATAACTATGTATATGTATACATACATATATAAATATGTATGTATACATATGTATGTATACATATACATATGTATGTATACTTTTTACTATATATGTATACATACATATATAGTAAAAAGGCTCAAATTTGTATGCAACATTTTAAACAAATGTAAGATATTTATTTGTAAATATATTTAAATAATAGTTTCTCTCTTCCTCTCTTTGTGTGTGCAAACATCAGACAACCGTTAAACGGCAGTCACTTCTTTAAAATGCTTCTATCCGCTTGACATATTCATGAGTACAACACAAACACATTAAGTTACTCGCAGCAAGTAGAACATTTCCACCTTTCAACCTGAGCAAGTGCACATCCCGCACATACCATTCCTCCAATTAAAGTGTGACATTGTTTCATGGCAGCAACAAGATTAATCGTGCGACTGGAGCTTCCTGAATTAGATGTATTGGGGCTCTTGAAATACCCCTTTGAAACTGGTCTTTCCTTAGGATTGCCATATTAATCTCCCCCTCTTTTCATTCTTCAGCGGGGAGCTCATCTGCTCCGTCCCTGCATGCCATGAATCAAGCATTTGTGACTTGCATACAGAGGAAGCTTCCTCAGGCTGTTCTCTCTCATGGTAATCCCTGACAAACGTCTGCTTCCCAAAGAAACTCTCATTTAGCCTGTTTTTTGGCGGGTTATGACGCACACAGCAGGAGATCAGCAACCTTGTCGGTGTTTTGAGAGGCCGACTGGACTTCGGGGCTAACATTTGACCTTGGGGAATTCATTAGTACATTTAAAGAGATAATAAAAGCGTATTGGCCCACTGTTGCAAATCATTCAGGGAAGCAGAGAGTTTTTTTTATGATACCTTTGTGGCAATTGATCTGTCTTTTTACTGTAACGCTTCCCAAACGGCCTCTTAAGAGAGACGATGAATGTAACAAGGAAGGTGGATGACAAAGAATGGTGAAACAGTTGTACAAACAAACAGCAATAAAGACCGCCCCTACATTAATATCATCAGAACAATTAATCAGCACACACAGTCATGGTGGTGAGAGTCCCCTTCACTTGTTTAATTCAAGGTCAAAACCCATAAAATATAAATGGATCACTCAATTAAATGCTCTGTGTTGTTCATTATATGCGTGAAGGGGGTATAATCGGGGTGCTCATCTATAGCATAACCAGCATACATTAATTACATGGCAATATAAGATTGCTTTTAGTAAAAGTGTAATTGCTTCAACAAAGTATAACAACTAAAGAGCTCAGTCCAGCTCCTTGTGAATAAACCATGAGGTTTGTCCCCAGGGTCACCTTGCAGGAAACAATAATGGTCAGGCTGCCAGGGTAAACTCCTGGTTGAGAAGGATGGGCTGAATCTACTCAGACAATGGCTAGCATAGTGGATCCTTGAGGACAATGAATTAGCCAAAAGTTTTAAAGCCACATAATAGAATAACGCAGTGCAATTTACCTCAGACGAGAGTCTGAAGGGCTTTCTTTCTGTCCATTAGGTCAAGGTTTTATGTTGACATTGTCTCTGTATAAGAGTATCTAAAACGGCACACAATAGCCTGCCTGAAAGAAAGAGGAATCTGAAAAATGTAGTCAATTACACATAACCTTGCAATGGGAAAGATCAGAGAAATTGCCACCGTTAACATTGCATCTCAGGGACTGTGGTTCACATTGAAAATAATGCTGTACCCAGAATATTGAATAATTTTTTGCTGATATGTTCCGTGGTAAGTGTATAGTACCATTATGTTTTTTAAGGGGAGGTAAAATACGTTTTTAGAAAAAAATCACATTTAACAAGTAAAAAATATAATTATTCAATTAAAGACTTTGGAATCTGTTGACCAATTACATTTCTGATATTTCAAAAGGACGTGCCAGAGTAAATGACACAAAATTCAATGTCAATACATTAATAAAATTGCCTTAATCCACTAACGCATTAAACACAACGTTGAAAAAAAGGTAAGTCACCTTCTCTGAGGGTGACCTGCAGACACTGACGCTGACATAAATGTAACTAGTATTTCATAAAAAGCATTTATCAATTTCAGTTGACCTAATCTGTCAACAAAGTCATCCAGAATCCTTTTAAAGGCGGGCAATTGAGTCTGCTTAAAAGGTAAAGTGTATTGAGGCATGTGGAGGCAGTGCATATACAACATTCAATGTTTCCAGCATTCAGTCACCAGTTCCAACAAAATACACTATTTTGATTTTATTTATTTTGTTCTCAGCTGACCAGGTCGCCCTGTTTAAAGTTTTGAGAAAATGACTTTAATTACATGCATAAATTTACAATTAACCAGCTCTGGTTACATTATTACATAAAATAGCAAGACCCAAGCAAAAACTTTATATGTTAGCCTTGGGTTGGAGGTACGGGGTCAAAGGAATTTGAAAAGGACATATTGTCAAGTCAGTCCTGCTACACAACTCCCGTGGGTGAGCAAAGATATCACCTCTCTCTCTACATGAGAGGCTTGGGAGAAACTCCCGTCAGGTTTTGGAAACCTCAGACAGAAACGAGAGCAGAATGTAAATGGCTTCTTTACTCTGACTGGTAAGAATTTTCCATTATACCAGTGAGCCAAAAACGGATTTGTGCCAAGATGTCTGCAAGAATAAACAAACAGAATTAGACAGATGCTGCTGAGCTTTTCTCAAAGACTGATGTTCAATAAACTGCTACACCTCTATTTATTTTCTTATGTTTGTTCTTTTTCAAGTGCAACATATCCAATGAAGATTTTTTGGTATATGGATACATACTGTGGTGCAAAATCAAAATCTGTGGTTTAATGCAGAATCTTTAACATGCACTGAAACCTTCTTTTTTCTTAACAGTGAAAAAAAGTTTTTTTTTAGATTTTGAAAATGTTCTCCACACAAAATGACTCTGGACCACAAAACCAGTCATAAGAGTCAGATTGAAGATTTATATCACCATGAAATCTGAGGGAGCAAAAAAATAAATCAAATCAAATCAAAGTACTGAGAAAATCACCCTGAAAGTTGTCCAAATGAAGCTCTAAGCAATGCATATTAGTAATCAAAAATTAAGTCTTGTTATAATTATTGAAGGAAATTCACAAAATTTCTTCATGGAATATTATCTTTTCTTAATATCATATTTTGGACATAAAAGAAAAATCAGTAGCTATTGCTACAAATATACCTGTGCTACTTATGACTGGTTTTGTGGTCCAGGGACAAAAATGGTTCTTTAAAGACTGACCACTAAAAGGGGTACCAAAAATTGTACTTTTATGGCATCACCATGAAAACTCTATTTTTGAACCTTTGGAAGCTTGCTTTTATGATATTCTCCATCACAAAATCTGCTTCTCAATAAAATTTAGTTGTATTTGAAAACCAAACAAAAGGTTTATTGGACATGTTTTTTTATATAAATAAAAAACTACATTTTTGATTAATAAGAACACAAGCTTCGGCTGCAGGTCTTCTGAGATGTCTTTTATGAACTTCTGTTATGTATCTGTTATGGCCTTTGAGCTTAATGTCACCACAGAGAGTACTCTTGACCTTTTGTAGTAGGTAGCAGTTATATTACTCTTTCCTTCTTTGTACTTTTTTGTACCATTCGGTCCCTATAAATATTTATAACTGACATTTCTGCGGTGCTTAAAATGTATCCAAAGCTTTTTTATAAAAACATTCTGAATAATACTAACAATATGAAGCTGAATGTCAATAAATCACTTTTAAAATCCATATAAATCAGATAAAGAACCTTGAAAATGAAACTGATTTATATTTTGTTTATATTGTCTTTGAAATGATCATTTGCCACTTCAGAGAGATGTGAGTAATCGGGTCAAACTGCAGTTGTCCTTTTCATGTGATATCTCTCCACGAGAGCCAGATCAGCAGCCCTCTCTCCTCAGATTCTAGGAATAGCGCCATTTCCCTTAAATGTAATTAGCAGACAGACACAACCGAATGGAGGAAGGCAGATACAATTACTGTGTGATTCAGACCATCCACAGTCTTTTGGCCCTTTAATGTTTACAGGTCAAATTCTGATGCGCGCACACAAACACACAAGGAATGGTTTGAGGTTTTCTGGTTTTTCGTCTTATTTAAGTACACACACAACAGTCAACATGTCCAGTCCTCTCTAGGGTGGTGCATATTGTGCCCCGGCTGGTACAGCTATCATCCAATATTAATTGAACTGAGGGACACTGAGGACTTTTAGGGCATGGTATTTCACGCCATCCTGATAGGACACCAGGAGAGCAGGAGCAGAGAATTGCTTTGAAGTGATTCATTTGTGGAGGACACCGTGCCATACATCACCAATGCCACACTGAGTCTATGAGTTTTCACTCTATAAACAATGGATCTCTTACACGGTGGGAGCTTTAAGTCTCGCTAATCTTTTGTGACATTGTTTACCTTACACATAAATGCTCGATTTATTTTAGAAGCTAGAATCAATGCCACATATTAAAAAACATCTTAAATTTACAATTTAAAACCATTGCATCTACAGTATTTAATAATAAAAATGCAACTACTTTCATTGTAACCAGAATGTCACAATAAATCCACGTAACAATGAATTGCAAACTTACCAATCATTGACTGAATTTTATATTACAGGCTGTTCTGGGTCATTTAATGGCCCATTTTCACAGAATGTGATGAGGTTTTTTATATTTTATTCTTTATACAATTCTTTACATTAGTGTTTCTAAAACAACGGCAGGGAGTAACATCTTTTTCTCCTCTTTGGACCATTTTCTCATGCTTTCAATCAAGCTAAATAAATGATTTACGCAGTTGTAAAGGTTAGTTTCCTCCTTCCACATGTAAATGAGAGGGCACTGATGAAGTCAAAAAACGATGCCAGCAGTGAGTGGTTACACCAGATGTGTATGAGATTAGATGAGGCTGAATCAAAGTCAAGGCCAATCTTATCTGATCAGCTTGATGTGAACTGTACACCAGCTTCACCAACTCTAAATAAATTATTGTAACAGTTGAAGTGTTCTAATTGCATCATTAGGACATTTAGAGACTGTGGGGGTCCTGTAGGACCTCAGAACTCAATGTGAGCAAAACACAGAGCCGACAGTAAACAAGGACGTTCAAGGACAACATCCAAGCTGTGATATCTGCACTGAGGCAGCAGTGCTCATAATGATGACAGCAACAATTTCAACCAACACAGTCTTCTTATGGTTTACTTCTTATGGCAGTTAATAGTAATGATAAGGCAGTTAATAGTAATGATAACCTCAGAGAGAAATTCCTCTTGAGGTTGAGATTAGTTTAGTTACCTGTGTCATTGCTGAGTGAGACACTGGGGGAAATTGTTTCAAAGTGTTTTTCTGCTATTTTATACACAGTCACAACAAAAACAAATTAAACGTAAAAATCGATTATTTACTGAAAAAAACAATTCAGTAATATTTGAGTTCAAATCAGGTTAGTGTTTTTCCTGTACTGTGAAAGCAAAGAAACTTACTGCAATAACTGAAAGTTACTATTGTTTAGGAAAGATGTCATTAATGTATTGCCTTTTAATAAACAAAAATATCCTGAAGATAAGGGGTGTTCAGAGACATGATGAACATTTCTTATTTCAATATGTCAGACTGATTTCATGCCACGACTGATTGGAGACTTATTTGCATTATGTCATAGTTCTGCTCTCCTGGGAGGCATAAATATCTTTACCTGAGAACATTAGTTGGTAAGTTTATGCATTCACCGGGAATCTTATGCAAAATAAATTCTTAAATAGAACACCTCACTTCCTGATTGATATTCGCATATTTAGGATTTAAATGACCTTATACTTTATACTGAGGTGGGCTGATGCATTATGTGAATAGTTACAGTCTCCATAAAACAGGTTGAAAAAAATCAGTTTATTTTACCTTGATCAATTGAGAAAACAACTTTAACATGATAATTATTAGGAGATCCAACCCAAACCCTAACCCAGTTAGGTCAAACTATCATAGAGCTTAAATTATTAGAGCATATTTCATATTATCAAGACTCGCTGAGGCTCTTTAATGGGTTAATTTATCTAAGTCTCCTTTGTTTGATATAATAATTAATCATTGCCCTCTACATGACATGATCTAAGTCATAAATCTCAAGCAAATATGCCTCTGTAGAGCTAGTAGGAAATTAAATTTAGAGAAATGCATTAAAATTTTGTTGACTAAAGACATTAGGACCAGAATAGGAGGTATGAGGAGGGACAAAAAAATATTTTTATGCTCTTGAGGCAGTGCATGACATACAATGCTTATATTTTATTTTCGCTCTTCATTACAATTTCAAGGTGACCAATATAAAGATTTATTTGATTAAAATCTAAGTTTATATAAGAATATAGGTACATCTTAAGCAAGTTTCAATTAGTCCAGTTTTATCATATATTATGGACACCTTCTGCTCAATAGACTGTTTTCAAAAGCTGTTTTGTCTCTTGATAAACTGATTATTTTTCTGTACGCATGCGGACTTCTCTTAAAAAAAGAAAAGGCAACAATGAAGAGTCATCCGTGTAAATGCCTCTCTAGGCAATTACAGAGGCAATCAATATTCCCAATAGCATTAGGGGACAGTAAACGGTTACAATACAATACAGGTTGCATTTATGAGGTTTTGAAGTATCTCTCTCTGCTCTGTTAGTTTAACAGATTACATTTTTCATGCTGTGGAATATGGTACTGCTTTGTTTTATCAATGATGTTTTTCTCTGATGCAAGCAAAATTGTTAACAAGTAACGATCTATCAGACAAAGACATAAACTAATGTTTTGCTACATTATTTTAGTATAATCAAAAGAAACTATGACAGAGTGACAAGCATCAGAACAGACTCTTCCATTCCAGTCATGAAATTTTGCCTTTTCCTAGATCCAGTTTGCTCTAGAACCAGTTGACCATTTTAGAAGGACTTAAAAAGGTTGAAAGAATTTAGGAGATTTCAAAGAGGATTTTAATTGAAACACAAACCACGTCACTTGCAATTAAACAAAATCAATACATGCCTCTCCACTAGGAGTGAAAAGGAATATAAGAGTGCTCTGCTCTTGAAACTATTTTTTTTTTTTATGTTTTAGATGTTAAACCACTACAGAGACCAGCTTAAATCAGTAATCCCACTGTTATCGTGCCCTTGACCAAGAAACATAACCTCAGATCATTGTGAGAAATTGATCTGGAATTAGTGTACTATAAATCTATTTGGATTAAAAAGGGACGGTTAAATGGCAAGTTTTTAAATCAGAGCAGTGAAGAAAAAAATTGGCATAACTTCACCATATTCAAACGCATGCTAACTGCTTCCAGACTTCCTGATGGCAGTTGTCAGATGGACATTTGACTTGAGAGACATGGGGAAAGAGTCAGGTGCACTAGAGAGAGACCAGTGCTGAGACAAGCTGTCAAACAGTCCAACACCACAAGCTGAAATCTTAGACAGGGCGGCACTTTCTCAACATTCTGAATAATGAGCTGCTGCAAGCCTTCAACACAAGCAGAACAACATATTCACAGTGAAGACTTGTGCAGAATTTCTCTATTTAAATGTTTGGACTTAAAGTGATAATATATAAGTATAGGCCTATGCACAAACACAAATCTTTTAATAATATCTGACCTTCTTGAACAGTTAAAAGGGAAGAAATATAGCATTTGCCATGTGCAGCGCTAGGAATGGACGTTTATTGCCTATTTTCATGCCTGTTAATTTAACCTCAATTGAAATCATTCAGAGCTGCAGTTCTGCTTTATAAATCAAGCATGGCTTTGCAAGCCACATTTGACCTATTTTCATAACCTCTAGTCCTTTATTCTACCCCTGAGTAAAATTAAATTAAATAAATTATAAAGTAACTTTGGAAAATGTAAACTTCTGTTCATCCAGATGCAAATAACTATCAAATAAAAGAGATCCAACTCCGAAAACAAAGCAACTTTTCCAGCACCTTTTTTTATTTTTTATCAGAACCTTGTAACAAAACTTCATCAACCTCTCCTGTAGAGCTTGACCACAGAAACCTGAAAATAACAAATTTTACCTAGACGTTACAAATACACAATTGAGATTAAAATGATCAGAACCGTTCAATAGTTTAACACAGTAAAGTTTTTACTGTAGACATAATATTACATGGTTTTCATCATATTAATTACACCTCTCACATGTAATATTTTAAAATTCATTATAAAGTGTATTATATTAGACTAAAATACTTCATTAAACTATATGGCCCTATGCGCTTCCATAGAGAAATGGAAATCCTTAATCTATACTAATCTTAGAACTACCCTGCATGCTGAAAAAAAAAAAAAAACATTAGAACATCACAGACAATTCTAATGGTTTCCGCAACAAATAACATTACAAACATTACAACCCATCAACTTTTAACCATTAAAATCGTTTAAAAAATGGTTTTCTGTGGTGTGTTTTGAGACATATTCCATTAGGATTTAACAAGACACAAATAGAAGGTGACCAATTTCCAGTGGAGACCCACAGGGTCCATTACAGTTTCCATTAAAACCAATACAAGTCCCATAATCAATAAAAGCATTAAAAATGTTGTGATGGTGTCTTGTTATTTTTATTATTATTCAGCGGTGTCCTTATTCAGCTCTGTTCACACTTGCTGATTTACCGACAAACA